>NC_089840.1:82311932-83007432 GCF_035609145.1 Eleutherodactylus coqui | reverse complement strand
CTCAAATAATTTTTCTGAACAATTTTTATAAGTTTCAATGCGCTTAAAAGCATTGGAACTTTAACTTGAACCAATTTTTCGTTACACTGGGCTGCCTCCAGGCCTAGTTACCACTTAAGCCACATTAACCAAAGCGATTAATGGGTTTCACCTGCCCTCTTGGCTGGCCATGGCCAATTTTTGGGATGTACATTAGTACTGTTGATACAGCAATTTTTGTGGGCCCTCGCCTACAGTGTAATCAAATAAATTTTTAGCCCACCTGCATTACAGCTGACGTTACCTCAGCTGTGTTGGGCAATGCAATGGGATATTTTTATGTACCGCCGGTGGGTTCCAGGGAGCCACCCATGCTGTAGGTGCACACGGAGTTTTTAATACATCTGTACACTTCTAAAGAACCCGTCTGACTGGGGCATGCAGTGTGGGCCGAAGCCCACCTGTATTACGCACGACATTACTACCTTAGCTGTGTTGGGCAATGCAATGGGATATTTCTATGTACCGCCGGTGGCTTCCTGGCACCCACCCAGGCAGTGGGTCCACAGGGAGTTTAACCTACATGTGTCCACTTCTAAAGAACCCCAGTCTGACTGGGGCATGCAGTGTGGGCCGAAGCCCACCTGCATTAAGCACGACATTACTACCTCAGCTGTGTTGGGCAATGCAATGGGATATTTTTATGTACCGCCGGTGGGTTCCAGGGAGCCACCCATGCTGTAGGTGCACACGGAGTTTTTAATACATCTGTACACTTCTAAAGAACCCCAGTCTGACTGGGGCATGCAGTGTGGGCCGAAGCCCACCTGTATTACGCACGACATAACTACCTCAGCTGTGTTGGGCAATGCAATGGGATATTTCTATGTACCGCCGGTGGCTTCCTGGCACCCACCCATGCTGTGGGTCCACAGGGAATTATGAATGCATCTGTTTCCACTTATAAAGAAACCCAGTCTGACTGGGGCATGCAGTGTGGGCCGAAACCCACCTGCATTAACCCTTTCCAGTCCACTGTGTGACCTGTGAAGACATTAGGGTTTAAGGCTGTACAGCTCCGTTGTTGGTAGACGTCCGTCGGGGTTCTCTTACTCTATATTGCCAGCCTCTCTGCTGTCGGAGCCTATCCTACGTGTCAGCTCATGCAGTACTGGCTTTAGCCAGCATATAGCGCCGTTGTATAACGGCAGAAAAAGAGTAAGCCCCCTAGGAAAACCATATACAAATTGGATTGGAAAGGGTTAAGCACAACATTACTACCTCAGCTGTGTTGGGCAATGCAATGGGATATTTCTATGTACCGCCGGTGGCTTCCTGGCACCCACCCATGCTGTAGGTGCACACGGAGTTTTTACTACATCTGTACACTTATAAAGAACCCCAGTCAGACTGGGGCATGCAGTGTGGGCCGAAGCCCACCTGCATTAAGCACGACATTACTACCTCAGCTGTGTTGGGCAATGCAATGGGATATTTCTGTGTACCGCCGGTGGGTTCCAGGGAGCCACCCATGCTGTGGGTCGACAGGGACTTCACAATAGGGAGTTGTACCTGCCTGTGTCTATGAATTAAAAAGCCCGGTCTGACTGGGGCATGCAGACACCTTGACAGAATGAATAGTGTGTGGCACATAGGTTCCCCATTGCTATGCCCACGTGTGCAGCTCCTGATGGCGGTGGCACAGGATTCTATTTCTCATTGCTTCTGTACAGCATTGTGGGCTATCGCTCCGCCACTTTTAAAGAGGGTCGCTGCCTAGCCGTGCCAACCTCTGCAGTGTGTGCCTGCGGTCCCTCGTCATGGCAGACGCAATTCTAAATAGACATGAGCGTGGTGTGGCATGAGGGCAGCTGAAGGCTGCCCAGGGACACTTTGGTGTGCGCTGTGGGGGGGAGGGGGGGCGGTTGGGCAGCATGTAACCCAGGAGAAGTGTCAGTGGAGTGTCATGCAGGCAGTGATTGTGCTTTGTTGGAGGTAGTGTGGTGCTTAGCAAAGGTATGCCATGCTAATGAGGGCTTTTCAGAAGTAAAAGTTGTTAGGAGGGGGGGGGGCCCACTCTTGCCGGTATTGTGGCTTAATAGTGGGACCTGGGAACTTGAGATGCAGCCCAACATGTAGCCCCTCGCCTGCCCTATCCGTTTCTGTGTCATTCCCATCACTTTGTTGAATTGCCCAGATTTTCACACATGAAAACCTTAGCGAGCATCGGCGAAATACAAAAATGCTCTGGTCGCCCATTGACTTCAATGGGGTTCGTTGTTCGAAACGAACCCTCGAGCATCGCGGGAAGTTCGTTCCGAATAACGAGCACCCGAACATTTTGGTGTTCGCTCATCTCTAGTTAAAACATAAATTTAATATAAAAAATAAATTCATGAAACATAGTGTGTCCCAACACTTTGCAGAAAACGCATGGCTGTCAAAGTAAAGATCTCAAAGTTACCTCACTAGACTATATCCCATCCAAATCACTAAAGCAGTTATGTTGGAAGGAAATGTTTTGGATCTACCAGCTGAAGACACAAGTACCACATGGTTTGAAAGATATCCTGGAAAAAATATAATAAAAATGTAATCCCATGTAAAAAAATAAAATTAGTATATCAGAGAAGGACATTGAGAATTATTTCCCCACAAAGAATATTTTATAATTCATTCATAACATATATTAGCGCTGCAGAATAAGTTGGCGCTATACAAATCAAGATTATTATTATTACCTGTATATGTTCATAATGTAACTCATTTTTCTATATAATGGTTTAAACTGAATAGAGTTGTACTATCTATTTATTAATGTTTTAGAATGATGTTTCTAGGAGGAAATTTCCTTTATTGAATTTTATATGTACTATGTGTACATGTATACGTGCGTGTATGTTTATGTGTGTGTGTGTATATGTGTGTATATATATATATATATATATATATATATATATATATATAAAATCTGTTTGGAATGCTATTAATTCTACAGATGCTTTCCAAATAGAGTACTCTGCGCAGACCTGATGTGGTTAGTGCAATGACGTCAATACGTTCTGCAATTGGAATGCAGGCTGCGTTTCAAGAACTTTACGAATGAAAGAAGAATGTGGAATGCATGTTGCACTCCACAGCGTAGATCACATGATCTACATCAATCCAAAGCAAAAGCCCTTCCTACATTGTGACATCACGGCTACCATACTGGCATCTGACGTGGACGTCATGATTGTACGTTACCTCTTTTTTGTATATATGTGTATTAGGGTGTTTCATTTTTCCAAAAATGTGATTTTTCATATGACTTAGCTTACGCCCCGAGTCTCAGTGATGTAAAAGATATAATTTCATGCCAAATTTCAAGAAGACTGGATAATATTTAGGGGTTTGCACACATTGATCACTTTTATATCAAGCTAGTGAAATTTCTAATATTGAAGTGCTTTGTACTAATGGGCTTCTCATGTATTTCTCTATTGGGCAAGTAAAACAGTAATCAACAGGTGGCGCTCCAGAGGGTGTATGATATTAAATAAAAAGAAGGTTATAAGGATAAAAACTCACCTGACGTCACCGGGTCAACCCCTGGCATGGGGAGTCGGTACGTCACAATCCAGGAAAGCTTGTAAAGCTAGTGTCTGACAGGACACTAGCGAATAAGCCAATCAGATGCGGTATCCCTGCAGGGAGAGCGTCATGGTGAATCCAGTAGGCGCAGGCACACCGGAAAGTATCATATGATAAAGTAAAGGAAGAAGGAAGAACTATACCAATCTTAGGGAAATTTGGAACAAAAAAAGAAGAATTAGAGCAAAAAAAGTGCCATAATAATTTTAAATACAATTTTGATTTATGTTTCATTACAAGATACAACTTGAGACAACAAGGTCTTAGAAATATAATAAAAAAAACGATGGGACATCCTGAAGGATGACCCCTTCTTGAAGGAAGCACTGCCATCGTTTCCGCATATTGTTTTCAGGAGGGGCAGAACCCTAGGAAATATCTTGGCCCCCCCCCGCGCCCACACAAAACCGTTAGGGATACCAATAAACTTCAACCATCACTCTCCATTATAGGGGCCTATAGATGTGGTAAATTAGGCTGCAAATGCTGCCAAAACATCTGTCATAAGAGGAAATTGGTTGAAATTGACCAAAATACCACACCATTCCATATTAAACAATATCTTAATGTTGGATAGGAACATCTAGTTTACATGATTGAGTGTCCCTGTAAATTACATTACATAGGACGAACCATTAATTCCCTTCGAAGTCGCTTAAACCACCATAGACACAACATAAAACGAGGTTTTTTAAAGCATAGTGTATCGAGGCAATTTCTTTTATATCATAATTTAGACCCCACTGATATCAAGATTACTCCAATAGAACAAATCCCTAGACGTGAATTCGCTAGACTGAAAATCAAAGACATTTTTTACATTTTTCATTTTAATACACTAAATCCTTATGGTCTTAACGAGGTCCTTGAGAAAATTTAAGTTAAACATGCTTTTAATTAATTTTATTATTGATTCATTTATTTGTCCTCTCTGATTAATATTTGATATATATATATATATATATATATATATATATATATAATTTTTTTTTTTTTTTTAATATAGTGATATGTATCTTTTAATACTGTGAAAGTGTAACACCAGCCACCTATTTTGATACATTATTCTATCATGTGAGGATTCCCATATATGAAGTTTTTATTAGATTTTTCATGTGTTTTAATGTTCATTTATGTGTATATATACTCTTACCATTTTTACCGTCTATAGGTGTTATATTAATAGATATGAGATTTGCCTATGTTTGATTTTCTTCCCTGCAAAAGATATAGTGGGACACAGTCATGCATACCACGTATTGCGGTCACGTGACTATAAGATCTGTAGCATCATTGTGGGGCTTGCGTTGCGCTCCACACGACGCAATCAGGTGACCGGAATGCACGTCACCGGAACAGTCCTTTGGGAATTTGTGTGTGGAACGCAGGGATGCGCTCCACACGTCGCTATCATGTGACCGGAAGTCACGCTGCCAGCAAAACACGCCTCCAGCAGCGATGCGTTCCACACGTGACCGGAAGTCACACTGCTTGCGCAATACCGCCGGAGCACGGTCACAGTCGGGACATCCTACATGAAACAGGTAACTAAGTGTCTTCTGTTATATATATATATATATATATATATATATATATATATATATATATATATATATATATATATATATATACAGTATATACTGTATGTGTGTATATATATGTATATATATATATGATCGATTGTTGCTTTTTTTTATGCTTGAGAAAGGCTTCCCATTGTAAAGCCGAAACCAGTTGCATATTGGATATAATAAAATGGTCAGCTCCACTCTTTGGACGCCTCCATCTTTAAACGCGTCTGAGACCTTATATGCTGTTTGGGATCAGGTGTGCCATTTACCAGGCACCCTTGTGAAGTAAGTTAGATCTTGCTTTCCTTCCACTTCTGGTAATTTTTGCCTTCTATTATTTACTATTCGACAAGTAAGTACTTCATTTATAGCAACTGCAAAGAGCCTTGCCCATGATGTTTCAAAAATTTCCATATCTCCAGTTTACCGAGCTCCAGCAATTAATATTAGTAAAATGGCAAAGAAAATCGAAGAGTCACTCCTTGAAAATCCTCATTTGATTTTGCATTGAGATTGTAAACTGTTGCCCTCAGTTGCCCATGGGAGTGTCAAAACTTTGGAAGATAGAGTTGCAGTTCTAGTGTCTGGCAAAGATTTTGAGCACTTGCTTGGCGTACCTGTTGCCTTGAAAGGCACTGGTGAGCAGATTGCTGAAGTAGCTATTTGGGAAGTGGACCGATTTGGGCTACGTCACAATATCATCTGTATGTCTTTTGATACTACAGCATCTAATACAGGACTGATCCAAGGGGCATGTACCAGAATTGAAAGGTAATTCGGACAAACATGGTTGGGGTTGTCTTGTCGTCATCACACCCATGAACTAATATTGAAAGGAGTGTTTGAGGAGTGTTGTGGCATGCCATCAAGTGGTCCTGACATCCAGATTTTTTGGAAGTTCCAAAGTCTGTGGGCTTCACTTAATAAGAAGTCATATACGACAATGCTGGATGAAGAAAGTCCCTTTCAAGACCTTCTAGCAGAGTGAAAATGGTTAACCACATCCAAAATGTCCTAAAAGACGGAAGTCATCCAAGAGAAGACTACAAATAGTTATTACAACTCTCACTCCTGTACCTAGGAGGTTGGTCTCAAAATGACTTCCGTTTCAGGATCCCAGGGGCTCTGTATCAAGCAAGGTGGATGGCGAAGGCAATATATGCACTTAAAATTGTCCTCTTCACTAAACAGTTGAATATTCCTCAACGAGAATTGAAAGGAATGAAATGGGTTACACATTTTATCAGCCTCATATATGTTCACTTTTGGCACGAGGCAATTGTAAGTTGATGGGCTCCAAAGAATGATTTGGATATGCTACGCTTTCTGAAAACTTAGCAAAAAAAGTACCCTCACAGTTGCTAAGAGACATCTTTGGTATCTGTCAGAAAAAAACGTAGGATTGGCTATTTTCGATGAACATATTACTCAGTATTTTAAGGGAAATATGACTAAAAATTTAGAAAGCAAACTTGCAAAGAAAAAGGAAATGAAACGATTAGTGGGTAAAAACCTAGTATTTGAAGGAAAAGACGTGAGCCATTTCGTTACTAATAAAACAAAGACGTTCTTTGAACTGTTTGGGATCCACGATGAGACAGATTACTGCAGTGATTCTCTAAGAAGCCATGTGAACACTCTTAAGGTGGTCAATGAAACCGCAGAAAGAGGAATTGCTCTGATAATAAAGTTTAACGAATCGGTCAGGGCCGAGCAACAAAAACAATTCTTGTTGAGGCTAGTCGAGCATCACAGAAAAGTCGTCACCAAGTGAACAAAAGAAGTGATTGCATGGTTCAAAGCTGATTAATATAGCACATATTTTGCCTATCATACTACCTATTAATCTTAGTGTCTAGTTTTAGTATTATTTTAAGTTTGTGATTTCTAGTTTTCCCAATAAAAGTAATTACCATTGAAAAATCGTATTTTTTGCCTACTTTTACAAAACTGATCAAAGTGTTCAACCTCTAGATGTTATGAAATTTGGCATATATATCTTTTACATCACTGAGACTCGGGGCGTAAGCAAAGTCTGCAAAAAATTTTACATTTTATTCTTCGCCATACAAAATGAAATACCCTAACGTGTATAACTTAAAATGTTATCTAATGCTTCAGAGAGGTGTATGGAAACACGGAAATGTGTTGCATTAACTTTAGGCTTAATAAAGTGTGGTTATTATAACCAATAGACCATCGGGTCTGTAATTTCCTCAAGTCCCAGAGCGTGGAGATTCCTTTTTCTCTTTTTCCTTGAATAGAAGTTGAAAGTAAAGCTTCTCCAGTTGCAGGACAGGGAGGGACAACTTCACCTGGCTTCAAACATTCTACCCCCGTGCTTCTTCCTATCTCTTTTGTTATTTCTCTACACACTGACTCATTTCCCATCTCTCAAGACTTTTATAATTATCTATTGTGCCCTCAACCAATCAGGGAGTTTCATATGATTTATGACAATGGAGGATCTTCTCAGGTCCTTTTAGAACTTATAGTAAAGTAAAAATGACTAGGCTAAATTAACTATTTAGTTCCCCATCCTGACTCCATCTTCCCATTAAACAAAATCCAGCATAACTACCCTCTGCTAAATGAGCTGTAGTTAGGACAGTTGCTTTTGACTAACAGTTAAGTACGTTTACTGTAGTGTCACACTTCACGTCACTACAAATGCACAGTTCTACAATGCTGTAAACTTTGTACATGTATTTGAGTCATACGTATGAGGGGGTTTTCACTTGTATATGCAGTTTTGTTACTTTTATGATGTTGTTGCTAGTACTGTGTACCAGGAGCACATGCCCTGAGTTTATAAGTTCTGGGTGCTGTTGCATTTATTTCTATATTTGTCCACAGTATAAATGTTCCAAATGATTATGTAAATTTGATTTAATCACTTCTTTGAATATCTCCAATAAATGAGTTTTACAACCAGGAAAACCTAAAAATCTGTCTTACTTTGGCATATGAGTATCACAGAGGAGGATATCAGACTCCTGTATTAGTATGAATACAAAACTTTAATCTGGATGAGCTACTGAGGCCATGTGCTACATGGTCAGTCCCTGACTTGAATGGGAACTGTGTACAGTGAATGAACAACATCTTCCCCTGTCAAGAACAGCTATTCGCTGCAGATTCCAAAAGCTGAACCATTGCCTATCCAGTGATCATTGAGGGAGTTGCTAAAACGGAGGTTGTCTTTATGGACAATAAATTTGTCTATTGTGTCTTAAGAGACAATGATTTGTGTATATTACTACTGCTTACTTGGTTCTCTAAAACACATAAAAAGGGCACTAACCTATTAGACAAGTTATGCTCATCTAATATTTTGTATCTGTGTCTTGTCAATCTTGTAATATACTTTCATTAAAACTTTTGTTTTACCATTGTAAATCAAAGCTAAAGTGGCTACCACTAGAGGTCTCTCTTCCAGACCCTCTGCAATCCACTACCAGTTGATAGTTGTTTAGCTTCTGTAGTTACTGGGGCACTCTGTTACATGTGCTGTAGGGGATACTTCACAGGCTGCTCCCTGTAGTCACAGGCTGACAGATCTGCAGGCAGACAGTGTCTGCAATCTCCACAACCTCAGCCTCTCCTGCTGTTACAGCACATGCATGTATACATATTATATTGGCTTTACAACCATTATGTCTATGAATAACCCGCTTCTAAAATTGTTCTGGGAAAGCAGATGCATGGGTGTTCGGATACTGCCTCCCTGCTGATTAGACCAGAGACAGCTCAATGCAGTATGGGAAGTAAGGGAAAGGAAGTACAAGACAGTGAACTACTTGCAGAATGGTAAGCTTGTTACACGCCCCCTGCCAGAAAGTGGGTTGTCAATAATAGAACAGTAGAAAAATAGAGAAAACCACCTGAAAATCAAACTTACAAACATAAAACAGGGTGCAAACAGCAGCAAATGAATGTGTAAGAAGTTGTTATGTTTTAGAAAACCTGTTGAAAGCCAAAGTACTGTTTAAATTATATTAATAATGGAGAATTTATAACACTTTTCCAGTGCAGAACAGCAACATGAACTTTACTGTACTTTGATAAGCTAAGTGCTCCTATCACTCCAAACATTTTCTTCTGCCTTGTGTATTAATATTTTATTATTAAGCAGTTTCTCGACAAATTAAAGAAGACCTATGTCAATGTTACATCTGACTCTCTCTGCATTAAAGATAAGCCTAGAGCATTCTCCAGGTTACTGAATTTCTTCTCTGGATTATACTCAAGGCCTATATTTTTGGTATGTACTTGCTGATGCCAAGCCAGGTGAGTAGGCGTTTAAGATAAATCTTGCTAATTTCAAAAAAGAAAGCAAGAGAACAGGAGGTGATAAATGTAGCCTGCCTACTCAGGTTCTGTCACATAAGATGTCAGCTTTTTATTTTAATTACATTTTGTGCCAGCTCTTACAAAGAGTAAGGCATTTTCAATGCCTATATGCTCACTGTTGTGTCATTTTTCTCGAAAACCCAAGTATACTGTAATTTATAGCGTGAAGTCAAGGCCTGAAAGACAACGGGCAATATAAGAAAACAGCTAGAAGTTTTTATTGAATCTCCACAAAAATAATTTTGCTCAAAGGCACCTCTTGCTACGGTTGGCAGCTTACAATGTTGACCCACTGAACTAGGGATGCAGAACATATTTTATAAAAATGCCACTGCTCAGTATATTATTTTAATGGTGTAGTAACACAAAGTAGAAAGACAATGTAACACATATTGCGGCTTATTTGCTATTCCAAATACGACAGTGCAAATTACGCCAGAAAACTGTCTTACTACATGCCACATTTATCATGTGTTTTTAAATACTTTCAGACAATTTTTCTGACTTGTCCAGAAAAGGGGCATGGCCTAAATTGCACCAGAAATTGCACCAAATTGCTGCGAACTATTGCCAAACTGGAAAGTGAAATCAACTTGGTTTCTCTTACTGAGAACAATCACGTTTTGCTCTACTGACTAACACAGTACCAAACGCACTTTTTTTTTTGCTGTGCATAGCGTATCGCATGCATGCTGTCATGCACTGGCTTCCTGGTTTATTCTTACTTTCCTTGTTTTGCTTCCTGGCAACTTGCATATAAAACGATGCACATATGCAATGTAATTGCGTGTGCATAGCGTATTCATACACACCCATAGAGACCGATACAGCTCTATGGTGCATAATATGTGCTAAAATACAATATGCTGCATTCTTTTTTGCGCACATATTATATATAATGAATATGCCCAAGTGTGAATGGATTAATGAAAATCACTGGATTCTCATTGACTCCATTCACCACGTATTATGCTCGCATATATTGCATGTGTAATGCGCAATGAAATTACGCACGTGTGTTTAGTCTATGTTTGCACTATTTAGGGCCACCTGCACATGGGCAGAATCACTGGCGAGCGTTCGCACGGAGGATCTGCAGCAAATACTGTTCATAGCATGCTATGGGAAATCAATTCCTCCTACACATGAGCGGAAATCAATTGCAGAGGAGAAAAAAAATCGCAGGATGCTCCATTTCCTTGCAGTGTCTGCACGTGCGGTTTCCATTGAAGTCAATAGAAGTCATACAACACGCAGATTTCGTGTCATTCCGCAGCGATGGCATGGGAATAGTAAACATTTGAGAAAAAATCTGTACTGCGCATGTCCGACCAGAGGCGTAACGGAAGGATTAAAGGGCCCCAATGCAAAACCTTTAACAGGACCCCCAACTATACTACTAGACTCCCTATATGGAGAAGAGAGGCTTTATGGGCCCCCTAAAGCTCCTGGGCTCGGGCGCAACTGCATCCCTTATAGTTACGCCCCTACACCTTGAAAGATCATTTGCTGGTGATTTAATTTTGCTCCTGTTTATTTGCTGACTTGCTTCCATTTCAACTGGTAAAAAAACCAGTAGGCATGTATAAGGAAACTGTTCTTAATGCAATTGGAGGGAAAGGTGAATACTCACTTTAAGAAGAACTAAAGAAAGATGTTTGGAAATCTGAAACCTACTTCCCAAAAAAAAGGTTGTATTAAAGATCTGCAGACGAGGCAGGAACCGAAAATAGAATAAAATACTGGGCAGTGTTGGAAATGCTGAGGTAGCCATGATACAACACGTGCACTACTGCAAGTCTGTAGCTAAGAGCATTGAGATTTAGAATTTCATTATGTTATTATCCATATGTAATACAACTGAGGCTAGTTATCCCGAATCACAATAGATGGCAGGATGTGGTGTGGTTACTTTTTTTGCTTACTCTTCCTGCTGCGTGAAGCTATACTGATATTCCCATGTGCCACAGTTGTATAACTCCATCACAGATTCAGATTTTCCTGCAACTTGAAAATGTGCAACCAGATAAGCAGATACTGTATGAGTTGCCAGTATGGAGTCAATGTAGAATATGTTATGTATATATAGATATTATGCTTTCGACTATGTCAAGTGACTGGGATGTCCTGCTTTATGTTAGAAGAGGCATGGCAGTTGTTTTATTTGACTGTATGGAGACAAGGGAAAAAAAGAAAAATTATGTGTATTGTTCTAAAATGGCTTCATTTGCTCCCTTAGGGCGCCCACCCACTGGCGTTTGCGATTTTCGTGCGTGAAAAACGCAGCGTTTTCGGCGCGTTTTTCGCGCGTTTTTCGCGGCTTTTTGCGTTAATTTCCATTGACATTCATGGGTGCATTAAGAGAAAAATAAGGACACATATGCAACTGACAGTTCCTATGTTAAAAATTGCAACGGACTGAAAAAAAAACGCCAGTGGACAGGAGTACATTCAAAACTAATTGCTCTTGAGAAAAAACGCAAAACGCAAAGGAAAAAAAATCGCCAGTGGGTGGGCGCCCTTATGCATGTTTTTCAAAATTAACAAATTTTGTATTAAACAGTCTTCAATACTAAACAGTAGAGATGAGCGAACGTACTCGTCCGAGCTTGATACTCGTTCGAGTATTAGCGTGTTCGGGATGCTCGTTACTCGTAACGAGCACCACGCGATGTTCGAGTTACTTTCACTTTCATCTCTGAGACGTTAGCGCGCTTTTCTGGCCAATAGAAAGACAGGGAAGGCATTACAACTTCCCCCTGCGACGTTCAAGCCCTATACCACCCCCCTGCAGTGAGTGGCTGGGGAGATCAGGTGTCACCCGAGTATATAAATCGGCCCCTCCCGCGGCTCGCCACAGATGCATTCTGACAGATCAGGGAAAGTGCTGCTATAGGGAGAGCGTTAGGAGTTATTTTAGGCTTCAAGAACCCCAACGGTCCTTCTTAGGGCCACATCTGACCGTGTGCAGTACTGTTGAAGCTGCTTTTAGCAGTGTTGCACAATTTTTTTTTTTGTATATCGGCCGTGCAGAGCATTGCATCCGCAGTCTGCAGTCATTGTACAGAGTATAGGGCCAGTACTGGTGAAGCAGGGAAAGAGATATTCAGGCTATATAGGCAGTGGGCTTTTTCCAAAAAAATGATCGCCGTCATCCCGCCAGAGGGAAAGAGTATACATAATATTATACGCTGCCTACAGTATCTATCTGCTGGGGGTAGTAGTCGTAATTAATACGCAGCTAAGCGTTACAGCAGGCTTGCGCAAAATTGTTTCCTGGATCTGCTGTCTCTGTTACATGATCGCCGTCATCCTGCCAGAGGGAAACAGTATACATAATATTATACGCTGCCTACAGTATCTATCTGCTGGGGGTAGTAGTCGTAATTAATACGCAACTAAGCGTTACAGCAGGCTTGCGCAAAATTGTTTCCTGGATCTGCTGTCTCTGTTACATGATCGCCATCATCCCGCCAGAGGGAAACAATATACATAATATTATACGCTGCCTACAGTATCTGTCTGCTGTATCAGCTCAGCATTTTAAAAAAATAGAAGCAAAATACTTAAGGCCTACTACTGGCCTTTGGCAACTTGACTGCTTCTGCGCTGTGAATTCCACTAGCTCAGTCATACGCACCTACGTCTCACTACAGGCGTGCGCAAAATTGTTTCCTGTCTCTGCTGTGCGTTCCGTAAGGGAAGTCAGCCTCCAACCACAGGCCAATAAGCGGCACATTTAATTACAGCGTTCTGTTTCTGCACTACTGGTAATACAGCATGCTGAGGGGTAGGGGTAGGCCTAGAGGACAAGGACGCGGGCGAGGACGCGGAGGCCCAAGTCAGGGTGTGGGCACAGGCCGAGCTCCTGATCCAGGTGTATCGCAGCCGACTGCTGCGGGATTAGGAGAGAGGCACGTTTCTGGCGTCCCCACATTCATCTCACAATGAATGGGTCCACGCGGTAGACCTTTATTAGAAAATGAGCAGTGTGAGCAGGTCCTGTCGTGGATGGCAGAAAGTGCATCCAGCAATCTATCGACCACCCAGAGTTCTGCGCCGTCCACTGCTGCAACTCTGAATCCTCTGGCTGCTGCTCCTCCTTCCTCCCAGCCTCCTCACTCCATTACAATGACACATTCTTAGGAGCAGGCAGACTCCCAGGAACTGTTCCCGGGCCCCTGCCCAGAATGGCCAGCAATGCTTCCTCTCCCACCGGAGGAGTTTGTCGTGACCGATGCCCAACCTTTGGAAAGTTCCCGGGGTCCGGTGGATGAGGCTGGGGACTTCCGGCAACTGTCTCAAGAGCTTTCAGTGGGTGAGGAGGACGATGACGATGAGACAGAGTTGTCTATCACTCAGGTAGTAGTAATTGGAGTAAGTCCGGGGAGGAGCGCACAGAGGATTCGGAGGAAGAGCAGCAGGACGATGAGGTGACTGACCCCACCTGGTTTGCTACACCTACTGAGGACAGGTCTTCAGAGGGGGAGGCAAGTGCAGCAGCAGGGCAGGTTGGAAGAGGCAGTGCGGTGGCCAGGGGTAGAGGCAGGGCCAGACCGAATAATCCACCAACTGTTTCCCAAAGCGCCCCCTCGCGCCATGCCACCCTGCAGAGGCCGAGGTGCTCAAAGGTGTGGCAGTTTTTCACTGAGAGTGCAGATGACCGACGAACAGTGGTGTGCAACCTTTGTCGCGCCAAGATCAGCCGGGGAGCCACCACCACCAGCCTCACCACCACCCGCAAGAGCAGACATATGATGGCCAAGCACCCCACAAGGTGGGACGAAGGCCGTTCACCGCCTCCGGTTTGCACCGCTGCCTCTCCCCCTGTGCCCCAACCTGCCACTGAGATCCAACCCCCCTCTCAGGACACAGGCACTACCGTCTCCTGGCCTGCACCCACACCCTCACCTCCGCTATGCTCGGCCCCATCCACCAATGTCTCTCAGCGCACCGTCCAGCCGTTGCTAGCGCAAGTGTTGGAGCGTAAGCGCAAGTACGCCGCCACGCACCCGTACGCTCAAGCGTTAAACGTGCACATAGCCAAATTATCAGCCTGGAGATGCTGCCGTATAGGGTTGTGGAAACGGAGGCTTTCAAAGGTATGATGGCGGCGGCGGCGGCACCGCGCTACTCAGTTCCCAGTCGCCACTACTTTTCCCGATGTGCCGTCCCAGCCCTGCACGACCACGTCTCCCGCAACATTGTACGCGCCCTCACCAACGCGGTTACTGGCAAGGTCCACTTAACAACGGACACGTGGACAAGCACAGGCGGGCAGGGCCACTATATCTCCCTGACGGCACATTGGGTGAATTTAGTGGAGGCTGGGACAGAGTCAGAGCCTGGGACCGCTCACGTCCTACCCACCCCCAGAATTGCGGGCCCCAGCTCGGTGGTGGTATCTGCAGTGGTGTATGCTTCCTCCACTAAACCACCCTCCTCCTCCTCCTCCTACGCAACCTCTGTCTCGCAATCAAGATGTGTCAGCAGCAGCACGTCGCCAGCAGTCGGTGTCGCGCAGCGTGGCAGCACAGTGGTGGGCAAGCGTCAGCAGGCCGTGCTGAAACTACTCAGCTTAGGAGAGAAGAGGCACACGGCCCACGAACTGCTGCAGGGTCTGACAGAGCAGACCGACCGCTGGCTTGTGCCGCTGAGCCTCCAACCGGGCATGGTCGTGTGTGACAACGGCCGTAACCTGGTGGCGGCTCTGCAGCTCGGCAGCCTCACGCACGTGCCATGCCTGGCCCACGTCTTTAATTTGGTGGTTCAGCGCTTTCTGAAAAGCTACCCACGCTTGTCAGACCTGCTCGGAAAGGTGCGCCGGCTCTGCGCACATTTCCGCAAGTCCCACACGGACACTGCCACCCTGCGCACCCTGCAACATCAGTTTCATCTGCCAGTGCACCGACTGCTGTACGACGTGCCCACGCGGTGGAACTCTACGCTCCACATGTTGGCCAGGCTCTATGAGCAGCGTAGAGCTATAGTGGAATACCAACTCCAACATGGGCGGCGCAGTGGGAGTCAGCCTCCTCAATTCTTTACAGAAGAGTGGGCCTGGTTGGCAGACATCTGCCAGGTCCTTGGAAACTTTGAGGACTCTACCCAGATGGTGAGCGGCGATGCTGCAATCATTAGCGTCACCATTCCTCTGCTATGCCTCTTTAGAAGTTCCCTGCAAAGCATAAAGGCAGACGCTTTGCGCTCGGAAACAGAGGCGGGGGAAGACAGTATGTCGCTGGATAGTCAGAGCACCCTCCTGTCTATATCTCACCGCGTTGAGGAGGAGGAGGAGGAGCATGAGGAGGATGAGGAGGAGGGGGAAGAGACAGCTTGGCCCAATGCTGAGGGTGCCCATACTGCTTGCCTGTCATCCTTTCAGTGTGTATGGCCTGAGGAGGAGGAGGAGGAGGAGGAGGAGGAGGATCCTAAAAGTGATCTACCTAGTGCGGACAGCCATGTGTTGCGTACAGGAACCCTGGCACACATGGCTGACTTCATGTTAGGATGCCTTTCTCGTGACCCTCGCGTTACACGCATTCTGGCCACTACGGATTACTGGGTGTACACACTGCTCGACCCACGGTATAAGCCTAGGGTCACACAGGGCGGATTTTCGTCGGAAATCTCACGGTTTGGCCGCAGCAAAAACCGCGAGATTTCCGCCGGGAGAACCGCCGCGGTTTAAGCGGACTGGAAAAAAGAATGGAAATGCTGCTTCTTTTGAAACCGCGGCTGCGGCCGCCGCAGCCGCGGTTTCAACCGGATTTACCGCAGCGGATTAGCCGTCCCGTGTGGACGAGATTTCTGAGAAATCTCATCCACATGGCTGGCTAATCCCGGGATTAGCGGCCGCGGGCGGATCTGCTGCGGCAAAACCACGGCAAATCCACCCTGTGTGACCCTAGCCTAAGGAGAACCTTTCCACTCTCATACCCGAAGAGGAAAGGGGTTCGAGAGTGATGCTATACCACAGGACCCTGGCGGACAAACTGATGGTAAAATTCCCATCCGACAGCGCTAGTGGCCGAAGGCGCAGTTCCGAGGGACAGGTAGCAGGGGAGGCGCAGAGATCAGGCAGCATGTACAGCACAGGCAGGGGAACACTCTCTAAGGCCTTTGACAGCTTTATGGCTCCCCAGCAAGACTGTGTCACCGCTCCCCAGTCAAGGCTGAGTCGGCGGGAGCACTGTAAAAGGATGGTGAGGGAGTACGTAGCCGATCGCACGACCGTTCTCCGTGACGCCTCTGCCCCCTACAACTACTGGGTGTCGAAGCTGGACACGTGGCCTGAACTCGCGCTGTATGCCCTGGAGGTGCTTGCTTGTCCTGCGGCTAGCGTCTTGTCAGAGAGGGTGTTTAGTGCGGCTGGGGGAATCATCACAGATAAGCGTACCCGCCTGTCAACCGACAGTGCCGACAGGCTTACACTCATCAAGATGAACA
The DNA here is from genome assembly GCF_035609145.1 of Eleutherodactylus coqui. Classification (NCBI taxonomy): domain Eukaryota; kingdom Metazoa; phylum Chordata; class Amphibia; order Anura; family Eleutherodactylidae; genus Eleutherodactylus; species Eleutherodactylus coqui. The sequence goes on along the minus strand of NC_089840.1, from coordinate 82,990,447 downwards.
AAGCCTGGATTTCCCCAGACTTCTCTTCTCCACGCAGACAGCAGCGATACCTAAACAATACGTAGGCTGCACCCGCGGATGGAAGCATTGTTCTCTATCACCATCAAAAACGTGGACCTTTTAGCTTCATCAATCTGTGTATAATATTCATCCTCCTCCTCCTGCTCCTCCTCCTGAAACCTCACGTAATCACGCCGAACGGGCAATTTTTCTTAGGCCCACAAGGCTCAGTCATATAATTTTTGTAAACAATTTTTATACGTTTCAATGCTCATTAAAGCGTTGAAACTTTCACCTGAACCAATTTTTATTTTAACTGGGCTGCCTCCAGGCCTAGTTACAAATTAAGCCACATTAACCAAAGCGATTAATGCGTTTCACCTGCCCTCTTGGTTGGGCATGGGCAATTTTTCTGACGTACATTAGTACTGTTGGTACACCAATTTTTTGGGGCCCTCGCCTACAGTGTAATCCAATTAATTTTTTTGCCCACCTGCATTAAAGCTGACGTTACATCAGCTGTGCTGGGCACTGCAATGGGATATATTTATGTACCGCCGGTGGGTTCCAGGGAGCCACCCATGCTGTGGGTCCACAGGGAGTTGTAACTGCATGTGTCTACTTCTAAAGAACCCCAGTCTGACTGAGGCATGCAATGTGGGCCGAAGCCCACCTGCATTTAATCGGACGTTACCTCAGCTGTGATGGGCACTGCAATGGGATATATTTATGTACCGCCGGTGGGTTCCAGGGAGCCACCCATGCTGTGGGTGCAAACGGAATTCCCATTGCGGAGTTGTACCTGCCTGTGACTATTTATAAAAAACCGCGGTCTGACTGGGGCATGCAGACACCTTGACAGAATGAATAGTGTGTGGCACATAGGTACCCCATTGCTATGCCCACGTGTGCAGCTCCTGATGGCGGTGGCACAGGATTATATTTCTCATTGCTTCTGTACAGCACTGTGGGCTATCGCCCCGCCCCTTTTAAAGAGGGTCGCTGCCTAGCCGTGCCAACCCTCTGCAGTGTGTGCCTGCGGTTCCTCCTCATGGCAGACGCACTTATAAATAGACATGAGGGTGGTGTGGCTATGAGGCCAGCGTGTGGCATGAGGGCAGCTGAAGGCTGCGCAGGGACAATTTGGTGTGCGCTGTGGACACTGCGTCGTGCGGGGGGGGGGGGGGGGGTTGGCAGTATGTAACCCAGGAGAAGTGGCAGCGGAGTGTCATGCAGGCAGTGATTGTGCTTTGTTGGAGATAGTGTGGTGCTTAGCTAAGGTATGCATTGCTAATGAGGGCTTTTCAGAAGTAAAAGTTGTTGGGGGGGGGCCCACTCTTGCCGCTATTGTGGCTTAATAGTGGGACCTGGGAACTTGAGATGCAGCCCAACATGTAGCCCCTCGCCTGCCCTATCTGTTGCTGTGTCGTTCCCATCACTTTCTTGAATTGCCCAGATTTTCACAAATGGAAACCTTAGCGAGCATCGGCGATATACAAAAATGCTCGAGTCGCCCATTGACTTCAATGGGGTTCGTTACTCAAAACGAACCCTCGAGTATCGCGATAATTTAGTCCCGAGTAACGAGCACCCGAGCATTTTGGTGCTCGCTCATCTCTACTAAACAGATGACTTACAATTCTATGTACAATTAGATTTTACTTTTGTTTTCAATGTATGCCAACCTTTTCACAGTAAACAAAATATAACTTTTTTAATGAAAATTAAATGTAAGAAAACTTGGCAATATTTTACGTATCAATTAATTACGTGATTCTTCTTCTCAGTTTATATCTAAAGCTGAATAAGAAAGGATGATGTAATATTCTATCAAAAACCCATCACCTAGAAGAAGTTGTCGAAATCCAATTAAACTTTCTAGGTGTGATTGTAATGTTGATATAAGTAAGTGATTTACTTAAATCAAAAAGAGCAAAAGGATAATTTATTGCGGAAAACTGAACACTTGAAAGGAGGCTCTAGTACCCTGTTGTACTGTCTCTAGCTTGAATACAAGATGGGATACGGGTTGGCATGGAGACTCTAGTACGCTGTTGTATCGCTTCTAGCTTGGATACAAGATGTGATAAGGGCAGGCATAGAGGCTCTAGGTCCTTTTTGTATCACCTTTAGTTTGGATACAAGATGTGATACAGGTGGGCATGGAGGCTCTACTACCCTGTTGTACTGCCTCCAGTTAGGATGCAAGGTGTGATATGGGTGGGCATGGAGGCTCTACTACCCTGTTGTACTGCCTCCAGTTTGGATGCAAGATGTGATATGGGTGGGCATGGAGGCTCTACTACCCTGTTGTACTGCCTCCAGTTTGGATGCAAGATGTGATATGGGTGGGCATGGAGGCTCTAGTACCCTGTTGGGCAGTCTCTAGTTCAGATGCAAAATGTGATATGGGTGGGCATGGCGGCTCTTCTACCCTGTTGTACTGTCTCAAGTTTGGATGCAAGATGTGATACGGGTGGGCATGGAGGCTTAGTACCCTGTTGTACCGCCTCTAGCTTGGATGCAAGATGTGATATGGGTGGGCATAGAGGCATACAGGTTTCATATGGTATCCTGCAGCATATTTGTGTTTAGTGGTCAACAAGTTCTACACAAGCAGAAAAAGAGGTCCAATATCCACAAGTAGCCTCTGAAAGCCGTTTTGTAGGCCAAGAGTGGAACTACTTTTAGAGCGACAGGTGGCAAGACTGTTCATCTAATCACGCCACAACTTTAATCATTTGCATATCTGCCTGAGATGTAACTGTATGCCAAGTTGTGCAGCAAAATGACAACTTCTTCTGGGGTGCAAGCAAAAACAAAAATGAATGAGTTGGTATGTTCAATGACCAGATACACTGACAATGCATTATTTGGTATATCACTCAGCCCGGTGCACTGATATTACACTTTACTATGGTCACAGAAACATTAGGAACTGAGAACAAACAATCAACGCACCACTGTACCAAATAAATGTTACGTGACAAAGAAGCAATAATTAACAGTTATGTAAGCTTAGAACTGTCTTACCAAAATTCTTGTATGACTAGTGTGACATTCTCATGGGCCTTCATAGTCTTTCCTAAATCTATAAGAATACTGGATCAGAATCTGTAACAAGGAATAGGACTGTTTGTATCTGATTATTGATATACCGAATAGCGCATTGTCAATATAAGTGGCCATTGAACATACTGGCTCATTCATTTCTACTTTTGCTTATATCATGAATGATGTTTTTATTGGTTTATACCTTCTTACATTTTAACAATAAGGAATAAAAGTTATGTTTTAATAGAATATTACACCATCCATTCTTGTTCAGTACTTAATTTGGTGGTGATCAGATGTGTCAGAGAGAGAAAGTGATTCATCCCTCATTCTGTATAGCTGAAGTGACAATTCCGCTAGTTTGCAGTAACTAGGTTATACCGCAATCTCTGGTAGTTCAGATAAAACGTAAAGGGGTTTTCCCTTGTAAGACAATGGGGGGAATTTATTATCAAGGGAATTCTTCACTCCAGTTTTCTGGCAGCTTTTCTTCCCTTCATCAGTTTAAAGATGTAAGAAATTCATCACATTCCACAATGTTGATACATTTGTCGCGTCTTAAATTATGTTTAGAGATGTGGAGTAACGTTGTATGCCACCCAGCTGCCAGAATGAGAGTGTGACAAATTATATGACTTTTTAAAAAGTACTTGTCATAAATGTTTCCAAAACCTTACTCCACTCAAATTCTGCCCCTTTTGTAGATACCTTTGAAAAGTGCAGTGAGTGAAGAAACAGCTCTTGTGCAATTTTGCTGCGATAAAACGTAGCTGAAAACCATGACCATCTGATGCATTGGATTGCAATGCATTTGCTCAGATAGGTGATTTCCTGGTGTGTAAAATTGGCTGGCCGGCCAAGAAAGCGCATATGGTGTGCATTCTGGCCGCCTGCTTTTCTGCTGACCAGAAAAGATAGGTCTGTACCTATCTTTTGCCGGAATATGTTGACCTGTCCCATTGACTCCTATGGGAGCCCATGAGAGCTGCCAGGAAAAAGGAGGTGGGAGGGAGTTTAGCAGCGGCCCTGATAAACTCCCTCCCTCTTCCCTCCCCCTCTCCGCCCCTTGCCGGCAAAGAGAGGGGGCAAGTCGGGGTGGGAAACTTGGCACATTAGCTCTGCTAAGCTCCCAACCCATCCTGCCCCCTCCATTTGCTGCCAGCAGGCAAGAGGCGGAGAGGGGGAGGGAGTTTAGCTGAGCTAAACTCTTTTCCCCTGACCAAGAGTATTCTGTGCTGCGGCATATACACGCCACACCTGACGGTCTGAATGGACATTAAAACGGGAGAACCATTCATGCGCCTGTGGGAAGGAGCCCTAAAGAAAATCTGTCAAGTAATGTTTGCTATATAAATGCAATACACTGTCAGATGTGGGACTGGATGAGGATTAAAAAAAGTCAGGCTCCGATTAAGAAATATAGTCCTAGAGAAGCTTTCCATGCCATATGCTAATTGGTCTGAAAAAAAAGCCCTTCCATAGCGCAGACATCACCAAAATAATGGAATTGTTATTTTAATAAAAGGTGACACCTGGGAGCGCTGCTAGAATAGCGCTATACTGAGGATACGATGAGACGGCTGCAGCCCTTCTCTATTTGGGACACCAAGAAACAGGTCCAATATATCAAACAGTGAATGTATGAAAGATTAGAAGCAACAGCACTGCTGTCTTTGATTAGTGGAGTGAGAATTAATCAGGAATAATTTACATTAGGGATATGCTTTACAAAGTTGAACAGACTTCTTCATCAGGCCAGATTACCAAGGGCTCCTTCACGCGGGTACTATGATTTTCAGCCTCCCCTAATCGCGGCTTAAAGTCACAAAAAAACGAGAGCCAGTCGCGATTTTTGGCCACCATTTTATCATGGCAAAATCGCGGCGATAAAACGATTGTGTGAATCCAGCCTAAAGCAGGAGACTAAAGAACATTCAAATAGATAATATGAGCGGGAAATCAGAGTGTCTGATGTCATAGGGATCTCCATTAGAGATGAGCGAACTTACTCGTTTAGGGCGTTTTTGCACTCGAGCACCGCTTTTTCCGAGTAACCGACTACTCGGGCGAAAAGATTCAGGGGGTGCCGGGGGTGAGCGGGGGGGGGGGGGGAGAGAGCTCCCCCCTGTTCCCCACTGCTAGACTTGAAGTTATTGTTTGCATTATATCTTACAATTTCCTCCTCCAAGAATTTCCAAGTTGTTCTTCTCAAAATTAAGTATCTCTCGGTCTGAAGAATGTCAGGCATGCTTTGCTTCGTCAATTCGACAATTCGAGCAGACGCTTGTCGCTTCCATTGATTCTGGAGTTGGCCATTAGTTTGCTCCGGCGTCTCAGCTAGTGGAGCGGTGGCTTGTCAAATGAGTTGATTCTCGAGTCGGGCATTAGTTTGCTCGAGTGCTGCAGCTACTGGAGCGGCTGCTACTTAAGTGCAGCTGTTGTCTTTCTGCCCAAACACGTCCTTCACTTGCTTGGCATCTTATATTTAAAACACAAAATCTGTTTGTTTGTGTCGTATACAAATCCACAGCTCGGGTCCAATTTGAGTGAAATTTGGCATTTTTTGCTGCCAATAGCAACCAATCATAGCTCAGCTTTTCATTTGTTATTCTGCTGAGGTAAAATAAGAGCAGCGCCATTATTGGTTGATACGGGCAATAGTATTTAATCTTCTTAGTGCTGAGGTAAAATAAAAGCTGTGCTGTAATTGGTTGCTATATATTATACTGCTGAGGTAAAATGAAAGCTGCTCTGTGATTGGTTGCTATAGGCAACAGCGTTTAACCTTTTCCAATCCACTGTCTGACATCTTCCTACATTCTGATTGAAGCCTATGCAGCTCTCATGTCGGAAGACATCCGGCAGGGTATTCTTACTGTATATTGCCGGCCGCTCTGTTGTCACATACTGCAGTACTGGTTCTAGCCAGCAGATGGGGCCATTGTATAATGGCAGAAAGTGAAAACCCACTAGGAAACCCTGAATCCAAAATTGGATTGCAAAGGGTTAATCCTCTTAGAGCGGAGGTAAAATGAAAGCTGCTCTGTGATTGGTTGCTATGGGCAACAGTATTTAATCCTCTTACAGCTGAGGTAAAATGAAAGCTGCTCTGTGATTGGTTGCTATAGGCAACAGTATTTAATTCTCTTAGTGCTGAGGTAAATGAAAAGCTACTCTGTGAAACACAAGTTTTCAACGCTCAGTCTGACTCTTTTAGTGGGAATTACTTGTTAGAAATCCAGGAATACTAAATCAAGTCTGTAGAATCCATTGGCGAAAGCATATTTGGGGGTTGCTGCATTAAAATTCAAGCAAAGGCAAAAAAATGCAAATAAGGTTGTCAAGACAGCAACATTTCTGAATTTTTTTTTTTTTAGCCTACCACCTTCTCTGGGTCAAGATTATATGCAAAATTTCATGTCAATTGGTCGTAGATAGAGTTGAGCAAACGTACTCTGCCGAGCTTGATGCTCGTTCGAGTATTAGCATACGCGATGGTGCTTGTTACTCGAACGAGCATCATGCCATGTTTGACCCCGACCCAGTTTTTGGCTCCTCCCTGCTGTGAGGTGCCTGTTTTAGCCCCTTCCCGCTGGAGAGATACAGAGAGAGACCAAAAAAAAAAAAAGCTTGAGTCTCCCATTGTAGTCAATGGGGTTTGTTACTCAAGTACAGCTCTCAAAGTTTATGAAAAGCTCGACTCGAATAGCAAGGACCCAAGCATTTGGGTGCCTGCTCATCTCTAGTAGTACAGTTTGTGCGTGATGTTCCAACAAACAGACATTGACAAATATATAGAGCATTGCCTGCTTACTGTGAATGGAATTGGGCGGGCCGGAACAATCTCCAAACTGCTCCGTCTCCATTGAGTCAGTGATGCTCATTCCTATGTAAAAGCCCAGGAACAGTTATTGCTGGGATGACCTGTTGGGCATCCGCTGCCTGACAGGTTGTGCCGTGTAAAAGAAATCTTCTAAAACCCTATGGATCAGCCAGTCTTTTTTTCCGTAGGCAACAAAGACAGTTCTTTGCCAGACAGTTCAGAAAAATGAGGTCCATTGTTTTTCATATCTTTTCAGTTTTGCCAATTTGAGTAATAGATTGTAATTCGCAAACATACTCAACATCCCTGCATGAAACTAGCAACAGCGATGATGCCACAGCTTCCCGTGATAGAATTAGCATTTTTCCAATTAGCAACTTATTTTTCTCCAACACTTACAGAAATTGTTTCAAGTATTTTAGTTTTGCAGCAACACATAGATCGTCTTCATAAGCATCAGCGGAGATATAATTGAAATGAAAACTGAAGCCTTTGTGAAAATGGTACCTTTCTAGTCTACGAGACTTGAGCGTATTATTAGTACAAGAAAATAATATCTGAAAAGTCAAATTAAGGGAAGAGCTTGTTGGATCGTAATTGCATTCCAAGAACATGTTAAAAAATCTTCAGGTGGTTCAAAAGATTATTTTTAGCTTGGATGATTTTTCATTTTGCAGATACCTTTCTAATTACTTTCTGAGAGGTTATTAAAGTGGACTGAACAGGATGATTCCTTGACATTACCGAAAAAAAGGTTCCTCTGTTTTAGTCTTTATTAAACGGAGTAGTAGTAAGCACAACGTAACACACTGAAACTACAGCAATTACATAGAATGCTAATGACCATGTACTACCGGCATCACAGGGCGGTCTAGTAATATATAACTAGCGTACACTGGTCAGTAATTTACCTGTTGGTTGTTCATGGTTTAATACACAATGCCAAGCTGTTAGTTGAATAAATAGCAGGGCTAATGTTGGTTCATTACGAGACCATTCATTACCAAAGCATCAATGAGCCTCACATTACAGTAACCGATACATTCACATCAGTAATACAGTGTAATATAACCTCTACAATTCACTATAGGTGGAAATGCTAATTTCCATTCATGGACATTTACATTGATGTTCTATGTATCTGTGTATCATTAAGGCTATTTAGGGCATACCGGTCATTACAAAGCAAAAATCACAATCCCCTGTTAGGCAGCTATATATTACATGTAGTGCAGCAACAAAAGTTGTGTGTAAACTGCATATCTTGTTTTTTTCCTGTCTTGTCCATCTGGTCATGCGCAGAGTGACTCTTTGATTTGAATTAAATTCCCCGCTTTGTTTCATAGCAGGGTTTGTATGAAATCGGCGCCCATATGCAATGTATTTCGTATGGACAGCGTTGCATATGCTGCCTATACAAATGCATAGGGCTTGCCCTATGTGGTATGCAGAGAAGAAGAGCATGCTGCGACCTTTTTGTTTTTACACGGTGTCTACACGCACATGTCCATTGACTTTCATTGACTCCTTTCACTACGTATCATGCGGCCTTGCACACAAAATACGTGGTGATAAAACGCCCATGGACATGAGCTCTAATTGATCTGGTATTTGAAACGGATCTGCTGTCAGTTTTAACTTTCCTATTTCAAGGATTGAAATTTGCAGCATATCTTCACAAAGTAGACATGCTGTGGATTCATTGCGGAGATTTTCCACAGCGTGTGAAGGAGACTTTAGAAAGTCTACTGTAAATGCTGCAGAATTTGCCCTGTGATTCTGGCAGTGGAAATTCCGCAGCTTTTATGGCTCATATGAAGGTCACACTAGCCATGACAACACATTGCCCTACTATAGCCTGCGAGGATACTCAAAGATATTTTTTCACAAAGACACATGGTTCACATGAAAAAAACAACTCATGCAATGGCATGGCAGCAACATGGTTCCCCTTCTGCTGGTTTGCAGTGGAATTACCAGTCAAAAGTTAGCGCAGACACTGAGCCAGCTAGGAGATTTCAGCACTGAAACCAACAGGATTGTGAAAGGAGTTCTGGTTTGAAATACAAGCTGCAACTGAAGCACTGTAGAACCTACTGTGGCAAGGCGGTTTCTCGCCTACAGATCACCAACCTCAATGTCAGGGAAATAGCGCACCTCACACATGTAGATAGACTCCAGAAGCAGGGATTTCTTTAAAATCTGGCGCCTGCCAGCATTTATTCCATCATACAGCATACAGCAAAACTTGAACAGTATATCATACACAATCCATAATTTTAGAGTTCACAAATCCACTGAGCCACTGTCACTACTCCGTCCAGGACATCTTGAGGGCGCCCTCCTCTGTCATATGCATGATGGTTCCCAAACAGATACCCACAGGATCTCAATGGTCCAACTTGGACCTCGGGCTAGCTGCCCTCCTAACATGTTACCCTGAAAATAAGACCTACCCTGAAAATAAGCCCTACACGGATTTTTAAGGGTGGGGGTGCTTGAAATATAAGCCCAACCTGAAAATAAGCCCTAAGTACACTACATTAAAAAGAAAAAAAACTGTACTCTGCTAGTAGCTGCCATTCGGGTCCCTCCCACTAGCCTCTGTCACTCCTGCAGGCTTCCGTGCAGTCCTCAACACCGACAGAGCATCTCTTGCTGGCAACAGGTCTTGCTGGTAACTGGTCTGGAGCGCAGCCTCAGCCAATCAGAGCTGTCGTTTAATGAGCCAATCCCTGCCATTCATTGAATGACATTATTGAATGGCTGTGATAGGTTCATTGAGCGCCAGCTTTGATTTGCTGAGGCGGCGCTCATGAACCAATCAGAGCAATCACTTGTTGGAGGTGGTGTATTCAAGCCCCGTTACCAGGAAGAGATGCTCTGTCTGCGTTGGGGACTACACAGAAGCCTGCCAAAACGAGTGCCTGAGACCAGTGGGAGAGACTCGGATAGCGCCTGCTAGGTGAGTATAAGACACCCGCTGAATATAAGAACCAGTGCCTCTCTTGGTGTAAAAATTAAAATAAAGAGTGTCTTATTTTCAGGGAAACATGGTAGCTGTGTTAGGGTAATATATTCTAAATACAGCACCAATCGGGCCCACCCCACTTGCCCCGTTGCCGGCGGTAAGAAGAGACACCACACAGGGAGGTCTGGTATAATTCCTCACACGGGACATGGCTGCGCTTTGCCGACGTTTATTACAGATTACATGAGATCTTATACCCTTTGTCCCATCACCAACAAGGGGTGATGGGCTTATAACCATATATGGGAAGTCCGGATTTCCGGCCTGAGACAGTGAGGCGCCTCTGGCTTATGTACAGAAAATCACGTATTCAATTAACTCCAGTACAAAGAATCACCCACTCAATTCTAAGAAAACGGCCAAGCATGCATTCTCCATATATGGGAAGTCCGGATTTCCGGCCTAAGACAGTGAAAATTATGTACATGGTTGAACATCTTGATATCTTGTTTCTGGGAAAACGGCCAAGTACACGCGGCCTTGTGTCTGGTTCCGTATCTTCTCTGAATTTCTAGAACATCTCTCTCAGCCTTGTAAAGCCTTGGAATATCTGATGTAAGGCGACATATAAGTTTTTTCTCATTTGGAATTGAATAAAACTTGCATATAGGTATAAAAGTATAAAGAACATATGGCAATATATATATATACCCTCACAAACCCCCCTAAAAAACTTAATATGGAGATCAAGCATCAGACCTTGCACTCTTCCTCGGTCGTCTTTCCCTTGCGTCAGGGTTTCTCCACTGCCCGTAAGTCCCTACTCCTAAAAGGGAGGGATCCCTACCTCACCTCAGAAGGAGGCCATGGATTCCCTGGGCTTATTTCCGGGCATCCACACCCTCTATCTGTACGAGTTAACACCCCACAGGGTGTGCCCTCGCCGGAACCTAAGGTCTTCTGCACTTTCCCTAGGCAAATGGGAAGTCCACTGACAGTCCATCTTATGAGACCGAGGCAGGCGCAGTACTAGTCCATCTCTCCATTCTTCTGGTAACGTATCTGGTTGGCATTATCGGAACTGGCTCTTCATCTTTTTCAAACAAGGGAAATTTTGGTCACATTAAAGGGATAATACACAAACAGGAAATTACATACCCCACCTCTTTCTGCGAAAATCATATCCAGGGCCACTCTATTTTGGAACGCCATGGATGCAGTGGGCCCTAACTGGTCAGCTAACCCTTGTAAAGTATGCCTGGTGTAGTTTACAAACCTCTGCTGATTGTAATAGATATAATTCATCCAATCTACATTATTATTAACAGTGACAATAGCAAATAAGGACTCAAAACCTGCTTTAACCTGATCTCTAGAATTAAATTAATCTGGCACCCCCCTTGGCACTCCTATTGCATCTATATATACATGTGGATCAAAGTTACCACCTGGAGCGTCAACTTCTCTCTTAGCACGATGCGGTGTTGGATTCTCACCCTCAGTGTAGGCTTCATATTGCATATTTGATTATATTAATTTGTTCTGAAACAGGGGGCTAGTGTACAGTAGTCAAAGGTGTGTGTTAGAGGAATTGTACCACATTATAGCATGTAAAGGATATGCAGGATCATGAGTTTTTTCAGTGCGAAGTGTGGATCCAAGTGGGCTTTCCTTCGAGCTTGACTGCAGTTGGGGTGGTGAACAACATCTGGTAAGGACCTTTAAACTGGGTTTCTTGCTCAAACTTTTTCACATAGACCCTGTCACCTGGTTTCAGATAGTGACACTCATCTGTAGGACCTGGGAGAAAAGCAGAGACTACAGAATGGATTACTAACAATTCCTTGGAGGGACCCATGACAAAATTAACAAGAGAATCATTCCCCAAGCTCAGCTACTGTGGCATGTATCTTCCGGAGAAAAAGAAAAACTAATAGAAGACACTCAATTCAAAATTTACCCATTTCCTCCTATTGCCTTTTGTATCTACTTTCCCACAACTCCGCGGATGGTAGAGTGTGTGAAAAGCCTGGAATATACCCAAAGTAGACATGATGTGTTGCATTATTTCACCTGTGAAGTTTGTACCTTTGTTTGACTCAATCACTTCCGGTACCCCATATCTGCGGATTACCTCATTCATGAGCTTCTGTGCGGTTACCTGCTTATTTACTTTGGTAACAGAGTAGGTCTCCAACCTGAAAAACATTAACAACAACAAGCACATAATCATGCTTCCCAACAAGTGGGAGCTGAGTGTAGCCAATTTGCAATCCCTGAAATGGGTAGAGTGGTCTAGGCAAGTGTGATGTGGCAAATTTTACTTCTGCCCTGTTGCTTACGGCAAAGATCATGCAAAATTGGACAAATGATGCAGCAGCTACAGAAAACCCAGGAGCCACCCGTCCTCGTTCAAGCATCGACATCATTACTGCTTTAAGAGGTGCGTCTTTTCGTGCGTCAGCTGGGCCATCATGGGGCACAGGGACCGTGGTGGGCAAGTGCTGTTGACTGTTCACCATATGCCGTCCCTTTTTAGTCCATTTTTCCTTTTCTTCGTTGCTGGCTCGTAACTGTAAAGTCTTTAGCATATCAAAGTCCTTATCAAAGTCCAAGTTCATATCAAAGTCCAAGTTCAAATCAAAGTCCAAAGTTATTGTTAAATTCTTCTTTTCTTCTTTCTTCCACGGCTTAAGGGCCGCTGCTTTTGCTGTGTGGTCTGTGATGGCGTTGCCTCTTGCTTCTCTGGTGTAGGAATTGGTGTGAGCTTTCCACCTTGTCAGGTAGAAGTAGGGCCTCCATGAGACCGCTGCATCATTCTTAATTGGCTGTCTTGCTGTGGTAAAAAACTGTCTGGCCTTCCATGTTGGGCCGTAATCATGAGCTATGCCAAATGCATACCGGGAGTCAGTGTAAATGTTTGCCGTCTTACCTGTGGCCACTCTACACGCCCCAGTGAGTGCTTTTAGTTCCGCTTCTTGTACTGCGACATGCGGAGGCATTCTGCTTTTAGAACATCTTGTTGTGTAACCACTGCATATCCAGTGTGGAGTCGTCCATCACCCTGGTACCATCTATAAAAAACAACTCAAAATATGCATTATTAACAAGGGCTTTCAGTAACTTTTTTAAAACTTAAATTTTCTTGTTGCATCAATGCTAGACAATCAGGCTGATATTCTATTTCAAAAAGATCAGAATCTTGTTGCAAAAAATTAAAAATTTAAAAATGTAAAAATGACTTGCAAAAAATTTAAAAATGGCTGAATTTAAAAATGGCTGACTTGCAATACCTAGATCACCTATGCCTTCTCCTCCCCCCCTTTGAAACAGGGTACTCAATTGGAACAATAGTACCCTGTTTAAGGTAGTACAACATTATAAAAAGATTTGATGGATGCAGATAAGGCCTGTAAGATGTTAGCATGTATAACAGAAACATGAGTTACACCGGGGCAGAATAATCTACAAAACATCTACTAATATTTGAAATGTGATATCCCTTTAAGTGAATTCATTATTAGTCTGTTCCTGCCTGCAATGGAATGTATTCTGCAGAGAAAAAACAAAACAAAAACTTTTACTAGCTGCTCAAGCTCCTCACCCCTCCCTTGTGCAAGAGGGATGAAACATTACTACGTACTATTACATCATCTAGCTCCACCCCTTCGATATTGGCTCAGTGCGTCCGTCTTCTCAGCTCATTTCAGCTTAACAGTCTACACGTCCACATCTCAACCAAGCAAAGTCCCATGCATGGGGAGGACTTTTATTCCCAGTCATTACCTGCATCACACATTCCACACAGCCCGAACACGGGTTACTAACTCTCATCCATCCATGCTCTCAAGTCTGCTCCGTCACCCCCCTTGGAGGTGTACCAGTACATACAGATGCACGGACAAAAAAAGTTTGACAAACATACATACATCAGTTGAAAAACATTGAGGTGAGTGCTATAATGTACATGATTCTATTGAGATGAGATTGTGAATGAGCGCTATTTATGATAAATTATGTGAAAAAAGTTTGCTGAGTGACTGAGATATTCTATATTTCTTATCTACTGAAGCTATTATATGCTGTATTAAACGCTGAAGTGTTTTAGAATCTGTGACCCTGAATTTGGAGTGAATTCTGAAAGCCCCCACCTTTTTAAAACAAACTGTTATCTCTCTACGAATATGAAACACAGACTGAATAAGTTTTAGCTAAAACTATTGCCTGCATTTTGAAATCATAATTAACACATATGCTGGGACCTTGCAACATTCATTTTCAACCCCTGTATAAGTAAGAATATAACTTAGAAATTGATTGCTGCATTTCCTGTCTACTAAGACAGTATAATTAATTAAATTCATTTCAATTCATTTTAAGCAAGCAGAGATATTATCCAGGGTTATTATTGCATTCTTTCTCTCGCTTCGTTATCTCTTGACCTTGAAAAGCTTACACAGACTCGCAGCTACATGTCAACAAACCCTTCTCCCCTAAAAGCAAGCTCAGTTAACTATTTGCACATACAGTATATACATATATACACATATATATCCATATCTATTATCTATCTTGTATTATACACATTTTCTTCTTTCTTTGCCAACAAATCACATGCATTGTAACTTTCTTATCGACTTTGCCTGCTCCTCTTATTTCTCTCCCCTACCTAACTGCCAATATAACCTTCAATAGACACTCTCCTGACGCCCTCTTGATCACTTACTGTACTTTTCAACATTTCACTTACGGATACTTTCTTAAACAAATAATGTGTACATACCTAACTTACTCTGACTGTCTCTCTCTCCTCCTCCTCCAGCACTGTCTAGCAAACCTTGATCTTCCAAGGCACCTCTCGGTCCTAAAGACCTCCCTCCCAGACACCATTTTGTAATCTGCCGTGCGGGTCGGTGTCACACATTTTCATTAGAGTTTTCTTACATTTTACAGATTCATCCACACGGCGGCAGCCCATGAGGGGCTCTATCTTCTTTAATAAGATCTTACGCATATTACAACAACAACAATAAAAATAACACGCTCCATAGAGTGCATCCCTCTTAATTTTCAAATTGTCAGCCCCTTATATACTGGCAAAACAACCGAGGGCATCTTCTTCCATGGAACCAGTCCCATAAAAATGCATCTCTCTGAAATCAAATCGTTAGCCCCATATATAAGGCAAACCGACCGAGAGTCCCTTTTTCTATGAGACTTATCTCATAGAGTGCGTCTCCTCCTCAGCTAAACCATTAACTAACTAAACTAAACCCGAGGGTCCCTTCTTCTTTGAGACAAAATAAAAAGAAAGAGAAAAAAACTTCTGCAGATACAACAAACAATCTCCACTATTGTTAAAACACTACGGACTTCAACAACAAATAGACTACAGACTAGTTTCTGGGTGACCGATTGGTGCGCATATCACGGTCAGTGGTCCATGACGGCAAACCCGGAGCCCACACGAGTTACCGTGTAGAACTCTTAACCCAACCCGTCCGGTCACAAACCACAGATAGTCAGTCCTGCTGCAAGACTCGCAGTAAAACAGAACATAAATATATGCTGGTCTTACCTGGAGTTCTTGTGAGTTGATCAGGCTCGGTTTGCAGCAGGACGGCTTCCCCGTGGCGTGGATCCGGGTGAATTGCGCTGTAAGCTCCTGGTTTTACCGCCCCAGTTGGTTGCGCCATTTGTTAGGGTAATATATTCTAAATACAGCACCAATCGGGCCCACCCCACTTGCCCCGTTGCCGGCGGTAAGAAGAGACACCACACAGGGAGGTCTGGTATAATTCCTCACACGGGACATGGCTGCGCTTTGCCGACGTTTATTACAGATTACATGAGATCTTATACCCTTTGTCCCATCACCAACAAGGGGTGATGGGCTTATAACCATATATGGGAAGTCCGGATTTCCGGCCTGAGACAGTGAGGCGCCTCTGGCTTATGTACAGAAAATCACGTATTCAATTAACTCCAGTACAAAGAATCACCCACTCAATTCTAAGAAAACGGCCAAGCATGCATTCTCCATATATGGGAAGTCCGGATTTCCGGCCTAAGACAGTGAAAATTATGTACACGGTTGAACATCTTGATATCTTGTTTCTGGGAAAACGGCCAAGTACACGCGGCCTTGTGTCTGGTTCCGTATCTTCTCTGAATTTCTAGAACATCTCTCTCAGCCTTGTAAAGCCTTGGAATATCTGATGTAAGGCGACATATAAGTTTTTTCTCATTTGGAATTGAATAAAACTTGCATATAGGTATAAAAGTATAAAGAACATATGGCAATATATATATATATATATATACCCTCACAGCTGCACTGAGCTGGTATTCTCCTCTCCACTGTGTGTGAGAAACTGGCTCTTTTGTAATGCTTCCTCACACACCCAAAACTCTCACACTGCATACAACCTCAAAATATACATGTATTAAATAGTACCACCTTCTATGAAAGCACCAACCAAGCAGGAGGAAACACTGACTGATATAAATCACCAATTAATTCAAATTGTATTAAATATATTTAAAAGGATGAGGAGCATGGCTTGGCGGATGGCTGGACAGGTCACACACTGAAGGGACTCCCGCATCAGTCACCTAGGAAGCAGCTCGGAGGCACCAGAGAAGCTCTAAAGTGAGGCACCGCAATCGGCATTGGGAAGTGGAAGCCCCAGAGACCACAAACACTGGCCCCGCACACAGGAAAAGGCACCCTGGAGGGCTTTACTCAGCGCCAGCCAAGAAGCAGCCGCGGGATCCAAAATGACGCCCGATCTCGCGAGAGTTGGGGAGCAGGAGTGCTTCGACACTGATGCCGGCTCTCAATATCTGGAGAGCGTAGCTGTGCCCATGGGGAACGGATCGATGGCCAAGGGCAGGCAGGGTCCTCCTGAGAGACCCACAAAGACAGCCATGAGGAGATAGAGGAGCCCCAAAATGGGGGAACTGTGAGTAACAAGGGCACAAGCCCTCACACACAGCACAGCATCATATCCCCAGCAGCACAGCTCCAAGCATCTGATGGAGGTCATAGTCCCCCCACATGGTCTAAAACAACAGCCAACAGCAGATCAGAGCAATAGTTCCCCCATATGGTCCCAGTCACCAACATCCAGCGCAGTGGGCAGCCCAATGCAGAACTAGGCTAGTGACTCATCTAACAAAATGGAGGACAAAACATGGAAAAGCTGTATAATGGAGATTCCTACCAAAAGTGATCTTGATGAGTTTTTTAAGAGACTTGAAGTGTCCAACAAACAGGCGTTAGAGCGCATTCATGCAGACATACAATATCTGGATCGCAGGGTCCTGCAGGTGGAGGAAACACAGGAGGGTACTGCGGCCATTTTGGAGTCTCACAGACAAGCAATTCAAGCACAAGCAGACCAAAAAGCAGGCATCATAACACACCTTGATGACCTAGAGAATAGAAACAGAAGAACCAATTTGTGCATCAGGGGATTGCCGGAAGAGGTGGAGGGACAGCATCTAGATACATGGGTGCAAACTTTCTTTAAACAGCTCCTAGATCAACCTTCAGAATGCTCCATCAAAATCGACAGGATACACAGGGTCTTGGAACCCAGAGCGACTGACGTCAACCGCCACAGGGATATCATTTGTAGAATCCACTTCTTTAAAGATAAGGACAATATTCTACGTAAAGCTAGAGAAAAAGGCAAGCTAAAATTCAAGGACAGACCTATTATGGTACTACAAGATTTGGCACGCCATACTCTCTGCCTGAGAGGAGCACTCAAGGAGCTGCTCTGAAAGCACAAGGGATCACATACAGATCGGGATTCCTGTTCTCTCTGACTGCAAAAAAAGAGAGAAAGACAGCAGTCTTCAGCACCCTGGGAGATCTACCTAACATGTTGGGAACTTTCCAACTACTGATGCTGTCATTGTCGGATTAGCCTGTGGTGCTGATGGTCTTAGCGCATACTGCCCAGGAGCAATGGCTGACTGTGCGTCCTAAATCGCGTTGCGAGAAGCGCGTGGCAGCTAATAAGAACACTTGAAACCATGAGCCAACGCAAGAAATTGGTTGCCCGCGTTTTTCTTGATGTTGAATGTTGATGTCCCTACGGTACATGAGAGAGACTGTGATCTGTGGTCCACCACAGTGGAAACGGGAGTTCTGTTTGAGATGCCTAATTTTCCATCCCCTTTTTCTTTGTTTCCTTATGTTAACTTTGGGCAGATGGACATAATCGCAGCATGGTCCTTTAAGATAATGTTCCCTTTTGTATCTTACGAAACACGGGTTGAGTTGTATGCAAAATTTCATGGGGGTCCACAATAATGTCATATTTTATATCTACCATGCGTACTATAACCATTATATTTCTTTTAGCCTGTTCTTAATCATATTGCTCCTTTTTCTCCCCTCCTATTTTTCCCTCTTGTTCTGTTGTTTTTTCACAGGATTTTTGGGTGGTCTCTCCGCCTCTTTCCCCGATGCTGGGGTGGAGCAATTTATAGACGCCTCTGTTGTAAATTTCTATCTTCTTCCCTTTTTCTTTCTACCCTGGGTGGGGTGCGAGGGCCCACACTGGTTCCGTCGGTATCCTTCTACACCCCACGCAGGGTGACCAACAGCACTTTGATGCAAACGCTGGCAGTAGGTAGGCCAGCAGTTCACTCTGATGATAATAGCAGCTACTTAATGCTGCAAAAGGTTTTTCCTACTAAACCTTTTCCTTTATACTCTTTTTTCTACTTTCTTACTATTCTGTCACCCCGCTTCCCCATCCCTTTCTGTCTCCTTCTCCTCACACAAACCGGCCAGCAGCTGTTCCTTTCTACCTGAAAAATCAGATGGCTAATCTGAGGTTTGGTACATTTAATGAATCAACCTGCTAAAAGGGGTCAAATACTGGATCCTCTAAATTGCAATAAGATCATGATCGCTCTCATACAAGAAACGCACTTCCAAGACACCAAAATTCCTAGTTTTAAGTCCAGATATTATACTACATGGCACCACAATCCACACCCCACGAGCAAAGCAGGAGGTACATCAAATGCAATACATAAACAGCTTCCTCATAAATTAATATCGACAGAAAAAGATGTTGAGGGACGGTATCTTATCTTAAAAAGTCAAATATCTAATGAGATACTAACTGTTGTTAATGTCTACTTTCTGAACCAGAAACAGAAAATTTGGGGTATGGATGTTGGGGGCATTGGCGGCCTTTGCTGATGGGTCTAAGATTATACTTGGAGGGGACTTTAATGTCAGCATGGATCCTCGGGGGGTAAGTCATGGATTTTCTCCTCCACTATACATAGGCTGAAGTCAGAATTTGCAAATCTCTGATTCGTGGATCTGTGGAGGATATTACACCCTGGCAAGAGGGACTACAACTTTTACTCCCCTACCCATAGTAGTTACCATAAATTAGATTATCTATTCGTGTCTCATGGGTTGTTAGATCGAGGTCCCTCCTCCTCCATAGGATCCTTTATATGGTCAGACCACGCCCCAGTCTGGGGGTCCCTTAGGACCGCACAGAGAGATCAGACGAGCTCTAGTTGGTGTCTTAATGATAATTTGTTAGATGGCGCAGTATGTTTGCTTGAAGTTCAGCAAGCCATAAACAATTTTCAGATAGATCATAGGATGGATTCCACCCCGGCTCTCATGAAGTGGAAAGCCCTAAAGTGCGTGCTCCAGGGGATCTTTACATCTCACGGCACCCGACTCAAAAGTGACAGATCAGCAAAACTGAAAAGACTATTAACGCAACTGGATAGTTTGGAAACAACTAACTAAATAACTGCTACAGATCGGACGGCAGTAGAAATTTCAGCCATACATAACGATATACTTTGTATATTGGATCAAGCCTCGCTGTGCTAACGGGATAGAGCTAGAGGAGGATTTTACTAGTTTGGGAATAGGTACAGCAGGGGATTAGCTAGAACACTTAATCCGAGAATACCCCAGACATACGTGTTTGCGGTTAACTCCCTAAGAGAGGGGGTTGGTACATGATAATTCTAGGATACTAAAGAGCTTTCATTCATTTCATCATGGCCTGTACAACCTGCAGAGGGAACAAACAGGGTCAGAACGGGAATTGGAGGAGGAGCATGATGCATATATAGCATCCTTTGCCCCTAAACACATTACAAGTGCAGACACACAGGCCTTCGAGGAAGATTTCATACTACAGGACTTAAAAGAGGCAGTGTCATCCTTAAAAATAGGTAAAAACCCAAGCCCAGACAGCTTTGCACCCCGTTTTTTCAAAGTTTGCTTTGATCAGCTGGCTCCTCTGATGCTAGATGCCTTTAATGCAGTCTCTAAGCTGCATCTCTTCCCCAGGCAGGCCCTACAAGTGCTAATTACAGTTCTTCCGAAGACCGGAAGGGATCCCACCTGTTGTCAGAGCTATAGGCCAATATCATTACTAAACGTAGACACGAAGCTGTACTCTAAAATGCTGGCTCTCTGCTTGCAGTCACATCTTTCAACACTAACTCACGGGGACCAGGTGGGCTTCGTCCCGGAGAGGGAGGCAGAGGACAATACTATCAGAACCATAGAACTCGTGTCAAAAGTCTCCAGGTCCAGGAACCCCTTGTGCCTCATGTCGGTAGACGCGGAGAAAGCAATTGATAGAGTGGATTGTGGGTTCCTGGAGGCAAGTCTCAGGCAAATAGGCTTAGGCTCCAAATTTTTGGCGTGGGTCATGGCACTCTACAATAAGCCCTCTGCTTGGGTACATGTTAATGGCCAATTGTCACATCAGATCCAAATCAGGAATGGCACAAGGCAGGGTTGTCCCCTTTTTCCCTTTTTATATATCCTCATGATGGAGACCCTGGCAAATGCCTTAAGGGCAAACACCAACAACAAGGGTGTAAATTTGGTGGACGGGGAGCAAAAAATAGCTCTCTATGACGATGACCTGTTGATTTATCTATCTGATCCCAGGATTGCTCTCCCCAACATATTAGAGGAGTTCCAGAGATTTGGGCAGTTTTCAAACTTTAAGGTTAACCTTAGCAAGTCTGAGATCCTAAATATCAACATCCCTAGCAATGAGGAGGAGGCAATGAAATCTGCTTTTCCCTTCAAGTGGAAGAAAGAGTGGATTAAATACTTAGGCATAGCGATCACCCCAGACTTAGAGGACCTCTTCCAGAACAATTATAAGCCACTGCTGGAGAAGCTTGAAGGAGATTTCAACAGATGACAAACTCTGCTCCTCTCCTGGTTTGGCAGGATCAGTACTGTTAAGATTAATGCGCTTCCCAGATTTTTATGTATCCTCCAAACTGTACCTATCAGACTCCCGGGGGCTTATCTCGCTTAGATCAGAAAATCCATAATGCGATTCGTGTGGGGGGCAACAGACCCCGACGCAACTAGTGGGCCCTTGTCCGTCTAAAGGAGATGAGGGGGATGGGCATTCCAAACATCACTCTATACTATAGGGCCACTCTGACACGTCAGATACTAGACTTGATTCACAAGGAACCACAGAAGAGGTGGGTAGTAATGAAACAGGACTCAGTTCCCCACAGAGGGGCAGGCCTCCTTTGGAAACCAGGTGGTGAGAAACACAGAAACCTAGGACTATCCCCATTTATTGAAAATGTACTCTCAGCCTGGATAGGGCTAATAAGGCAGGGCTGATCACCACACTGGGTCCGATGACACCATTAGTGGGAAACCCTGAGCTGTTAACGTTTTACAGGAGATCGACAGTGGTGACCATGTTGGTGACTGGTCAAGCAGGTTTAATCCCCAGGGCACAAGACTTGATAGTTGAGGGGAGACTTACGATGCTGGGGGAGGTTTGCAGCTGGGAGACTCTCCACCGGGGTGTGGTTCCAATACCTACAACTATGCCATTATAGCAGATCTATTGGAGGGGCTCATCGAGCTGGAGTTTCCCTAACACCCTTTGGGAGTCTTTATATTAATAACCCTACATCCCAAGGTAAAATATCAGAATTATATAGGTTCCTGGTGGAGGAGGATACAAGAGATAGGAGAAGAGCCGTGGAGAGAGAGTGGGAAAGGGAACTGGGTAGCTCGCCCTCAGAGGAGTCATGGAAAAAAGCATATATTTTGACACACAAAATAAACATATCTAGTAGATTTCAGGAGCTGAATTCTAAAATATTGACAAGATGGTTTTGGACTCCAGAGAGGCTTGCCAAAATCTTCCCCAGTATCTGAACACCTGCTGGAGATGCCTGGCGGAGAAAGGTACCTTTTGTCCACATCTGGTGGTCCTGCCCACTGATTTTTCTGTTGTGGAAGGAGGCTGGCACCCTTTATTCCTGGGTGTGCAGAGACCGCTTCCGTCTGACTACAGAGCTGGCGCTCTTTTCAATGTTCCCAGGCTTACTGGCACAAGCTAAAAGATCAATGCTGAGGTTCTTCATCCAGGTGATCCCCAGAAAGTGGAAATCTACGACCCCGCCCTCTATGGCGATGTGTCTGGAGGCCCTCGATACAATCAGATATATGGAGGAGTTATGTGCCAAAGATGAGCTGAGACGTGACAAACATCTGGCTGTCTGGGCTGCCCGGAGCCAGTTCCGTGATACTCCGGACCTGATTACCTGGGTCTTGAATGGGAGAATTCCCCCTACCTTGAATAATCCATAACTTGCGTCAGGTTGGCTGAATGTGGATAGACCATAGCCTGGTGGTGGCTAGGCCGGCTACCCTTACCTTTCCTTCCCCACCCACCCCACCCTTTCGCTTCTGTCTCTTACTCTTATCATTACCTAGCTAGACTACATGTAAAAAAAACCCAAAACAATACTCATCTACCGCTGGCGTTCCGGTCCTTGCGCTGGTCTGCGTCGTTGCTGCAGGCTGCTGCGTCAACCTTCAAGCTGACAGAGCATTTCTTCCTGGAAGTGAGGCTTGATTACCCCACCTCCAGGAAGCTAATGCTCTGATTGGTTAATCCAGCACTGCGTCAGCCAACGAAAGCCAGCACTGAACTAACTAATCACAGCCATTCAATGATGTCATTAAAATTAAAGGTTGAAAATTCACAGCCATAGGCTGGATTCACATGGGCGAGAACGTATTTATACACGCTTTTGCGCGATCGGCATTGCATTTTTGTATGCACCTGTGTGTATTTAATTGTATTTTTTTGTGCGTGCAAAAAGCAAAAAGCACGCCAGCATGCTCCCATTGATTTTAATGAGCAATTAAGTTGAAGTAGTTTAAGGGCTTATTCACACGAACGCATTTACACTGTGTATTATGCAAGCAAAATTTGCATGCACAATACGCAGTGAATAGAACCGATTAATTTCAATGGGTTTGGCCACATGTGCGTTTTTAGCATGCACATTTCCTATTTTTTGGACAAATATTTTACACATGTAATACACTGCGCAAGTGTATTCGTGTGAATAAGCTCCTAATGAAATCTCCAGGAATTAAAAATTGTCTCGTCAGTCTAATTAACTTCCATCATCTTTCAATGCATCTTGTTTCAACGGCGCACAAACTGCCACAAAAATGACATAATAACTTTATTCTATGGGTCAATACGATTACTACGATACCAAACTTAGGCCGGCTTCACACGAGCGTGACGGGCTTCGCCGCGGAATATTCCGCAGTGAAGCCCGTCACGGCGCCCCCCAGAGACCCCATACTTACCAGCGGAAGATAGCGTGAAGACGCTTCCCCGCCCACCGCCGTCGCGTCATGTGACGCGGCGGCGGTAGGCGGGAAAGCGTTTTCACGCTATCTTCCGCTGTGTTACAGCGGGAGATAGCGTGAACGGCCGGCTTCCATTGACTGCAATGGAAGCCGTCAGCGCGTACACCCGCGGCAAATAGAGCATGCTGCGGGTGAGGACGGGAGATTTCACGGTGCGAAATTCCGCGGTGGAATTTCGCACCGTGAGCATTGAGGTATTAGGTTCAATAGAACCTAATAGCAGGGGGCAATGCAGCGGATTTTTGCCGTGAATTTACGCGGCGTAAATCCGTTCGTGGGAAGGAGGCCTTATATAGTTTTTTTTTGCTGTACTACTGCTATTTTTTAAAGACATCTTTTTAAATTATTTTCTGCTGCCATCTTCTGTGCGCAATAACGGTTTTATTTTTCCGTTGACAAAGTTGTGCGAGGGTTCATTTTTTGTGTGACGTACTGATGTTTGAATTAAAAAATTAAACCATTTTTTAATTCATATGAGCTTTTGATCATTTTTATTGCAATTTTTCTTAGTGTCACAGAATAGAGCAGATGAGAGTTATCATACCGAAGGGCAATTTCACAGAAGATTTTGGGAGTACAATGTTTGATACCCTTAAGAATAGATTGACCCTCAGCCTGGGATTCTTTCATAAGTGGAGAAAATGAAAGTTCTAAAGGAGGTCAAGAGGGATGTCCTCTTCCCAATCTATTTTTTTTTTAACTTCATAAAAATTGAGACCTTGACTGGTAATAATGTTGCCATCTCCTTCCATATGCAGGTTAAAGGAGAGATAGGACACATCCTAAAACTGTCACATTCCTAAGTTCAGTGGACTGATTAAGTATTTATGTCTCAGCTCATTTTGTCTGTTGTTTTAAGTTTTGAGTGCAAAACAGTTTCAAATTTCTGTGTATGAACATTTGTATTTCAATCAAGAGGGGTGTCCTCTCTTCATTAGTATCTTATATATGTGCCCCATCCAAACCAGTTCCATTTTTAGCCTGATGAAGGATTAATAGAAGACCTGAAAGCTTGCTGTAACATTATGTATTTTTGTTAGCCATTAAAAGGTATCATATCTACAAGATTACTTGGTTTTTCTCACTGAGAAAAATCACACTTTGCTCTACTGGCTGACACAGTAACTCTTTTTTAAATTACTTAATTTACACTAAAACTATTGATACCATTATACAAATTATAATGCCTATTTAAAGGAAGCCTGACAGCTCGAAGATGCTGTACAAACTGCAGGCATGATGTTATAGAGCCGGAGGAGCTGAGCAAATTGATATATAGTTCTATGGGGAAAGATTCAGTATAACTTGTATTTTATTCATTTGAACCTCTTATCATTCTGAGTTGAACAGTCCAATGGGCGGTCCTATCAGTGATTGACAGCTGTGAATGACTGTACATAAAGGGGTAGCTGTCAATCCCTGATAGGACCGCCCATTGGACTGTTCAACTCAGAATGATAAGAGGTTCAAATGAATAAAATACAAGTTATACTGAATATTTCCCCATAAAGCTATATTGTATATCAAGCTACTCAGATCCTCCTGCTTTATACCATATTGTCTGCACTTTGGACAGCATGTTCCAACTGACAGGTTCCCACGCTGAGCTTATACACATATTCACATCACACCTGCATGACAACTACAAAGTACATTAGTTTGTATTAATCAGAATTGCAACAGTAACGCAACAGAGGAAAATATTAGTAGGCGATAAGAATGTAAAATGGACTGATGCCAGTATAATAACTCACTGATTTCCAAGTACAAGATGTATGTTTCTGCTTTTCTTAGAAGAGTGGGTAACATTTTTATTTTCCCTTCTGTGATTTGAAAAGTAAGTGCTAAGGAATTGCCAAACAGCACTGAGAATTTGTTATACTAGAAAGATAGAAAACAAAAGCTGCCTTGGAAAAATTCAATATATGTGTATGTCCAGTTTTTTTTCTTTAAGAATAGGTACAAAATGTGCCAAATAATGAGGAGATCAAAACAAAAAAAAAATCAGATAGGCACTACAAAAATAAGAACTTGGGTGGAAACATGGTGTGTAAAAAATGCAAATGTACTAAGAAACAAAAAAACAATTCTTTTATGGGCCGAAAGCAGGTTTTTTATACGTTCACTTTTGACTTTTGCTGGGGCTGCTGTGGCATATAATTCCATCCGCATTTAGTTGTGTATGTTGGTATATATATGTATAGTGGTAATGTAGTACACTAGATGGCCTTTAACCCCTTAGTGAACGCCCTATAGTTTTTTAATGTCCTGCAGCTGCAGGACGTGTATGAAGGGAGATGCACTGCGACCTCCCTCTATATGTTGTACGAGGACATATAAGCTATTGTTTTTCTGTTATCAGCCCAAAGGCTGAAGCATATTATATATTGTTATATATCTACAAAATGAAATTTAGGTACTGTATACTAATTTTACCTTTCCTAACTTCCCCTCTTATAAACATAATTGTCTGTATATGCAGTCTGCTCTGCTGTGTATCTAATATTTTCCTGTGTGATACTAAGATAAACTGTGTAACCAGGTACTAAGAACCTGGATTGGAATTCAACCACTAACACCCTCTCTTCCTTTACTCACTCAGTCTACCCCTCCCTACTATGTAGTAATGTCTCCCATATATTTAACTGAGAATGCAGGGTAAGTGGATACTGGGAGATGCAGGGACATCCAGCTGCCCCCCTGGTCTGACTTAGTCTAACTTCCTGTATCTGTATGTACATAACTAGTATAAGAGATAAGATGAACCAATAAATGTTAGCTTTTGCTAAGCCTGCCTACTAGATATATGAAGCTACGGCTGTGATGTAAGAGCCAGTCTGAGATTTGAGTACCTTTGTTTCTCCCAGACTCAACATTTGTATCGACACAATAAATCTTTGTTCATTTTCTATGCGTCCCCCCCCCCCCCCATCCCGTCCCGGGTATACATCAGAGGTGGGATCGCACATCAAATAGCTGCTTGTCCGGGATCTGATGAATTGCATTTTTGCATCAGCTATTCCTTGCGAGTGAAGACAAAACATTTTCCCTGACCGGACCAAGACCCAGGGCCCCGCCCAGCAGACACATCTGCTGGGATCTTTGGGCTGCTTGGGGAGACTGCATTGTCTGAACTTTCAAGGCAATTGACAAAGAACCCAAAAAGGGACTATGGAACTGAATGGTATGCAGGGAAGTTTTGAAATCAGCTAAAAAGGCAAGAACCTGGGTTCTAAGATATATTCTGAAGTTGTGAAGTAATATGTTTTGTGATTGTGAGATGATATGCCTTATTGAGTAGTGTTAGCGATTTAGTCTGAGACAATCGCAGGTAAATATCGTATCCCATAGGGTTGGAGGAGGTCCCTGATCACGTGCTGGACAAGCTTTAGTACTTTCATTGGATTTTGGGAAGGAAGACACTTTGTTGCTAAAAAATACCGTGGTACACTCCAGTGTTAAAAAAGCGGTGTAAAACTCAACAATTGTTTTCAATGCATAGGAAAAATAGTACGAACTAAGTATGGGGAGTGCGATCTCACAATCACCGCTTGAATGCATGCTAAAAAAACACTAGTAAACTGTATTGCAAAGTTGGTAATGTGAATTTGGACAAAACCTTTAACAAAAGGTTAAAATACTTGAAATAGAATGGCCAAAGCTATTACCAACTTAGCCACAATAAGGTAACCTTATTTTAGAATTGCTTGGAAAAGTGAGTATATGTTTCAGTATGTTGAATTGGATACAGATTGATGGATACAGATTGTTAGAATGAAAGCATTAAAGGGGTTGTCCCGCGGCAGCAAGTGGGTCTATACACTTCTGTATGGCCATATTAATGCACTTTGTAATATACATTGTGCATTAATTATGAGCCATACAGAAGTTATAAAAAGTTTTATACTTACCTGCTCCGTTGCTGGCGTCCTCGTCTCCATGGTGCCGACTAATTTTCGGCCTCTGATGGCCAAATTAGCCGCGCTTGCGCAGTCCGGGTCTTCTGCTTTCTTCTATGGAGCCTCTCGTGCAGGATGCCGGCTCCGTGTAGCTCCGCCCCATCACGTGCCGATTCCAGCCAATCAGGAGGCTGGAATCGGCAATGGACCGCACAGAAGAGCTGCGGTCCACGGAGGAAGAGGATCCCGGCGGCCATCTTCACCGGTAAGTATAGAAGTCACCGGAGCGCGGGGATTAAGGTAAGCGCTCCGGTAAGCTTTCTTTAGGTCCCCGCATCGGGGTTGTCTCGCGCCGAACGGGGGGGGGGGGTTGAAAAAAAAAAAACCCGTTTCGGCGCGGGACAACCCCTTTAAGTATTAAGAGGTTGTATGAGAATGGAATGTCGCATAAGGTGGTACAGCCTTTCTCTGTATGGAAAGGCTGGAGCAACCACCCTTGTCACTGCCCCCTTGATAGATGCTTTACCTACTTCTTAGGTGTGGCTAGAGGTAGAACAAAGAAAGGGTGAGGGGCTAGGCTGTAGTGCTGAGACTTCTGGTACTATGAAGATTCCAGGAAGAAAAAAAATACAAAAAGTGGGAGATAATTGAGCTGGCTGGGTATATCAGTACCTCTAACAAGAGGAAGTTTGTAACCTAACACCCTGGTGTGTGTTCCAGTATGCTGTTTCTGTGTAATTGTGTGAATAGTGATTTGCTTTGGATGTCTGGGCAGTTGTCCGGACATTTGTAGTATGAATAAGCAGTGTTCTATGTGTTATGCATTTCCTTGTGTGTTGGGATGGGCAGTAAATAGTGTTTCAAGTTACTGACCCAGCAGATGTGATGGAAGGGTTTGCACCACTGGGAATATGCCTACTTAAGATCCTTCCCAGGTGTAACAAGATCTAAGAATGCCAAGCCCATTACATTCCTCGAAGAAACTATTATGATAGATAGATATGCTGTTTCTGTATATCTCCTTATACCAGTTCCAATTTTTTGAACTGGAGAATCAACACTCCTTCATTCTTTGAACAACTGCAGAGAATGATGGAATTGTTGGAAAGTATCAGAAAGGGGATTGTCAACACCTTCCTCTGTTTAGTATTGAAGAATGTCGCTATATTGACATGAGTTTTAGGGAGTGCCTGACAGACCATAACCCCACATGATATAGCAAATGCAGCCGCTCACGTAGTTGCCATATATCCTGATGTCGATTTTAACCAGGATGCTAATAGTGACATTAGAAGAAAGTTACAGCCGCACAATGGCTGGGGACAAAGAACTGTTAAACAATGAAAAAGATGGCAGACTTACTGCCTGCAGAAAACCAGTCAAGACAGCTCCCACCCCCAAACAATGCCTGAAACAACCCACCTCCTTCATATGTGCAGAAGGGGGGGCTCCAAGACTGCCCCCTTGATGGAGACCAATGCAGAATGTGCAGGAAGCATGGTCACTGGAATAGAGACAGCCCCCTCACTTCCCTTGCTGATACAGGAAGAGAAGGAGGAAGAGGCAGGCCCAAAATGGCTGCTACCAGAGACGAGCACATGGTAGAGCCACTCAGACCCACCCCCACAACCTCCATCTTGTTTTTCTCCGATTGTTTCACTGTATGAAGATATAGCTGAATGAGGATGACTAGGTTCCTATCTGCTGGGCCCCCAGGAACCTATGGTCAGAGTAAATCCCAGATTGTGGTAACTACTAGAAAAGTCGGGAAGCATCACTATATTGTACCACAGCAATGCACCTTGGGAGACAAAGAAGGCACTCAGCAATTCCTGTATCTACCAGACTGTCCAATACCAATATTGGGACAGGATATGATAAGAAAACTGCAGGTCCAAGTGTCCTTTGAACCGGACAGACAGATGCCTTTACAATTTGAAAAAGATGTTCCAACTCCAGCCCACATCCTCCCACTCACAGTGCATCAAGAGGAAGAATGGAGATTGTTTACTGTCCTTCATGAGTCACATCACTAAAGCCCCACCCCGGACCTAGTAATGAAAGTACTAGGATTATGGGTGGAAGATAATCTACCAGGACTAGCTCAGAATTGTTAGGTACAGCAGACACGTCTGCTGCTCTGCTCTGTCTGTTATCTAGTGAGTGTCTATTTTGCTCCAGCATCTCCAGAGTTAATACTTCCTGACTCCTCCACTCAGCTGGAGGCTGCTTGCCAATCACTCTGCTATACTCTGTTGCTACCGATCTCCAGTCTGCTGTAGTTATTTGTGTGCCTTCCAGGTTCTCTGTCACTTACTTTCACCCTCTGTCTCTGTTACCTATGGGTTCCTTCACATTAGCAATGTTTTCACTGATCCCATACTACAAGAAAAAATTGCAGCATGCTCCATATTTGAGCCATTTTGTGATTTTTTTTTTGTAGCACGTTTCCCTATGGAACCTCCTTGCTTATCACATTGCATCACACAAACTCGCGATTTACGTGCGATGCGATACATTTTAAAAAATCCCTACCCTGAAAATAAGTCCTAGCTGCTTTCCCTAAAAAAAAAGAATACTTACCTAGCAGGCTCGGTCAGGGTCCTCCTTCTGCTATCCGGAGCTCCGCCGTGCATCCTGCTGTCCTCGTTCGTTCACAGAAGATCACTTCCTGGTTGCGGGATTCATAAATCCCACCTCCAGGAAGCAATGGCTCTGATTGCTTCATCTAGCACTGCCCAGCCAATCAATGCAGCGCTGGATGAACCAATCACAACCATTGCATTGGTTCAGTGCATGACATGCCACTGTTGTTTACATTACCAGTGAGCACTGATAGGCCAATCCAGCTTCTACGACTCCCCCAAGGAGGAGCCTGATGCACTATAAAAGCAGGGCCGTGCCAGACAGCAGTTCACTCCCTGGCCTACCACTTAGGCTATGGGTCACGCTTCTCTTTTGTTATTTTGATTCTGTAAATACTAGAAAATAGGGAATTACTTAAAGAACTAGATCCTCAGTGTTAGTTTATCGGTAGATATTAGAGATGAGCGAGCATACTCGTCCGAGCTTGATGCTCGTTCGAGTATTAGGGTGCTCGAGATGCTCGTTACTCGAGACGTGCACCATGCGGTGCTCGTCTCGATTAAACGAGCACTGACCATTGAATTCAATGGAGCCGGCAATACAGCCGGCTCCATTGAAAGCAATGGGCTGCCGGCGATCTCAGGATGAATTTTCAGGAAGGGCTTAAAAATATAAGCCCTTACCTGAAAATCATCCTAAAATGTGTAAAAATAAAAAAATAAAAATATGTCAGCATAAAGATCGTTCTCCTCTGCCATAGCTGTGACAGCTGAGGCAGAGAAGAACGATGTTAGCCCATTGAATTCAATGGAGCCGGCAATACACCAATCTGATTGGTCCCGCTGAGCCAATGAGAGGCAGCAGTCACTCACCCATTCATGAATTTATGAATGGGTGTGTGAGTGAGACCTGCCTCTGATTGGTCAGGCTGTGACCAATTAGAGGCAGCTCATTCAGCAGGTGGGGATTTTAAAGCCCCGGCTGCTAAATAGTATAGAGAAGCAGATCGGGAGAACTGCCGGCGGCCGCAGCTGAACTCCGGCTGCAGCGGAAAGGTGAGTATATATATTTTTTTTATTTTTACACATTTCAGGATGAATTGCAGGGAAGGGCTTATATATTTAACCCCTTCCCGACAAATCATCCCGCGATCGCCCGCAGCGCATTGCTTTCAATGGAGCCGGCTGTATTGCCGGCTCCATTGAATTCAATGGGCTAACATCGTTCTTCTCTCCCACAGCTGTTACAGCTGTGGCAGAGGAGAACGATCTTTATGCTCACAGTGCGGGGGGGGGGGGCGCTCTTGCCGCTATTGTGGCTTAATAGTGGGACCTGGGAACTTGAGATGCAGCCCAACATGTAGCCCCTCGCCTGCCCTATCCGTTTCTGTGTCGTTCCCATCACTTTTGTGAATTTCCCAGATTTTCACAAATGAAAACCTTCGCGAGCATCGGCGATATACAAAAATGCTCGGGTCGCCCATTGACTTTAATGGCGTTCGTTACTCGAAACGAACCCTCGAGCATCGCGGGAAGTTCGACTCGAGTAACGAGCACTCGAGCATTTTGGTGCTCGCTCATCTCTAGTAGATATCTGTTGCTATCATTATTGGGCTACCACCACTGCAATAGGATATCTTTGAAAAAATACTGAGTCTTGATCTTCAATCATAGATAGAGTCGCGGAATACTGCTAGGAGATAGCTAGACATGCATCCGCTGACATTAAATTTCTTCGGGGTCACATAACCAGTGCCCATCAATTTAGTAGAGAACGCAAACTCATTGATTCCATTCAGGTTAGCAGTGAGACCGCATTTTTCAGGTCTAGGCAACCTGAAAAATTTATAGTCACAACTCTTTTTTCAAATGAGCTCCATAGTATTCTCCTGAAGATCCACACGCACTATGTGGTGAAACACATTGAGAGTTGTCTATCTGAGCCACTTTTGTGTTTATCTTGTCCATATATTCAGCCCCTACCACTGACGTAGGGCAAATAAAGAAAGAAAGTCCATGACAGTAGTTTGCGTAATGAATATCAATGACTAATTGAAGACTATACAATACCGTCCTGCTAATTTATTATGGGGTAGAGGTCATCAACAGCTCCTCCTAGTAAACCCCAAGTGTGATTGAAGCTCACACACACTTATGTACAGTAACATATGAACTATAAGGGACACCTACCATCTACTGTAAGACTTGAGTTGGACAAGCATAAGGCCGAAGAAACAATCGGTCTGAGTGACTAGTTATATGTTTATTGTTGTTAATTTGTCCCACGTCCATTAGGATGAGGAGATACCTGTGACCCATTCACGGTACACCTCACACATTGCTGTCACGTCACTCACATCTTCGTTTGTGCCCTACATATATTGGTTTTAAGATTAAATAAATAATAAAGATTAGTTATTTTAAATTAAGTCTTCTCTGTGAAAGGGCTTATTTTTAGGGTAGGGTTTAACCTTTTTGCAATAAAATCACGCAAGTTTATTGCACAATCTTATCACGGGCAACAGCAATGCAATCCACAATTTTTCACGAGAAAAAGCATTGCTGTTGCTACAAAATCGTGTGAACAAAGCAGAATTTTGTGGCAGCAGTATCGCTGTCACCCATGTGAAAGAAACCTTATTGTTGAATATTTAAGTAGTTTGTGATCTCTCACCACCTTTCTTTAGTACTTTGAAACCATTTGTGGTTTTTACTTTATACATGTACTTCTGGGTTGACAACCCTATAAACTCCTCTGCACAGGGGCGTAACTATAGAGTGTGCAGGGGATGCGGTTGCACCCGGGCCCAAGAGCCTTAGGGGGCCCATAAGGCCTCTCTTCTAAATATAGGGAACCCAGTACTATGAGTAAAGCATTATAGTTGGGGGCCCTGTTACAAGTTTAGCATCGGGGCCCGGGAGCTTCATGTTACGCCTCGGCCTCTGCACCTGCTCTATTTTGTTTGGCACATGTACATGGATGGGACGCTGGAGTGATCTTGGGAACTCTCTTTTTTTTTAAGGTAATTTCTATTTAGATAACATGGTTTGCTATATAAACATACATATGTGTGGGTATTGGATACTCCTGATGAAGCTACAGATACTATAGCGCAATGTGTTGAGAAATTTCCTTTCTGCATGTCACCTATGATGGGTATACTTCTATTACAGACACAAGTGCCTTATACTGACTGTTTCAGCCTGCTCTTCCCTTGCATTTTTTGCTCAGCATGTCATATTTCCTACCTCGGGTTCCTCTCCAAATTTTGGGAGGAAGTTTTGGGGATGCTAGTTTGCTGATCAGTAGTTCATTTTTGTATTTATTGTTCCATCTGACACATTTACATAAATTTTGGTATGTGTTCCACATGTCTGTTTTGTATGCTCAATAACGGTTTTCATATATTGTCATTTATCCTATGGGGTGTGCAACATTTGTTCTCACTTTGTGTGTCAGCTTCCTCTCTCTTGGTAGAAAATGGGGAAATATCACACACAGAGAAATGCATTTATTGAAAAATGTTCAAGGTAATGCTATGGTTACAAAGTAACCTTTAGTTGCCCACAAATCATGGTAAAATCTTGGCTATGACAATGGCGCTAAAATGAGACTGGACAGACTTTTTTCAATCTCTGTAAGCTCACCTGATGTCTTGCTTTCCATAAGGCAACACTGAGTTTGAGGCATTTTAAAATTTCCACCCAAAAGTGAATGTGTAAATCTAGGGTGTTACTAATTTGATATATGCAAGTGAAAAAAAAAAGAAAGGACCACCCAAATCTCAGCCATGAATGGCTGAGATGGGAATGGCCATGTGGATGTGGTAGCCTCCAAAGGCCAGGATCACATCAACAGTTGCATTGCTATTCTACACTGTTTCCATAACTTCCATAGAAGTAATAGAAGCAGTGTAGCCTTACTGTTTATGTAACTCCTATTAACTTTTACAGACTTTATGGAAACAGCAGAGAACAGACTGTTTTCGAGATACGGGTCAGAGGAGCAGAGGATGCCCAAGCTTGTGCACCTCTTTCATCTAAATCTGATGGCCGAGATCTCAGAAGCGCATGTGCACTAGCTTTTGGCCTGGTCACCAGCTATGGTCATACTTTGCTATTTCTTTCCATAGAAGAGGTGGTCTGTTACCCTGGCAATGAGTAGTAAACAACCAGAGGGCAGAGGAATCAATATCTGCAATATCTGGAGAACAGAGCATTTCAGAAATAAACACCTAATGGGTGAGTGCATTGTTTTGGCATTTTGAACACATTGAAATAGGGTTCCCAAGATGGGACTACCCCTTTAACGCTTCGGGGAAACAATTGGCAGCAGGAGAGTTACTTTATATCTGTGACTGAAGAGGTTCTTCTATCAAGTTAGTATTTTTCTATTACTTCTTATGAAAAATGAATTGTGGCAAATTTGAAAAGGTAACAGAACATTGTTAACGAAATCATCAGAGACCTGGGAAAATAAGAGGAAAATGAACTGCGAGGTTTATGACTGGATATGAAAGTCAATACAAGGGCAAGAGCAAAACTGTTAATTAGATTTTTACATTTTACAAGTGTCCACCACTTTACAAGGTAATATTTTATGTTGACATTATACTTAAATTTATTTCAACATCTGACTCTTTAGACCTTTCTGTGATAAAGCGTTCTTTCACATTCTTTTCACTTGCACTTCATAACTATTTGTTTCCCAAAACTTTCATCTTTAAAGGCATTGTCCATCAAGATAAACATTCTTTACTTGTCAAAACATAAAGTAATAAAACTTACAAATGCATTTTAATTCTGCATGCAGTCCCGTTGGCTCAATTCAACACCCAATGTCAGAGTCCCACCACTTGCACTTCTACTTTCTTTTCAACAGTGTCAGACTGCTATGTTCCCCCTCACACACACCTGCGTCGTTGATACGATTGAAGGAAGCTGACTGGCTCAGTTCAATAGCAAAGTGAGCCCCCTTCTTTGTCCATGGATCAGATGGAAAAGAGGGGTCCGTGGTTGGTACGTTTCTAGAATAATTAGGTCTTTTCCTCGGGCATAGTTAATAAAAATATCTTATTTAGTGGGGTATTATTACTATCCAGGGATGCTGAGAAGAGGTAGTAGTGGCAGGATAGGGAGAGTGTACTGTGACGAGTTATGGCTGGATCATTTTTCATTTTTTTCTGGCCTGGATAGAGAAGAAAAATTTAATGGATGTCATCAACCATGGAAGACATCACCAGTGATCACTGGAGGTGACTGCATTGTAAGCCCAATCACTGTGCAAAGCTGGTATCTGATTACTATATGGTGACTGCATTGCAGCGACCAAGAACCAGGCCTTCAGCCGTGGAGACAGCGGGGTAGAAGATGACAGCGGTTCTCGGTGGCTCTACCGTCTCCTTTCCTCAAGGGCTGAACCCGGCTCAGCCGCTAGCAAGAGAGATAAGATTGTAGCAGACTTATAACTGCAATCTAGTTCTGGATTATAATCGTGACGACAGTGTCCCTAGATGACTTATCAGTTACTCGCGATGAATAAATGAGTTCACAGACAAACAAAATGCTTTTCAAAACGGGGAACACTCAGTTTCCTTTTACTCACGTTCCAACTTTGATTTTCCAGTACCAGCAAATTCACTAGTACTTCTTAACATGACATTACAGGCTTCAAAACAGTTTCTTGAACTTTACTTTGCAGGACACATTTGACAATAGACAGTTCGTCTCCCAAGCACACACATCCTCAGTCACTGTTATCTGAAGGGCACTGGCTTGGGTTACACAGTCTCTCATATCACTCTCACTTTAGTTGTTAGCTGTAACAGACTTCTGCCCCTCCCCTCCATATGCAGTTCAGCAGTGTCACTTACAAACCTTGGATTCCAATACCAACTCTTAAGCAGCATTTCCAGTGCTTTCATTCCCGGAGGAGACAAACATTCTAGCAGCAGAGACATAGCCACGGCCTAGCCCTGGCAGGAGCATCAGCCCATCTCTCCTGCGCACACCTCCTTCTCCGATGACACAAACCACACTACTCCATTCCCTTCACTAACTCCTCCCCTATTCTACTCAAACCACCAATCACAACACACTGATGAGATAAAGAGACAAACAAACTCACCTAAAGACAAACAGACTTACAAATGATGGAGAGACCCTACTCTGGGTCATTACAGTTTCCCCCTACTTGAAGAAAGAACCTCGGTGTCCCTTTTTAAGAATAGAGACAGTATCCGAGGCAGAAAATCTTCAGTGTGCTAACCCATTACCAAGACTACAAACTCACTACCTCAGTCTGGAAAATGCAGGGCACAACCGCTACACCCAACCCTCTTTGGTTTATTAAAATATTTTGAACCCAATATTTTAATATTACCAGGATCTCACCTCCGGTGTCAGACTCTAATACATGACAGCATGCAACAAGAGGACTGGCCAGTCACATTAAACATTACTGCTGGACCGAGCAGAACTCGGGACGCTCCAGCATACGCTATGGGGCCCAGACATAATTCTTCTTCCCAAAGCCTTCTTTAGAATACACACTGTTGCTGACACACAGATGGAAAAGAGTGACTGCTAGACAGACTAAATGGATAGAAGTAGAATGACCCTCACTTCTTCCTGCTCGTGCTAGGTGGCTGATATTCTAGTAATGCCCCCAGTCGAGACGACTAATATGGTAATGAGGATGTGCTGCCGAGAGAATAGAACTGTTGGCTAGACACAAGCAGACATTAGCGGTCTTAATTCATTTAAGTAGGTTTTAGTTTGAGGGGACCTCCTGACCCCCGACATAACTCAAACTCAACAACACACTCACTCCTGCATAGTCATTGGTATATTTATTATCAACAATATGACTTATTAAATTAACTAGTGACTCTATCATTTTCGGAATAACAATTATTAGCACACAAACCAAAAGTTCTTGTTTCTTTCTTTTGTTTAGAAACAGCAAGAAAATAAACTTTAAGAGTCCCAAACAATAAATACAAGTGTCCAAAAATGTCTTACTGAGTTTCTCAGCAGCATGTAACCCTGGTGAGTCGTATAGGTTTCTCTGCCTCTGACTCCGTGCTGAACCCAGTAGGCGTAGGATTACTGTCCCAGGAATGGGTGCCAATCGACGAATATAGAGAAGGGCTAAGGCATTTCCATCTTCTCACCTCTACATCCTCCTCTATACACTCCTCCTCAACTGTGTCCTGAGGTGGTGGGGAAATCACAGACTGCCGCTGCAGTTCCAACATGGACTCTGGCATAGGAAATCCACTCCATCCAGTCCATCTAGGAGCAGCAAAATAGAGTGGATCCCTAGGGCAGTCATCCCAGTCTTCTTTGAAAACAAAAGAAAAATTGTCCTCTTCGTATTCCATTAAGAAGGGCAACAAATGTTCTGGTATGGCCCACTGGGCCTCCAAGATGTCTCTATGGATCAATATCCATGGTCGGCAATGCGACCAGACAAATCCTGTATGTGTAGAGAACAGCTTACAGATCCAGTTCCTTTTCCTTGCAGGTGCAGGAGCAAGTGCCGCATTCTCTGAAGCCACAGCCATATCCCTCCATTCTGTAGTGATTCTTAAGTTCTCTGGCTCCTCAATTGCAGTCCACTCTACTGTGGGAGGTTTCTTAGGTAGCGGACAGCTGGAGGCCATCAGTGCCTGTACCTCCCTCTCATCCCTGAAGTACCACTGAGGTTGGGGTGGCAGGCAACCAGCTGGTATGGCCTGCAGAGCACATGTAGCAGTCATGTCTGTGCTGTCTGGCCTCTCTTCACTCCTCTAAGCACACTCTGAGCGGACTCTTGCTACCACCACTAGCTCCACCTATGGATGGCTCTAAACTCCCTCCCCTTCCAACTCTGCAGTGGGGGAGCTCCCTCACTACTTTTTTCTCACCAAAGGCAAGAACTTCTTGGCGGGCTCCTTCTGAAGGAAGGAAGGTGTAGCCCGGGCACCATTTTGTGCATCCATTTTGATGCCAGAATCTTCCACTAGTGCATGAGCATCCAACTCCATTTTGTCCAATAACACAACACAGTCTCTTTCCAGCCTGTAGAACATCCTTGCTACATATAT
Source organism: Eleutherodactylus coqui (assembly GCF_035609145.1). Classification (NCBI taxonomy): domain Eukaryota; kingdom Metazoa; phylum Chordata; class Amphibia; order Anura; family Eleutherodactylidae; genus Eleutherodactylus; species Eleutherodactylus coqui. Next base: position 82,952,284 of record NC_089840.1, on the reverse strand, counting down.
ATTATCCCCAATAAAGTCTCAATTCAAATCTCACAATCTCACTTTCTTCACCATGCAGTGGAAAGTCCATTTTACTCTTCCATCAACACACATCTCGCGGAGGTAACATCCTGTTCGTGATGCCAAGTTCCGGCCTGCAGTGACCGAGAACCAGGCCTTCAGCAGAGGAGACAGCGGGGTACAAGATGGCAACGGTTTATGGTGGCTCTACCGTCTCCTTTCCTCAAGGGCTGAAGCATAACCTGGCTCAGCCACTAGCAAGCGAGATAAGATTGTAGCAGACTTGATAACTAGAGATTAGCGAGCATGCTCCGATAAAGCAGTTACTAGAGCGAGCATCGTTCTTCTCGAGTAACTGCTTACTGGTCCAAACAGGCTCGCGGGAGGGGGAGGGCAGCGGGGGGAGAGAGTGAGAGAGATCTCTCTCCCCCTCCCTGCTACCCCCCACCGCTGCTCCAAGCCTACTCGGACAAGTAAGCAGTTACTCGAGAAGAGCGATGCTCGCTCAAGTAACTGCTTTATCCGAGCATGCTTGCTCATCTCTATTGATAACTGCAATTCAGCTGTAGATTTTAATCCTCACGCCAGTGTCCCTAGATGACTCATTAGTTAAACACGATGAATAAATGAGTTCACGGACAAACAAAATGCTTTTCAAAAACGGGGACACTCTGTTTCCTTTTACTCATGTTCCAACTTTGATTTTCCAGTACAAGCAAATTCACTAGTACTTCTTAACATGAAATTAGAACTTCAGAACAGTTTGCTGAATTCTACTTTTCTGAACACATTTGACAATAGACAGTTCTTCTCTTAAAGCACACGTATCCTCAGTCGCTGTTACCTGATGGGCATTTGCTTGGGTTACATGGTCTGTCATATCACTCTCACTTTAGTCATTAGCTGTAACAGACTTCTGCAGCAGAGACATAGACGCGGACTAGCCCCAGCAGGAGCATCAGCCCATCTCTCCTGCGCGCACCTCCTTCTCCGAAGACACACACCACACTACTCCATTCTCTTCACTAACTAACTCCTCCCTATTCTGCTCAAAACACCAATCACAAGACACTAATGCCCATTAGCAGCTTATTAGCTTCATTTGCATGTAAATGAGGCTCCCTTCACTGTATGCAGATATTTGTTCTGCCATGCGTCTGCAGCTGGAAAAAATGTAATCAGCGCTCCAGTGGAGAACTCAGCCTGGGATCCCTGCTATCATGAGCAATGGATTTCATGCTCACATGATATCCATTGTTCAGCAGAAAAGCAAACAATGGTAGAATGCACACACAACGATTACTGCTCAAAAGCCATCGTTTGAACAAATTTTGAGTAATAACCATTGCGTGTAGATCAGCCATTACAAATGATGGAGGGACCCTACTGTGGGTCACTACAGCATAAGGCTTCTTTCACATGAGCGCATATTGGCCGGCCGTTTTCACGGACGGCCGATATATGCTGTGATCTGATGCATTGGATTCCAATGCATCAGATCATATGGGCGTAATTGCGAGACATAAAAACGCCTGGCCAAGCCAATATAGCGCCGGGCGTTTTTACGTCGAGCCCAAAACATAGTTCTGGAACTATACTTGGGCCGGAATACGTCGGCTGCTGCATGGGCTCCTATGGGAGTCCATGGCAGCGGCCGTAGGTGGGAGTGAGTTTAGCAGCATGGCTGCTAAACTCCCTCCCTCTATTCTCCCCTTCCCCGTGCAGGCTTACCTGTCTTCCACCCCGCTCTTTCGGTGCAATAGGAGGGGGCGAGGTGGAGGCGGAGCTAAGCGCCCGCTTTCTCACCGCCCCTGGTCCATAGCCATTAATGGAGGAGGTGGGGTGGACTGACGCTTGGCTCCGGCCCCAGCCCACTCCCTCCCATTGCACAGACTGAGCGGGGAGGAAAACAGGTAAGCCTGCGATGAGAAGGGAGGGGAAATGGAAGATGGCCTGGTGAGGTCGGCCTCACCAGGCCAAATGAACCAGCGCACAAACGTTTGATTTGTGCACCCATTCACCAGGTTTTTTGCCCCTCAACGTAGCGTATATCGGCCGGCCGATATGCGCTCATGTGAAAGGAGCCTTATGTTGAAGTGTGCTAGCAATGAGTGGCTGCATCTAAAGTACCTTTACATGGGGCTATTATCACTTGAATCATTGCTGAAATTGGCAAATTTGGTCGATAGTCATCCTGTGTACATGTGGCCACTGACTAACCATTGAGTGACAAATCACTCACCTGTCTGAGTTGCTTGGTTTATTGCTAACCTAAAAACCAAGCGACTATCAGCCCGTGTAAACAGGCAGTCATTTATCTATGAACGACTTAACTGTAGTGAATGGAAGCGATCTCCAGCCAGCTCCTCCTCCATTCTCTGAATCTGATAGTCATCCCACGTAAAGTTACCTTAAGACCCCCGTGTTCTAAAAGTTTTCTCATAGAATATATATGTAATTCATGTAATATGTACAGTAATTTAGAAAAAAAGTAGCATTTGATGATCTCAAGCATTCAGATCCCAGGGATGTATTTCCTTAATACTGTGGACATCCACCCCACTTTTATCTGCATTAGTTGTGAATACAGTACATAATGCATTCCTACCTGCATATTCCAAGTATGAAGGCCACTTAGTGGTGAATTGGATGGCTCTTTATTTTCTATAACTAAGACAGCAGGTCCCACTGAGTGGCACTTAACACAACATGAATGTAATTACTGTAATTAAGTTCACAAGGAAGTTCTTAAAATGTGAAATATGTACAGCAGAATGGATAGGGAGAGGAGCAACGGCAGCCAAGCCCTCTTCTGCCAAACCTGCTCATTTCAAGTATCAAGAACACTCATTCACAGGCTGCGCTCGGCCTTTCCCAGACGCTGAGCTGTACAAGATGCACTCACTAAATCTCTGGAGACTTCTCACTTCTTCATGTTCTGATTTATTATTTCTTAGAAAAACAGGACCGCGTACAAACCGTAACAAGACTGCATGGTAACTAAGATCGGAGGTGTAAGGGCCCATTCACATGGGAGTATTTTCTGTCCATATTCAGTCCATATCTCTACTGACCGACTACAGATCCATTGAATTAAATTGGTGCATTCAGATGTAATTTTTTTTTAAGTGTAAAAAAAACTCCCTAAAATCGAAGTCTGTCCTATTTTCGTCCATATGATGAACCAAAATCAACCACGAAAGTGTAAAAAAACATTGATGCCCAGTGTATGACTGCATATGGATACAATTGACAATTTAATCATACATTTCTAAGAGGAATAACAAAGGTCACCTAACTGCAGAGTTCTAAGGAAAAGTGCTCCAGAAGTTATTTCATGAGGAACACAAGACATGGCAAAAGAAAAGAGGGGTCTTCTTTAAACTTGTGGTCAACTAGGAATTTGTGTCACCTGAAAAACCTATTTCAGGGCTAGTTTCACACGGGCGGTTGCAACTTTGCCGCAAGAGAATTGCAGTAAAATCACGTCTTTGGTGCCAAGATTTTTGGGCGTCAGCAATTTTTTTTTTAGAATAACCTCATATTGCATTGCTTCCGCCACTAGTAAATTCGCGCGATGGAAACGCGTGATATTTTTATCACGAAAGACAATAGGACATTCGAATGTTAAAATCACAGCACAATTTGTTGCATTGCAGTGCAATAAAAAGGAGGCTCCATAGGGAAACATGAGAGATTAAAAAAACGCACATCACAGAAAGATAGAACATGCCGCGATTTTTTGCTTTCGCAAAATCGCAAGATTGAAAACATCGCTATTGGGAAGGCACCATTGTAAATCATTGGTTTCATAATCTGATTTTTTAATGACTCTTGCATCACGCAAAAAGTGTGGGATTTTCTCGCCCGTGTGAAACCACCCTCAGGCCCCTTTCACGCGGCCGAGAAAATCTGGCAGAATTTGTGCATTGTGAGATGCATAAATCTAGCATGAATATGAACCCCATTCTTTTGAATGAGGTCATAGACATGGGCGATTTTATTATTTTTCCCCCGCATTGTGGTGTGGGAAAAAAAATCACGGCATGTTCTATATTTGGGCATTCCCTCAGAACACCTCGCATCTCCCATTGTTTTCGGAATAGCAAGGGTTACCCGTTTTTACTGCGGTGGAGGATGGCTACTTTCCTGAAGCATTGTGAGGCGGTTTTAATAGAAAAACGCCTTGCATCCATGGAAACATTGCGAGCACCGTGAAAATCTAAATTAACCTAACGCCATATTCACACGAGCAGCATATGTGTATTTTCACGTGCTTAGCGTTTTTGCAGAATGATGCTTTTTTGCGCGTGCATCGGTATATTTTACTGTACTTTTTACACCAGCAAGGCATGTTCATATGCACATGGCAAACAAAGATTGAAATAGTTAATTAGTCTAATGAGTTCCAGATGTGTTCTTTTCCCTGCCCAATTATGCATCCCCTAGTGTATTTTATGCGCATTTGTGTATCTACATTAACTTCTATGGAAACTTTTGGTGTGTAAATGCGCAGGAAAACAGAGCATGCTGCGTGTTTTTTTTTACACAATCGGAATGCTCAAGAAAAAAAACATGCATGTGAACAAACCCATTGAAACCACCCAGGTTTTATTCACTGCGTATTGTGTGCGCAAATACACCCCGTGTGAATTTAGCCTAAGGCGACAAGTGCATAACGGCTGCATTTACACATCCATAATATGGAAGGTTATCCTGGGCTGACCATGGGTATACTGACCTAAACTGAGACCATCATAGGGATCACGGTATCCATGGTCGGGCCGGGACACTTGTCCTTATTAAAGACACATAAATGGGCCGAAATATATTCATGTGAAAGTGTTCTTATTTACGTCATGTCGATTGCATGTGCCAGTTAATACCCCTCCTCATGTGCCATCTGGGAGTTGAGCTGCATATGCCAATTAGGGACATGAAGCAATACAGCTGCCTAGGATTGAGCATAATTAATAGGCAGCCAACCAGTGTCACAACTTTCTGAGTCTAAGGGGTTCTATAATGTGGTAAGTCCTGTAATATGAACATGCAGACATCAGCTGTACAACTTCCTTGGCATCCCACCTTAATCAGGTTTACAGGACACGTTGCTATTTTCTCCCACAGCAACTCGGCAGAATGTAAAAACTAAGTATCTGGGACAATAACACCCACAGGGAAATTATTTAGTACTGGGAGTACTTTCAGTGGTAAAGTAAGTTAAAGCTATTTAAAGGGATTTTCCAGGACATCAAAAAAAGTTAAACGGACTTAAAATAAAATGAAATGAATACTTACCTATACTGGCGCCTCCCCGTCCAGTGCTGAAACCCCAATGCCTGCCGCACAGAACCTGGAAAGAAACGGTAGGCGGTCATATGCTGTTCTTTGTGCATGTGACCCCTCAGCCACTCACAGGTCTCAATGGTGATTCAATGGCCGATAAAGCCTGTGACTGGCTGAGCCATCATGTGCACAATGAATGACATGTGACCCCCTGCCGCTTCTTCCGGGTTCTGTGCAGTGAGCACCAGGGCTGCAGTGCTGGACAGGGACGTGCCAGGATAGGTTATTAGTCAATTTCTTTCATTTCTAAGCCGTTTCATCTTTTTTTTATGTCCCAGAAAACTCCGTTTAACTATAGTAAAGTTTTCCTTCTTCGCTTAGAATAATGTCCTTTGGGGTGCATTTGCAGCGACCGAGGAGCAGGCCTACAGCCGAGGAGACAGCGGGGTAGAGAAAGGCCTTGTCCCGGGGCTTTACCATCTCCTTCCCCGGGGATAGCTCAGGACCCGACCACGGCACTGCTGGGAGAGATCACAGGGATAGTAACCGGAAGTTATCTGTAGTCCAATTGTCACTTGTGACGCCACCGTTCCGTCCTCTGTGGTGGATCTCCCAGATGTAATAAAGTAGTCCACACATAGGGTATTTTCTGAATGAGAATCGGGAAAGGTCAATTCTGTTAGTTTACTTAAACTCTTTGTACAGAAAACAAATTATAGTGGTGTAACAAAGAGGATTCTTGGGGCATTTGAATATTCCACAGTCTAAGTTATCTGTAAGATTTTCTCACCCGGCAATCTCTCTCTCTCTCCTGTCATACACTCACGTTCCTCTCACTCAATAGAGTTTTTCCATTCCCTTGGATGCATGCAGTACTGGTGCTGTACACCCTACGCATTACCATCATGTCCAGGCTCTCACCCTCTCTACAAATGGAGGCCATAGATAGTCTATTTGCGTGGCAAGGCCCTGGCAGCAGCAGAAGACCATCTCTCTGACTCTTTCATGTCTCCTGATTTTGATCCTCCTTCTCCACCTTCACTGACAGAACGAAAGACTGACTGCTTTCTCTTCCTTTTCTTTTTTCAACCTTTTGCATTCATGCAAACATATCTATCTAACACCATCACCTGAGTACAAACGATACATTTTCTAGACAAGACAGACATACCAGACATTAACCCTTGCATGTCTGCAAACATCCAATACGCATAAATCTAATGCACTCCACAAACAAAACACTGACATGACAATGGCACGAGACAGACATAGAACATTATGGAGGGACCCCACTAACACTGAGCCACTACACATTCACACAGGTAACCCAATATCTATCCAAAACGCTCAGACCGACATCGCACTAGTTAAATAGTGATTCTGAATGCGAGATCGAAGTGACTTGGCTTTAAAAAAAATGCATTGCAATTATGTACTTTTAATTTTCATGTGCGGAAAAAGATAGCAAGTGTTTCCAATAGTTTTAAATAGTAACATTTATGTTACATTTGCATGCAAATCATACGATATGCGAATGCAATGCCATTTTTTTTAAAGATCCCATAGGAAATAATGGACGATTCCTTATGAGGAATCACCCCAAAATAGGACATGCAGCGATTTTTACTCTCCCAGTATGGCTGCAAGCGAAAAAAAAAAAAAATCGCTCTTGTGAATAAGCCCAATGAAATCAATGTATTATTAACATGCACGAGTTCTGTCCACAGCGCTATCGGATGGAATTCGTGAATGAAACTTTCCCATATGAATGCACGCTCACATTAGCTTTGCTTTGAAGAGTATTATGTTCACCAATAGAGTTGAGTGAACGTACTCTGCTGAGCATCACTCCATGTTCGACCCTGCCCGAGTTTTTGGCTCCTCCCCACTGTGACGTGCCTGTTTTGGTCCCTCCCCGCTGCGATGCAGTGCGCGTCAATGGCAAATTTTTGGGCTGGCATGGGGAGAGAGAGAGAGAACAAACCAAGAAAGAAAAAAAAAAAGCTCGGCACCCGGCGTCCCACATACAAAAATGCTCGAGTCTCCCATTGTAGTCAATGGGGTTCGTTACTCAGGTAGAGCTCTCGAATTTTACGAAAAGCTCGACTCTAATAACGCAGACCTGAGCATTTCAGTGCTCGCTCATCTCTATTCACCAGTGATCAGTTGGCCTCAGGAACTGTAAGGTTACTCCAAGGTTACAATCCAACTATTGGCCGAAAAATTGCTCAAACAATGACTGATAGTTGTCCCGGGTAAAAATGGGACCCGAAAGGGTACTGATGGAGAAATCGCTCATAAGTCACTACTCGCTTGGTTTCAGCTCACTGAAACAAAGTGACCAATGAGCGACTTCTCAGTCAGTGTACACAGGTAATCTTTCATCTCTTAACGACTGCCTCTTCAAAGTCATTAAGAAATCTCCGGCACCCTCCTCCTCCATTCACTCAAAGATTATTGTTCCTGTGTGAAAGCACCGGAGCAATAGTCTCTGGGACAACTGTCGGGCGCTTAAGCATCCCGCGTAAAAGTGTCCCAACTCATTGCTGTCCTTCCTGAACTCAACAAGATAAGAAGGACAAATGTTGGAGAAATCCAGGAGATTCTCAAGCAATCCGCTTCCGCGAGTTTCACGTGTTATAGAGGATCAGAAGTGTTTCCCATTGATTTCAATGGGAAACCTTGCATCATACTCACATGCACATCACACACCATGCGAGATCCGTACGATGCATTTAAGGTGCTATTGAAATTAATGGGCGATGCGTTCCAAAGAACGCAAATAAATGGAGCATGTCACAATTGTTTTCTTTGCAGCATTACTGTGAGGGTAAATGTCACTTTAGTGTAAGACTCCATTTTTAAACAATAGAGTTCATATTCGTACAAATGTTGTGAGCCTCTCAACGCACAAAACTCACGCAAGATTAGCGCTTGTGTGAAACTGGCCTAAGATATCATAACTTCATTATAGAGCCCTTGGTGGTGCCTGTAAGTACATAAAATACTCGTCATGAAACATTACGGGTTAGAAAAAAGGTCTGCTCTTCTTTTCTTTCCGAAAACAGCACCAATCTTCTCCGCAGACTGTGTCTGGTATTGCAGCATTCACTTGAATGGAAATGCATTTATAAACACAGCTGAAACAAGTGTACTGCTCTTCATTGAGGGGGAAAAAAAGGAAAACCATTTGCTTAGTCCTGGAGAACCTTTTTAAATTGCCAGGCCACCGCTACTTCCATTAAATATGAAAGAGCTTTGATCAGCCTGCTTCCTTGGTGCACCCCCAGATCTGAAAGAGGTTATTATTAGAGATAAGCAAGCATACTCGATAAGGCAAACTACTCGAGCGAGTAGTGCTTTATTCGAGTACCTGCCCGCTCGTCTTTAAAGATTCGTCTGCTGGCGCGGGTAAACAGTAAGTTGCGGGAGTGAGCAGGGCGGAGCGGGGGGGAGACAGTGAGAGAGAGATCTCCCCTCCGTTCCTCCCCGCTCTCCCCCGCTGCTCCCCGCCGGCACCCGAATCTTTAGAGACGAGCGGGCAGGTACTCGAATAAGGCATCACTCGCTCGAGTAGTTTGCCTTATCGAGTACGCTCGCTCATCTCTAGTTATTATGTTATTATTATGTGAGCTAACAGCTATGACTTTTGATTGAGAATACATGTTTAATAAGTCAAGATGATAATCTAAACTATGAGGACTGTGCCAGGTGACCAAAAGACCTCAATACCGGGGATTTGGATTTGTCGAGGTTTATTTTGATTACTTTATATTAATTTTATGGGAACAACTTAACCCCTTGAGTGGCGGGTTTCCTACCACCCTGTCATGCCCACCAGGGCAGGTTTTTTAAAATGGTCTAATCATTGAATTTCAACTAATTTTGCAGTTGCGTCTCAAGAGCCATAACTTTTTCATTTTTCCATTGACATGGCCGTAAGAGGGCTTGTTTTTTGCGGGACAAGTTGTGATTTTTTTAAACGGGGGAGGAGAAAAAAAATGGGGAAAAAAGAAAAAAAGGGGCCATGTCATTAAGGGGTTAAATAATGTATTAACTTCCTTCTCTGGGTCATTACGACGCATGGATACCACATGTGTGATTGTATTTTTGATTTTTTACAAAGTAAAGGGAGACAAGTGTTTTTATTATTTTTTTTATAATTTTTTAACTTTTTTTTTTTTTTTATTTTTTTTTAATTTTAATTTTTTGTCCCTTTAGGGGACTTCCACAGGGACCCATCAGGACCCCCTGATCACATTCCGGGGGTCCGATGGTGACAGCCCTTTACATGCTGCAGTGACAGCCCTTTACATGCTGCAGTCACATAGACTGCAGCATGTAAAGGGTTAACACAGCAGAGATCGGAGGTTTTCTCTGATCTCTGCTGTAAGAGCTAGTACCTAGCTGTCCTCTCACAGCCAAGCACCAAGCTCTCCCTGCCACAGAGACCATCGGCTTGCTTCTGACAAGCCGATGGTCTCTATGGCAACCTGTAAACAAAGCAGATTGCCGGCATATCTGCAATATCTTCTGCTGGTTTTTCAAAGTCCTGCACTGCTCTATGTGGGTCTGTGCAGGCAGAGCACACTGTCACAGCTTGTGGCATTGTGCTCTGCAGGTCCCATAGTGATACATAGCCCGGAAATCTTCCGGGCTATGTTGCTATGAGCAGTGGAGCTCGTCCCGGAAAATTTCCGGGCGTGCCACTCAAGGGGTTAAAGGAGATGTCTCGAGGAAGCAGTGAATTTTTTTTTTTGCCCAGTCCCCCTAATTAAGCACACATTACTAAGCCCCCCTGTAAATGACTTTTCTAGCCAGTTTGTACTTACCGTTCCAGCGTTTCAGCAACTTATAAAAGTTTCCCCAAGATGGCCGCCGGCTTTTTCCCGTCGCTTGCTGTAGCCCGACGTGCGCACTCCCGAGACGCTGCCAGCTGCGTCTCCATGACAACACGACGCCCCGCAGCTGCCGACCGGACCCCTGGAGTGAACACGGCCGACCAGTCACCCACCGCCAGGCAGCAGGTAACCGGCGCAGCCCCCGGCCCCCCCACGCTAGACCCGGCTCCCCCGCGCTACCGCCCCGGCCCCCCCCCCCCCGCGCTGGGCTCCGGAACCTAGCGCTGGGCTCCGGGGCCTACCGCTGTGGCCCGGGACCTTCACCTGTTAGTGAAGATCACCCCCCGACCCATCACTTACCTGGGCGGCTTCTCGGGACAGCTGGGCTGCTGGGCTGGGCTTCTCCGCTGGGCAGCTCCAGCTTCTGCACCTTCCTCTAACAGAGGATGGTACAGAATGGCCGCTCCAGCGCGCTCCCGAGCAGTGACAGCTCGTCTGCGCATGCGCAGAAGAGCTGTAGCGGGGAGCACACTGAAGCGGCTCGTGCTGAAAGGAGAAGACCGGACTGCGCAAGCGCGTCTAAAAAAGCAAGCTGCCAGCAAATTTAGACGGAACCATGGAGACGAGGACGCTAGCAATGGAGCAGGTAAGTGGAATAACTTCTGTATGGCTCATATTTAATGCACGATGTATATTACAAAGTGCATTAATATGGCCATACAGAAGTGTATACCCCCACTTGCTTTCGCGAGACCACCCCTTTAAAGAAAACAAAGTAAAAAATAAAGAAAAATCCTGGAGAAAGTAAATCACATAGATTCTTCTTGTCACTGTCAGTGTCACATCTTGCCATTCATTTTGTTCTACTTGTTGGCATGCAGAGAAGTATCTGCAGGAGCAGCTGGCAGACGGTGATGAGAAGGTTGTGTTAGTCATCTCTTGAATCTGAAGATGGTGGCTGAAAATTTTTACTGATCTGATTTATATTCACTGTAATATATGCCAGTTCCTCCACACTGCTGGTGTGTAATTGCATCCACTTGTGTGAGTGATAACTCTAGCTGATAGGCTATAGCCTCTTCTTGGCAGGTAATATACTCTGCACAGAAAGTAATGGACCGATTTGGGGTATTGCGGATTTATCTTTATTTACCTATTTGTAGCTAGTAAATTTAAATTGACAGAGCAATTCAACTTTCTAGGCTTACACCCCAGGATATACGGCAGGGATGTCTATGGACCTCCGTGAGTGACTAGTACCATAAACAAGTTTTTTGGTTATGCGTAAAAACCAATGAAGTGAAAGGTAATGATAATGTTAGGTGGCCATTCACCACAGGGCATGACTCGGAAAAGCTCAGTGGTTGAGAGTGTACATTAGTTCCCCTCCATCAGCATGAAGATGAAGAAGGACTAGTGTATGTCCTAAGCCACAGAGCTTTCGCAACTGTCCGAGTCATTCGCCAGACATAGTTATAGTACTGTATTTATAGACACCCATTTTATTACAAACTTCTTCTATGATTTAGCGCACACAGATTTCAATCAACGCCAGCCAACCAGACCTCCCATTAACCTCAGTGCAGCTCTCAAACCTCTTACCAAATTCCTTGATTTTGACAATGATAAACCGAAATCTGGACCGCCAAAAAACATTACTGATGAAGCATTGGCAACCCCTGCTCTGGCCTCATTCAGCAGATTTTGGTTTATCAGTGACACGACTCATTTCTCGGAATTTGAAAAAGAACTTTGGCCACTGCACTGCGGGTAATGGGAGGTCTGGTTGGGTGGTGTTGATTGACATCTGCTGTGTGCTTCATTCACCTGCCATAGGGACGATCTCAACACGTTCTGCTTGAGATAACACCATCATTCACATTGCTGGTAATAAAGAAAAATCGCTGCACTAACATAAGAAATAATAGAAATGATGTTAAAATGAAGCCCTGTCTCCACAATTTGATGCCTAAGAACAGCAGAGAGATCCTCCTAAACATTTTTTATTCCTAATTTTTTTAAACTTTTGTTGTATGTTCAGGCGGTGAGAAGGAGGAGAGATGTAGTCGGAGAAGGAGGATGCGTGAGCAGGAGGCTGAGGCTCTGACGCTTTCATCTGGGTTAGGCCCGGTCTCATTTCATTTAGCTTTGAGATGCATCCCCTCAGGGGACCTGAAGTGAACATCAGTTCTCAGAGTAGGAGTCGGTGGAGAATACTACACACTCCCCTGCTTAACTATGGAGTAGAGGGACAGTACCGACGCTGCTATTGCAATTCGGAGGACAAGTCTGGCGTCAGTGTTTTGGCCCATGAATGTCGCTAGGTCAGCAAGGAAAGGGTGTGAAGAGTGAGAAAGGGCTGTTCGTGTTTGTCTCCCCATGTCAGGAGTGCTCTCCCCAGAACTACCCATTAGATAACTGGGAGTGATGACACCAGTATCTCGGGACTGGAGTGTTTTGTCTAATGCAAGTGTGTCGGAAGATGGTAAAAGGAAAAAGAGCCAGTAATATTGTACTTGGGACTGTTGCAGTAATGAACTTGGAAAAATCAAATGTTAGATTTGTGCACCCGTTCACGCGTTTATACGACACCGGCAGGCGCACATAAAAATGCCTATGACCGTGTGATAGGGCCTCAAGTTGGGACTTTGACTTGGCCATTCCAAAACTAGCTTTATTATTTTTTAACCATTGTTTTGTTAAATGACATGTGTGCTTTGGGTCGTTGTCTTACTGCAAGACACAGGTTCACAAAATTTCAAGCACCAATGTATGTCTTGTGCAAGCAATGATCTGGAAAGTATAAGATGCAATCAAAAGGGGGTGTGATCTTTATACAGATGGAGAGTGGACCCAAAGAAACCCAGTCCAACACTGGCTCATTTTTACCATCATACAATGTGTGATCTTTTCAAAAGCAGTCTAAGTCATCTCCAGCACCGGGTCTCAGGGGCATCCTTGAGCTACTGTACTGGGAGGTAGGGCGGATTCAGACGAGCGTAGTTTTGTCCCCTTTTATGGCCGCGATAATCACAGCTGTATAATAGGGCAAAATAAATCCACTGTTACGGCACTCTGCCCCCCGAGCGCCAGATGGGGTGCCCTGATCTTCCCGCACCCCACTGTCCCTGCCTACTTGCCTCGGCCCTGGCTAACCCCAGGCGGACAACTGGACGGCGGTCCCTGCCCTGACAAGAAGCAAGCTACCTAATGGGGGGAACAGAGTGCCGACAGGGGAGGCAGATGGAACCGACCAACAAAACTACAAAGCTGGAGATGGAGCTCACAGGCAAACAGGAAGGATACTGGATAGCAACTAGTGCTGACTGGGCCAGACTAAACTAGAGGCTAACAGAACCGACAAGAGCAGACAGAACAATAGGGAACCAGAGGGAGCTGACCGGCAACTAGGGACTGGCTGAGGAAACCGCACACAGACTGGCTAGGTGCAAGCAGAACCAATAACTGGCAGTGAGCTCAATTCACTGCCAGTCTTTTAACCACAAGGTTCCGCCCAGGGGCGGAGAGTGAGAGGAGGCAACTCCACCCACTGCTGTATAAGAAGAACGGAGGAGTGCGGGCGGCACCCTGCGGGCGGACACGCCCATGCCGCCGCCCACCGGCCGCCCCAAGCCGCTGGGATAACCCCGACACAGGGCTCCAGGCCGCCGGAGGAGCGACGCGTGCCGACCACGAGACCCCGTGCCGCACTGCATGGTAACATCCACCATATGTTCCTTCCATTTTGCTTTTGGATGAAATCACTCATGTAAATATGGCCCAAAGGTACATGCTCACAGGCGATGTAAAAGTTGTGCCCAAAACTTTCGGGCACAACTCGCATTGGACAGTACTCAGACATCCGGTATGTGTGCTGTCTGATGTGCTGGACACTACACATTGGCATGATCTTTTCCCATCTGAAAATGGGACAATAATAGGTCGTGCTGCGATTTTTTTGTGATTAGTACTATCAGTCCGAGTAAAAAAAAGCCCATATGCATACACCTATTCAAATGAATGGGTGTTATTTCCATCCAATTTTTAAACCGAATTTTCAATCCAAAACGTGGACAGAAAAAAAGCACCCTAATGGTGAAGAAAAATTATCTCTGTCAGGTGAACAGAGCTTTCTAAATGGACTTTTTTGTTTGGTACAACTCGTAGAACATTGCACAGGATGCAAATAAAATATAATCAGGATTAACTAGAAGAAATTGCATCAAAAACGCAAGTGGGTTTTTGTGCTTTTAACCACCTATATATAGTAGAGAAACAGAATAGAAGAAGTCTGGTCAACCAGCAAGAGTTAAAAGACCATCAATACACGCGTTCTTATTTGTCATTCCCTTGAACATCCAGTTTAGTGAAGCTTAGGATCCACATTACCAGAGACCTTTCACATTCCATTCTCAGTGTCAAAGGAAATCAGAATCCAATGTGACACAACAAGAGGATATGCATGGCCGCTCACATTCTAAAGCCAATTCTTAATGAGGCAAAAGCAACAGCTTGCTATCCGACTGCATAAATATTATGGATGAGTGCAGCCACTAGCTAGTGAAACAATATACAATACCGTCAAAAGTTTTAGAACACCTTAATTTTTTCAGTTTCCATTGATATTTAAAAGTGATTACGAGTGATTAGAGAAATAATCTGTTCATGCCAGGATTGAGCCAATTTCACTGAAATCATCGTGAATCAAGGTGGCCAATTCCAATTCCTATTAAGATCAATGGGAGTAAAATCGGATTCACTATTTTTCCCACCAGAAGGTCCCCACTGCAGACAAAGCCCCCCAAATTGCATGGGAATACAGCCATATGGGGAACAATATGCTCCTACCAAAAATTGGTGAAAATGGTTTACAGCAGTGTAGGGATCAATCGTAGCATAAGGGTGTAACAATAAACAAAAGAAGGCCCAAAGAGGGTCTCCTAGACCAAATATTGTGCCAAGGGAGACAGCAGGAGTGCTGCTTGTTTTAAAAACAAGGTCATAACTTTTACAAGGACAAATTCTGTCAGGTGAATGCAACACTTAAGCATGGGCCTATTCTTCCTCCTCCAAGGAAAAGCAGCAGATTTATCAAAATTACACCAAGGCGGACAGTATGTGTGCTGCCTGTTTTAAAAGCAATGTCATACATTTTGCAATGGAAAACTTCTACCAGGTTAGCAGAACAGCCAAGCATGAGCCTTCTCCAAGGGAAAGCTGCAGAGCTGCAGCTGTTTCTTATGCTTTAGAGTATTTTCATTTTGGAAGAAGGAGGAGAAGGAGGAAACATGGCAGAAGCAGGAGAAGAAGGGGAGCAACAACAGTTCCATCACCACTACACAGTAAAATATCAATATTTGCAGATGACACAAAATTATACAATATAATCAATGCAACGGAGGACAATATGCGGCTACAAACAGACCTAGATAAACTGTGGGCTTGGGCAGAAAAATGGCACATGAAGTTCAATGTTGATAAATGTAAGGTTATGCACATGGGCAGGAGAAACGGATGTCACCAATATACAATAAATGGTGTACTGCTAGGGAAAAGTGATATGGAAAAGGACTTGGGGGTACTAGTGGGTTGTAGATTATACTGGAGTACCCAATGCCAATCAGCTGCTGCAAAAGCTAATAAAGTCTCGGGGTGCATGAAAAGGGGTATAGGGGCGAGGGACGAGAACATTATCCTCCCACTATATAAGGCACTTGTCAGGCCTCACATGGAATACTGCATACAGTTCTGGTCACCGGTGCTCAGGAAAGATGTCACAGTGCCTGAGTGGATTCAAAGAAGGGCAACTAAACTAATACATGGAATGACGGGACTGGAATACCCTGAGAGGCTATCCAAATTGGGATTATTTACTCTAGAAAAAAGACGGCTAAGGGGTGATCAAATAACTATGTATAAATACATTAGGGGACAATAGAAGGATCTCTCCCATGATCTGTTTATACCCAGGACTGCGACGGCAACGAGGGCATCCTCTACGACTAGAAGAAAGCAGGTTTCATCACCAACACAGAAAGGGGTTCTTTACTGTAAGAGTAGTTAAACTGTGGAACTCTCTGCCTGAGGATGTGGTGATGGCAAAATCCATAGAGGAGTTTAAAAGGGGACTTGATGTCTTTCTAGAGAGCGGAAGGATATTACAGGATGTAAATCTTAAATTAATTGTTAATCCGGGTATACAGGCAGGAAGGAACTTTTAGGGGTTGATCCAGGGATTAGTCTGATTGCCATTAGGGAGTCGGGAAATAATTTTTCCCCCAAAAGGGCTAATTGGCTCCTGCCTCTTTAGGTTTTTTGCCTTCTTCTGGATCAACAACATAGGAGGATAAACAGGCTGGACTAGATGGACATTGTCTTCATTCGGCCTTACATACTATGTTACTATGTTACTACCACTGGCGGCAACAGCACCTTGAGGCAGAGTGTGATCCTTGTGCAAACAGGAGGAAACATGGTGGAAGCAGAAGAAGGAAATCAAAAGCACCACCAGCAGCAGCAACTTGAGGGCAAAGTGTGGTCTTTGATATAATTCTATGCTCAGTCATATGCAAGTAAAAAGTCCCAGCATGCTAACTAATCAGTGGAATCTGCCATTGGGATGCAAAAATCAGGTGAAACCCACCACTGGTTCATTTTTATAAATGGCAGGCGAAACTCATTGTCTGTGGACAGACGGATGCTTCTGTCATTTATCACACCCCCAGCTGTGCTGAATGCCCTTTCTGATAGCACACTGAAAGTAAGGCAGGCAAGCATGTTGTGAAAGCTCCGGCGACTCATCCAGGTTAGGGTGGCTTCACACAAGCATGTTTTTGCGCGTACATAGGTGCATACATAGGTGGGCACCCATGTACGTGCAAAAACACGCGTGAATGCAGGTCCGTGCATTGTTTTCAATGGAGACGTGGCTGCTGCCAGCGGCTGCATTGAAAACAATGGTCTGCCGGCACGCCTGCATTCTTTTTCAGGGAAGGGCTTTTTCCCTGAAAAAGAAAAATTTTAGTGTAAAAAAAAAAAACTTACCTCTCCGCTGCTGCTTTGACCCCCGCGGGGATGAAGAACACATCTGCCACATGCGGCAGATGTTTCCTTCATCCCCGCTAGTTAAAAGAATTCCCTGCTGCTACATCTGCCACATCTGTGGCAGATGCAGCAGAGGAATTCTTGAATTCCCTACCGCAGCTGTCACACATGTCAGCTGCGGTAGAGGATTCTGCTGCCAATTGATTTCAGGGAAGGGCTTTATATATAAGCCCTTCCCTGAAAAGTCTTTACTTGCAATGCTTGTAGTCTGTGCATGCAGAGAAAATCATACTCACATCCATTCTGCCATTCGGTCCTATGGCTTGTTCAAATGATAGTGAATACATGGGAATACGGACACATCAGATGATTTTTCTTTGCTTTATTCCTTCGTTATGCTTGTACAATCAGGTACATAATACAAACAAGAACGCGTTTCGGCGCAATGCCTTGTTCACCTCAATCTGTGTTGTATAACTTCCTGATTTATAAGTTAAAAACAATCATCTTTGATTCAAGCTACCTGATTCATTAACTCCATCACATTTGGTTCGTTACTAGTTCTCTTCCCTCAGAACCTGTTACTTAACCCTTACTAGATAATTGATCTGTACAGATCATTATATATCAGTCATAAGACCCTTGTGGCACTTATAAATCTTCCATTAATATATTATTATTATGCACCAAAAATCCTACATAATATAGTATATATTCATCAATAGTTTATACCTAAAACCATCTTCTAAGATTCCGCTGTATGCGATAGTAATGCGATTTTCATTAACAAACTTTCATAGTACATAAGTGTGTTTTACACACTCATATTGTATGTTATGATTTCCTTACGACCAACCATTATCTGAAAAATCCATTTATTATTTGATTTTTTGGACTCCCGCTTATCGCAATATAATCACATTATAGTCGCATAGAAAACGCATAAAAATTAAATGTGATGGGAATCCCCAAAATTTTTCCTTGCAACACTTTGCATGTCTCAATTTATTAATAGTATTTAATTTGCTGCTTGCCGCAATATAATCGCATTACAGTCACATGGAAATCACACAAAAGTGAAAACTCCCTGGATTTTCCCTGAAACCATCTCCATGTCTTAGTTCATAAATAGACACTTATTTCCTGTTAATTTTATGTACATTGCAATATAACCGCAATAAAATCGCATAAAAAACGCATGAAAGTGAAAATTCTCAGAATCTTCTCTGAAACCATCTCCATATCTTAGTTCATAAATAGACATTTGTTTTCTGCTGATTTTATGCTTATTGCACCATAACCGCAATATAATCGCATTATAATCGCATAGAAATCGCATGAAAATGAAAATTCTCAGAATCTTCTCTGAAACCATCTCAATATCTTGGTTCATAAGTAGACACTTATTTACTGCTGTTTTTATGTTTATCATATTATAACCGCAATATTATCGCATTACAATCGCATAGAAATCGCGTGGAAGTGAAAAATATCAGAATCTCTTTTCCTGAACCATCTCCATATCTTAGTTCATAAATAGACATTTGTCTTCTGCTGATTTTGTGTTTGTCGCACTATAACCGCATTGTAATCGCATGTAAGTTACGTGAGGATTATATATGATAAAATTTATCAGACTCTTAATATGTTGTTTCTCTTGAAGTATGTAATACCTTATTTATTATATTCATTCTCGATTTTTAAAGAGCCCTAATACAAATATAATAGATCTGTTTTTACATTTAACTAGAGATGAGCGAGCACCAAAATGCTCGGGTGCTCGTTACTCGGGACGAAAATTTTGCGATGCTCGAGGGTTCGTTTCGAATAACGAACCCCATTGAAGTCAATGGGCGACCCGAGCATTTTTGTATATCGCCGATGCTCGCTAAGGTTTCCATTTGTGAAAATCTGGGCAATTCAAGAAAGTGATGGGAACGACACAGCAACGGATAGGGCAGGCGAGGGGCTACATGTTGGGCTGCATCTCAAGTTCCCAGGTCCCACTATTAAGCCACAATAGCGGCAAGAGTGCCCCCCCCTCCAAACAATTTTTACTTCTGAAAAGCCCTCATTAGCAATGCATACCTTAGCTAAGCACCACACTACCTCCAACAAAGCACAATCTGTGCCTGCATGACACTCCGCTGCCACTTCTCCTGGGTTACATGCTGCCCAACCCCCCCCCCCCCCCCTGCACGACCCAGTGTCCACAGCACACACCAAAGTGTCCCTGCGTAGCCTTCAGCTGCCCTCATACCACGCCACACTCATGTCTATTTATAAGTGCGTCTGCCATGAGGAGGAACCGCAGGCACACACTGCAGAGGGTTGACATGGCTAGGCAGCGACCCTCTTCAAAAGGGGCAGGACGATAGCCCACAATGCTCTACAGAAGCAATGAGAAATATAATCCTGTGCTACCGCCATCAGGAGCTGCACACGTGGGCATAGCAATGGGGAACCTATGTGCCACACACTATTCATTCTGTCAAGGTGTCTGCATGCCCCAGTCAGACTATGGTTTTTTATAAATAGTCACAGGCAGGTACAACTCCGCAATGGGAATTCCGTGTGCACCCACAGCATGGTTGGCTCCCTGGAACCCACCGGCTGTACATAAATGTATCCCATTGCAGTGCCCAACACAGCTGATGTAACGTCAGCTTTAATGCAGGTGGGCAAAAAATTAATTGGATTACACTGCCTCAGCGCCGCCGCCATCATACCTTTGAAAGCCTCCGTTTCCACAACCCTATACGGCAGCATCTCCAGGCTGATCAATTTGGCTATGTGCACGTTTAACGCTTGAGCGTGCGGGTGCGTGGCGGCGTACTTGCGCTTGCGCTCAAACACTTGCGCTAGCGACGTCTGGACGCTGCGCTGAGAGACATTGCTGGATGGGGCCGAGGACAGCGGAGGTGAGGGTGTGGGTGCAGGCCGGTAGGCACTCGTGCCTGTGTCCTCAGTGGGGGGTTGGATCTCAGTGGCAGGTTGGGGCACAGGGGGAGAGGCAGTGGTGCAAACCGGAGGCGGTGAACGGCCTTCGTCCCACCTTGTGGGGTGCTTGGCCATCATATGCCTGCGCATGCTGGTGGTGGTGGCTCCCCAGCTGATCTTGGCGCGACAAAGGTTGCACACCACTGTTCTTCGGTCGTCAGGCGTCTCTGTGAAAAACTGCCACACCTTAGAGCACCTTGGCCTCTGCAGGGTGGCATGGCGCGAGGGGGAGCTTTGGGAAACAGTTGGTGGATTATTCGGTCTGGCCCTGCCTCTACCCCTGGCCACCGCACTGGCTCGGCCTGTGCCCACACCCTGACTTGGGCCTCCGCGTCCTCGCCCGCGTCTACGTCCTCTAGGCCTACCCCTACCCCTCAGCATGCTGTATTACCAGTAGTGCAGAAACAGAACGCTGTAATTAAATGTGCCGCTTATTGGCCTGTGGTTGGAGGCTGACTTCGCTTACTTAACGCACAGCAGAGCCAGGAAAAAATTTTGCGCAAGCCTGCTGTAACACTTAGCTGGCTGCGTATGAATTAGGACAACTACCCCCAGCACAGACCCAGTACACTGAGGACGGTCACAGGCAACCCAAATAGATTTTTTTTCCCAAATTTTTTTGGAAAGGCCCACTGCCTATATACACTAAATATGTCTTCTGTCCCTGCCTCACCACTACTGGCCCTGGACTATGTAAAATTACTGCAGACTGTTTCACTGTGGACAGGAATACAGCGGTGATGTAACAGGTAACACAGAGCCAGGAAAGAATTTTGCACAAGCCTGCTGTAACACTTAGCTGGCTGCGTATGAATTAGGACAACTACCCCCAGCAGAGACCCAGTACACTGAGGACGGTCACAGGCAGCCCAAATAGATTTTTTTTCCCAAATGTTTTTGGAAAGGCCCACTGCCTATATACACTAAATATGTCTTCTGTCCCTGCCTCACCACTACTGGCCCTGCACTATGTAAAATTACTGCAGACTGTTTCACTGTGGACAGGAATACAGCGGTGATGTAACAGGCAACACAGAGCCAGGAAAGAATTTTGCGCAAGGCTGCTGTAACACTTAGCTGGCTGCGTATGAATTAGGACAACTACCCCCAGCAGAGACCCAGTACACTGAGGACGGTCACAGGCAGCCCAAATAGATTTTTTTTCCCAAATGTTTTTGGAAAGGCCCACTGCCTATATACACTAAATATGTCTTCTGTCCCTGCCTCACCACTACTGGCCCTGCACTATGTAAAATTACTGCAGACTGTTTCACTGTGGACAGGAATACAGCGGTGATGTAACAGGCAACACAGAGCCAGGAAAGAATTTTGCGCAAGCCTGCTGTAACACTTAGCTGGCTGCGTATGAATTAGGACAACTACCCCCAGCAGAGACCCAGTACACTGAGGACGGTCACAGGCAGCCCAAATAGATTTTTTTTCCCAAATGTTTTTGGAAAGGCCCACTGCCTATATACACTAAATATGTCTTCTGTCCCTGCCTCACCACTACTGGCCCTGCACTATGTAAAATTACTGCAGACTGTTTCACTGTGGACAGGAATACAGCGGTGATGTAACAGGCAACACAGAGCCAGGAAAGAATTTTGCGCAAGCCTGCTGTAACACTTAGCTGGCTGCGTATGAATTAGGACAACTACCCCCAGCAGAGACCCAGTACACTGAGGACGGTCACAGGCAGCCCAAATAGATTTTTTTTCCCAAATGTTTTTGGAAAGGCCCACTGCCTATATACACTAAATATGTCTTCTGTCCCTGCCTCACCACTACTGGCCCTGGACTATATAAAATTACTGCAGGACACAATGCTCTGCACGGCCGATATACAAAAAAAAAAAAAAGTGCAACACTGCAAAAAGCAGCCTCCACACTACTGCACACGGTTAGATGTGGCCCTAAGAAGGACCGTTGGGGTTCTTGAAGCCTAAAATAACTCCTAACACTCTCCCTATAGCAACTCCAGCAAGACAGCACTTTCCCTGAACTATGTCAGAATGCATCTGTAGCGAGCCGCGGGAGGGGCCGATTTATATACTCGGGTGACACCTGATCTCGCCAGCCACTCACTGCAGGGGGGTGGTATAGGGCTTGAACGTCGCAGGGGGAAGTTGTAATGCCTTCCCTGTCTTTCTATTGGCCAGAAAAGCGCGCTAACGTCTCAGAGATGAAAGTGAAAGTAACTCGAACATCGCGTGATGCTCGTTTCGAATAACGAGCATCTCGAACACGCTAATACTCGAACTAGCATCAAGCTCGGACGAGTACGTTCGCTCATCTCTACATTTAACCCTTCTGGTTGCCTTGTATTTAAAGTGAGTATCCAATAACCCTCTCGTTTTAGTACTGCTAAGCGATCCACTTTCTGTTTTCTTCTTCTAGTTATCCTTTCTATCCCAAAATATACCAAGTCTCTCATACTTCCACCATGGACTTCTATGAAGTGTTTCGCTACTCTTGAATGGTTTTTGTTGCCCTTTTCTATATTCCTAATGTGTTCTGTCATGCGCGTTCGTAGTTTACGTATAGTACAACCCACGTACATGAGTTTGCATTCTGTGCACATCACCATATAGATTATATTAAAGGAATTACAATTCATATATCCCTTTATCTGGAATTGTTTTTCACCAGAGCTATCACAAAAACTATTGCATTTATGCGCATATTTACATGTGCTACATTTTACACTTCCACATTTCACGAATCCATTGTGTGTTAGCCAGTTTTTATTGGTACTTGTTGTTTTTGAAGAGAATGAACTGGAAGATAACGTATCACCTAAATTCCTACTTCTTTTGGCTACAACCCTTACACCACTACTTAGAATGTCTCTAGTTATTCTATCTTGGTACAGTACAGGTAGATATTTCAAAAATATTTTTTTGATATTATAAAACTGTTCACTGAACCTTGTGGAGAACACTAATTGATTGTCTCCACTCCTATTCTTATTATCTGAATCTTCCAACAACTGATTTCTATGTTTTTTTTTTCCATTTTGCGGGATGTTTTCCCAAGGAGACTTTTTTTATACCCTCTTTCTTTTAACCTGTTAGTTATTTCAATTTCTGTTGTTTTATAATCTTTATTTAAAGAGCAAGATCTTTTGGCTCTGATCAATTCTCCCATTGGGATTGCGTTAATCACATGCTGTGGATGTGCGCTTCGTGCATGCAGTATTGTGTTTCCTGCGGTTTCCTTTCTAAAGCGTTTAAATATAATTTTCCCATCCTCGTTAGATCCTATTATAGTTAGATCCAAGAAGGATATAACATTTTCCTTCCATTCGCTGGTAAATTTCAGATTATACGTGTTCTTATTAATATAAGCCCCAAACTCTTTTAAGGTCATGTTCATATCCTCCTGTGCCTTCCTTGTCCAGATAATAATAATATCGTCGATGTAACGAGCATACCACACCATGCGGTCCCTAAATGGATTATCATAACAAAAAATAAATTTGGTCTCCCAAAAGCTCCCGATATTTGTAAATAATATTTACTGTCAAACACAAAAAAATTATGAGTAAGAAGAAATTCAATAGATAATAGAATAAATTCTTTTAATTCCGTTGTATAATCACTGTGAAAATCTAAATGATATTTGACAGCCATCAGGGCCGCATGGTGTGGTATGCTCGAGTATAAAATAATCACATCACATATAATCCAGCATGAATTAGGATCCCATTTAAATTCTTCTAATTGCTGTATGACCATTTAACTGTCACGCAAAAAACCGGGCACTCTCCCGACCAAAACCTGCAGGGATCGGTCCACCCTGAAAAGCAAGTAAAAGTGCTGTAAAAAACAAAACAAAACCATACTTACCTCCCTTCGGCTGCCGGGCTCAGCCACGTCTTCTCCTGGCTGTCCCCCACTCTCTAGTGCTGACCTTTCAGCAGGCGGGGATTTAAAATCCCCGCCTGCTGAAAGAACTGTTTGTGATTGGCTGACGTGCTCTCGTCATTCATTCTGCGAGAGCTGCCAGATGTAGCAGCAGGGATTTCTTTTTACTAGCGGAGATGAAGGAAACATCTGCCGCATGCGCCAGATGTGTTCTTCATCCCCTCGGGGGTCACGGCAACACTAAAGAGGTAAGTATATATATATATATTTATTTTTTTTTTACACTAAAATCTTTCTTTTTCAGGGAAGGAATTATATGTAAAGCCCTTCCCTGAAAAAGAATGCAGGGTTGCTGGCAGACCATTGTTTTCAATGTAGCCACCAGCAGCAGCTGCGGCTCTATTGAAAACAATGCGTGCATTCCCAATGGTGCACGCATGTCCTATCTTTGCAGGCACATGCCAGTAAAGCACGGACATGTGCACACACCATAGGAAATGCAATGCTGCAAACACAAGCATGTTTTTGTGCGTGCATATGCACGCACAAAAACACGCTCGTGTGAAGCCACCCTTAGACACTGAGAAATCAAAGGGGCCAACGCCATGCCTGAATACATCCACCCAGGAGTTGACATGCTTTTGGACTCTAATGTATAAGTGCTGCCTGTGACTATGAGTCATGCCCTGTACTGTTACTGCAGGCTGCTATGACCTGAAAAAACTATACCACATTTCTGTTAGACTTCCCCTGCCACTGGTGGTGATGCTGCTGTAGCGGCTTCCTGCTTGTGCGCCATGAGCTGCAGAGTTGCGATCCACTGCAAATGCATCCCTGTAGCCACAGTTTCTTGGCCTTTTCCAGTACTGGATGTTGACCTGGGTAATTGTTTAGAAAGCGCTGCACTATCAGATTCATCACATGGGACTAACAAGAGATGTGTATGAGATTGCCGAGGCAAAGGGATGCCAGAAGATCAGTCCCATTGTCACACACAACCTTGCCTGGCTTCTGATTGCACGGGGTCAGCTACATGTCAGCCCTGACCGTCAACAGCTCTTCAGCCATGTGGCTGCGCTCTCCTAGACATATGAGTTTTAGGACAGAATATTGGCGTTTACCACATGCAAAGCTCTATGGAAGCTGTATTTTGTCACATATGAATATCTGTGCTATTGTGCAGGGTGTATGAAAAGATGAAGAAAGAGGAGGAGGAGGGGACAGACCAGAATGAATGTCCCACAAGACCTGGAGGCATTATGAAATGCGGACCAACACTTTTGGCTTCATGCCCCACCTGCAAGACATTGTACCAGTGTACTGTTAAGGACATATAGAAGAAGGAAACAAGGGCAATGGCGGGCTAGTACGGAAGGATCAGGCAGGAATAGACCTTGCTGGCAATGCATTTCAGCCCTGTATCGCTGCATTCATCTGGCTTTTATTGACAAGCAGCATTACAACTATTTACTCTGCATAGTATTCTTTATCCTGGATTTTATTACCTATCTTTACTAACTATTATGCAGCTTTAGCATTTATTTTTTTATATTATGATCTTCCGTTTTTTTTTAAATGTAATCATTGTTTTGCTAATGCCTCGTCATACGGGTGACAAAGTCACACGCATTTGTTGCATTACTACTATGCTACAAATCACATGTATGTGAAGCCCATGCTTTCCTATGGATTAATTCACATGTTCAATGTTTTGTAGCATGCAACATCCCGACACAAAAACCTCAAGGATCCTGTGATATGCACACAACTCATGAGGTTTGGTAGCCCATGTTTCCCTATGGAGCCATCCTCTCTGTTACATCGCATCATACAAAAACGCGAATTTCGTGCCGTGTGATGCAACTTTGAGAGTAGGAAATCCTACAGTCAAAGCCATAACCTAAGTCCTAACTGCAGGAAAAAATTGAAAAATAAAGGATACATCACCTTAGAAGCGCTGTCCTCTCCGGCGCGTCTTCTCCCGGGCACTATCCTCCTTCATCTCTTCAGGTTGGGGATTGAAAAATCCCCACCTCCTGGAAGCGCTGCCTCTGATTAGCTGAAACTTAGCCAATCACATCCATTCATCGAGCGCTGGCTCTGATTGGCTAAGTGTCAGCCAATCACAGCCAGCGCTTCCAGGAGGAGGGGATTTTTCAATCCCCAGCCAGAAGAGATAAAAAAACATTGCCGGGGACTGGGGAGAAGATGCAGCGAATCCCCAGACAGCGCTTTTAGGTGATGTGTTCTTTTTTTTCTGTGGCTATGGCTTATTTTCAGGGTAGGGCTTATATTTCAAGGCCCCCCACCCCCTGAAAATCCCTGCATGTAGTGCTACAAAGTCGTGCAACTTTGTAGCACCACATGTGACTTTGTAGCGCTACAAAATGCGACTAACCGCAGTGATATCGCACGGACCAGCGATGCAATATCGCTGCAATTTTTTGCGGTGACGCCATGTCTAATAATCTACATATAGTTACTATCAAATTGATCCCTGGTATTTATTTCTTTTGCAATATTTAGATTAGATTTAGTTTTCCACGCACTGGCCCATCCTCATCTTCCTCTATGAAGGAAAAAAATGGTCGGGCATCAGTGCATTCAATGTCTTGATCTTCTTGCTCTAGTTGTTTGAACAGCCATTGACATACATGACATTGAATGATTAAACAGCTCCTCCATGTGAACTTGCATGCAGACTAATCCATGTAAACTTCTTCAGAGTGTGCAAGGGATTTGGCATGGGGTGAAGTAGAGCGGGGATGCTCATGGAAGTGGAGGTGGTGCTACTTGAGGCATGCTGTGCCATGCATTCTATGATCCATTCTATGTGCTGTGGATGTAATGCAAGGGCAGAACCACTCCTAAGGAATGGCAGCAGGCTTGCCTGACCACCTGCAGAACAATGAAAACTATTTTATATATGGCTAGGTCATGTGATGCAGGCATCCAATGAAACTGCTGCCCATGTGCAAGATGGAGGACACATTGGATGACACTATTTGATGACATCTGGCTGCTGCTTGGCTACTTGTTGACTTCTGTAGCAGGTATTACTGGAAATTTGAATTTTCACACAATGTTGGCCAACAATCAGATCAGACTTACCTGATTTGATTTGGCAAAAATCAAGTCTTTTTTATCCCCCAGCCAATCAAGACAAGCAACACTAATATTTACAAAGTTTAAATGTTTCAAATGTACTTTGAAATGAAAGTACAGAGCAATTTAGGATGAATAAAAATAATAGATTAACTTTGTGTCACCAAATTAAATCCAGATTTTTTGTGTCTTCAAAGTAGCCACCTTTAGGTTATATAAGAGTTTTACACAATTGAGGCATTCTTTCTACAATCGCATTTAGATATTATTTAGTGATTTCTTTCCAACATTGTTGCAGAAGTTCCCATAAATGTGCTGCACTTGTAGGTTTGCTTCTACTCTTCTGTCTATTTCATCCAAGCTCAAGGGGTTTAAGTCTGGAGACTGCACAGACCATTCCATTCTTTGAAGCCTACCAGATTCTTCTTCTCTTCTTCAGTAGTTTTAAGGTAATTAATAAGTATGTTTTGGATCATTGTCCTGCTATAATATGAACTCCTGACCAACTAGGCAGGCACCAGAGGGTATTTCATGGTATTAGAATGCTGTGATAGCCCTTTTTTGTCCAGTGTGCCAGTTACCCTGTGCAAGTTGCCAACTCTGGATGCAGCAAAAGACCATCACACTTCCTTCTCCATGGTTTCTTTTTAATTAGTATTTTTTCTTGGTGTGCTTCAAACCATTTGCTAATAGTTTAAATATAGCGCAAAAATATAGCATGTGACCAATAAAGGTATCACCTCTATAATACCTTTTTATAGACAAGAGTATTTAACACACCTCATAATCTACATATCATAGCTGCTAGGTTTTTTTTAGTGATAAGGTTTTCTAATTTGCTTTAACCCCTTCCCGCTATAGGACATACAGCTACGTCCTGTGGGGTCAGAGTATGTATGAACAGAGATCGCGCAGCTATCTCTCATCATAGATCGCGGGTACAGCCGGCGGCAATAGCTTCGATAAGTTGCACAAACGATCGGGGCTGTTAACCCTTTAAATGCCGCTCTCAATTCTGAAAGCAGCACTTGAATCCCCTAAACGATGTTCGGGAGTCCCATACGACCCCCCTGTGGGTGTCATGGCAGAAGGGGGCCTTCTGAAAGACCCCAGGGCTGCCTTAGCAGATTGCCTATCAAGCCATCCCCATTGGGTGACTTGATAGACTGCCTGTTAGATTGCAGGAGCGATCAAAGCATCGCTAGTTGTGGTCCCCTAGGGGGACTGAAAAAAAAGTTAAAAAAAGAACAATAAAGTTTTACAAATTCTTGAAAAAAAAAGGATCAAAACTTAATAAAAAAAACCTTTTGTCATATTTACAATAAAAGAATTTAACTAATAAAACAAAAATACATTTTTAGTATCGCTGCATCCCTTAAAGTCTGATCTATCAAAGTAATGCATTATTTACCCCGCACGATGAACGTCGTCAGAAAAAAAAGAATGCCAGAGATGCGCTTATATGGTCACCCTGTCTCTAACAAAAATTGCAATAAAAAGCGAACAAAAGGTGGTATAAATTCAAATGGTGCCAACGGAAACTACAGGACGTCCCGCAAAAAATAAGCCCTCGCACAACTATGTTGACGGATAAATAAAAAAGTGATTGTGCGCAGAAGATGGTGACAGAAAATAATTTAAAGAAAATAAATGTCTGAAAAAAAATACAAGTAGTACAGCAAAAAAAAACAATTATAAGTTTTGTATCGTAGTAATCATACTGACCCATAGAATAAAGTTATTATGTCATTGTTGTTGCAATTTGTGCGCCATAAAAACAAGCCGCAATGAAAAAATGGTGGAAATTTTACTCCATTTAAAATTTTTTATAGATTTTTAGTACATTATATGGTACATTAAGTATTATCATTGAAAAATACAACTCGGCCCACAAAAAACAAGCCCTCATACAGCGACGTCGATGGATAAATAAAGAAGGATTGGTCATGAATAGGGATGTGTGAGCACGCTTGGATAAGGCGGTTACTCGAGCGAGCATCACTCTTCTCGAGTAACTGCATTCTCATCGGAGCAGGCTCGGAGGGGAGGGGGTGGCGGGGGTGAGCGGAGGGGTAGGGGGGGGGGTAGCTGGGGGAGGGTGAGAGAGATCTCGCTCTCCCCCCGCTACCACCTGCTCACCCTCGCCACCCCCCCGAGCCTGCTCGGACGAGAACGCAGTTACTCGAGAAGAGCGATGCTCGCTCGAGTAACCGCCTTATCCAAGCGTGCTCGCTCATCTCTAGTCATGAATATGAAATTGTGGGATACAAGTCACTGCAATCCCTCCGATCTGGAATTTGAAGAGGCTGCAGTCTCTTCACTTTATCCCTGACACATTTCTGTAGATTTTGTGGCAGCAGTTCCTGGTATTATAGCTCATTTCAAATGACTAGAATGCGACTCAGCTGTACATAGGCCATGTGATCGATGGACGTGACTTCACAAGTCAGAGAACAGGCCTCGGATCTCATTTTAGTGGTGTGATCCCTCGAAACAGTAGGGGTGCTGAGAGCTGGCAAATAATTCCAAACTGCTTTGGAGAGATGTCATTGTTTGGAACCCATGTTCTTAGCAGCCTGTAAACAGACAACCTAGCTGCAATGTGGGAGATGCAGGGAGCTGGGAGAGTTGAGTATATGCCGGTTAAATATTTTACTGCATGGGGGGCTGTCATCTTATAACAGCTGATGTCTGCTAACATGGTGCATGGTAGTCATGGGGAGTATAATATGCAGAGACAATGAAAGTTGTTACCAGAACACTCTTATAGCTAAAGGGAATGATTCCAATAACATTTTGTAAGTGAAATGGTATTTTATCTAATTTTCCAGTATTTTATTTAAAGGGTTTTTTTCCAGGAAATTTAAAAAAAAGTTAAAAGCGCTCAAAATAAAAAGAAATTTAATAATTACCTATCTCGACACCTCCCCATTTAGCGCTACAACTCCGATAGCCGGTACAGGCGTCAGGCGGTCATGTGCCACTCATTGTTCACATGACCACTCAGCCATTCATAGGCTTTAGCGGCCATAGAATAATTAACACTGAAGCCTGTAAGAGGCTGAGTGGTCATATGCATAATGAACCGCATGTGACCTCCTGACGGTTCTTCCAGGTTCCATGTGACCAGAACTGGGGCTAGGTGAGTATTCAATTTCTTTTCATTTTAAGCCCTTTAAACTTTTTTATGTCCTGGAAAGTCCCTTTAAAGTAGCTCTAATGTGGGGTTTCAAATCAATTAAAACTGAACTTAATCACTTTGTATATTAATTCACTGAGACTAAGATGACATTTTAGCATATTTTGTATGATGTTACACTGATATCTGTCATTTTATTATGTGTTATTTTTATGATTTTAATAGATTAAACTGCTTGTTCAGATAGTTCTGATATGGTGAGTATATAGTAATTTGGAGGGCTTAACAACTAACTATGTAGCAGGCTGTACACGCTATACAACGTGATCGTCACTGAACAAGGCAGAAGTCCACCAGAAGGGCGTCGTAGTTGCCAAGATAAGTTTATGACTATTAACCAGAAAAAATGTGAATACCGGCTGCAGGAACAGTTAACAACACAGCATGCATCTTTCACTAAAATACCAGATGGACTGTCTTGTATTAAAACTGGTTATTGGAAGTGGATCAAATCAACATTTGATTAAGAGTGACAATGAATTTATTAAAAAAACAGCCTGTATTACAATGCTATGAAAAAGTACAAATAATCCTGGGAGGACAGAAAGAACTCATGTGCAAGAATAATTCATGAGCCACCCTAGCTTAATGGGGGTTTCTAGTTTTAAACTATTGATGACTTATCCTCAGGATACATTTTCAACAATAGATCGGTCGGGGCCCACCACCTGGGACCCCTTCAAATCAAAGGTTTGTGGGGCCAATGTTTCAGTGCACTAAAGCACACAGCTCCGTACACTGTGCAGTGGCCCAGATTGGTATTGCAGGCAGTGTTTTCAATCAAGTCAGTACATCAGCTCTGTTGACTGCAATACCAACTTCAATAAACTGCTAATTCGCGGGGATCCCAGGTGGTGTACTCCCACCAATCAATCATCGATTACTTATAATGAGGACAGGTCATCAGTAATTTATAGCTTGAAAATCTTTTTAAAAAGGTTGTGTCATTATAAAAGGTAGAATTTACTTAAGCAAGTCTTTTCTGTAGTCAAAGCAGCAGCACACATACATATGGGGATTTATCCCCGTACCACATGCTTTGGACAGATGACATGCAGAGTTAATTGACATTAAATAGACCCTATAATAAGGGCCTTGGTTTCTTCCCTCTTTGAGTAAAAATCACAGAAAAGGAAATATAAAAATAGTCAAAAAAATTGAACCAAAAAAATCATAGTAAGCAGCCATATACTTACTGATCTACTGATACAAGAGGGCAGGCATATACACCACTTATCCCCAAACATGCAGATAGCCAGACTGCTAAATGGAGGAGCAAGTAACACATGTGGAGGACACTGATGAGCAGCCACTCACAAACTCTTCTTATATTGAGGAGGGTGACTGCTTGGTGCTTATTCCTACACAAAAGACTAAATATAGGCCACATGATACTACATGTAGTGCACCATGCAGGCTTACAACCTGTTAATGACACCATATTTGAATCCAGTGGGTTGTCCCCCACCCTACAGATGAACCACGCTGGAACAGGCAGTGCAGCTCCGAATCCTGGGGAAGCCAAGGGTGCCGCCCCCCTCAATAGAAGAATATAAGGAGGGTTTGTGAGTGGCTGATCATCAGTGTCCCCTACATGTGTTACTTGCTCCTCCATTTAGCAGTCTGGCTGTCTGCATGTTGAGGGATAAGTGATGTATATGCCTGCCCTCTTGTATCAGTATATCAGTGATTATATGGCCGCTTTCTGTAAAAACCAGGAGTAAAAAGAAAAATCTGTACTGTGCATGTCCAACAGTTCACCGCGCAGACCATCCGCAGTACAGAGAAGAGAAAAAGAAATCAGGTACGCGCAAACACCGCTGCTGCCAGGGCTGGATTCCGTGTGCATGTGGCCTTATGAAAGAATCAAATATTTTTATGGGCAAATTAATTTCTGTGAGCTATAAAAGGCAGCTAATTACAATCATAATGACCTGTTCCAGTACTAAAAGCCTCAATAGACTGGTCACAGAGAATCCCAATGCAGAGATCCATAGTTATCAGTTGTAGTCTGTCAAGAAATCTGGCTGCAAGTTGTCAATTCTCCCACAACATCCCCACAGGGTGAAAAAAGCATAGCACAGTTCCAATTGAAATTGGATATCTGTCTAATGAATGGATGTAATGGGTTTGCGAGAAGAGTAAATGTTCTTTGTACATGGAGCACATAAAAGGTACTATTTGACTTTGCCTTAACTATGCAGCCCTGATAATAAGAGAATGCCTCCAAAATCCCTGCTATACTTAGACTTTTTACGACTGGCAGAGAAATTGTTAGAAATTTTCTGAAAAACCTGGAGGGGAGAAGGGCACATAATCAAAACATTTAACCCTTTCCAATCCACTGTCTGACGTCTAAAGACAATATGATTTAAGGCTGTACAGCTGCGATGTTGGAAGACACCTGTCGGGGTTTTCTTACTGTATATTGCCAGACTCTCTGCTGTCAAAGTCTATCCAACGTGTCGCCTTATGCAGTACTGGCTTTAGCCAGCATATAGCGCCGTTGTATAATAGCAAAAAAAGAGTAAGTCCCCTAGGAAAACCAGGATACAAATTGGATTGGAAAGGGTTAAATATAGAATCATGGAATGGCAGAGTTGGAAGGGACCACTAGGGTCATCAGTTCCAACCCCCTGCTCAGTGCAGGATCACTAAATCATCCCAGACAGATGTCTTTCCAGCCTCTGCTTGAAGACGTCCATTGAAGGAAAACTCACCATCTCCCGTGGTAACCTGTTCCACTCATTGATCACCCTCACTGTCAGAAAGTGTTTTCTAATATCTAATATGTGTCTCCTCCCTTTCAATTTCATCCCATTGCTCCTAGTCTTTCCTTGTGCAAATGAGAAAAAGGCTGATCCCTCTGCACTGTGACAAACCTTCAGATATTTGTAGACCACTATTAAGTCTCCTCTCAGCCTTCTTTTTTGCAAGCTAAAAATTCCCAGATCCTTTAAACGTTCCTCATAGGACATAATTTGCAGACCGCTCACCATCTTGGTAACTCTTCTCTGAACTTGCTCCAGTTAGTCTATGTCTTTTTTAAATTGGAGTGCCAAGAACTGGACACAGTATTCCCGATGAGGTCTGACCAAGGAAGAGTAGAGGGGAATAATTACCTCATGTGATTTAGACTCTATGCTTCTCTTAATAGATCACAGAATTGTGTTTGCATTTTTTGCTGCTGCATCACACTGTTGACTCATGTTCAGTCTATGATCTATTAGTATACCCAAGTCTTTTTCACATGTGCTGCTGCTTAGCTCAATTCCTCCCATTCTGTATGTGCTTTTTTCATTTTTCTTGCCCAGATGTAGGACCCTGCATTTCTCCCTATTAATTTCCATTCTATTAGTCACTCCACTGTTCAAGCTTTTCTAGATCTTTTTGAATTCCCTCTCTCTCTTCTCTAGTGTTAGCTATCCCTCCTAGCTTGGTATTATCTGCAAATTTGCTCAATTTTCCCCCAATTCCCTCCTCCAGATTATTTATAAAAATGTTGAACAACAATGGGCCTAGGACAGAGCCTTGTGGTACCCCATTTGACATTTTGTTCCAATTGAATGTGCAGCCATTTATGACTACTCTTTGAGTACGATCACTCAGCCACTTGTGAATCCACCTAACAGTTGCCTTGTCAATCCCATATTTGAATATTTTTTTAATAAGTATGGTATGTGATACTTTGTCAAATGCTTTACAAAAGTCAAGATATACTATATCCACCACATTTTCCTGATCAACCAAGTTGGTGATTCTGTCATAGAATTAAATTAGATTAGTCTGGCATGACTTGTTTGTTACAAACCCATGCTGACTTTGGTTAATTACTCCATTTTTATCCAAGTACTTGCATACATGCTGTTTGATAATTTGTTCAAAGATCTTTCCTGGTATAAAAGTCAGGCTCACAGGCCTGTGGTTTCCTGGACCCATCTTCACTTTTTTGAAAATAGGGACAACATTTGCACTTTTCCAATCTTCTGGGACGTCTCCTGTTCTCCATGGCAAATACCTCTGCTGCTTCCTTTAGTATCCCAGGATGTAATTCATCTGAACCTGGAGACTATAATTCATTGATGTTAGCTAAAGCCCATTTACATGCAAAGATGATCGCTCAAAATTCCTCAGAAACTGACAGTTTTGAGTGATCCTATTGCATTAGGTACTAATGGGCTAATCAGCTCATTAGTAGCTAACTAGCTTCAATTGCATGTATTTAGAGAACAGTGGGTGGTCTTTTCTCTAAATACATCACCCTTGTTCTGCCATGGGCAACAGGCTGCATACAATGCTATCAGCGCTGCCCGTGGAGAACACAGCATGCCGTCCCTCTTATCAGGGATGACAGTTTTTATGCTGAGTTGAACTCAGCGATAGACTAAGAGTGCACGAGAAGATCAAACAGAAACTGTCATCTCCGTTCAGCACCATAAACTAAGTTATGGTGCTGTTAGGGAAGGTAACAGGGAGCAGCATAACTTATTTTTTTTATGCTTACACTCTCCCTGGTTCCAGCACTGTCATCTGCTGAAGATCGCACGTATGTATTCTGTACTTGTTAGAATGCTGTCTTTGATGCTCCCAATAACATGTATGTCTTGGATGGCTCCATGGCCACATTTATCTTGAAGAACAATTTGGATTTTGGCATGGATCCATGTTAGAATCCACACTAAAAACCACATATAATGCAGATTTCGATGTGGATGCCACCTCCTCATTTAAAGAGGAAGTGAAATTTGTGTTGAAAATTTGCAACATAATTGCAACATAAATCCACAGCATCAACATATGCTGCAAATTTGAAATCCGCACTGCAGATCAATTTACACTGCAGATTTTTTCTACAACATGTGGATCAGATTTCTTAACTTCTCATCTACATTGCTGGTACAGTAAGATGCTGTGGATTATTCACACCCAATTCCACTATGGAAAATCCACAGCATTTCTTCTGTGTGTGAACATATCGTAAAGTCTGGAAGGGGACTGCCAGGTTTATTAACCTAAGAATTAGCTTATTTAAGTAACATT
Source organism: Eleutherodactylus coqui (assembly GCF_035609145.1). Classification (NCBI taxonomy): domain Eukaryota; kingdom Metazoa; phylum Chordata; class Amphibia; order Anura; family Eleutherodactylidae; genus Eleutherodactylus; species Eleutherodactylus coqui. The sequence continues at coordinate 82,916,900 of NC_089840.1, read as the reverse complement.
CAAACTGTCATTTTTTCTTTTCGTCTCAATAACCTGTTTTCTGCTTCTGTTGTTTATACATCGAAAAATAAATACAGTAATTAAGCTGCAGAGCTGAAGTGTTGTTGATCACAGTGTATAAATCCCCTTAGACTTCAGCAAAATTGATAGCTGAAAGCCAGCAAAATAGAAACTTGTTGCATTAGCTCCCTGTAATGTTTTGCAAACAGAAGACATTGTGAGGTAAATCCATGTGATTAATGAATATCCTCCAGAAAGCCCGAGGTCACATGCTTCATATCCTGAATGACTGTGCGACATAGTAAACAATAACAATATATCACCATGTAACAATACATCTCATAATATGGGCATGTTTCTTATTAAAGAAATCATTCATACAATATTTATATAAGATTTATATTCCCATCTCACACTTTTGCTCTTAATAACACTGTATTAATATAAATCAGGGTGGTTGTTTTTCTTCTTTTCTCTTCACAACTGTCAATGAAACTGATGTAAAAAAAACTTTAAAAACTGGGAATTTTTCCCTGCCTCTTTTATTACCAATCATGAATTAGCTCCGGCATAATTAACTTCCTTCAAAATTATACATCAATTTAATTTACTGAATTAAATTTCAGAATAAATTGTACAGTTTCTTGAAAGCAAATGTTTCGGTACATACCATGCTGTGTACAAAGAGCTCTTCTGCAATGGTAATAAATGAGTTGGGGACGTTTTGGGATAAAGAAAAGTTTTTTTCCTTAAATTTAAAATAACCTTCCAGGAAAAAAAAATAAGCAATGCCCCTTTTGCCTGGAGGGAAGGCTCTCAGCCCAACCCTAAACTTACACTTACCTAATTCTTGCCAATTGGTCCCAACAGCAGTTGCCATGAGCATAGGCAGCCATGGTGAAGAAGCTGCCAGTTTGAAGACTTCCATGGAAATTTGGAACGGTGGCTTCTTGGTCTGTATAACTTTTAGGATGTAGAAAGAACCTTGCTATCAGATTGCTCCCATTTTAAAGGGGTATAGCCATCTCAGACTTTTACAACATATCCACGGGGTATACCATAAAACTCAGATATGAGCAGGTACCACCTCTGAGACCTGAACCTATCTCTAGTTGTGGTCCTTCCACCCTTGGCCCGAATGTACAAGGGATTGGGAGTGGTTGGGATTAAAGAAAAGCCTAACAGGCTTTGCTGCACTGTATCTTCAACACCCATAGAAGTCAATGGGAGTTAGGAAAATAGCATAGCAAGCTATGCTGTTTCTGTAACTCCCAAGTTATGAAAACAGTATACAGTATAGCTTGATGTGCTACACAGTTTGCATAACCCATATTGACTCCTATGGGAGTTATAGAAACAGCTTAGCCTAGCCATCCCCGGCTGTTTCCAGCCTCCCAGTCACTTAGAACAGACTGTTGTAATCATCATGGCCATGTTTGAGATGAGAACACCCCTTTAAGTTGCTTCTCGTCAGAGTCGCTAGCTGGGAGTTTATATAATAAACTCTTTATCTGGAAACAACTGGTAACCACAAATATTGAGTTGATTACACTTATAGACATCATGGTCAAAGATAATGGAAGTACAGTAATTAAAAGCTGAGAAATGGAAACTATAGAAACACAGAGTGGAAGATGTAACAGTAAATTCATAGTATATGATACTATATAATATGTTACTATATATTAATGGCACTGTCCTTAGTATATAGCATGGGTTTTGCATTACAAAGCCTGGTTAGCCTAAGGCTGGGACGGACTAGCTATTGAACCCACCAGGAAATCAACCTCAGCTGGGTACATAAAATTGTATTAAGGAGTAGATAACAAGTCACAAACAAGCAGAATATGTATTGTCATGGCAATACATTGGTTTCTGATTACTTGTGTAAGTAATTACATTAACATAAATTCCAGAAGTCAAAGTGATTTTCTAAAAGACATAAGGTCAGCAATGCAGTACTTCTTTACAATATATTCATTTTGCACATCTAAGAAGTATTACTCATTTTAATATCACTAAAAGTACCCTAGACAATAAACTGTATGTACTTTTGAAGCTTCATTGTGAACCATTCACGACAGAAGAGATTATCTGATACAATAGAAAATACAATTACTTCATCCAACTCCATTGTAATCTTTCTCTACAGAAGTAGCAAAACATCACACTTTGTATATAATCAGACAAAAAACATAATTACCTGCTCTGCATGATTAACTCTGAGAGAAGTAAAAAGTTCCTAACGCTGTTTACACTGAGGGTATGTGCAGGCATCACAGAGTAAGAGCTCACACAAACAGGTATATGCAAGTTCAGTCCATGAAATCTCAACATATTTCACTGCTTGTGTATGTGCATATTGCATGCATTTTTGTTGCATTCGTTTTTTTTACGTCCATGTGCCATCTATGTCTCTTCTGTTTTTCACGCGCGCAAAAAAACATCTTCAAGACTTCCAGAATTGGTCAGTGGCTTCTTTCCAACCAGCTGGCTCTCCTAGAAGAATATGCCCTCATGATATTCGGACCTACCAGTCCCCTTTCATTACAGTTGCAGATGAAGAGTTTGGCCTGACAACACATGTCAAGCAGCCATGTCCAAGATGAGGCTTGGATACTAGGAGGTGCATTTTCAATTATAGACATACCAAGGACAGTCTCTTTTTTGAGAACACCTTTGGAAGTCTACCAAACAAATGAAGTGTTTACGGGCACTATCCAGATGTTGGGAATGTGCTGCTCTTGTAAAGGGCTTGGAAGGCTCTTGCTGCTGGGGAGAATATTGATGCCTGGAGAAAATGGGCAATTGAAATACCTAATAATCAGTTTCCTCCCTCTGAACAGGGACAATATATCTGTCTTGTGCATATTCGTAGCTCTGTGTTGTGTCAAAGCCAATGGGACAATAATCACAATGTGGGGTGGCAGTGGTACTACTCTTGCTGGTCATCTGCAATGGCACTAGTGATCAAGGGCTCCAAAATACTGCACTAGTTCACTTGGGGGAAAAGATGTAGGCTTTGAATATTGCAATTATGGTTGTTTGGGGGGCAGTCACATATTAATTGGGATTAACCGCACGTTTTTGGCCATACTTTTACCAAACGTCAGTCCAGTTCTCCTCTGTTCTGGCCCATAAAAAATAGCAGGCTATCAGTTTCTGAAGCAACAGAATCTGCCCCCTTGTTCTTCGGCTCCCCTGTGCAGCAGGTCTTCTAGCTGCAGCTGTGGGTGATATGCCTCAGTGGAAGGCCCAACAACTCCTGTGGTAGCTTCCAAAATCTCCGGGGTACTGCTGACTGGGGTGGCTGAGGTGACAAGAGAGGTGGAAGCCTCTTCCACAAGTTTTTCCTCTTGCTCCAACTCCCTCAAGTTGTCAGTCAAGCAAAATGGGAGCAAGCATTTAGTGAGTTACAGTTATGAAAGGGTTATGGTAAGGGTGAGAGTTAGACAAGAGTTGGGTTACACAAGGGTTAAGGTTAGACAAGGGTTAGGGTTAAACTAGGATTAAAAACGGTTAGGGTTAAGCAAGGTTTAGGATTAGGGTGAGAGAAGGGTTAAGGTTAGGGTGAGACAAGGGTTAGGTTTAGGCAAGGGATAGGGTTAGTTAGTCTAGGGTTTTGGTTATGGTTGGGTTTGGGACTAGGTTAGGGGAGTTCGTAGTGTTTAAAATGTTTTACAGAAGGGTCCTATACTTATGGTCGCAGTTTAACAACTTTGCTTGAAAGCATCAGCTGGGTGAAATATATGTAGCCTTTTCTTTGAGGCCACAGAGCCGCTAGGAGTTTTCTGTTGGTACTTCTGGCAAAGTTGGTCCCAGCTGTTCAAATCATCAATTGTAAAAAAAAATTCTAAATATCGTTAATGAACAAATGGTGCATATGTGGTACAAGATGGTCAGCTTAGGTACATAGGTCGTAAAAAGGTAATGGGCAGGTAATGTGCCAGATTGGACTTGGGAAGGATTTTTTTCCTTTGAATTGAGAAAATTGGCTTCTAACTCGTTTTTTTTTTTTTTTTTGCCTTTCCTGGCTGCCTGTTAAATACAGAATTCAATTTAAACTTACTACCTTCATTCACAAAGCCATTCACAGTGCAGCCCCCCCCCCCCCTATATTGCCTCCCTCATCTCAATCCATCACCCAGCCTGGGCTTTTCGCTCTGCTAACGAAACCAGACTGAGCGCCCCTCTAATTCGAACTTCTCACTCCCACCTCCAAGACTTCTCCAGAGCAGCACCGGTCCTCTGGAACGCACTACCAAAGGCTACCCGGGCAATCCAGGACTCAAAAAACTTCAGGCGTGCTCTAAAAACGCACCTCTTCAGGGAGGCATACTGCATTCCCTAAACAAACTCCTCTGTACACCACCTGATAACATGCTCCCTGACCTACTGACTGCAATCCCTGCCAGTCGTCGTAAACCGCTCCTGCAGTCATAACGATTCTGCCATCACACGGCTAAATGTCTGACCATTGATTGTGTATAGCATCCCTCACTCTCCACCTCGCCATATTGTGCATACGTCCAGCCATTTTACCTTCTGTATCACCCCATTACTTGTAGTATGTAAGCTCGTTGGAGCAGGACCCTCACCCCTATTGTTTCCATCAACTGATTATTATGCAACCGTGGTTCTGTCATTTTTGTACTTTTGTCTTTCTGTATTCCCCCTGTCTATGTAAGCGCTGCGGAATATGTTGGCGCTATACAAATAAAGATTATTATTATTATATTTCCTATGGATCAACATTGGGGGCAAAATAGGCTAAACTGGGTGGACATTTGTCTTTTTTTGGCCTTAAAGGGGTTGTCTCGTGAAAGCAAGTGGGGTTAAGCACTTCTGTATGGCCATATTAATGCACTTTGTAATATACATCGTGCATTAAATATGAGCCATACAGAAGTTATTCACTTACCTTCCCTGCGCTGGCGTCCCCGTCTCCATGGCTCCGTCTAACTTCAGCGTCTAATCGCCCGATTAGACGCGCTTGCGCAGAAGGGTCTTCTGCCTTCGGTTCGGCAGCAGCGGCGTTCTGGCTCCGCCCCCTTCTACGCGTCATCGCGTAGCGCCGCCCCCGTCACATGTGGCGATTCCAGCCAATCAGGAGGCTGGAATCGGCACACGTGACGGGGGCGGAGCTACGTGATGACGCGTAGAAGGGGTGGAGCCAGAACGCTGCTGCTGCCGAATCGAGCCGAAGGCAGAAGACCCTTCTGCGCAAGCGCGTCTAATCGGGCGATTAGACGCTGAAGTTAGACGGAGCCATGGAGGCGGGGACGCCAGCGCAGGGAAGGTAAGTGAATAACTTCTGTATGGCTCATATTTAATGCACGATGTATATTACAAAGTGCATTAATATGGCCATACAGAAGTGCTTAACCCCACTTGCTTTCGCGAGACAACCGCTTTAAATTCTATGTTATATTACTATTAGGGATGAGCGAGTATACTCGCTAAGGCACTACTCGCTCGAGTAATGTGCTTTAGACGAGTATCTCCCCATTCGTCCCTGAAGATTCGGGAGCTGCCGCAGCTGACAGGTGAGTTGTGGCGGGGAGCAGCTCCCCGCGCCCCGCTCCAGCCCCCCGAATCTTTAGGGACGAGCCGGGAGATACTCGGCTAAGGCACATTACTCGAGCGAGTAGTGCCTTAGCGAGTATACTCGCTCATCCCTAATTACTATGTTTAAACATTGCAAACATCCTTACTAGAGATGAGCGAGCGTACTCGGGCGTGCAGACCATAGCATCCTCAATCTGCAGTCATTTTACTGAGTATAGGGGCAGTACTGGTGAGGCAGGGGCAGTGGTACAGGGAAAGAGATATACTGGCTATATAGGCAGTGGGCTTTTTCAAAAAAATTGGGAAAAAATACTGTATTTGGGCTGCCTGTGACCGTCTTCAGTTTACTGCATGTCTGCTGGGGATAGTAGTCACTCATTAATACCCAGCCTTGTGCATCATTTTTTCTGGTTGCACTGTGCCTGCCAACCCTCTGCAGTGTGTGCCTCTGGTTCCTCCTCATGGCAGACGCACTTATAAATAGACATGAGGGTGGTGTGGCATGAGGGCAGCTGAAGGCTGCGCAGGGACACTTTGGTGTGTGTTGTGGACACTGGGTCGTGCAGGGGGGTTGGGCAGCATGTAACCCAGGAGAAGTGGCAGCGGAGTGTCATGCAGGCAGTGATTGTGCTTTGTTTGAGGTAGTGTGGTGCTTAGCTAAGGTATGCCATGCTAATGAGGGCTTTTCATAAGTAAAAATTGTTGGGGGGGGGCGCCCACTCTTGCCACTATTGTGGCTTAATAGTGGGACCTGGGAACTTGAGATGCAGCCCAACATGTAGCCCCCTCGTCTGCCCTATCCGTTTCTGTGTCGTTCCCATCACTTTCTTGAATTTCCCAGATTTTCACAAATGGAAACCTTAGCGAGCATCGGCGATATACAAAAATGCTCGGGTCGCCCATTGACTTCAATGGGGTTCGTTACTCGAAACGAACCCTCGAGCATCGCGGGAAGTTCGACTCGAGTAACGAGCACCCGAGCATTTTGGTGCTCGCTCATCTCTAATCATTACACAAATTAGCCATACAACAGTAACAGTGTAAAAGCATAATAAGGCTACTAGTAAGGGGAAAATTTAGGCTTGTTGCAGTTCACCTCCTACCCACCACACATACAAACCTTTCACCAGGATCAGCCTTAGTTAAAAGTGATAAATTCTATTCTGTAGTTTATTACATATAAAATAAAAGGCGCTCTGGTGTTTTATGTCGGAATCTTGATTTTTAAAACACTCTGCTTTTCTGCGTTCACTTGAAAATTCGGTGACTTGTTATAAATCTTTTTAGATACTCCATAGGAAGTTAAAGTCACAACACATAAAACATATATATTGAGTCCAAAATCCTGTAGAGCAAACTCTCATTATTTAGCTCTTTGTCTAGACCCATCTTCTGTAAATTGCAGCCTCATAAAAGCATGCTGCACATTTATATGTCTCCTAGCCTAGTTACAAAATAACACAATAATCTAACTAGGTTCTTTCATTTACAATATTGCAATCTTTAATTTATGTGGAGTAAATACTTGTAAAGCGACTAAACCCCACCAAACAGGATCTGGTCTTTGTTGCAGGGAACCCCAGACCATTACTCCAGATGTAGTCTTAGTTATGTCAGGATTACCATAACGGGGTTCCAGACAAGTAGACAGAGATGTGGTCATAGAAAAGAGCCAAGGTCAGGACTGGAGGAATTCTTGTATAACTCTGAAACAGTCCAAAGGTCAGGGCAGACAGAGTAAGCATGGCCAACAAACAAGCCAAGATCAGGAATGGAGAAGACTGGAAAGCTGAGTAGAGCAGTCAAAAATCAAAATCAAGAGAACTCAGAACATTGTGGCACATTTGCAGACTAAAAAAACTAATTCTTCAGGCACTCTCCAGAGGAAGACGTAGTCTTAAATAGACCCAGACCTGTGAAGATTGGCTGGAGACAGGAAAGCCGATTGTGGGTGCTGACCATTTAAGAGGCAGCCAATGTGTGCACAGCCTATGGACAGCAATATCAGATAAACTGGGACACAGGAAGATGTGGCATTTGGGAAGTGTGAACGCAGGAGAATAGAGGTGAGAGAAGACAGCGGTCACAGCCCCAACACAGAGCAAATAGTATGGGAGAGGTGAACAGAAAGTTGTGATAAACACTAAATGTGTGAAAAAGTTCCCTGGCTAGAAGCTGATCTTGAACCTACTACAAAATTCAGAATGGTATGTTAAAGGACCTGGGGATTTTGAATCAATGGCATTTTACTATAAATGGATACAATGAACTTAAATAAGTTGTCCAACTCTAAATCATACGTCACTGTACATACTCCTCTGTTATGCTGCAGTGGACAGCTGACTTCCGCCAGCACAGGCGGTAGTTCTCAGCGTCATCCCATGGCTCCAGAACAGGTGAGAATGCCTTCTTTTTTTATTTTATGCCAGGCCCAGTGGGTTCACAGAGTTTTGTTGTAATAAAAAAACCCTTTAAGGAACATTTAATATAGTTATTTGGAAGTGGTAGTCTATAACATAGGACAGGCATAGTTTATATCTATTTGGGGAATGTGGGAGGCAGTGGTAGAGAGGCCGAATGGAAGCAAAACTTTAGGTAAGTTAAAATGGTGGTCTTTCTAGCATTTGTTGGCACCCAATACACACCAGCCACTTTACTCTACTCCTACTGCATCCACCAACTGATGTCTTGCTGCTTCTGCTGATAACTTACCCCAACTTAGCTAAAATGCCAGCCTTCTTAGATTCTTTTTTGTTCCCAAAACCTCACTATCTATGAGCTTTGCTGGCTCTGCTGCTGTCTCACTGTGAACCAAAGCCTTTACCACCGTTGACCTTGCACCTTCCTGCCCAGTAGACACCTCAGCCTTACCAGCGCCACACAGCCCCTGATAGTACCTAACTGCCCACCTCACTGGCGGATCTCTATTATTATTTTTTCAGGTAGTACAGTGGAAAGTCTTATTTACTTCAGCAGACAGTGTGTGGGACCATTTTTATTGGGTATAGTGGCTAGCATTATTTTCAGGTGACACACTTTTTGACATTACAATCAAGGTGCACAGTATGGAGCTATTGTTTTCAGGGGGCATCGTGTATGGCAGTATTCAAAGCTAGTACATAGGTGTAAGAAACAGTCCCGGTGCTCTGGAAGAAATGGAGAATAAAAGGAACATGAACAGCTCAAAAAAGTTAGGATGTCAATTGTAAATCACTGAATGTCATTTTTTATTCTGCTTCTGATCAGCACTGTAGTCACTCATAATATCTCGCAGCTTCATAGTTTGAGTAACAACTATTACCATTGTTCTGCTAATACTGGAAGCTATAGTTTCACATAATACAAATTTTAATAGCATGCTTTAACATAACATAAAAAGGTTTCGTACCCTGTTAGCCAGTAGAACAAAATGTTATTATTGCCTTTTAAGGACTTAATCAGACAGGAGTTTTTTCACGCGATTTGCGCATGCGCATGCGTCCGGCGATTTTATAAAACCATTGCTTTGAGCAATACATGAGCGGATACATGAGCGCTTTTTATGCGCTCTTCCGATAAATTATAGAACAGAAATCACAGATCGCACCTATCTGCGATCTGCTATTCCTGTTCTCTTCTCTATATGCGCTCAATGGGGCCGGCGGCAGCAGCGCCGACCCCATTGAGAACATATAGAAGACAAATCATTCTTCCCTGCCACAGCTGTAACAGCTGTGGCAGAGTTACAGCTGTGGCAGAGAAGAACGATGTTTGCCCATTGAATTCAATGGAGCCGGCAATACAGCCGGCTCCATTGAAAGCAATGGGCTGCCGGCGAGCGCGGGATGAATTTTCGGGAAGGGCTTAAATATATATATACTCACCTGGTCCCGGCAGACGGAGTTCAGCCGCGGCCGGCGGCAGTTCTCCTAAACTGCTCTCTGTAGTATTCAGCAGCCGGGATTTAAAATCCCCGCCTGCTGAATGAGCTGCCTCTGATTGGTCACAGCATGACCAATCAGAGGCAGCTCTCACTCACACCCATTCATGAATTCATGAATGGGTGAGTGAGTGCTGCCTCTGATTGGCTCAGCGCAGGGACCAATCAGGCAGCTCATTCAGCAGGCGGGGATTTTAACTCCCCGGCTGCTGAATACTACTCTGAGCAGTTCAGGAGAACTGCCGCCGGCCACGGCTGAACTCCGTCTGCCGGGACAAGGTGAGTATATATATTTTTTTTGTTTTTACACATTTCTGGATGAATTTCAGGGAAGGGCTTATATAATTAAGCATTTCCTGAAAATTCATCCCGCGATCGCCCGCAGCGCATTGCTTTCAATGGAGGCGGCTGTATTGCCGGCTCCATTGAATTCAATGCGCTGGATAACTCCAGCCCGTTTTTATTGAAACGCAGCTAGGAACAGTATTTTCGGGCGATTTTTCGGCCCCGGTCACGCGATTTGCGGATGCGCATCCGTCATGCGATCGCGGGGAAAAACGCCCGTGTGACTAAGGCCTAATAAAGTAACTTGTATATATATATATATATATATATATATATATATATATATACACCCTGCTTCCCTGAAAATAAGACATACCCTGAAAATAAGACATAGCATGATTTTCCAGAATTTTTGAGGATGCAAAATGATTTTTTAGGCTTTTTGAGGATGCTTGAAATATAAGCCCTACTCCAAAATTAAGCCCTGCTAACAGTTAATTAAAAAAGTCAATTTAAATAGTGTCCAGGCAGCTATACATGTAAAAAAGTTAAACCTTTTTGAACAAAAATTAATATAAGACACTGTCTTATTTTCGGGAAAACACGATATACACATATATATATATATATATATATACACACACACATACTTCTTTAGGACTATTCCATTAAGCCTGAAGAAGAACCCCAAGTAGGTTCGAAAGCTCGCTATAACATCATCTTTTTCTTAACGATCAAAAGGTACCATATCTACAAGATTACTTGGTTTCTCTTGCTGAGAACATGAGAACAATCACATTTAACATAACATGGTATATGGGATAACCAGAGTAATAGTTTCGCCCCCCTTTACACTTTCTTCATTGTTGGCAGCACACCTGTGTTTACACAGAAAGATGTGCTGCTGAGAACGAAGAATTTTTAAAAGATGCAATCATTCTAAAAATTAGCACTTACTAATTTGTAGGCTAACTAGTCAACATGTCAACCATCAGGTGGACAAACGTTTGGACCAACATCTATTCCTGAATATCTACCAGGGTCAGGCTGGATCGGGGGGCATGAAAGTATGAGTTTTCTGGGCCCTCAACAAATGTTTAGGGCCATCTGGCCCCATTCTTAAAAGTCCAGCTTCTTGTATATCTTACATTAGCTGGATAACACACGCATACTCACACAAGAAATGAGGTTATACCATGTAAGAGGTCTGACACGGCGTGCACTGTCAGTGCTTGTGTGAGTGTGTCTATCATCCAGCTAATGTAAGGTATACAAGGGCTGGCTTTCCTGGCTTTCAGGGTCCACAAAGGGGGTCTTAAAGGGGTTCTGTCATTACAATCTGTATTTTTTTTCTCCAGTAAATCTGCCCCGCTGGCACAACCTGTGGTAAATAACACATATAAAACGTTTTTTTCAGAAGTAGTACTTACCTAGGCTCCATTTTTCACCTCCATGCTCTGTTTACATCTTCAGCCCCTCCTGCTAGGAGGTCATCTCCCAGCACCCCTTGCTGTGCTGACCACTTCCGCCCTCACAAAGCTACTTCCGCCCATCCAGTGCAGTGAATAGTCCTGCCTGCAGTCTACCAAAATCTGCTAGTGTTTCTCCCTGGGTCTCTGAACACCCAGAGTTTCCCAAGGGCCTCCAGATCTTCCCTGCAATCTCACAGTAGCCACTCACTGTAGTCACTCAAAGCAGTCACTCATAAAAATCACTCACAGTAGTCACTCAAAGCAGTCACTCATAAAAATCACTCACTGTAGTCACTCAAAGCAGTCACTCATAGCAGTCACTCATAAAAATCACTCACAGTAGTCACTCCACATGGTAAAAACAGGAATATTCCCCATGCAATGTATTGTATGAGTGTATGTATATATACATTTATCTATGCGTATATGTATCAAGATGTGTGTGTATAGATATATGTATGTATGTGTGTGTGTATATATATATATATATATATATATATATATATATACACACATACATACACACACACACATATAATATGTATAGTAATATATCTACACATTGCATAGGACATGTACGTTCCACGCTTACACCCATGTGCGGCTGCCCTCAGAGAGACAAAAAAGTGCACAAAAGTGTGCGCAACTGCACTTACATCTGTGTAAAGCTGGTCCTATTGTATGTATATATGTATGTCCTGTTGTACCGCCTCTAGCTTGGATACAAGATGTGATACAGGGGGCATGCAGGCTCTAGTACCCTGTTGTACCACCTCTAGCTTGGATACAAGATGTGATACGGGCGGCCATGCAGGCTCTAGTACCCTGTTGTACCACCTCTAGCTTGGATACAAGATGTGATACAGGCAGGCATGGAGGCTCTAGTACCCTGTTGTACCACCTCTAGCTTGGATACAAGATGTGATACAGGCAGGCATGGAGGCTCTAGTACCCTGTTGTACCACCTCTAGCTTGGATACAAGATGTGATACAGGCAGGCATGGAGGCTCTAGTACCCTGTTGTACCACCTCTAGCTTGGATTCAAAATGCGAAACGGACGGGCATGGACGTTCTAGGACCCTGTTGTATCGCCTCTAGCTTGGATACAAGACGTGATATGGGTGGGCACGCTGCCACTTGGGATGCATTATGCATTGACACTTGGGGGTCAGGATAACAGCATGCTGACAATAGAGGGCAATGTATAGCTTTATGTCTTTGGTGATGTTAAATTCATTCTCTGTGGCTGATTTTACACAAGTGAGCACTATATCAGCACGAGAAACTCAAACCAATATCTTGCATGGCAAATATGCGAGTGTGTCTGCCAGTGCAGTGCGCCTTGTTAGAACAATGCCTTGTGATGTGCGTATGTGTGTATCATATATATACACATACATACAAACAAACACACACACACACCGCTGTAGGAGCAACTGTAAGAAACAAAATAAATGGTGGGAATACGGCGGCCGCCCGATCTTTCACACACATAGTATTCATAGGGGAGGTCCTATATTTTCTCGGTCAAGTATTAACGAGAGAGAAACCACAGTAATCATAGGCTTAGTTTTGTCCCAATATACGGCCGTGACAATCATGGCCGCATAAGGGAAGAAAATTACATTCGCCTGAAACCGCCATATACACACACACAGACAAATAAAGCTAGATAGATATATGTGTGTATATACACATAAACATATAGATGAATAGACGCGGATGGATAGACGGGCAGACGCAGACGGATAAATGCAGACGGATAATTACAGACGGATAGATGGATAAATACAGATGCATAGAGAGATAAATGTAGACGGATAAATACAGACGGATAGACGGATAAATACAGACGGATAGACACAGACGGGTAGACAGATACAGATAGCATATATATGCATATAAATATATATATATATATATATATATATATATATATGCATATATGCTTTTTATATATATACTTTTATTTATATATATATATTTATATAAATAAAATATATATATGCTTATATGCAGAAGCTTGCATTTCCATTGGCTAATAGAAATATATTCTGCCTGACAACAGTGTCAGGGATACATTTCTATTGGCCGAGAGGCAGCAGAAGCTTGCATTTCCATTGGCTAATAGAAATGTATTCTGCCTGACAACAGTGTCAGGGATACATTTCTATTGGCAGAGAGTGTGCACGTGTAACGTGCTCCCAGGCGAGCGCGCCGCAGACTCGCGCATGCGCAGTCGTGTGCCGCTGTCTCGCGCGTGCGCAGTCGTGCCGTTGTCTCGCGCGGCTACCTTCATTCCGCTCTTCCTCACAAGACAATGTACGCACACGTCACTAGTGACGTATGCGTACATTGACCTGAAGGAAGCGGAAGGTAGGCAGTGTACGCTTTTTGACCGGATGGAAGAAAATCGGGTGCTGGAGGTCACGTGACCGAATTGACAAGCGGCTCCAGGAGAAGATTTGGGATAAGAAGAAGAGGTAAGCAGGCTGCCTGGGGAGCAATAGGTAAGTATAAAATTTTTTGTTTTTAATGACAGAACCCCTTTAATAAAAAGTGCCACAGAGGAGCCTGCTATTACTATTTGGGGCCACAGAAGGGCCCTATCACTAATAAGAGCAACATAGGGCCATTTTACTAATTAGAACCACATAGGGGTGACTGTTAATAATTACAGGCACAGTAGGTATACTATTAATAATTGAGGCCATAGAGGGCCACTATTATTAGGGCCACAGTCAGACACTTACTAATAAGTGTGGCACAGAAAGGTCCTATTACCTAGTGGGACCACAGCATGGGCACAATTATTAAGTGGGAACTACAGCAGGGGAACTATTATTTAGAAGTACCACAGTGGGGGCGCTATTTCTAAGTGGGAACTACATCTAGGATACTATTACTTAGTGGGACTACTGCAGGCACATTACTACTGTAGGTGGAGGGGAGAAGTTTATTAGGGGGTTGTAGCAGCAGGATGGGAAGAGTGTGTAGAATTGAGTTGTGACTGGAAGAAATTTCAGTGGTGCTCTGGACCCAGAGAGAAGAAAAACGAATATGGACGATTCCAAACAGATGATTTTACCTAAGGTCACTGGAGGTAGTTGCACTGCAGTCATTATGACTGCATGGAGCCAGCATTTCAGTATATTATATGATAAATGTAGACCTGCAGCCAGGCAGAGATTGTTGTTTAAAAGTAGCCATATAAGAAATATATTTCCTGTTTCTGGTACTGTATCTATGTTATTCCCTTTGTTTTGGTGCTGTATTTATGTTATTTGCTTGGTTTTGGTTCTGCATTTATGTTGGGAACTTGGTTATGAATCTATATCTTTGCTCAATTGATAGGCAAGTTAAAGATGGAAAGACATGGTATGGCTGGCTGCACACAGCCAGACTACGCCCACTTGTGCTGGCCAAGGACCACACTGTTTTGCCAGTAATCTGTGTGGCCATGGTTTCGCTGAGTGTGGCCAGCCGCACCCTGTGTTTATACCCTTAGGGTATCTGCTCACAGATGACAGTTTTTGATGCAGATTAGCACCAAAATCCTCATCAAGATCCGTTAAATGTAATGCCGATTCTGATACGGTTCCACAACAAACGGAAAACACAATCTGCATCAAATTTTATGCATTTTGATGCAGATTTTGGTGCAGATTTTCTGCTGTTGAAAAGCTGCACCAAATCCACTATGTGTGAACACACCTTAAGGTGGGCCGCTACTAATAGGCCAGTGCTGTATGCTTGCCTTCCTGGGTATAATTTGCGAGTCCCTTTTATCAACTCAGGGCTTAGTTACACGGGCGTTTTTTGCGTCACATTGCTCAGCCAATCAGAGGCAGCACTCACTCACCCATTCATGAATCAGTGAGTGAGAGCTGCCTCTGATTGGATGAGGGCTGTGACCAATCAGAAGCAGCCCATTCAGCAGGCGGGGATTTTAAATCCCCGCCTGCTGAATACTGTAGAAAGAAGTTCAGGAGAAGAGTCGGCTGGACGTGGCTGATCTCCGGCAGCTGCAAGAAGGTGAGTATATATATATTTTTAATTTTTACACTTTTTTAAATGATTTTCAGGGAAGGGCTTATATTTGAAGCCCTTCCCCAAAAATTAATACAGCGCTTGCGGGCAGCCCATTGCTTTCAATGGAGCCGGCTGTATTGCCGGCTCTATTGAATTCAATGGGAGAACATCGTTCTTCTCTGTCATAGCTGTTACAGCTGTGGCAGAGGAGAACAATCTTTAGTATATGTTCTCAATGGGGTCAGCGCTGCTGCCGCCGGCCCCATTGAGCGCATATACAAGAACAACGATTTGCGCAGAACGCAGTTACATGCGTTCTGCGAATCATTGTGTCATATAATTTTCGGCACATCCGCATAAAAAACAGCCATGTGACCGATCCCATTGCACAGCATTGGGTATATATATTTGCAGATCGCAAGCGTATCTGCAAATTGGGCAAAAAAACGCCCCTGTGACTGAGCCCTCATGCAGAAGGGCCTTAAGAATAATTTGCTGTGGCACGCTGCACTGTAGGCATCTCAAACACTAAATAGGAGACCTATTGTTAAAAATGTTAATCCCACCCTTGTGCATATCAGATTATATTCTGAGGCAGTGACTCTAGGGAGAATACAGTATGAGATACAGAACACAATATTGATCCATACAGGCCGCAATATGTTCCACGTTTCACACCGGATTGAGGTTGTTCGCATGAGACCAAATTGTCATATGAGAGATTCTATCTGCAAACTTTTATAGATTGTGTGAGATGGTGACCGGCAAGGTGCTGGAGGGCAGGTATGTGTCACCTAGGATGCTCTCCTATGCTGCCTTGTGGAGCGCTTGGGCAGATACGTGCCACCGAGCAGCCTGGGCTCGGTGGAGGAAGCCGGCAGTATAGTGTTAGTAGCATTAAGCTACTAACACGTTGTAGTGTGTAAGTGGCTCCAAGCCACATAATCCGGGCCGGCTTTTCCTGGAGTGACCAAAGCGAAGGGTGGGATGGTCACTCCCACGTACCAGGTGGGGGCTGGTACCAGGCCTTATAAAGCCTGGGCCTACAGGGCCAGGAGGGAGAGCTGAGACCTCTGCAGGTCTGAGAGTCCTGGCTGGCTGTGTGCAGGAGCCATTTTGATTACCAGTGTGTAGACAGGAACGCTACATGTTTAGTAAGTGCTCAGACGAGCAGGATTTCCTTTATGTTTGCCTGATGTTAAGGCCTGTATTTTGCTTTGTTTGCTTGGAAATAAACCCAGGCAAAGCCTGGACTAAAGACTTTATCGCAAGTGTCACTGTCTCTGACTGCTTATGCCCAGGTTGCTACCGATCCTAAACGCTAATCCCTCACATATGGTGTTTGGATGCGGGCAGCGGTCTTAAAGAGACATACACCAATTAATGGACATTTTGCTGCAGCAGCTGGTGAACCGTTGCTAAGGGCAACCGCCCAAGAGAGATTGACTGGAGAGTGCTGTAACCCCCATGTCCTGGGTGAAAGCTGCAACGGCACAGCCATCAGATACTGCCAAGATGGAGGAACTGATAAAGCAGCTGGTACAAATGAACGTGCAGCAACAGCAAGCGTTGGCCCAGCAGCAACAAGTGACGGCGACCCAGCAAAAGATCCATGAGGAGGCCATGAGAGCTCAGGCCGAGACTAATGCTCTCCTGGCGCAAGGTGTGCAGAGGTCGTCTGGTTCGCTCCCCACCACCCGTACCGCGGTACAGACGGCCTTACAAAAGATGACAGCCACCGATGACATCGAGGCCTATCTCGCGGTCTTTGAGAGAGTGGCCGAGAGGGAGAAGTTACCGGCGCCTCAGTGGGCTGAGGTAGTAGCGCCTTTCCTGACGGGAGAACCCCAAAAGGCCTACTTTGACCTCGGTGAGCAGGATGCCAAGGATTATAATAGGCTCAAAGGTGAGATCCTGGCACGCTTAGGCGTAGACACCCATGTGCGGGCCCGACGCGTACACGCCTGGACTTTCACAGACGACCTACCAGCTCGCTCCCAGATGTACGACCTGTTCCACCTGGTGAGAAAGTGGCTGCAGCCGGAGGAGTCGTCCCCGGCAGAGATCATACAGAAAGTGGTTCTGGATAAGTTTATACGCTCGTTGCCCCCCGCAATCCAGCGCTGGGTGGGACAAGGAGGTCCCCAGGACGTGGACCAACTCGTGAGCCTCGTCGAGAGGTATAAGGCCACGGAGGACTTACTGCAAGCCGTGCCTCCTGGACATGCCAACCCCGGGAACAGCAAGTCGGCTGGAGCCCCTGGTAAGACTGTTCCATATGTAAGGGGTGTCAAAAGTGTCCCAAGGGGAGGCGGCTCAGAGGGGGATCGTTTAGGGCAGAGGAGGAGCCCCAAATGGACATTCGGGTCCCGGGTAGAACCCCAAGGAGACCGGGCCTCCATACGATGTTGGCGCTGTCATGAGCCCGGGCATCTTGCTGCCAACTGTCCACTTACCGTGGAACCAATGGACTGTGACTCTGCCCGGCGGAGGTCGATGTTCGCACGGCCAGTGTGTTCTGCAGAGACTGCGTCAGAGACTGATCGACCATTATGTCACCTAAAGGTGAATGACTTTGCGGTGACAGCTCTACTGGACTCAGGGAGCTTGGTTACGCTGGTGCACTCCAGCCTGGTCGATCCCACAACCTTCACCAGCCGTCGCAGGGGGGTTGTTTGTGTGCATGGGGACACCAAGGAGTATCCTATTGCCCTTGTACGACTTGATACTCCGTGTGGACATGCCACCCATGAGGTGGGCGTCGTAAAATCCTTAATGCACACCGTGATCCTCGGGAGAGACTTTCCCCTATTTTGGGACTTGTGGCGACACCGAGGGTCATCTGCAAATAAGGTTCATGATAATGCAAATGTGTATGATGTGTGTCCAGAACCGTTTGACCCTGAGGGTACGGTTCCAGCAGTAGGGGTGACCCAAGAGAATGGGGATAACTTTCCCTTAACAGTACTAGTGGGTGAGACGGAGGTACAGGACGAAGTGGTTGCTATGCCTGACTTAGAGGTCTCACATGCCAATTTCGGAACTGAGCAGCTCCGAGACCCCACCTTAGTAAAAGCTAGGGAAAATGTTAAAGTAATAAATGGGGAGCCTCAATTCCCAGGGGCTGATACTGTGTTTCCACACCTTGCAGTCAACCAAGAATTGTTGTATCAGGTTGACAAGGTCCGTGGGGAGGTTGTGGAACAGCTGGTGGTACCTCAGTCCTATCGTAGGATGGTCTTAGACCTGGCACACAAGCATGTGCTGGGAGGTCATCTCGGGAGCGAAAAGACTAAGGAACGCATCCTTCAGCATTTTTTCTGGCCTGGGGCACATGGTGATGTAAAACGGTACTGTGAGTCGTGCCCGGAGTGTCAAATAACAGCTCCTATGCCCCATTACCAGAACCCCTTAGTGCCCTTGCCCATCATAGAGGTGCCGTTCGAGTGGATCGCTATGGACCTAGTTGGGCCCTTGGTAAAGTCTGCCCGGGGTTACCAACATATATTGGTGGTTGTAGACTACGCCACCCGTTACCCCGAAGCCATTCCTTTACGCAATACGTCATCCAAGGGTATTGCAAAGGAACTACTTCACATGTTCTCCCGCACAGGCATACCAAAAGAGATCCTGACGGACCAAGGAACCCCCTTTATGTCAAAGGTCATGAAGGAATTGTGTAAGCTGCTGAATATTAAGCACTTACGGACGTCTGTGTACCACCCACAGACGGATGGCCTGGTTGAGAGATTTAATAAGACCCTAAAAAGCATGCTAAAAAAGGTAGTCAATAAGGATGGGAAGGACTGGGACTGTCTGCTGCCATATTTAATGTTCTCAATCCGTGAAGTCCCACAATCCTCCACTGGGTTCTCTCCCTTTGAATTAGTTTATGGTAGACATCCCCGAGGGCTCCTTGATGTAGCTAAGGAGACCTGGGAGCACGAGTCCACCCCCTACAGGAGTGTTATTGAACACATCTCCCTCATGCAAGATCGAATTGCGGCGGTCATGCCCATTGTTAGAGAACATTTACAGCAGGCTCAAGAAGCCCAAAGCCGGGTATATAACCGGTCCGCCAAGGTGAGAACCTTCAACCCCGGGGATCGGGTACTAGTGTTGGTGCCCACCCTAGAAAGTAAATTCCTAGCAAAATGGCAAGGGCCCTATGAAATAATTGAGAAAGTCAGAGAGGTAAATTATAAGGTATACCAGCCAGGTAGGCGGAAACCAGAACAGTTGTACCATGTAAACCTAATTAAGCCATGGAAGGACAGAGAAGCCCTGACTGCAGTGAGCACCCCCCATGGTGAGGTCCCAGAGGTGTGTGTATCAGGGTCCCTGTCCAAATCCCAACAACAAGAGTCGAGGGAATTTATACAACGCAACTCAGATGTGTTCTCTGATATACCAGGGCGTACTGGTGTCATAAAACACGACATTATAACTGAACCAGGGGTAAAGGTTCAGTTGAAACCGTACAGGGTTCCAGAAGCCCGCAGACGAGCCATCTCAGAGGAGGTCAAGAAAATGCTAGACCTCGGAGTAATTGAGGAGTCGAAAAGCGAATGGTCCAGCCCTATCGTGCTGATACCAAAACCTGATGGCTCTCTGCGCTTCTGTAACGACTTCCGGAAGCTAAATGACGTGTCAAAATTTGACGCATACCCAATGCCGAGAGTGGACGAGTTAATTGAGAGACTGGGTCATGCCAGGTACTTTTCCACTCTCGACCTTACTAAAGGCTACTGGCAGGTTCCCCTTACAGAGAGCGCGAAAGAAAAGACTGCGTTTGCCACACCAGAAAGGTTGTTTCAGTACATCTGCCTACCCTTCGGTTTGCATGGAGCCCCAGCAACCTTCCAAAGATTGATGGATATCATACTCAAACCCCATCGTCAATATGCGTCAGCATATTTAGATGATATCATCATCTTTAGCGAAGACTGGGACAGCCATCTACCCAAGGTACAGGCAGTACTGAACTCCCTTAGAAAAGCAGGGCTCACAGCAAACCCAAAGAAGTGCGCCATAGGCCTCGAAGAAGCACGATACCTGGGGTATGTAATAGGCAGGGGTATTATAAAACCCCAGATCAATAAAGCTGAAGCCGTTCAGGCCTGGCCACAACCCACTACTAAAAAGCAGGTGAGAGCTTTTTTAGGCATTGTAGGGTACTATAGGCGGTTCGTGCAGAACTTTGCTAGCATAGCAGCACCCCTAACAGACTTGACCAAGAACAGCAAGTCAGTCATGGTCAAGTGGAACCCTGACGCAGAAAAGGCGTTCCAAGAGTTAAAACGGGCCCTCTGTAAACGTCCAGTGTTAGTCACACCCAATTTCAAAAGAGAATTTATTGTCCAAACAGACGCGTCCGATGTGGGACTGGGAGCAGTTCTGTCCCAGGAAGTAGAGGGAGAGGAACATCCCGTGATATATCTGAGCAGGAAGCTCACGCCACCGGAAAAAAATTACAGTATCATTGAGCGGGAGTGCCTAGCCATCAAGTGGGCCCTGGAATCCCTAAAATACTACCTGCTAGGTCGGCACTTCAGGCTGATCACAGACCACTCCCCCTTAACCTGGATGTCACAGACAAAAGAAAGAAATGCCAGAGTCACTAGATGGTTCCTGACCCTTCAAAACTTTAGTTTTTCGGTAGAGCACAGGGCTGGAAAGCTACAGGGCAATGCCGATGCCTTATCAAGGACGCATTGCATGACGGCGAAAGGTGTCCGACCCCACAGGCTCGAACAGAGGGGGAGGGTATGTGAGACGGTGACCGGCAAGGTGCTGGAGGGCAGGTATGTGTCACCTAGGATGCTCTCCTATGCTGCCTTGGGGAGCGCTTGGGCAGATACGTGCCACCGAGCAGCCTGGGCTCGGTGGAGGAAGCCGGCAGTATAGTGTTAGTAGCATTAAGCTACTAACACGTTGTAGTGTGTAAGTGGCTCCAAGCCACATAATCCGGGCCGGCTTTTCCTGGAGTGACCAAAGCGAAGGGTGGGATGGTCACTCCCACGTACCAGGTGGGGGCTGGTACCAGGCCTTATAAAGCCTGGGCCTACAGGGCCAGGAGGGAGAGCTGAGACCTCTGCAGGTCTGAGAGTCCTGGCTGGCTGTGTGCAGGAGCCATTTTGATTACCAGTGTGTAGACAGGAACGCTACATGTTTAGTAAGTGCTCAGACGAGCAGGATTTCCTTTATGTTTGCCTGATGTTAAGGCCTGTATTTTGCTTTGTTTGCTTGGAAATAAACCCAGGCAAAGCCTGGACTAAAGACTTTATCGCAAGTGTCACTGTCTCTGACTGCTTATGCCCAGGTTGCTACCGATCCTAAACGCTAATCCCTCACAATTGACACAAACCCTCCTACCAAAATGTTCTGATTTTATTTCCATTATTATCTATCACTTGGAAGTTTATATTGTTAGCAAGAAATGTAAACCATGAATATAAGTCCTGCATGATGGCGCTCACATCAGAAGACAAGAAGGTAATTAAATATCTTGAAGTGTCTGCTATGAGACAGCAGCCTGCACAGGTTTCAGGATTATATGCCTTGCAGCAATATACTTTCAGTTGTGTTAATACCCAGTAATGTGAAAAGCAATTATTTGTTGCTGGTGACATTTAGATTCTAAATACAAACTATTTCCAAGAGGAAGAATGTAAAGTGTGAAACAAAAAAGCAAAAAGGTTCAAAATAATGTATTCATTGTCATACAGAAACAGTGAGTTGTGTAAATTTACCAGCGGTAGTGTTATATTTTTATAGGTTTTAACTTTATGTGTAGTTTAGTTACACCACATGTGAAATAATTGACACTTAGATTGCATTCACATGGACGAGTGAGAAACTAAGACAGATATCGCACTCATAAACCTGCGATTTTCTGTGCCAGTACGATGCGTTTTGTGCTGCATCGTGGTATGTGCGATTTTTTTTTTTTTTACTTGGATTTCCCACAGGCATGAAAATCCCATTTTGCTTCAATACTAAAAATAAAAAAATCACACATGCAAGAAAACCGTATCTAAGGGCTTATTTACACAAGCGACATTTTCACGGCTGGCCGATATACGCTTCCATCTGAGCAGTCCCCCCTTCCCTCCCACTCATCAGCTCCCTGCCTCTCTCCTTCCCTCCGAGCGGTTTGCAATGGGAGTGGGCAGGATGGTGCAGAGCTAAGCAGCAATACCAAATGTGTATTTTTGTTTTATTTAGATTTTTTTATTATAAATATGGCAAAAGGTTTTTTTTTAAAAAATGTAGTAAAACTTTTTAAAACTTATTTTTACATTTCTTTTTAGCTGCCAGAGGGGACAACAACATGCGATGCTTTGATCGCTCCTGCAGTATGATGTAATGCTATAGTATTACATTATACTATGGTCTGACAGGCATTCTATCAAGCCATGCCACAAGCATGGTTTGATAGGTACTCTGCAATGGCAGCCCTGGGGCCTTTCAGAAGGCCCCCAGCTGCCCCGACAAGCGCACGGCAACTTGAAATCTCATCGCGGGAGGCAGTGTGGGATCCCCTAACATCGTTAGGGGCATTTAAATGCTGCTGTCAGAATTGACTTCGGCGTTTAAAGGGTTAACAGCTCCGATGAGCGATGCGGCTTCTTGGAGCTGTTGCTAGTGGGTGTGAGCTGTAAAAAACAGCTACCACCCACATTGTATGGAGCAGGATTGACCTTCGATCTCCCTTCATACATACCCCAAAGCTGCAGTAACAGTATGTCCTGTAGTGTTAAGGGGATAATAGGTTGTAACCTACATGGTCCACTACACATATTCTGTGGACCATGTAGGTTACACACCCTGCATATGCCCTCTTTTTGTGCAAGAATAATATGAAGCAGTCATCCCCCTCAATATAAGGAAGGTGTGTGAGTGGTTGTTCATCTGTACCTTGTACCTGTGCAATTGTTTCACCATACGAGGGGTGTTCAAAAAGTATCCAACCTTTATTCATAAAAAATATTTGTATTCAGATACAACAATCTTACATGAACCTCCTTCAAAGTAGTCCCATTGGGCAGCCGCACACCCCTCCCAACACTTCTGCCATTGTCGGAAACAGTGCTAAAAACGCCTCTTTTGAGATGGCGAGTAGCTGGTCCATTGCATTCTGCATGATGTCTTCTCTGGATTGAAATTTGGTTCCTTTTATGGGTATTTTCAGCTTGGGGAAAAGCCAGAAGTCACATGGAGCTATGTCGGGCTTCAGAACCAGTTACCGGTTTCCCATAGATTTATGGTTTTAATGTAAAATGTTCTCAACATACAATATTTATCCTGGTACCACTTACTATAGTTTTATTGAAGGACCACTTATATTTTGATTATCAAGAAAAAATATATCTAGGGGTTGATAGAGGGTCCAAAAGCTAACATGTTCCATTTCTCTTAATGGTACTGCTGGGGGTTATCATGCAGTCCACCAGCTGACACAGGCTGCTTTATGAAGACCTCTATCTGCTGCACTTCAATCAGAATACAAGCTGCTCCAAATAACAGCCCATAGTCTGCAGAAATGTGTCTTCTAAATTTGATTGTGGTTATGGCTGCTAAAGGATGTACAACCAGATGGCAAGTTTGAAAGGACAATATGTGTGGGTGATACTTTTTCACAGCACTCTAAACATTGTCCTTATAAATGTAGGTCTGAGTGGGTTTCAGTACTTGAGCCCATTTATATTGCTTTTGGTTTCCTTTTTTTGCCAACATTGAATTTCAGAGATATTTCATTGCATAAACCTGAGACTGCATAAAGAAAAAGTTTAAAAAAGGGACATGACTTGAAATGTAACATTTTATTGAGACAGTGATAGTGTAAAGAATAACTGCCTTGTGGGGTAAATGATGAAGAATCTATTATAGCTATCATTCACCTTGGTATAAAAATTGATTTTGCTGTTTTGCTATTACATGATAGAGTATTGTGATATATGTTTTTACCTTTGTTCTGTACAAAAAGCTAAGTAATGATGCCTTTTTCAGTAAAATGTTCTAATGACGTACCATCCTTTTCACAGAAGTAAAGAACTCCTTATATTATGTGTCATTTCCTTTCATTGCGTTCTTACTGGCTTCAAAAGAAAAACTATGAATTAGGACTTTGTTAAAGAGCAAAAAATAAATAAAAGCTTCCATCTAAAGTCAACTTAAAGTCTAACTCCTCTTAAAACTTGAAAAATCTTTACTAAAAAGGCTGTATCACAAAAAGAACTCATTTTATTTCTATTACAGTTAGACAAGACACATTAAAAGCAAGTTAGATGGGGAAAGTCTTCTGGGACTTCCATAGTTGCTAAGAAGGAGAGCTCTCAGGGACTTGTTCTCTTGATCGAGGAGCTGTAGAACTTTTTTTTATCCTATTGTCAGGAGGAATTCCTATCCCGCAACAGTGCATCTACAAGACCTGGCACTCGCTACTCTAGTTAGCAGATCCTGAGGACCAAAGATCTTCTCCTTTTAATCTCTGATTTGGGAATACGATCTTTACTGCTAAAACTCCCCAGGTTATGTCCCTAGAGTGGCTGCTGATTGGAAGAGCAAACAGGCAACAGTGTCAAATAAACCAGAGGTCGATACCGGAGGCTCAGAGCATGTCAAAGCCAACAAGTAAATCACGGATTCAGGAACAGAATACGGTCAACTCCCAGGAAGCCTACAAGAACCAGAGCAACAAGTAAACAAGAAGTCAAGCAAATCTATGGTAAGAATTAGAGGAGTCAGTCAATATAACTGAGATGGTACACCTGGTTGCAAAACAATAACTGAAATAGGAGTTGAAATAAAGCATCGAACACTCTCATAGGCTGCTAGAGAATGACACAGATTGGTCTGCTGGTCTGTCAATCAGGCTCAGCCACTAAACCAGGAAACACCTAAACTAGACTGAAGGTACGTTTAGACGGAATAATTATGGTAAAAAAAATCGTTCAAACTAAACATGCGACTGAATGACAAGCAAGAATTGCTCACTTCTCGATGGTTGTACAGTTTCTGTAGGACTAAAAATTGTTGGCTCGTTCACTGGTTGTTGCATTTTAAAAATTCTCAATCACATAGGGAATGTGAACACTGAATGAGAAGTGAACAATTCTTGTTGAACGAGTCAATGCTGAATCTGCCTGTCTAAACAGGCTGCAAGAGTGTGAACGAGCTAGTGATGACATCACCTCTTCGCCCTAGCAAAGAAGAATTGTACAGTGTAAAGAGAGCATTGAACAAACACACAACAGGGTAGATTATACCAAATTATCTGGACAGTTGTGTGCTCTGCCCACTCACTGCACAGCAAGTTCCCTAGTGTCACTGCCATAAAGGAGGCAGTGCCTGACTCTATAGACAGTCGCGAGAGGCACAGAAAGGTAAATGCAATACAGTTATCCAGTTTACATCAGTTATAGACTGTACTACTGTGAGTTCATCTTATATAAAGGCCCATTTACATGCAAATAATCTTTCAAATGACTGAAAGATTTAGTGATCTTTTTGCATAAAGTGTTAATGGCCATTGTAGCGGTGCATTACACAGAATGACCTGCAGAGTGTGCTAGTCAGGCATTCAAATACCTGCAAAAGGGAAAGAAATGGTTAATACCCTAGTTGTAGCAAGAGTTAGCTACAAAAGAGGCAGCTGTGCAGGAAGCAGCAGAGAGAGGACCAGTGCAGCAGAGCTTAGGTGCTGCAGGCTGGTGACCTAGCAAAGGCCAGAGTCTGACAGGGACGACAACCCTGGACTCACACCCAAGGTGGGGTGCATATGAACTGTGTTTTCGTTGTATGCTGTGTGCTGTGAAAATAAAGTCTGGCAGGAGCCAGAGATAAAGAAACTCCATGTCTCTGGAGTTTCTACATGTGTGGTGCACCATTTCCATATAAGAGAGGTCAGTGATCCCGAGGTGAGTGCACCCTGCTTGCTACACCATTAACACTTTATCATCTACATTTGCATGTAAAAGGGCTTCCAGGAGCTGTTTCCAGAGCCCAGCTTGTGATTAATCACACGCCTAGCTGTGCACACAGCTGCATTGTTCTCGTCTTGGCTGCTGGCAGATTACAATGTTGTCTGTCTGCTTCCGGGGAAGATAACAGCCTGTGGTCTACTGAGAGATAAATGTGTTTGCTTTATCTCCAGTAGCTGAATGATGGATTTTAAGTTCACCTTAAAATCACTGTTCAAGCGAAAAGTGTGCGATGCCAGCTTTCACATGTAATGATTATCGCCCATTTTCAGATCGTTTGAACGAATTTTGAGTGATAATCATTACGTGTAAATGAACCTTAAGATATAAATTGAGATGTTCTGTTAGTTGACATTGTCTTCCTACTGCACTAGTTCTACTTTTTTATAGATAGAGTTTCCTAAGAGATAATAATTGTTGACTATTTAGTGGATTTTTTCATTGCCTGTTATATAAAGATGTCATAAAATACATACTCCCCATATTAGTTTTCTCAGGGGCAGATGTAGTAATCTAGCATGCTTAGGGCCTGAATCTGTAATACAGTTGGGGCCAAAAGTTTTGAGACTGACACCAATTCGGGTTTTCACAAAGCTTCTTGCTTTAGTGTTTTTAGATCTTTTAGTGGGATGCTTCTATGGTATACTGAAGTAAATTATAGGCATTTCATAAGTTTTTAATCTCTAACTGACAAATACATTAATTTTAGCCAAAGACGCAATATTTACAGTGTTGACCCTTTACGTTCAAGACTTCTGCAATTCACCCTAGCAGGCTGGATATTGGCTTCTGTGCCAAATACTGACTGATGGCAACTCATTCTTGCATAATCACTCCTTGGATTTTATCACATAAAGGGTCTCAGGATGTTTAATTGCAGGCATGAGATAGGAATTATGGTAGCGCTCACCTTTTCTTATCTGGACACTCATTCTTCAAGATGTCCCAAACAGTCAGAAGGGGGCTTCATTAGAGAAAATACCTTTACCTCAGTCCTCTGGAGTCCAATCCCTGTACAGTTTTTTTTTCACTGATGAAGCACTCTTCAGACTATTTGTGACATCTGCAAGGGTGAATTGCTCATGTCTAGCCACCTGATCAGACATACAGAACTTGACACTATTCACACCATATACCCCCTACAGGGCTATCCACACCTAATGTCTGGCCACTTGCCAAACACGGGACACCAGTCACACAGCAAGCTGCAACACAGACATAACATGACTGCTCACCCTGGACACCAGACAGACACTGAACAGGAGCTGGGTTTATATGTGAGCAAAGACCCGGGGGATTGGCTAGCAGGAGATCACCACACCCAGCTAGCACAATCATTCACCACCTGTGAGCTGTGCTGCTAGAAACCCTAGTACTACAAGTCCCAGCAGCACAACGTAACATCCTGCCTGTGATGATAAGGAGATGATTGCTAAAAAGTATTCTCTACAGTAAAGGAACTGTTATCATATTATTAGACTTAGTGGTGAGAATGACAACTGCAGGATTTTAGATTTTTTTTTTTTTAAACATCAACCATGACATTAAAAATGTTAAAAACAAATTTATTATGAAAACTTAATTTAGATAATAGGTAGAGATGAGCGAACGTACTCAGATAAGCACTACTCGTCCGAGTAATGTGCTTTATCCGAGTACCTCTCTGCTCGTCCTGAAAGATTCGGGACGCACTGCGGAGCGGGGAGCTGCAGGGGAGAGCGAGGAGGAATGGAGGGGAGATTTTTCTCTCCCGCCCGCTCTGCCCCGCTCCCCGCTTCGACTCACCTGTCAGCAGCGGAGCGCCCCGAATCTTTCAGGACGAGCGGAGAGATACTCGGATAAAGCACATTACTCGGACGAGTAGTGCTTATCCGAGTACGTTCGCTCATCTCTAATAATAGGTCATTTTCTGATGATGCATTCCTTTTATAGCGGTTTTCCCATGATTTAAAATTACTGCACCACCACTCTGTCCTTACTGTTTGCCGCTGACTAGGACATGTGTCTGCTGCAGCCAATCACTGGCTATAGATGGTCACTGCTGTGGCCAGTGATTCGCTGCAGCAGTCACATATCCTGGTCAGCAGCAACCAGGAAGGGCAGAATGGCTGTGGAGCAATTTTAAGTCTTAGGAAAACCCGTTTAATGACGTTCCTTCTTGCCTACGTGACTGCAACAGCCACTAACTGGCATCACTGGTCATTTCCAGTCAATACTGATAGCATTATGCTCCTAGTTCAACTAGAAGCGGTGAGAGAGAACAGTATAAATGGCACAAAATGACTAATATTTAAAAAGTATATCATTTTGTGATATTTTAGGCAGTTACATAGTTATTGTAAAAACTTGGAAAACCCCACTAATAATTTTTTCGTAATGACAGAACTTACTGTTGTAGTGATTGATAAATCTGTCCCAATGTTTTAGAAAAACTTTCTTAAATATAAAATTGAATTAAGTACATAGAATAGATTTCTACAATGTGATCATAGGAAGGATTAGATGATTAGTTGCTACAGAAGACGTTTGCAGAATTACTGACCCCATTGTAAATCAGTGGTATTGCTTATGTCAGTAAATTCAAATATGATAATATACTTTTAGCATGATTGCTACTATTAAATGTCAGGACTAATCTAGCCATATTATGCAGCTGTAGCCATTAATGTGTTGAAGAAGATTTAACAATGTTAATCACACATTTGAAATACAGATACTGGTGGATAGCAAATGTAACTTATTTTAAGAAAATGTAATAAAACTCAAAAAATCACCAATCCCAGGGTTAACGGGAAACAATGGAAATGTTATGAGCATCTTTCAATAGCCCTACTATATAAATGTGTTTTTTTGCTTTTTTCCCCCATATAGTGTTCATGGGATCAGTGGGTTTTACTGTCAATCATTCCTATATTTTACAGCAAGAATAGTACAGTCTGCATAACTATTCTTCTCATCAAGAATACCAGTACCCCATAAAAACCAGACGGGCCTAAATAAAGTCAATAGGCTGGATTTAGTAATCTTATCTAATATTTTGACTGCATAAATGTAGCCCAGACAATATAAAAATGTGAAAAACTTATCATAGTAGCTGCAATATGATACATTTGGCACAACTTTATATAATCTTGTTAGACTTCACACCACCTATTGGTTGGGTTAGTTTATACCAACATACTACAGCAATATTTCGGTGCAATTTTGACACAGGTTGTCATAGATCCCCCCCCCCCCCCCCTTCCTCATTGAGTGAGGCATAAAAAAGTGTGTAAAGCACATAATAAATCTGGAGAAAGGCATGTGCAACAGGTTTTTGTCCAAATTAAATTGGAATTTTTGTGCATTTAGCTTAGCAAATCTTCTCCACTGAACTACGTACATGTATATGCTTTGCATTGTACCAACGCAAGTATGAAAACAGTTTGATATTATGGATCAATCTATAGTCCTTAGGGTCCAATATTATGGGATTTTTTGCTAGTACAGATTATATAGTTTATCAAGCCAGTTGTATACAATAAAGAAAAATGTCACTTGGAAGTTGACAAATTAATCAGATAATACACTGATACTTCTCTTGAGGATGTAAAGTCTTCTCTTGTAGCATAAGATACATGTAGGTAAAGTTAAAGTCCCCTGGTGCAAGCACAGAAACATGACTGACTCCTCGGGTGATGTCACATGTGACTGTTTTTGCTGGGTGGTTTGCCATTGCCTTACCCAGTCATCGTTTACCCCCCAGCAAGCTGGGGACTCAATTTACCAACCTTAGAAGGAAGGGAGACTGAGTTCAACCACCCGGGATTCAACCAGCAACCTTCAGGTCATGAGCGTGAGCTTAGGACTGCATTTCTGCTGTCTTAACACTCTGGGCTCTTCAGGATACATGTAGTCAGAAGTCAAACATATACTATCCATGCTCCCTAAATAATTAACAATACCTCTTTTCTCCATTTCTGGGGTAAGATCACTCAAGAAAGGAGAAAAGCCAGCTCGTTAAAAACTTCTTTTATTTCAAAAAATCCATAAATTACAAATGGTACCTACTGTGTAACACTATGTCTATGCTCATTAGCAGAGTGAGCTCATACATGGTGTCACATGGTACCAACCATGTGTAATTTTATGGATTTTTTGGAATAAAAAGTGTTTATAAAGAGCCGTCTTTTCTCCGGTTTTGTTGCTATTTAAGCCGTTTGACTCACGGTCAGCCTGAGCACCTGAAAGCCTTCAAGCTAAACTGGGTCAGTTTTTAAGCTAATTACTCTGTTTCCCTGAAAATAAGACATACCCTAAAGATAAGACATAGCATGATTTTCCAGAATTTTTGAGGATGCAAAATGATTTTTCAGGCTTTTTGAGGATGCTTGAAATATAAGCCCTACTCCACATTTAAGCCCTGTTAACAGTTAATAAAAAAAGTCAATTTAAATAGTGTCCAGGCAGCTATACATGTAAAAAAGTTAAACCTTTTTGAACAAAAATTAATATAAGACACTGTCTTATTTTCGGGGAAACGCGGTACTACCTGCTAACCAGACAAAGATAATGTTGGGTTATGTATTTTGGAATTTAAAATCCCTAAAATGGAAACCAATCAAAGGCAGTGAGAACTAATTAATTGGAAAAATAATGATAAATCAATGTACTCATCTTACAGATGCTATATTTAAATAACATTATACATGTGGCATCTGTAAGCTGATCACAGCGGTTTATCTTTTTTTCCCCAATTGATTATTTCAGACTGTCTTTCACTTTTTTTGATTGTTTACATTTTCTGATTAATTTTAACCCCAAAAAAAGGTAGAACATAGGTATTGTAAATTATTTAGGGTGCACGGATAATAAAAGTTTGAGCAGTTGCCAAATGTTTCATTTTATACTGTTCATATATTTTCCTACTGTACTTTGTAAAGACTTTGCATTCCCTGATACTCGTGTTAATATATTTTCCGCATTGTACCATCAAGAGGCTGTTATTTCCACGGCCAGGAAATCTGTCAGCCATATGCTAATTACCTCTTCTTAAACAGGTGTCAGCACTCATATGCGAACTAAGCATCTCCTACGATGGGAAAAATATGGAAATATGGGTTGGAATTATGCATCATGTGTCTAACAAAAAGAAATAAGGTAACTGTACAGAAGACTTCCAGTTACTATACCAAGAATATAAATGTGCCGTACAGGGTAATTCAAAAAGAAAAGTGCAAAGGGAAAGCTGATTTATTCATACACAAATTGACATACAACAGCCAGAATGACCTGGAAAGATAGAAGAACTCATCAAGTTTTTAATGCACGTAACAGATGTTCCATGTGGAAGCCATTGGTGACTAGCAGACATCAAGTCTGT
Source organism: Eleutherodactylus coqui (assembly GCF_035609145.1). NCBI lineage: Eukaryota > Metazoa > Chordata > Amphibia > Anura > Eleutherodactylidae > Eleutherodactylus > Eleutherodactylus coqui. Next base: position 82,885,276 of record NC_089840.1, on the reverse strand, counting down.
AGTCCAGACGTGTCCCAGCATTCAATTCCACTGCAGTGGAGATGCACTGTTTTAGATCGTCTGATGGCATTGAGGCATTGAATCTGTAAGGTGCATTAAAATCTTTTAAAGTTCTTCTATCTTTTCGTGTAACAGTAATAAGGCTGAAAAAAGACATGTCAATCCAATCAGCCTATTATACTACAATGTTTATCCAGAAAAAGTAAAAAAAACATGATGTAGAAAACAAATTTCCTAATTTTAGGGGAAAAAAATCCTCCCCAACTCCATATCTGGCAATCAGAATAAATCCCTGGATTAACAACTCTTCTGAAGTAATCAGTGATTATAACATATAATATTGTAATGCTCAAGAAAGGCGTCCAGGTCCCTCTTGTACTCTTTTATTGAATTTGCCATCACCACATCCTTGGGGCTTATTCACATGAGCTTATATCGGCCACCGTTTTTACGGTGGGCTGATTTAAGCTACCATCTGATGCATTGGATTCAATGCAACACAGGCATATTCCCGTTGCGTAAAAGCGCCTGGCACTATATAGGCCGGGCGCTTTTAAGCCGGGCAGCGAAGATAGTACTGGAACTATCTTTCTGCCCGGAATGCGTCGGCCACTGCATAGACACCTATGGGAGCCAATGACAGCATCCAGAGAATGGAAGTGGGAGGATGTTTAGCAGTGTGACTGCTAAACTCCCTACCACTTCTCTCCTCCTCTCTCCTCTCCTCCAGCTGTTTTCAATGGGAGGGGTGGGATGGTGGTGGAGCTAAGCCCTCCCATTGCTGGCTGTGGATAAGGGGTATGGAGAGGGTGGGAGCTTAGCTCCGCCTCCTCCCATTGCAAACAGCCGGAGGGGAGGAGAGAGGAGGTGAGACGGCAAGGGGGGTGGAGAGAGGAGGGTATAAATGGGTATAAATAGATGATGGGAGAGATCTCTACAGTATATTGTCCCCTGATACATTTATACATAGTTATAAGGTTGGCTCTTAGCCGCCTTTTTTCTAAACAAAAAAAGCCACAATTTTGATAACCTCTCTGGGTATTGTAGTCCGTCCATTCCATTTATTACTTTAGTTGCCCACCTTTGTACCCGCTCAAGCTCTGATATGTCCTTCTTGAGTGCTGCTGCCCAAAACTGTCCACAATATTCCATGTGTGGTCTGACCAGTGACTTGTATAAAGGAAGAACAATGTTCTTATCATGTGCCCCTAGACCTGTTTTGATGCCCCCCATGATCCTATTTGCCTTGGCATTAACATCCTTACACTGATTGCTCTAGTTAAGACTACAATTAATTAAAATCCCAAAGTCCTTGCACAGTTTTGCACAGTGGCTTCTCATGTCATTCTAGCTGTTGTATGTCAATTCATATAACAAATCAGTTTTACTTTTGCACCATTCATTTTGAATCACTGTATTATTTAATGAAAATCCTGCATTAGTCCTTATTTTTCGTAAAATAATTGTCTCCTGAAGACGCCCTCCTTTCAAAAAGAATCTGCAGTAGCAATCAGCAGTTTGATACAGCTTTGACTTGTTTCACTTACCATAAGCCTCAGCCATGCCCCCATGACATTCATATATCCTAGTAGTAGAGAGGAACAGAGAAAAAAAACCTTTGCGCTTTTTCTTCTGTTCATTTCTACTGTTTAGGGTTCCTTAATCTCTAGCACCACTCCAACCTTTGGATGTCTTAAGGGTTGCAAGGCACCCAGAAGCATCGTAGCGGACAGTGATTCCGATGCTAGCAGGCAAGGTCCTTTTATCAGGGCTTTCCCCGCTCATTCCTACACAGGCACTGTCCCGCACTATTAATTATATATCCTAGTAGGGTTTATGGACAGGGAAAATCCTGATAGGACAAAGCCTTATAGTGCATTTGAGTGCAGATTGTCAAGGACTGTGGTCCATCTATTACTGCAGACACTTCAATAAGAGAAACTTCAAATATATCCCTTCCAGGAGCTTTTATACAGTAATGGCATAGCTTAGTAGTTTATTGTTTTCGAGGGTGCAAGAATCACAATGTGCTCTCCTTGAGACTATCCTCCAATCCATTCACCCCCTAGTTGTCTACACACACTTTTTGAGTGCTCTCCTTAAGGAGACACAACACCCTTCCTGACCTACATCACAGGCCTCTCATGAGCTAAGCCAGAAACCTACTGCACACTAATGAGGGGCAAACACCCCGAAACAGCTGTATGTGCATGGTTTACTGGCTTGGTTTCCTATTCTCAACCATTGTTAAGACTTGTTAGAAAGTCATATTGATTTGTAAGGAATGCTACCATCCAATAGGTGGCGCTACAGAGGTATTTTTCCATCTTTCTTATTTGCATAATCACAAGCAGGGTGACTGACTGAAAGATGGGTGGAAGAAAAAGTGCCAAAGTCCAGTCTGAGGGACAGAGAAACCAAGAAGCTTCTTTATTAAAGGGGTTGTCTCGCGAAAGCAAGTGGGGTTATACACTTCTGTATGGCCATATTAATGCACTTTGTAATATACATCGTGCATTAAATATGAGCCATACAGAAGTTATTCACTTACCTGCTCCGTTGCTGGCATCCCCGTCGCCATGGATCCGTCTAATTCTGATGTCTTCTGGCGTTTTTAGACGCGCTTGCGCAGTCCGGTCTTCTGCCTGGTGAATGGGGCCGCTCGTGCCGGAGAGCTGCTCACCGCGTCGTCATCGTAGCTCTGCCCCGTCACGTGTGCCGATTCCAGCCAATCAGGAGGCTGGAATCGGCAATGGAACGCAAGGAAGGAGAAGAAAATCCACGGTGCACCGTGGGAGAAGACCAGCGGCGCCATCTTTAAAAGAAGAATAGAAGAAGCTGCAGAACGCTGATGCAGGTAAGTGCAATGTGCTTTTTAAAAACTAACCTATGCTTTCTTTTTAACAGGGCAGAATGCGGGGGTAAGTAAAAAAAATTTTTTTCGCTTTCGCCGCGAGACAACCCCTTTAAGACTTTTAAAATGACACTTTCCACATTTGAGTTAGGAGGCAGGAGACATGTTATCGTACAGTAGCATTTAGAAGCATAGGAAGTTTTCATATATGTGGAGTCAGCAATGGCGTCTTATAATACCTTACATGAAAGTTCTAAATGTAAAATTGTCTAAAAGTTTTTATGCAATGTAGCACACTTTCTTAAGACCCTTTTACATGGGCCAATGATCAGGCATGAATGTTTGTGGGAACTAGTGAAGATGCACCCAATTAGCCAACGAATGAGCAAACATTTGTTCGTCAGCTCATTGGATGTTTTGTGCAGTCGAACAAAATCATTGTTGTCGACAGCATATCTTTCCTGGGGAATGTGCTGCTGATAGAGATGAAACTGTATGGGAGATGAATGATTGTATTAACGATTATTCGCCCTTCCCCCATACATTCTGATTCGGTATGTTAATGAGCGCCAATCTCATTTATCAGCCCTCATCATCAAGAACACATCGAAGTATGTGAAAGAACCAGTGCTTGATCTGGGCTGGTTAAGGACCTGTTCACAAGGGGGACACGGCATCATTTCTTGCGGTGATACTGCAATTTTGTAGCGCTGCAAAGTCGCAAGTGGTGTTCCAAAGTTGCGCAACTTTGTAGCACCACATGTGAAGATTTTCAAGGGAGGTGGGCTTCAAATATAAGCCCTACTTCGAAAATAAGCCCTAGCTGCAGAATTTTTTTTAAAAAATTATACATTACCTTAGAAGCGCTGTCCGGTGCTCCACTGCAGCTTCTCCATAGTCCCCGTTACTGTTTTTCACCTCTTCCGGCTGGGGATTAAAAAATCCCCGCCTACTGGAAGCGCTGGCTGTGATTGGCTGACACTTAGCCAATCAGAGTCAGCTCTCGATGAATGCCTATGATTGGTTCATCAAGCACTGGCTATGATTGGCTAAGCATGAGCCAATCAGAGGCAGCGCTTCCAGGAGGCGGAGATTTTTCAATCTTTGGCCAGAAGAGATGAAGGACAATAGTGCCGTGGACCTGGGAAGAAGACGTGCTTCTAAGGTTATGTATACTTTTTCAATTTTTTTTGCTGCAGCTATGGCTTAGTTTAGCGCTTTGACAGTAGGATTTGCTACTGTCAAAGTTGCATCACACCACACGAAAATCGCATTTTCGTGTGATGCAACAGAGAGAAAGGATCCATAGGGAAACATGGGCTACAAAACCTCACGAGTCGCATGCATATCGCGAAATCTGCAAAGTTTTTGTGTCGGGATGTTGCATGCTACAAAACATTGCATGTGTGAAGTAACCCATAAGAAAGCATGGGCTTCACATACATGCGATTTGTAGCATTGTAGCAACGTAACAAAATCATGTGACTTTGTCGCCCAAGTGAATGAGGCCTAATGGCTGAGCTTCACACAAGCTGATTGAGATAGAATTAGGAGATGAACGATCATTCAATCTTGCAATCATTTCTCCCCTGTATTGTTTCATTGTAGTCAGCAGCATATACCCCATCTACACAGAAAAATACTACTGTCAACAATGATTTTTGATGCCAAACGAAAGATGTGATCACCTAGTGAACAAGCGTTTGCTCATTCGTTGGGTGATTGACAGCATCTTTACATGGGCAGATGACTGAGTGAACATGCATTCTCAATCATCTGCCCATGTAAAAGGCCTTTCAATCATCTTACAAGAACAGGAAAATATGAGGAAAGTCCAGTTCACCTCTAAATATAATACAAATTGTTCAGTTTTACCAGTTTGATGATCAGTGGTAAAAGACTAATCTTCTTTCTCGAAGACACATCTTTTAGCATCATGTAGTAGGCATAGGTGACTATTCAGATGGTTCAGCTGGTTCCACTTACAAGTTACAGTATTTGCTTACCAACAGCTCAGGTGTAACCATTATATATTTTTTCTCTTGTTTTGGGCTGGTTTCACACTTAGAGCACTAGTTGCGTAATTTTGGTTGCAGAATCCACAAAGAATTCTACATCTAAGTACAAGTACAGTACAATATAAGTGAATGGGGTTTTAATAAAGCATATTCACTCACAGCAGAAAAAAATTAGCTGGGAATTGTAGTTGTGTTGTCAATTTTCAAATCCGCTGCATGCTCTGTCAGCTGAGAATATTCCTCGGACTTTCACTGTGGATTTCATCCATTTCAATGTAATCCGTGAAATCCACAGCTATTTCTGTACCAAAATCATGTGCAAATTTAATGGAGCACTTTTGGTGCAGAATTGGCTATGCCATCACTTTAATGATCAATGAAGATGCAACCTCTTAGGCTGGGTTCACATGGGGCGGATTTGCAGCGGAAATTCCATCTGTAATTTTGCCATGGCAAATCCGCCTGCGGCCGCTAATCCCGGGGTTAGCCAGCCATGTGGACAAGATTTCTCAGAAATCTCATCCACATGGGACGGCGAATCTGCCGCGGCAAAGCCGGCGCTGCGGCGCGGATTCGCTGGCCGCAGCATGTTCATTTTATCTTCTTCCGCTGCGGCCGGCGCTCCCATAGAGGAGCTAAGTGCCACGGGTTTTGAAGCAGCGCTTCTCCCGGCGGAAATCTTGCGATTTTTCGGTGCGGCCAAACCGTGAGATTTCCGCCAGGAATCCGGCATGTGAGAACCCAGGCTTAAGGCTCCTTCACATGCGCGCATGCACAATTGCGCACACCTCACCGCTGTGTTTTTGCAGAACAAAGCATGCTTTTTGTGTGCATATCGGTGTATTTTAGTGTCCTTTTTCCACCTGCAGGGCATGTTCATTTGCGTACGGCAAACAAGACACACCAATTGAAATGGCTAATTAACTCCAAATGTATTCTTTTTCCAGCTGAATTACACATCGCCTTGCGTATTGTGCTGTATTTGCAAACGTTCCCCCCCCCCCTTCTCCACCTTTGGTGCGCAAATGCACAAAAAAATTGAGCACGCTGCAGGTTTTTTTTTGCACAGCAGAAATGTATGTGCAAAATGCGGAAATGTGATCAAACCCATTGAAATCAAATTTTGCGCACGCCAATGCACCCGTGTGAAAGAGCCCTTAGACCTTCAGCAATCATGAGAAAGAAGAAAACTGCAGATCGAGTTGAAGAGCCACTATGTAAAAGGAAAGTAATTAAGGTGACACATGCTAAAGCAACACTACATACCCTTCATTCTCAAGATTGATGGGGATCCCAGAGGTTAGACCCCAACAATCATAAAGCTGCGGTATATGCTAGTGATAAAGCTGTGGTAGATAGTGATACGCCATAACTTTATAAGATTGAAAAAACCCTTTAAGTATGTTCTTTCTAATTTGCTGCTCCCAGGTAGCTATTGAATTCCACTATGTCACAAGTATATAAACCTTTTTAATATACATAAATTACATTAATTTTCAATTTAATTCTATTACGTTTATTAGCATTCTCCAATTCATGTTGCTTTCGCTAGTGTACTATCTAAATGGAGGGATTGTGTTCCTTAACCCACATGCATCATTTAAGAAAACAAAATTTGACAAGTAAGAGAAATGCAGTGATAATTTAATAAATCAGACCATGACTGTGCTCCAGGGCACTATAAATACAATGCTCCTGCCAAGCTACTATTTAAATGCCATGGTTATTATTTAGTGTGAAACAATTGACTTATTGTACAGAACTACAGTATATGCCTATAAAACTACTAACAACCAGTTGTCAGTTAGTATGTAAGTGCTTCTCATACTCCGCCCCTGGTGGCATCAACGCTCTGCCCCTGGTGACATCATCAGAGATCCTACAACATATATAAAGCACAGAGCCTGACCGACAGAAGGACAACACAGTTAGGGTTCTTGAAAAGGGGAGGACAAAAATAACAAAATGAGAATACAACTAAGTTGTTATTATCTTAGACACAACTCAGCGATCCTGACAGAAGACACTGACCTACTTCCACCACAGAGATCCAGTGGGCTGAAATACCTATGGTGACATCACTGCTGTGGGAGGAGCCATTTTGCAGTTTGGTAAAAGAGATCCGGTGGGCTGAAGGACCTGTGATGATGTCACTGCTGTGGGAGGAGCCATTGTGCAGTTTGGTAGAAAGTACTGTATACTGGATAAACTGACAGCAGGCACCAGGACCTGTGATGATGTCACTGTCATGTGATCACCTGTGTGGGTGGAGTCAGGAATCACATGGCCAGGGGTGATCACTGTATCCAGGAGTCTGGTGATGTGTGGAATAGTGGAGCTGTGTGTGTCATGTGCTGTGTGTGTGATGTGTGGGGTCAGGATGGATGTAAATGGATTTGCAATGTAGCAGAGCTGTGTGTGTAATGTGCTGTGTGTGTGATGTGTTGGGTGAGCATGCATGTAGTAGAGCTGTGTGCATAATGTGTTGTGTGTATAATGTGTGGGAATCAAGATAGGTGTAGTAGAGCTGTGTGTGTGATGTCTGGGAATCAAGATAGATGTACTACAGCTGTATGTGGCATGTAATAGAGCTGTGTGTAATGTGTGGGGTCAGAATGGATGTAGTAGAGCTGTGTGTGTAAAATGTAGGAATCAAGATGGTTGTACTACAGCTGTGTGTGGCAAGTGGTAGAGCTGTGCGTGTAATGTGTTGTGTGTGTAATGTGTGGGGTCAGAATGGATATAGTAGAGCTGTGTGTGTGATGTATGAGGATCGTAATGCATGTACAATGTAGCACAGCTGTGTGGTGCCACTAGAAACACTGGTACTATAATTTCCTAATAATTACTAGTCAGGTGTATATCAAGGATGAAGATTAGGATTCCTATTTTAGTACCTATTACTACTATATACAATGCATTTGGAAAGTCATCAGACCCTTGCACTTTCTTTACATTTTATTATTGTGCAGCCTTGTGCAAATACAACCAAGTTTTATGTTTTCCCCCCATCATTCTGCACTCAATACCCCATAATGACAAAGTGAAAGCAGAATGTTAGACCTCTTTGTACATTTAAAAAACAAATGAAAAACTAACATTTTGCATTGACATAAATATTCAGACCCTGTACTTTGTACTTAATTGAAGCACCTTAGGCAGCTTTTACTGCCTCAAGTCTTCTTGGGTTTGATGCCACAAGGTTTTCTCACCTGGATTTGGGGATTTTCTGACATTCTTCTCTGCAGATTCACTCAAGCTCTGTCAGGTTGGATGGGGTCTGTCTGTGGACAGCCATTTTCAGATCTCTCCAGAGATGTTCGATTCGGTTCAAGTCAGGGCTTTGGCTGGGCCACTCAAGGACATTTACAGAGTTGTACATAAGGCACTCTTGTGTTGCCTTGGCTGTGTGCTTAGGGTCATTGTCTTGTTGGAAAGTGAACCTTCTGCCCAGTCTGAGGTCCCTTGTTCTCTGGATTAGGTTTTCATTAAAAATATCTCTGTATTTTGCTCCATTCAGCTTTCCATCAAACCTAACCAGTCTCCTTGTCCTAGCTGCTGAAAAACACCCCCACAGCATAATGCTGCCACCACCATGCTTCACTGTAGGGATGGTATTAGGCAGGTGATGAGCAGTGATTGGTTTTCTCCAGAAATAATGCTAAGAAGTGATGCCAAAAAGTTCAATCTTTGTTTCATCAGACCATAATATCTTGTTTCTCACAGTCTGAGAGTCCTTTAGGTGCTTTTTAGAAAACTCTAGGCAGGTTTTCATGTGTTTTTTTACTGAGGAATTGCCCCTTTCTATCCATTCTGCCATAAAGCCTATATTGATGAAGTGCTCCAGTGATGGTTGACCTTCTGCAAGTTTCTCCCATCTGCACACAGAAACTTTCGAGCTCATAAAAAGTAAGTGACCATTGGGCTCTTAGTCACCTCTCTTATCAAGGCCCATCTTCCCCGATTAGGTAGTTTGACGGATCAGCAGCTCTAGGAAAAGTCCAGTTAAGAATAATGGAGGCCATTGTGCTCTTGGGAACTTTCAGTGCAGTAGGTTTTTTTTGTAGCCTTCTCAGGATGTGTGCCTCTACACAATCCTGTCTCTACAGTCAATTCTTTCCTACTTATGACTTGATATACATTGTAAGCTGTGCGACCTTATATAGACAGGGGTGTGTATTTAAAAATTATGTCCAATCAACTGAGTTTACAACCGGTGACTCCAATCAAGGTGTAGAAACATGCCAAAAATTATGGGGTATTGAGTACAGGACTCTAGCTGCTCATGTGATGTGCCGATGCATCATAGGATTGATGGCACAGAATAGTGAAAGAGAAAGTACTTGCAAATCTCAACATCAAGATGGTTCATGATAAGCATCAGACAGGAGGCATCTGCATGGAAGTGACTGCAGCATGCATAGGAGACATCCAGAACGTGACAGACAATCGGGCGAGGGAGTCCAGTGATGGAAAATTATTTTTTGCTGGAGTGGCTCTTTAACCACTTAATACCGAAGCCTTAATGACCAACCCATTTTCCATGTTTTTTCATTATCGCATTACTATAGCCATAACTTTTTAATTTTTCTGTGAGCATAGCCATAGGGGAGCTATGATTTTGTGGCACAAATTTTATTTTTTAATGGTACATATAATGTATTTTATAACTTTTATTATTTTTTTAGAGGGATTATGAATAAAAAGAGATTATGCCATTTGTTTTTTGGATTTCATTTTTATGGCATGCAGAATAAATAATGTAATAACATTATTCTCTGTGTCAGCATGATTCCAACGATACCAAGTTTATACAGTTTGTCTTTAAGTTTTGCTACTTTTGTACAACAAAAGCATTTTTTAAAATAGATTCTGCTGTGTGTTGCCGTATTACAAATGCCATAATATTTTTATTCTTCTATCAACGGATCTCTACGGGGGCTTGTTTTTTGTAGCATGAACTCCAGTCTTCATTTATCCCATTTTTGGGGAACATATAACATTCTGATCACTCTTTATTACATTTTTTCTAGAGCCAAGATTAACAAAATCTGCAATTTCGAAATTCTTATTTATTTTTTTACAGTGTTCCCCATGCAGTATAAATAATATGTTAAATTAATTCTGTGGGTAAGTACGTTTATTTTGATATCATATTTCTATAGCTATTCTCTTTGCAACATTTTAACACTTAGAAAAAATACATCTTTTTTTTAATTTTTTTTATCAACACATTCAAAGTCAAAAACTTCTAACATTTTTTCCCCTTAACAATACAGTGTGAGGCATATATTTTGTGCGAAGAGTTTTATTTTTTTATGATACATTTAGTGATCAATATAAGAACTTTCTGTTCTGTGTTTCGTGAGGTAAGTTATACAAAGTTATTTATTTATTTACTTTTTATCTCATTAGGGAATTTGAAGTTCAGGCCTTTTGATTGTTTATTTAATACACTACAATATTTTAGTATTGCAGTGTATTATACGGTCCTGTGAAGATCAGCCAAAGGCTGTATCTCATAGACCACCATAGGTAGCAGACCCAGAGGCCATCCTCAATCTCATTGGAACTCCACAATCCCATCATGGGGATCTAATTAGTGATAGAGGGAGTCGCTCCCTCGCTCAGCCTTTTGCATGCAATGGTCACATGGACTGTGGCTTGTAAAGAGTTAAAATGCGGGGAACAGTGGTTTCTATGCTTCTCGTTGTTAGAGCAGATGTCTGGCTGTTCTCATACAGCTGAGCCCCAGTGCCAGGCTTTGGATGCAGTACTGTGGAAATGCACATGCATCAGAATAAAGCTCCGTAAAAAGGCTTGTAAAAAGGTTTGTCATTAAGGGGTTAAAAATCCAGCTAACAAAGCCATTGTAAAGTGCAATATAAAAGTATTGCGGTATATTGCACAAGTGGTCAAGCAATTGCAAGTTCTAGTCTCCTAGAAATATTTTAAAGAAGTAAAATTAAGTATAATTAAAATCACATTTCAATTAATATAAAAGTAGTCAGGATAATTTTTTGAAAAGGCATAATATTCAATCCATGGTTAATGAAGTTGTATAACTGGTCCAGAAATTTATTCCAATTGCCATGTTTGGAACTAGGAAGTGTTCTCTCTAAAATAAAGACAATTGTCTGCATTCTCTGTATCAACAGGACTATAAGATCCCTGGGACATTCACATGTTCTACGTCCAATGTTGTGTACCTGATCCGATGCAGTAAATGTCCTGTTGGGGCCCTTTATGTTAGAGAAACTAGACATCGAGGATGAGATTGCAACACCACACAATTAAAGAGAGAAAAACAGAATTACCCATGGCCAAGCATTTTTCTAGTCACGGACACAACAAAGAACACATGAAAGTTATTATACTTAAAGCTGATTTCAAATCACAAAGCCATAGAAGAATTTGGGAGTACAAATTTATAACAACTTTTTACAGTTTCAACAGAGGGATACATTCTTCAAGAGGATTCATGCATGACTGGGAAGTACGAGAAATTTATAGCACAGATAAGACTCTGGCCTGGTGACCCCCTAACACTAATTCAGGGACCATAAAACCTTCACATCTTTACCAGTGGACTATTTAAATATTTATTTATGTCTCTACTCATCCTGTTGTAGTATTCTTTTAAGTGCAAATTGATAGCATCCATGTCTGTGCCTTGTCATAAGTAGGTGTGTGTATATATATATATATATATATATATATATATATATATATATACATGAGAGGCTCGAAATCTTGCACTAACTGCATGTATTTTTGTTAGCCATTAAAAGGTATCATATCTACAAAATTACTTGGTTTCTCTTGCTGGGAACAATCACATTCTGTATCAACGTTGCATGATACCAGGTTGAACTGGATGGACTTGTGTCTTTCCCCACCCTTTCTCTAGTACTATGAATATATCTTTTCTAAAGTATATATGACAAGATGCACGATGACAGCTTCCAAACTGACTTGAATGGGATCTATTCTTATTCTCAGTATTCTAATATTAAAATTAAATATTTAATCAATATTCTTGTTGATGCCAGCTATAATCACTGTTGTTTCTTATTAAGCCTTAATTCTAAGTATCTGATGTTATCCAATTTCCACTTTACAACACTTGTCTCATTATTTTGTTGGAAATATAGATGCATGCACAACACTTACTCTCGTAATTTGCCAATATGCTGTATGGTATATGTCATTTATGAGGGGAAGTCAACAAGGAAAGTATCCTGCTGTTTAGTTTTAAAGTAATCAAGGTGCATTGAATTGCTTACTCAACTGATGTAAACACATACTGTATCTTTTCTATTTTCCAGCATAAACTCCTTCCTTGTTGAAACACTTGTCTAAGCAGTAGACCAGGAAATCAAATCCCTGCTGGTAAAAAGATTTATCTTGCTCACATACTATTTTTGTAGTTCTTTTTGACATTGTCAACAGAATGGAAACCTAAGCCTCAAAGGTACGTAGTTCTTCAGCTCTGGAAAAAAGACTGAAAGCAGATGGTGCCATGACAGAGCTGTAGGCGGAATACTGAAAATACTGCACTCCAAACTGTCCAAGATATTCTACATTTCAAGAGCAATTTGTGGCGGGGCATTATCATGTTAAAGCAGCACATACTGTACCTAGCCAACAATTCCTTGTAATGAAGAGTCTTGTTCTTAACGGTTTCCTGGAAATCCACTTTTCAATCATATAAATACACATGAAATACACATTTCATTTTATAAGATAAGTTAAATAAATTATGTGCTTCAACTGTTTCAGAGATCTTCCCTCTGTTTCAGTATCTTGAACATGATCAGCAGATGTGGATGGAAGCCTACTAGCAGAGTCAGCCAAGCCCACAACTTTTGATGGGGGTGCCCAACTGTCTTATGTATATGGGGGTGTGCCAACTACCCACTGACAGATGATGGTGTAGGAGGACAACATGCCCGATTCTTTGTTTTCAAGGGAAATAAGTGACCACCAGAGATGTCTGGCAGCAGTTTACTCTCCTTTGCTCAGTGAAAAGGCAGGCATGCTCAACCAAGTCAAGTGTCAAAAGAAATACTTATCAGGTGAGCAAGAGTTTGGCCAACAGCTATGGCCAGCATAACCCAGTTATGGCTAAATTTACTGCACAATTTCTGTATATACATCTATTATTCTAACCTCAAGGCTACATTTGACTACAAATTCACGATATTGTATATGTTTCAGTATTTATTGTCCAGAACAATTGAAAAAATACAGTTCAGACCTCTTTTTTATTTGGTCTCTGACAGGGGTGTCACTAGCACTGGAGATATGCGGCACATGCCCCAGACCTATAGCCCAGCACCTTGAATCCCCGGGTGAGGTCAGCTGTCACTTGTATCAGCATCTGCAGAATGCTGATACAGCTGCTAACTTTGCTAGTGCCCCAGTCTGGGCCAGAGGGCAAAGGGGCAGATTGTTTCGTACCACCCAATTTTTCTCTATGCCTGTCTGTGTTGCAGCTGCCTCCTCTGCTACAGATGTCAGGTAGCCCAGCAATCTACAATAGGGGAGGGCGAAATCAAGACCATGATTCAGGGCTGAGATGATGGGTAGGTAGATGTGGGTGTCTGCTTAGGGCACCATCTCTACCAGGCTAGTAAGGGGTGCATGTTTGATAAAGAAAAAAGTGTTCTAGCAGTTGAATTTTATTACCAAGCACATAACTCACAGAAAAGGAAGCCAAATATGCATCACATGACACTGCAGGAAAGGCTCAATCACCATATCACCTAATAGCATGCAGGAAGCCAGATTGCAATATGAAGGAGCTAAATGTTCAGTGCAAATCAATGTGCAGCCACTCAACCCAACCCAAGATTAGGGGAGAGGTGACTGCTAACAAACATAGTCTGCACATATGAACTGATACCAAGGATGCCAGCCATATATAAGTACAACACATCATACAGGAATACAACCCCTACTAAAGCAGTGGATTGCCCTGTATCGCCACAGTGTGCTACACTGGCATGACATCCTGGGCTTCCCCCGCTATAGCACAGTGCATGCAAAAAAACACTGATAAATGCGGGTGTTAGTTTGCATTTTGGCCAAAATACGTAAGCTAACGGGACGTGGCAAGGCCACCACGCATCTGTCAGAACCTATACTATCTCACTAATAGCTAAATAAAATCAGAGGAGAGATAAAAAATGTACAAATGCATAACTCACATAAAAAGAAGCCAAATATGCATTACTTGATACTGCAAGGCAGGCTCAATCACCCTATTCCCTAGTAGCATACAGAAAGCCAGATTGAAATTTGTGCGAACTATGTTATCTGCAGTCCCCCTCCCCCAATCTTGGGTTGGGTTGAGTGGCTGCACATTGGTCTGCACTGAAAATTTAGCTCCTTCATATTGCAATCTGGCTTTCTGCATGCTAGTAGGGAATATGGTGATTTAGCCTGCCCCGCAGTTTATCAGGTGGTGCATATTCGGCTTCTTTTTATTTAAATAGCTAATTAGTTCCAGATGTGTTCTTTTCCCAGCACAGTTACGCAGTGTTTCACACATCTCGTATTGCACGCGCATTTGTGAATGCCTATTGACTTATATGAAGAAATTTAGTTCACAAATGCGCAGGAAAGTAAAGCATGTTCTATCTTTTTTCACATTACTAAACTGTACATGCAAATTATGGAAGCTGGCCTGATACATGTACCAGTAATGATTGCTATAGCTGTATATCCTATATGTATCTAGGTTATCTCCATCTCTGATGTTAAGCACAGTACATAGAGACTATCTGTCCTTTCCAAACCTGGGCATGGACCCAGCAACCATTTTTGCTAAACCCCCTCTGGTGAGATTTCTTTATCTCCTAATATTATATACTCATTGTCAAAAAAAAAAAATCAAGCACCTAGAAGGTGTCAGAATCGAAAAAAAAACTTGTTATGTGTGATTGTAACAAGGATATAAGTAAGAGATTACAATATCAAGGCAAAAATATAATTTATTATGGAAAACTGAACACTTGAATGGAGGCTCTAGTAGTCTGTTGGGCCACCATTAGTGGGCGGGCATGAAGGCATACAGGTTCTGTATGGCATGTTGGTCCACATTTGCTATAACTGAGCCTCTTGATGGTGCAAACTCGTAGGCTATCGAAGTTGCTGTCCCACATAGTCCCATGCATGTTCTATTGGCAATAAATCTGGACCTGGCAGGCCATGGAAGTGTGGCAATGTTGTGGAGGCATTCCTGAGAAACTCTTGTTGTGTGCAGCCAAGCATTATCCTACTGGGAAATGCTTCATGGAAGGCCTGACATGTGGCTGAAGGATGCCCTGAACATATCACTGAGCTGTCATTGTTCTTTGCACCACTACTAGGGGTGGCTGATTGTCATGTGCAATGACCATCCAGACGATCACATCAGCAGTGGGGACAGTGTGTCGCTCCCCACACAGGCAGGGTTGAGGCACTCACCCCTTGGTCTCCAGCAGCCCAGCTTCATTGTTCACGACACCACTGGAAACGGAAGCAACAATGGGTGACAAAGGCAAAACATGTAATGGGCACTGTAAGACGAAATGTCCTCCAGCCAAGCACCTGTAAATGGTTCCAATGGAAATAGGGGCTTGTAATAATGGTGCCACCCATCTCTGGAAGGCGGACAATGAAAAAGTTGGAGCTGCTTATGCTTGTCGGATGATCAGAAGATTTTCTCTACTGGTGGCCTGTCAAGGGCTTCCTGAGCCCAGTTGCATTGTGTGCATGCCCTCACCTGTCCATTAGTCCCAACACCTCCTAACAGTCTGGTCAGAATGGCCCAAGTGGCGGACAATTTGTTGATATGACCATCCAGCTTCTCACATTCCAATAATGCGCCCCCTCGACTCTGTTAACTGGGCGAAATCTCTTTGATTGCATCATAGAGGCGTCTAGTGGTCAACAGCATAGGCGTACTGGCAGGGGGTGCCGGGGTCACAACGGCAACCCAGCCCCTGCGCTTGAGGGGGCCCAGAGGCTGCCCTCCACCATACACTTTCACTTCGCACTACACTGTCGGCGGCCGCGTGCTTAGTGCAGTCTGGCCGACAGCACGAGCCAGAGACGACAGTAGGAGAAGGGAGGAGGAAGGACTTGGAGAAACGACAGGGGAAGAGGAGGGGGGATAGTAGAAAGAGCAGAGAGCAAAGAGATACAGACTCATGGGCACAGCACGCCATCGAGTGGACCAGGGATGATGATGTAATCTCCCTGCTGCTTCCCTCCTGCTGACAATGTGTACAGCTGCTCTCCTCACCAGAGAAGTAGTCCGGGCACAGGGTATGTATCTATCTATCCATCTGGTTGTCTGCCTGTCTGTATGTCTTTTTATGTGTCTGTCTATCTATCTTGCCTGGTCTCATATCTATCTATCATTTATCTAATCTATCTATCATCTATCTATCTATTTATTTATCTCATATCTATCAATAAATATATATCTATCTATCTCTAAATCTCTCTCATACCTATGTATGTATCTATCTATCTCATATCTATGTATCTATCTATCCCTCTCTCGTAGACCTCATGCCCACTTGCACGCACAGATTTCACTGTTGAATGCCACAGTGAAATCCGTGCATGCCCGCAGACATGGAGAGGGAAAATACATTATAATCACCTCTCAGGATGCTGCGGAGGTCCCCTCTGTGCAGGCCGGATTTTGTTTCTTCCGGTCGGCAGATGTGCTCGGCACGCCGGCAGCGGGCCGCTTGCATGCGCACCAATATTTTAAAAAATTTCCTGTTCTCCCGCGTATCAGTGGCACAGCACAAAATTGCCGCGGATACGATTCAATGGAAGCAACAGGAAAATAGAGCATGCTGCGATTTCTTCCTGTGCGTATGACCCGCACGCCAGGAAGGAATCCCATCTGCATGCTTTTAGCTACCCTACTGATGCTAATGCATCCCTACGGGCAGCAAGATGCACGAATCTTTCATGCGGGTGCCATGTGCCGGTTTTATAAATAAAATCCGCACGTGGACATTGGCCCTCGGGTATAGGTATGGGGCAAGGGGGAAAAAGGGCCCGGGGGGGGGGGGGGGGCTGGGGCGACCTTAACTTTTGCACCCGGGCCCCTGAGCCTTTAGGTATGCCCCTGGTCAACAGGCTATACACAAGTGCAAAAAGGGGTCCGCTACACACAAGTTGCCTCTGAGAGCCCTTTCATAGGCTAAGGGTGAAACCACTTTTAGGGCCTCGGGTGGCAAGGCCATTCATATAATCACACCACAACTGTAATCATTTGCTAATCTGCCTAACTGCATACCGAGTTTTGCAGCAAAACAACAACTCCTTCTAGGGGCTTGATTTTTTTTCTGACAGGATGTATTTTGTAATGTTCGTTGAATTTGATTACAACTAAGTTATTTCTGTTTTGCAAAAAAATATACTGCGTTCCCTTCACATTATACAAACAAAGAGATTGGGCTTGGGGGCTAACAATGAACCTTCCAGTAAAATTCAGCATTTCAAACTTAATCTCAACACTGAATAGATTTTTTTTTTACAACACATTATGGGTCCTTGTATAAAAATGTGCATTTCAAGTATGATTAGCTGAAGTACGGAATTTTCATAAAATACATTACATTTTATCTATATCTTAAAGCTTTAGTGCAAACTTTATTGAAACATTAAATCACTTTTCGGGAACATCTTTAGATATGCAGACACATGCAAAATCAGGCTCAACATAAAGAAAAAAACTGCAGGAAGAAACTACAAGAGGCGAGAACATTAGGGAGAAATGGTTCCAAGAATAATGGATATTAAAGCGTGTATCAATAGTCCTAGAAGACTCCTACAGTTCTCTTTTACTTAAGCAGTATTAAACTTGATGCTCACGGATTGTCACTATCATCAGCTTACATCTGCAGAGAATCTACAAGGCTTGTAAAAGAAGAATTGTTAGAATTTCTTCATTGATTTTATGCTTTGCGGTTTGTATTTCTTTCCTGGATTAACAAAGTACATATACAAGTACATTTTCCCTAGAGGAGAAATGAACAAAGTATTAAATACTGAAGCCCACAGGCTAGAAACAAGACAATAGTCAAATTTCTCTTCTATACCCCATCCCAGTTCTGCCTCTGTGGTGCAAGCACACCTACAGTAACTATAATATCGGAGCTTCTGTACACAGACATTCTGAGTTGTTCTAACAAAGCACCTCTGCACAGTGGCAGACTCGAAATGAAGTAATATTAAATTGAAGCCTCTGGGACACCATTATGTTATAGTGAAAGACATTTCTAAGTGCCAGCAGTTCACCTTTTAGCCAGTGTTATGAAACTCTGGGAGTCTACTTCTTGTGAGTGCATCATGACATAACAGCAGTGAAGCAGAAGGGTGTAGTTTCAAAAATTGCAGTACCTGGAATGGGTAGGAAAGAGAATACTTGACAGTTTATTTAGATTTTATTTAATTTTCCTTGCTCTAAAAAAAACTGTTTATCTATGTTGGCACAGTTTAGTTTTCATATTACGGATAATACTGCTAAGGTTGCATTGCATTGTTTTCTTCAGGTTGTTATTTACTGAATACTATAGTTGCTCCATGGATAGAGTGTAGGTATTAAAGGGGTTGTCCCGTGAAATCAAGTGGGGTTATACACTTCTGTATGGCCATATTAAAGCACTTTGTAATATACATCGTGCATTAAATATGAGCCATACAGAAGTTATATACTCACCTTCCCTGCGCTGGCGTCCCCGTCTCCATGGTGCCGTCTAATTTCAGCGTCTAATCACCCGATTAGACGCGCTTGCGCAGAAGGGTCTTCTCCCTTCTGGTCGGTCCGGGTACGATCGGCGTTCTGGCTCCGCCCCCTTCTACGCGTCATCGCGTAGCTCCGCCTCATCACGTGTGCCGATTCCAGCCAATCAGGAGGCTGGAATCGGCAATGGACCGCACAGAGCCCACGGTGCACCATGGGAGAAGACCCACGTTGCATCGTGGGTGAAGATCCCGGCGGCCATCTTGGAGGAAAAGAAGGAAGAAGTTGCAGAGAGGGGATTCGGGTAAGTAAAAAAATTTTTTTTAATTTCAACACATCCCTTGGGTTTGTCCTGTGCTGACCGGGGGGCCTATGCAAAAAAAAAAAAAAACGTTTTGGCGCGGGACAACCCCTTTAAGGTTATAGTGTATAGTTGGTGTATTAAGGTTATAGTGTATACACTTTGTGGCAAGCCGGGGTTACTCGCCTCTTGGATCACCAACTTATTTAAAATCTGATGCCTGACAGTATTTATTTTATGTCACAGCATAGCAAATGTGTGGTACATATAAAGTACAGGGTTTCTCGTCACTAACCCATACCCGGAGCGTCTAGAAGGCCTTCAGATGGGTGATGGGCCCAAACTGGTCCGCACTGGACCTCAGTCTCCAAGTTTCTGAAGGCTGCTTCCACAGCCTGTTTTTCTCTGGCTAGCAGTGTGTGTGGCAGGAACTGATCTTTTTATCTCACCTCCTGACACACCAACAGGTGTTGTCTCTCTCTGCAAGTATCAGAATGCGTGTCTACCACCCTCTGCAGGCCATTATGTACACCGCACTCCTACAATTTATATTGTATAGTCTGGTATAGGTTTCATTCTATAGTCTGGAATTGTTTATAAGGATTTATTGTACAGTCTGGTATAGGTTTTGTCGTATAGTCTGGTATAGGTTTCATTCTATAGTCTGGAATTGTTTATAAGGATTTATTGTACAGTCTGGTATAGGTTTTGTCGTATAGTCTGGTATAGGTTTTGTTATGGAGTCCGGTATAGTTTATATTGTATAGTCTGGTATAAAGTATTATCGTATAGTCTGGTATAGTTTATATTGTTTTATACTAGTTAGTCTGCTATCTTCCGTAGTACTTTGGAAGTTGGCATGCTGTCCAACATGCATGTGATTGCCTGATTTATATGGTCATCTTTACAGACTGCAGACTTTAGTCTGTTGTCCTTAAACTGAGGATATAAGGCTATCCCAGATAATGAGTGCTGTGAAACAGCCCTGTAATCAGCCACCTCTGCCACAAAGACCTCAGAGGAGATGGTCATAGTGGATAACTGTTGGTTCTGGGAGACTGTGAGTTACAGAATATAAAGATGATATTTTTGGACTATCAGAATATAATTCCTATGATGTTTTTTTCTGAACATGATGGTGATATAGTTGCTGATACAAGTATGGCTATTAACATGCAGAATAATGTAACTGGCAGGGGAGAAATTGGTTTGCATGAGGTATACAGTGTTAATAACCATCCCAATTCAGCTCTTAGGATAAATAAGAAGAGAAAACTGATAGTTGAATCACCAACAAGATCATGAGGTGTTAATTTAAGACAGAATTTGGATGTGCTGATGGAGGGGAGATGTCTTCCAGGTGCTACAGTCAGTAGCGATAAGAGACATATTGTGAATATTTTCAAGGCTGCATATAGAGATAGTGAAGTTGATCCTGTGGTGCATGCATCTTGGAACCAATGATTTATCTCAAAATAATTTGGTTTCTGTTGAAAAAGAATTCCAAAATGTTACCCAAGAACATTGTAAGATAACAGGGTCAGTGACATTTTCAGAGGTTCTGCTGGTCTGTAATCAGATGAAAAAGGCAAGTCGCATCTTAGAGTTTAATGTGTGGCTACAATAGTGGTGTAAAACTAAACATTTTGGATTTGTTAGTCATAATGTTGGTAGATGGTCTAAGATGGAGTTGTTATGAGGAAGATTTCTGTCGCCAGCCAGTTAGGTTGAAGCGGTGTATTGGTAACTCCAAAAATGTGGTGATTCATTTTGGTGATGGAATTAATGTAATTTCTGTGAATAAAACAAAAAGTAGTTGTCTCCACACGATGTGTACTAATGCTCATAGATCAGGAAACAAGCTCTCTAAGCTAATGGCTATTATATTCAGGGATAATTTAAACCTGGTTGACATAATAGAGACACGGATTAAGGATTGTAATGATTGGGGAAATAGCCATGCCTGAGTACACACTGTACAGAAAAGACAGTAGAAAGAAGGCACATTGCAGTAGTTATTCATGCCAAACATTGTCTTGAATCAAAAGTGAATTAAAATACATACAAAGAACTACAAACTTTCTGGGTTTGCATAGAAACTGAAGAGGGAATTGTGATTAGAATTAGTATCATATATAGACCTCCAGGGTAAACTGAGGATTATGATAACCTGATGGTTGATGAACATACTCAAATGGCAATAAAGAGAGCTATTGCAATAATGGGTGACTTAAAGGGGTTCTCACATGAATAATGTTTTTATGCTTTAGCAGCCATTGTTCCCTGGTCTGCCTAATGGACACAGGGAACCCACGATTTAATGGATGCTAAAACATAAAAACATAATACTTACCTTTTCTTCTGTTGTTGTTGTCAGCAGGGGGGTCATCTCCCAGCAGGCGCTGCTCTTCCTCTTCTTCCTCCACGAGCCGCGCTGTTCTGGAATCGCGCGCATGTGCAGTGGAGAGGTGCCCTCTGACAGGAGTCAGGATGGGACGCGTCTCCACTGCGCACGCGCAGAATCTCGGAGTTCAGCCAGGACGGAGGGGCCGCCCACAGCAAGCACAGCTTGTGACGTGCTTGCTGTGGGCGGCCCGTCCGTTCACCTCGGAAGTGGCTGACGGACAGAGCAGAGCAGGAAGCAGTCATTTTGACTGCTCCTGCTCTGCTTCTACAAGCCACAGAAAAAGATGCCGGCTGGAGGGGACATGCCTGGCGATCGGTCCTGGCCAGGCAAGGTGAGTAAATTTTTTTTTTTTTTTTTAATGTCAGAACCCCTTTAAACATGCCTGCTGTAGATTGGAGTTTCCCTTGTGCATTTACAAACAGAAGCAGAAATTTGATAGAGGCACTAAAAGAAGCATATCTAAAACAGTGTGCTAGTTCATCAACCAGAGGAGATAACATTCTAGATTTTATCTGTCTCATCTTAGTGTTGCTGGACACAGTTTGTTTGACTAGTGAAATGTAACAAGCCACTCCCAGCTGAAGTCCTGTAGCCAGAAATTCAAAGCCAGTTATTTCCTCCATGCCTCACCAGAGGCTGCCTCCCCTGATGTGTCCAGTAACAAGTGTCTTATGCTGTCAAAAGATGCAGTTATACAGCACAGTTTGACAGAGCAGGAGACAGGTAACATCCACAACTGTCCAAAGCCTGGAGGAAAATACTCTCCTCTTTGCATTGATCTCCATCACTATACTCTTTTCAAGCCTTAACACTTTCTTCCAATGCCCACGCCCAACACACTCCATCCACATCAGCCCCTCCCTCCTCTCCTCACCCATGTGTGGCTCCCATGCACTTTTCAACTTCTTAAGACGCCTTTAACCCCCCCATACTGCAAAGAAACACCTCAGCCACCCACACAAATCCCCTAACCATGTGCTCACCCTTGCTACCCTGCTACTCCTAGCCGCAGGGGACATATCCCCCAACCCAGGCCCACCCCGTACTGCTCTCTATCAAAATGCCCCCCATGCCCCATTCAAATGCGCTTTATAGAACTCTCAATCTGCATGTAACAAACTCCCAACTATCCATGACCTCTTCACCAGTAAACACTTAAACCTGCTCGCCCTCACGGAAACCTGGATACAGCAGTCCGATTCTACCTCCCCCACTGCATTGTCCTATGATGGCCTGCAGTTCTCCCACACCCTCAGATCAGATGAAAGATGCGGCAGAGCAGTAGGCATCATCCTTCCAGGTCATTCCCTCAGCTCCCTCGCTTACCTTCCATTCCTTCGAAGTCCACACCCTGCGACTCTTCTGCCCACTGCCCCTGCGTGTCGCAGTTATTTACCGCCCCCCAGGTCCCACCCGCCTGTTCCTAGACCACTTCGCTGCCTGACTCCCTAACTTCCTATCCTGTGAAATTCCAACCCTCATCCTTGGTGATTTCAACATTCCTACTAACGACCCCAGCTCCTCATCTGCTTCCTGGCTTTTAACATTTACTTCCTCTCTGCTCTGCCTCACACTTTACTAACTCCCCCCTTCCACTCTCAGATCACAACCTTCTCTCTTTCTCCATCAGGCACCCTAGCATCTCCCCTGACCCTCCTATCTATCGCACCTCTAGGAACTTCCAGTCCGTCCGCACTAAACAGTTTGCCAAAACTATTCAGTCCTCCCTATCCCCTATTTCTCTCCTCCCCTGCCCTAACCTGGTAGCCGAATACTACCACACCACCCTCAGCCGTGCCCTAGATGAAGCGGCACCGCCCGTGACTCGAGCCCACAAACGCAGACCACGGCAACCTTGGCTCACAACCCAAACGCGCTTCATCCGCCGGTGCTCTAGGTGCGCCGAGCGGCTGTGGAGAAAGTCAAAGCTGCCAGCAGACTTCCTCCACTTCAAATTCATGCTTAAAACTTATAACCTAGCCCTTCACCATGCCAAACAAGTTTATTTTACCTCCCTTGTCTCCTCACTATCCCACAACCCCAAACAACTCTTTGAGACCTTTCACTCCCTCCTCAGCCCCAAAGAACAGGCCCCTGCGACAGACCTGACTGCTGGAGAACTAGCTGCCTATTTCAAAGAAAAAAAATCGACAACATTCGTAAAGTAATCTCTGAAAACTGCAATGTTTAGCACCGATCCCAGTTTCATCAGCACTGCATCCAGCAACTACTCACTATGTACGTTAGAACGAACGACAGAGGAAGAAGTCTTCAGGCTTCTTTCCGCTGCCCGCCCTACCACCTGCGCTAGCGACCCTCTCACCTCTCACCTCCTCCGGTCCCTTTCCCCAGCTCTCATTACTCACCTCACCACAATCTGCAACCTCTCTCTAACCTCTGGCACTTTCCCCTCCTCATTTAAACACTCCATCATATCCCCTCAGCTTAAAAAAACAACCGTAGACCCAACTGATGCTGCCAACTACCGACCCATCTCAAACCTCCCCTTCATCTCCAAATTACTGGAACGCCTTACACGCTTTCTCTCTGACAACTCACTCCTCAACCCCCTCCAGTCTGGTTTCCGCTCTCTACACTCGACTGAAACTGCCCTTACAAAAGTAACAAATGACCTGATGACTGCAAAGTCGAGAGGTGACTACTCCCTACTAATCCCCCTTGACCTGTCTGCTGCATTTGACACTGTTGACGATAACCTCCTTCTCACTATGCTCCGCTCTATTGGTATAAAGGACACTGCTCTCTCCTGGTTCTCTTCCTACCTCTCTGACCGCTGTTTTAGTGTTTCCTTTGCTGGTTCTACCTCTGCTCCACTTCCTCTTGCTGTTGGGGTACCCCAGGGCTCGGTCCTTGGTCCCCTTCTCTTCTCTATCTATTGTGAGGGTTATGAACATATTAATTTATATATGTATGTATCTTTGATATACGTTTCCGGAGGCTGTAGGCCTAAATTGTACACTCTATTCTGTGTCCTATGAAAAGCTCTGCTAAATGCTTGTACATTTAGGTTAGTACTTAATTACATTAAGTAGAGGTGTAATCTTAAATGTCCATCATGTGTCCAAGATCTTGTTTATCTCGTTACACTGATCAAAAGGTTGTGTGGAATGCTTTGTTCTTGACAGCTGTCTAGGTAGGGCATGTGATTAAAATGTAAATTGGAATCAAGGATACCAGACAGGGAGTCTACATTCAAATAAATAAAGCATTGTTTATTGAGAAAACGCAATTATTCACCACCTTAGTACTTTGACCTCAGTATAACAGATTCAACCTCTGTAACACTAGCCTTTGATTCGGACGACACTTGGATACGCCTACTTATTTTTGTATAAGAATAAGACAATGTACACAATAAACTCAGATTGCTCTAAGACACGACCGTGATGCCTGTGTCTATTGCTTTCTCACGGTGGCCGCCATAACCACCTCTGATTTGGAGCCCCACAGCATATTAACGTAACATGGATTTATCCCTAACACTATACTGCCCCAATTGGACAAACCATCCACAAATTTGGCCTCCAATACCATCTCTACGCTGACGACACCCAACTATACACCTCCTCTCGTGAGATCTCTGGACCATTCCTCCAAAATATCACTGACTGTCTGTCTGCTGTCTCTAACATTATTTCCTCCCTTTTTCTCAAACTAAATCTCTCTAAAACTGACCTCCTTGTCTTTCCACCTTCTAACTGACCTCCCCTCAACATCTCCATTCCAGTTTCTGACACCATCATAACCCCCAGACGGCATGCCCGATGGCTTGGGGTCATACTGGACTCTGACCTCTCCTTTACCCCCCATATCCAATCTCTGGCCCAAACATGCCACCTGCACCTCAGAAATATTGCTATAATAAGTCCGTTCCTAACCACGGACACGCTAAAGACACTCGTGGTCGGCCTCATCCACTCCCGGCTTGACTACTGCAACTCGCTACTCATCGGCCTCCCCCGTACTAGACTCGCTCCACTCCAATCCATACTAAATGCAGCAGCTAAGCTCATTTTTCTATCCAGTCGTTACTCAGACGCGTCTGTATTATGCCAGTCGCTGCATTGGCTGCCCATCCACTGCAGAACTAAATTTAAACTCCTCTACCTCACTCACAAAGCTCTGCATGGCGCTGCACCAGTATACATCGCCTCCCTACTGTCAGTATACCACCCAGCCCGCTCACTCCCATCGGCTAACACACTCAGACTAAACACCCCTGTAATACGAACCTCACATGCTCGCCTACAGGACTTCACCAGGGCAGCACCCATCCTCTGGAACGCTCTACCCCAAGGCATCCGGACAATTCCCGATGCACGAAATTTCAGACGTGCCTTAAAAATGCACCTCTTCAGGGAGGCATACCAAATCTCCTGACCTAGTCCCCTGCTCCCCCTATGGTGGCCCACCCCATTTGCCTTCTAATAATTGATCTGCACATGAAACTTCCTATTGCCTGTGTTCCCCACCCCTTGCACCTCCGTTACCACCCCCAACCCATTTGTGTCTAACCCAATGTACCTCATATTGTAATTGTTGTATTGTTTTGCATTTATCCATGTCTGAAAGCGCTGCGGAATAAGTTGGCGCTATACAAATAAAGATTATTATTATTTAGAATTTACTAATGGGGATCTGGTATATAGTAGTCACAAGCAGCAATTACTCAATTATACCGATAAGGTAGGACCAGAATCAAAAAAATGCACGCTGCAGTAGGAGTTTCGATCCAAAAAACTCCAACTAGACCATAGAAAGAAGTAGAATCCGCAGCAGCATATGATACAAATAAAACAAAAAGCTTTTATTCCTCCATTGTATAAGAAGCTGCAACGTTTCGATCTATATCAGATCTTTGTCAAGCATGTCTGGCCTACAGAATATACCCTCAATATATAGCAGCTAGATTAAAATCAAACACAATATATATATATATATATATATATATATATATATATATATATATATATGTGTGTGTGTAGCCAAAGTTGTCTAAGTGAATGTACACCAGGACATATATAATATGGTAACGTAGCAACCAATATATACCCTCTATCAGAGCTCAGACACATAGACCTCAAAAACATATTTTCATGTCATTAAATACACAGCCAAATGATCAATATCATCACCCAAGTCGATGCAACTAAAAAAGCTCTTTATTCAATAACATAGAATAAGTAAATTAATACTTCACAAATTTTTATTACATAAATAAAAAAGGGGGGGGAAATTGCAAAATATGTGTCAAATCGGACAGCCAAGGACGAGGAACTTGCGCTGATAACACCAGCATCTATAAAGAAAAAACAAAACAGATGTAATTAAAATCAGAATACTTAAAAACAACTATACAAAAACTACTGTGGCCAGTCAGCGCTCCCCCCTCGTCAGAATATCGCTGGCGAAATTCTTTCACGGCCGTGGACAGGGGCCCTTAGTCGTAAGGGCTCTGATGTAGTGTTTTTGGAAGATTATGTTGTAGGAGAATTTGCATGTTTAAACGTTGAATTAAATGATGGGTCCAGATGGGATCCATCTCAGAGTTCTTAAAAAATTCCAATCTGTGATTTCTGCACCTTCAACCGATTTGTTTAACCAATCTTTTCTAACAGGCAATTTCCCTGATAACTGAGGAATGGCCAATGTTGTAGCCATCCACAAGAAGGGTAGTAGAAAGAGAATGTAGTTAGTTTGAAGAAAGGCCAGTTAGTTTGAAATCTGTAGTAGTTAAACTAATGGAAACTTTCCTGAAAAAGAGGATATTTGACCACTTTAAAACCAAGAACCTGTTGGACCCTAAACAGTACGGCTTTCCTGTAGCTAGATCATGTCAAACTAATCTCATTGATTACTTTGACTATGTTACAGAACTGGTAGATAAAGGTGAAGCTGTGCTTATTGTCTATGCAGATTTCACTAAAGCCTTTGATACAGTTCCACATAAAGAACTTATAAATAAATTGTGGAAAATTGGACTTAATCCTTTGATAGTCTGGTGGATTCGCAATTGGTTAAAATGTAGATATTAGAGTGTTGTTAACGGATTGTATTCTGAACAGGGACGAGCTGAAAATAATATGTTCATAAGCTACACAGGATAAGGTTTAACAGGTAAGGTCTGTCTGCCAATGACATAAAGTGTGCAATAAGATTGATACTCCTGGTGGTGTCTTGAACATGGAAAAAGATTTAGCCTTAGGGCTCAGTCACACGGGCGCATCGGCACCCGTACACCGGCGCCGATGCGCCCCTGTGACTGACAGTTAGAAGACGGCCGTACCTGAAGACGGCCGTTTCTGTCCAGCGCTGAGGAAAGAACATATGACTGGCAATGGAGCCGGTCACATGTTCTTCCTCCCGATGCTGCAGAGAGACGTCCGTCTTCAGGTACGGCCGTCTGCTGACTGCAGTAACACGGGCGCCGATGCGTCCGTGTGACTGAGCCCTTACTGGATAAATGGTCAAAACAATAGAAACTGCATTTTAATGTTTCCAAATGTAAAATAATGCACTTAGGGAGAAGAAATCTTCAGAATGAGTATAGAATTAGCTGTTCTCGGTTATCCAGGAATTCAGAAGAGAAGGATTTAGGGGTTCTGATTTCTAACAGAAAATAGAACAAGTCCAAAGTCAGGCTACAAAAATGGTGGAAGGTCTCAAGAACAAACTTATCAGGAAAGACTTAAAGAACATAATTTGTATAGCCTGGAGAACAGGGAATAAGGGAGAGGGGGACATAATCAAAACCTTTAAATATAGAATCATAGTATCAGAAGGATTCACTAAATCATCCCAGGAAGATGTCTCACTAACTCCTGTGGCAACCTATTCCACTCATTGATTATCCTCATGATTTTTTCTAATATCTAATCTGTGTCTCCTCCCTATCAGTTTCATCCCATTGCTTCTAGTCTTTCCTTGTGGAAATGAGAATAGGGCTGATCCCTCTGCACTGTGACAGCCCTTCAGATATTTGTAGAGAGTTTGTAAGTCTCCTCTCAGCCTTCTTTTTTTTTGTATCTAAACATTCCCAGATCCTTTAACCGTTCTTCATATGACATGATTTGCAGACCGCTTACCATCTTGGTAGCTCTTCTCTGAATTTACTCATTTGTCAGTAATTTCTTTTAATTGGGGTGCCCAGAACTGGACACACTGCATGCCCCAGTCAGACTGGGGTTCTTTAGAAGTGTACACATGGAGTTACAACTCCGTGTGGACCGACAGCATGGGTGGGTGCCAGGAAGCCACCGGCGGTACATAAATATATCCCATTGCATTGCCCATCACAGCTGATGTAACGTCAGCTTTAATGCAGGTGGGCAAAAAATTAATTGGATTACACTGTAGGCGAGGGCCCCAAAAAATTGGTGTAACAACAGTACTAATGTACCTCAGAAAAATTGCCCATGCCCAACCAAGAGGGCAGGTGAAACCCATTAATCGCTTTGGTTAATGTAGCTTAATTGGTAACTAGGCCTGGAGGCAGCCCAGTTAAAATAAAAATTGGTTGAGGTGAAAGTTTCAACGCTTTAATGAGCATTGAAACGTATAAAAATTGTTTACAAAAATTATATGACTGAGCCTTGTGGGCCTAAGAAAAATTGCCCGTTCAGCGTGATTACGTGAGGTTTTAGGAGGAGGAGCAGGAGGAGGAGGATGAATAGAATACACAGATTGATGAAGCAAAAAGGTCCCCGTTTTTGATGGTGGTGATAGAGAACGATGCGTCCATCCGCGGGTGCAGCCTACGTATTGCTTAGGTATCGCTGCTGTCCGCTGGTGGAGAAGAGAAGTCTGGGGAAATCCAGGCTTTGTTCATCTTGATGAGTGTAAGCCTGTCGGCACTGCCGGTTGACAGGCGGGTACGCTTATCCGTGATGATTCCCCCAGCCGCACTAAACACCCTCTCTGACAAGACGCTAGCCGCAGGACAAGCAAGCACCTCCAGGGCATACAGCGCGAGTTCAGGCCACGTGTCCAGCTTCGACACCCAGTAGTTGTAGGGGGCAGAGGCATCACCGAGGACGGTCGTGCGATCGGCTACGTACTCCCTCACCATCCTTTTACAGTGCTCCCACCAACTCAGCCTTGACTGGGGAGCGGTGACACAGTCTTGCTGGGGAGCCATAAAGCTGGCAAAGGCCTTGGAGAATGTTCCCCTGCCTGCGCTGTACATGCTGCCTGATCTCTGCGCCTCCCCTGCTACCTGGCCCTTGGAACTGCACGTTCGGCCACTAGCGCTGTCGGATGGGAATGTTACCATCAGTTTGTCCGCCAGGGTCCTGTGGTATAGCATCACTCTCGAACCCCTTTCCTCTTCGGGTATGAGAGTGGAAAGGTTCTCCTTATACCGTGGGTCGAGCAGTGTGTACACCCAGTAATCCGTAGTGGCCAGAATGCGTGTAACGCGAGGGTCTCGAGAAAGGCATCCTAACATGAAGTCAGCCATGTGTGCCAGGGTACCTGTACGCAACACATGGCTGTCCTCACTAGGAAGATCACTTTCAGGATCCTCCTCCGGCCATACACGCTGAAAGGATGACAGGCAAGCAGCATGGGTACCCTCAGCAGTGGCCGAAGCTGTCTCTTGCCCCTCCTCCTCATGCTCCTCCCCCTCCTCCTCCTCAACGCGCTGAGATATAGACATGAGGGTGCTCTGACTATCCAGCGACATACTGTCTTCCCCCGCCTCCGTTTCCAAGCACAAAGCATCTGCCTTTATGCTTTGCAGGGAACTTCTCAAGAGGCATAGCAGAGGAATGGTGACACTAATGATTGCAGCATCCCCGCTCACCATCTGGGTAGACTCCTCAAAGTTTCCAAGGACCTGGCAGATGTCTGCCAACCAGGCCCACTCTTCTGTAAAGAATTGAGGAGGCTGACACCCACTACGCCGCCCATGTTGGAGTTGGTATTCCACTATAGCTCTACGCTGCTCATAGAGTCTGGCCAACATGTGGAGTGTAGAGTTCCACCGTGTGGGCACGTCGCACAGCAGTCGGTGCACTGGCAGATTAAACCGATGTTGCAGGGTCCGCAGGGTGGCAGCGTCCGTCTTGGACTTGCGGAAATGTGCGCTGACTCGGCTGATTCCGAGCAGGTATGACAAGTGTGGGTAGCTTTTCAGAAAGCGCTGAACCACCAAATTAAAGACATGGGCCAGGCATGGCACGTGCGTGAGGCTGCCGAGCTGCAGAGCCGCCACCAGGTTACGGCCGTTGTCACACACGACCATGCCCGGTTGGAGGCTCAGCGGCGAAAGCCAGTGGTCGGTCTGCTCTGTCAGACCCTGCAGCAGTTCGTGGGCCGTGTGCCTCTTCTCTCCTAAGCTGAGTAGTTTCAGCACGGCCTGCTGACGCTTGCCCACCGCTGTGCTGCCACGCTGCGCGACACCGACTGCTGGCGATGTGCTGCTGCTGCTGACACATCTTGATTGAGAGACAGAGGTTGCGTTGGAGGAGGAGGAGGAGGGTGGTTTAGTGGAGGAAGCATACACTGCCGCAGATACCAGCGCCGAGCTGGGGCCCGCAATTCTGGGGGTGGGTAGGACGTGAGCGGTCCCAGGCTCTGACTCTGTCCCAGCCTCCACTAAATTCACCCAATGTGCCGTCAGGGAGATATAGTGGCCCTGCCTCCTGCGCTTGTCCACGTGTCCGTTGTTAAGTGGACCTTGGCAGTAACCGCGTTGGTGAGGGCGCGTACAATGTTGCGGGAGACGTGGTCGTGCAGGGCTGGGACGGCACATCGGGAAAAGTAGTGGCGACTGGGAACCGAGTAGCGCGGGGTCACCACCGCCATCATGCTTTTGAAAGCCTCCGTTTCCACAAGCCTATATGGCAGCATCTCCAGGCTGATCAATTTGGCAATGTGCACGTTTAACGCTTGAGTGTGTGGGTGCGTGGCGGCGTACTTGCGCTTGCGCTCAAACACTTGCGCTAGCGACGTCTGGACGCTGCGCTGAGAGACATTGCTGGATGGGACCGAGGACAGCGGAGGTGAGGGTGTGGGTGCAGGCCGGTAGGCACTCGTGCCTGTGTCCTCAGAGGGGGGTTGGATCTCAGTGGCAGGTTGGGGCACAGGGGGAGAGGCCGTGGTGCAAACCGGAGGTGGTGAACGGCCTTCGTCCCACCTTGTGGGGTGCTTGGCCATCATATGCCTGCGCATGCTGGTGGTGGTGGCTCCCCAGCTGATCTTGGCGCGAAAAAGGTTGCACACCACTGTTCGTCGGTCGTCAGGCGTCTCTGTAAAAAACTGCCACACCTTAGAGCACCTCGGCCTCTGCAGGGTGGCATGGCACGAGGGGGCACTTTGGGAAACAGTTGGTGGATTATTCGGTCTGGCCCTGCCTCTACCCCTGGCCACCGCACTGGCTCGGCCTGTGCCCACACCCTGACTTGGGCCTCCGCGTCCTCACCCGCGTCCTCTAGGCCTACCCCTACCCCTCAGCATGGTGTATTACCAGTAGTGCAGAAACACTGTAATTAAATGTGCCGCTTATTGGCCTGTGGTTGGAGGCTGACTTCGCTTACGGAACGCACAGCAGAGGCAGGAAAGAATTTTGCGCAAGCCTGCTGTAACACTTAGCTGGCTGCGTATGAATTAGGACAACTACCCCCAGCAGAGACCCAGTACACTTGTGGACAGGAATACAGCGGTGATGTAAGAGGCAACACAGAGGCAGAAAAGAATTTTGCGCAAGCCTGCTCTAACACTTAGCTGGCTGCGTATGAATTAGGACAACTACCCCCAGCAGAGACCCAGTACACTGAGGACGGTCACAGGCAGCCCAAATAGATTTTTTTTCCCAAATATTTTTGGAAAGGCCCACTGCCCATATACACTAAATATGTCTTCTGTCCCTGCCTCACCACTACTGGCCCTGGACAATGTAAAATTACTGCAGGACGCAATGCTCTGCACGGCCGATATACAAAAAAAAAAAAATGTGCAACATTGCAAAAAGCAGCCTCCACACTACTGCACACGGTTAGATGTGGCCCTAAGAAGGACCGTTGGGGTTCTTGAAGCCTAAAATAATTCCTAACGCTCTCCCTATAGCAGCTCCGGCACCAGCAGCACTGTGCCTGATCTCTGTCAGAATGCATCTGTGGCGAGCCGCGGGAGGGGTCGATTTATATACTCGGGTGACACCTGATCTCGCCAGCCACTCACTGCAGGGGGGTGGTATAGGGCTTGAACGTCGCAGGGGGAAGTTGTAATGCCTTCCCTGTCTTTCTATTGGCCAGAAAAGCGCGCTAACGTCTCAGAGATGAAAGTGAAAGTAACTCGAACACCGCGTGGTACTTGTCTCGAGTATCGAGCATCTCGAACAAGCTAATACTCGAACGAGTATCAAGCTCGGACGACTACGTTCGCTCATCTCTACTCCTTACCCCATAATGCTTATTTTAAAGTGGTATTCAGGTCTATTTTAACTGATGACCTATCCCTTAGACAGATCACTAATAGTTGATGGACAAGGGTCCACAGCTTGAGACCCCCCTTCATCAACTGATCATCCACCTGCTGCAGTCTTCAGCGGGCTGGACGACATCATCAATGGTCAGAGGACGCAATGGGAATGCCACGCTGCCTCTATACTTCCTGCTAGGAACAGGAAAGATCTTTCAACAAATTATTAGACAGCATGTATAAAAGTACTTGGATGAGAATGCAGTAACTAACCAGAGCCAGCATGGATTTGTAACAAACAAAGTCATGCCAGACTAATCTAATTTCCTTATATGACAGAATCACAGACTGGGTTTATCATGGAAAAAAAATATAGTATACCTTGACTTTACTAAAGCATTTGACAAAGTATCTCATACCATCCGTATTGAAAAAATGACCAAATATGTAATCGACAAGGCAACTGCTGTGGCTTATTGATTGCAACGGTGTTGTGGTACGTTAATCACAGTGCAGAAGCAGACTGGTTGCTCCTATACAGGTTGCTGGTTGACACATTTTGTGTGGGGGTTGTCAGCGACTATCTGTATCTATATAGTTGCATGTTGGTATTTCCCTCAGAGTCCCCCACCTCTGAGAGAGGTTTAATTAGGTTTGGTTTCTTTTCAGCAGGTAGGGAGGGCTTTATATTCCTACCCCTCCTTTAGCTCATTGCTGTTTATTGCAGTTCAGTTGGTCGTGGTGGTTGGAGCTGCATCCTAGTCCTCCTGGAGTTAGCTGTGCAACTTTCAGTTAAGTTGGGGTTTATTTCCCTCACTCTTGGTTATTTGTACTGTGGTTCAGTCTTCTCCCATGCCCCCTGTTAGGGTCAGGTAGCAGGCTG
This sequence comes from Eleutherodactylus coqui, assembly GCF_035609145.1. Lineage (NCBI taxonomy): Eukaryota > Metazoa > Chordata > Amphibia > Anura > Eleutherodactylidae > Eleutherodactylus > Eleutherodactylus coqui. The sequence goes on along the minus strand of NC_089840.1, from coordinate 82,851,612 downwards.
AGAGGCATTCAGCAGGTTCGCGCTTATCAGAGCGGTCAATCTGCTTTTAGGTAGGGACCTTTCCCAGTTAGGAGCAAGGTCAGTTTGGCCTTTTATTTTGTGTTTTCCTTTGTTGAATAGGGGTTTTACTGCAGCATTGCGTTTCCCATTTCTCCAGTGTTGACACAGTCTTGTGTCTGTCCTGGGTGAGGTATGCATTGCACCCAGGTCCTAGTGACAGCAACTGTTAAGTGGATTCACAGGTTATTGATTATACTCAAAGAATGGTCATAAATGGCTGCATATCCAATTTAAACTGAAAGGGAGGAGACAGATTAGATATTAGAAAAACTTTCTGACAGTGAGTGTGATCAATGAGTGGAACAGGTTACCATGGGAGGTGGTGAGTTCTCCTTTAATGGAAGTGTTTAAATGGAGACGCTGGACAAACATTGGTCTGGGATGATTTAGTGAATCCTGCATTAAGCAAGGGGTTGGAACCTATGACTCCGGAGGTCCCTTTCCAACTATATCATTCTATGATAGGATGTGACATCCTGGCCATGAGAGGAGAAGGAAGCAGCTCACCGCTCCAATAGATTTCAATGGCAGTGAAGACGATGCTGTCCCCACTTCCCCTAGATGACGTCTGCCTGCTGCAATATGCTGATGATCAGCTGATGAACAGGGGTCCTGAGCAGCAGACCCCCATTCTTCAACTACTGATGACCTATCAAGAAGATAGGTCATCAGTTAAAATAGTAACACCCCCGAAACACCCCTTTAATTAATAATGCCCCTCATGCCTATATTAATTATTAATGCCCCTCAGCCTATATTAATTAATAATGTCCCTTAGCTCCTCATGCCTAATGCCTCTCATGTTTATATGAACAAAATATTCCCCTCAGACCCTCATGCCTACGGTATATTAAGTAATAATGGTCTTCATACATGAAAACAAAAAACAGATATATTCACCTGTGTCGAAATGAGGAATAACACTATCTCCGGTCATTGCATAACTTCATATTGCATTTATAACCACTTTTCCCCTCTATAGGTTCCATCTCTAATTTTTTGTCTTCCCTGAGATGGTAGATGGAGACTAGCTGCTATGATGTCTCACATACATACATAGAGAAATAACCAGAATTGGCTCCCTGTAGCAGATTTATAAGTGGAAGCGGGCTGGTGAACAGTGCACAGCAGTACAAATGTAATTCCAGTAGCTGTAAATCACTTACTATTAGCAGCAGCCATATCTATGTGTGAGCCTTTCTTTCTACCGCAGCTTCCTCCTCCCCCTTCTTCATATCATAAACTTTTATGTGCAATATGAGAGAACACCTTGTAATATATCTTGGTTTCTCTGTTACTGCAGATGGACTTCACTTGACAATAGGCAGTGGACAGCAAATTAGAAGGAAGGGAGACCTCAAGTGTCTAGGACATTAGAGGGATAGGCACAAAAACCTAATTATTGTTAAAAAAAAAAGTGATTAGCAATTTTACGAGGCTCATATTGGCTTTCACATAGACACAAGTTGCCTCAAAGACTATTTATGCACTTATGATGACACTACAAGGATACCTTATAATGCCAAGCGTGCACATAGTCTTGAGAAAGAACAAACAATGAACAAGAACTCCATTAATACCTGTTTTTCTGGCATCAGTAAGAACTCAATAGTTCTTGCTAATCTGGCACCAATCCATCTGACTACAAGCAGTTTTCTGAAATCAGTTCCCTGGTGCAATGCAAAAGGGAACTGACAAATCTGACAAACAACAGTTTCACAATTTAACATTTACTGCACATTTTTGTAGCTGAAATGTGATGGCAATATTCATGAGAAGACTACTTAACACAAGACCTGGGACTAAAGAACATTATATAACTACCCCTCCATATCGCTGTATGGGCCAAGGCTCATACCCTGTTTCCCTGAAAATAAGATCTACCCCGAAAATAAGCACTAGCAGGATTTTTAAATAGTTTCCAGGCGGATATACATGTAAAAAAAAATATTTTGGAGCATTGATGGCTATGAACAAGGGGCGGGCTGGAGGTAAGCGCCCGCTCTCTCCCTGCTCCTTGTCCATAGCCATCAATGTGAGGAGGCGGGGTGGACTTGTGCTTAGCTCCACCCCCTTCCCACCCCCTCCCATTGCGCAGAATGAGCGGTGGGGGGAACAGGTGAGCCTGCGATGGAGAGGGAGGGGAAAAGGACGATGGCCTGGTGAGCTTGGTGCATTTGCACCGGCCTCACCAGGCCATATGAATTGGCACACAAACGTTTGATTTGTGCGCCCGTTCACCAGATTTTCCGCACCCAACGTAGCATATATCGGCTGTCTGTTTTCATATCCGGCCGATATGCACTCATGTGGAAGAAACCTTAAGCAGTATGTTTTGGGTCTTTGTCTCTCCCACTGTTTAATTTTCAAGGATAAGTTATTAACATACTAGCCCGGGTACCCAATACAGAAGCGTGCAATACAAAATGTGACATTTTAAGTAAGAAAAGATGATAGTAGAATGTATGTATAAATACGTTGAAGGACACCTATGCTGAATAATGCTGTGTTAATGTATTAACTTAAAATAGACAAATTCAATGATCCTTGCGTTGATTCTCGAGTCGGCCGTTAGTTTGGTCCGGCATCTCAGCTACTTGAGTAGTGGCTTGTCGAGTGTGTTGATTCTTGAGTAGGACGTTACTTTGCTCCAGCGCTGCAGCAGCTCGAGCAGCTGCTACTTTATGTGCGACTATTGTCCTTCTGCCCAAACGAATCCTTTGCTTGCTTGGCATCTTATATCTAAAACACTAAATCTGTTGGTTTGTGCCATATGCAAATCCCCAGTTCTGGTCTGATTTGAGTAAAATTTAGCAATTTTTGTTGTCAAAAGCAACCAATCATAGCTCAGCTTTCATTTGTTATTCTGCTGAGGTAAAATAGAAGCCGTGCTGTGATTGGTTGCTATGGGTAACAGTTTTCAATCCTCAGTGCTGAGGTAAAATGAAAGCTGCTCTGTGATTAGTTGCTATGGGCAACAGTATTTAATCCTCTTAGTGCTGAGGTAAAACGAAAGCTGCTCAGTGATTGGTTGCTATGGGCACCACAACCGTTTTTACTGTTTGTTGATTTACTGATAGACAGTTTTGATAAATGAGGGCCGGTGTTCATAAATTTGCTTCATGTATTCCTGTCTGGGGACATGTCATTTTTGCAAACTGTTCTCCAAACAGACATCCAAGGTGGAATTAGGAAGGACAAGTGGGCCAATGATTGGTGGCTCCACCAGGGTTAGACTGGGGCCAAAAAGCAGTCCTGAAACTCCAATTGTCAGCGCTCAGTCTGACTCTTCTAGTGGAAATGACTTGTTGGAAATAACCAGGAATATTAAATAGAGTCCGTAGTATCCATGGGTGAAAGCAAATTTGGGGGTTGCTGCATTAAAATTCAAGCAAAGGCAAAAAATGCAAATAAGGTTGCCAAGACAACAAAATTTCAGAATTTTTTTAGCCTATACACTTCTCCGGGTCGAGATTATACTATTTGCAACATTTCATGTCAATCAGTTGTACAGTTTGTGCGTGACGTTCCAACAGACAGACATTGACAAATATATAGAAGATTCACTATAAATGTCTTTACACCTACATAATTGCACGGTTCATATCTATCTAATAGCATGACCAATAATAATCAGCTAATACGGAAATAAAAAAATAAGTGTACAGACTAGTTTGACCTTCCTCTTAGGTGAGACAAGCAATTCATTTTTCTACCTGATGTTTTCATTAAAATAGCATTTAATCTGTAACGCATATTATACTTAAAGGGACGGATTAAGGAACTAATGCCATGAAAAGAGGAAATTTCATATAAATTGGCTGTCTACATATAAAATATACAACTTCTAAACACAAGTTAAAGCACCGCCTTTCAAGTCCGAAAAGTCAGATGTCGCTGCAGTCTACAGCCAATCACCCTCTATGGATTGTCATTTGGAGTCCAGCGTACACAGCTGTCCGTGTACCTGCAGAGTGACATGAGGAGCTAGGCCACATAGGAACATATCTCTCTGACTAACCAAATAGTGCTATACCTGTATAAGTACCCCCAAACACAAGGGGGGAGGAATAATAGATTTGTCTCAAATAGGGTTTCTGGTTGCTGCACCCACATGTTTAGGTGGGGGGAGGGAGGGATGGTGCAGCAACCATTCATATGGCAAAGATCAGACAAACCACTGATCAACTCCTCACATACCAGCTCATTTGGAACAGGGTTTAAGGATGGGTTATGTAGTAAAATGTACATTTTATTTTCCTCTGGAAGTCTATGTATAGTAACACCGGTGTTGCTGATTATAGTATTGGCGCATGTATGTTAATTATGGAGGTTTTAATAGTGCTAAGAAAATGTTTACTTGTTTGTAACCATTTGTTACTTTGAATTTATGTACGTATGAGTGCTGGATAAAGTGGCACGACGGTGCAGAGTGTGAGCTGGCGGTGGTACTTCCCTACTCTAGGAACTATGTTACTAAATTTTTTTAATTAAAACTAGATAGAGAAAAATATTGCATTTTTTTAATCTGTTTTCATTTACTGATTGTAGAATTTATTATTGCGTTGGCTGAACATGACTATGAGGCCGGCCATCTTGCCTGAGCAACAGTTAACAGTATTTAGAGACATGCTTTACTGCAGCTTCATGGGCCATTCACAGAATCTCCTCAGCAGTCTCTCTATTCTGCCATTTCCAGTGATGATGTTTTTGTGCTGCCAAGATGACTGTCTTCATGCTTAGACAACTTAAATACCATATAATGCATTGGTAGTGTTAGGACTAACAATTCACTAGGTTTACTCTTTGATTGGACAGCACTGCTTATGTGATCAGCACTGGCCAATCACAGAGTTGGAAAACTACATACTACAAACTACATACTGTACATACTGTAGTTGGAAAATAGGGGCAGTCACCTTGGCCATCCAAAAAAGGTACCTGGAACTTGCTGAACGGCAGGACAGACGAGAGGATCATCTACAGCGATATACACCCTCTATCCTTTGGTCTCAGGTCAGAATTTTGTCCCAAGACCAGAGAGTCATTTTAAGTACCCGATAGGCCGTGTTGGATCATAATGTGGGGAGTGGATATTCCCAGTCTGCCGGTGAATATGCACCATAATCCTTGCTGTTTTTTAGTTTTGTATTTCTTATTGACATGAACGCTCTATCTTGAAATTGTGCACTCTCCTTTGTATTTTGAAAGTAAGGCATTTATTATAGAGATTACACATAGGAGAAGTGACCTTGATATGCTGAGAGGATTCTATATTTCTACTTGTTTATGTTCACTGTCATTTTATATCCGAACGTAATGTCTATATTTTTTCCCACTTTATTCCTCCATAGAGTACTGAAAATATATTAAAATCTCTGGTCTATTTCGGTGCATTTAAGGTAGCGTGACATCCAAAAGTGAATGCCATAAGCAGTTTATATCTGAGGTGTACGTTATTGCACATTTCTATAGACCTAAATGAAAGTCATATACCAGAGTCACTCCTTCAGGCGTAATTCACATATTGTACATTTGGTTAGTGGCAGCTTTTGGGATTAGTATTTTAAAGTCAAAATCAGGAGTAGATTCGTAGAAGGAAAACCGTATATCTTTCCATTATATTTCCCATGTGTTTACAATCCAGTCCTGGTTTTAGCTTCGATATACAGATACAAAATACTGATCAAATCCACAATGTTTGAGTAATGTCTTAATAGAAATTAATCTTCTTTGTACAAATGGACAATGTCAAAGGGAATGAACAGGATAGGGGATAGCTATCTGATCAATGGGAATCCAACTACTGGGACCCCCAGTTATCATGAGAACAGGGGCACTAAAAGTTTCCAAATGAATGGAGTAGAGGTGTACATGTGTGACTCCATTCATTTGGAGACCTTCGGAACCCCAATTCTCATTATCGGTACAGATCCCAGCAGTCTGATCTCCACCGATCATGTACTTATTCCTTATCCTGTGAACAGGGTATAACTTTTGTTTGTCAAAAAAGTAGTAGAGAGTGCCACAGGTGAATAAAGTCCACACTTGCTGGGGTATGCGGAAGCAATCACGATGAGTCTTTTCCTCAGCACTCCAATCCTCTGAGTCTCAGTATACACTACGATCTTCAACTGTTTTTGTGAATTTCGGTGGATTTTTTGAGAGTACAGCGACCGGGTCATGGATTTATTGATGAGGGAATGGGAATCTCTCCCTGCGAGAATCAAAGGCTCCCTACAGGAAGCCCTTGGTAAGGAAACAACCATTTCATTTGACACTATCCCCATCACCTTTTGTGATGATTGGTCTTGGGAATCAGGCCAAATGCAACATCCTCCAGAACGGCACCTATTGAGGTTTAAGTTAAAGAACTATATAGAGACACTCTGGAGACATGCTATAGACTAGCTGTTTTTGGTACTTTGCAAAGAAAACAAGATGGCCCCTAGGGGCTTGAGGGTTGGGACCCAACCAGCTTTTCCCAATGATGGAACGTTTGTTGGAGAATGGAAACTTATGTTAATCATGTTTTCAGATCTTATTTTAGAAAAAATTCTTGCCAAACGTAAGTTACTCGGTCTAAAAAGCCTCGAAGATTTATATACTCTGGCGACACACTGTAATGAGGATGATTTTGAATATGCATTAAAATTCACTAATATGGAAAGTAAAATAATTATACGAAAGATAGAGAAGTTCCAAAGGGATATATTAGATTTCTCCTCAGAAAAAATTTTCCCATGGGAATATAAGAAGGCCAAATTTATCAACAAAGAATATAATGAGAGAGAAACGTCAACAGAAGGTGTTCAACCCGAACAAGCATCCGGGAATGACACACAGAGACATCCCCAAGTACCAGGACACCAACAGGGAATGGACCCCCGTGGGGAACAGAGTTTTCCTAATGTTAATGTCCATTTTAGACCTAGAACTTTCTATAACAATAGAATGTTCCCAAATAGTTATGAAAGAAACCACCAATATAATGAATATTCACATAGAAATCACTATATGAATGGCCCCCAACATTGGGTGTGGAATAACGATAATTGTGGCTCCCGTTGTTACAGTAGGAACAACGGGAACTACCCTAACAGGTTCAATAATACTTCTAGATTTAGGAATACCAATTATGGGGCCCCTGAAAGGAGACCCTACAGATTTCAGAATAACCACTGGGATTACTCCTATCATCACCATCCTCCATATAATAACTATAAAAATCAATATAATAGAAGGAGGGAGTGGACAACTGTTCCCAATTCAGCCAATCCCAGGGTACCAAATGTGAGGTTGAATGTAAATACAGAACAACAGAGGCTGACTAAAAATACAACAATCACGAACGATGTCACGAATTATTCCATCATTTCCCCCCATACCCTGGAGACAAACCTATTGGGATCCTCTACAGGGTCATCTCCACCATCTTTTTTAGGGCAGGGACCAGTATCTCCCCGGGACCCCCGAACCCACGAACTGGCCCCCCAGAAAACTATAGGAGAACTGTGTACAACTCAGGAAGGGCTAAACACCAATATAAGCCAAACGACCAACCCGGGTTTAGAATTAGATCTGATGCAAAAGACAGTAACTCCCCGAACATTGGTAGTAGAGGAGATTACAGCTCCAAAGAGACTCATCAGAGAGTTACCCAAACAGCCAAGTCCCATGACAACGAGGAGTCTGGTCTCCAAAACCATGAAACCGATTCCAGTTCCGAGAACAAGGATCACAGAATTCTACCAGACATCTCGGACCCAACAAGTCAGCCCAAGAGGATTACAAAAAGGAGAAGGGGCAGGAGAGGAGGCAAAAAACAGCGCCAAAAAAACAAAAAGGAAATATCCCGATCAGAAAATAACGACGGAAGAAGAAGAACGACATGGAATCTTTAACATCTCCAAATATTTGCTCACTAGAAGGGAACTAGAGACCCTAGCTAAAGGTCTTTCATTTAGCCCCATGACTAATGCAAAATTATTCGAATTATATGTAGATCTGAATCAATTTATAAGAAAACTCACTGTAGCCCGTCACTTTGAAATTAAGAAATTTAATAATACGGACATCACCACCAATTTGCCAAGAGATGTGGATGACCCTATAGACTTAGTTCACACCAATTTCAAACCTAAAAATAATTTTTACCCAACAACAAGTAAGGGTAATTTTTTAGATACATATTACCATAAAGTTTTGGGGGACCTTACTGATATCTGCGAATCAAAGAAAGTAACCCCGTGGGGGGATAGAAAATTTACAGAATCTATTAATAAATTGGCTAGTAATAACGAGATCGTAATAAAAAGTGCGGATAAAGGGGGATCTATTGTCATAATGGACCGTGATTATTATAATATAGAGGCAAAACGTATCTTGAGGGATGGGAGATACTATCGAAAACTCGATGATGACCCGACACAGAAGTTTACTATAGAGCTAAAAAATCTGGTGGAGGATGCTTTTGAAAGAAAATGTCTGACTAAAGATGAAAAGTATTTTTTATTAACTAAACAACCAGAAGTGCCTTATTTTTATTTCTTACCGAAAATGCATAAGGATAAAAAAAAGACCACCAGGAAGACCCATAATATCAGGGATAGGGTCCCTTACGTGTAATTTATCTGAGTACATCGATCACATATTGCAGAAAATAGTGATAACCTTACCTGCATATTTGAAAGACACGGGGGATTTTTTAGAAAAATTGAAAGATGTCTCGTGGAAGCCAGGGTATATTCTTTGCACCTTAGATGTTACATCACTTTATTCAAACATCCCACACGAGGCAGGATTGGCAGCAGTAGGCTCATTTCTCGCCAAAGAGGATCAAATGCCCACCAGACAGAAGGAATTTATTCTGGAGGGCATTAAGTTTATTTTGGATCATAATTATTTTACGTTTAATAGACAGTTTTACATTCAAGAAAGGGGGACCGCTATGGGTACCAAGTTCGCGCCGGCGTATGCGAATTTGTTTATGGGGGCCTTTGAAGAAAGCATAGACAAACAAAATATCGCCTTTTATCAGCGCTTTATAGACGATATCATCCTTGTATGGAAGGGGAATGAGTCAGACCTGATACACTTTATTTCTCAACTGAATAACAATGAATGCGGTCTACAGTTTACGGCTAATTTCAGTGAAACTTCTGCTACTTTCCTTGATATCGACATCTCTATCAATGATGATCAAATCCAGACGACCACACATTTTAAAAAAACTGATATGAATAGTTATCTGGATTATAAGAGCTGCCATGCCAAAACTTGGAAAAATAACATTCCTTTTGGGCAGTTCATAAGGGTTAAGAGAAACTGCACCAAAACAGAAGATTTCGAAAGACAAGCAGTAATCCTGAAGAAGCGCTTTATAGAGAAAGGCTACCTAACGAATCTCGTCAAAGCAGCTTATGAGAAAGCCTGTTTACACAATGTATTAACAAAAACTGGAAAAGAGAAAAACATGGGGGGGAATATAGATGAGAAAGGCAATAAAACCATTAGATTTATTACGAAGTACAATAGTCAACATAGCCACATACGCAAAATTCTTTATAAACACTGGAATCTTCTGAAGGAAGACCCTTTCCTCCAGAAGATCCTACCCACTAACCCATGCATCACTTTCCGGAGAAACAGAACTATAAAAAATATGGTAGCTCCATCTTGTCCATATAGAAAGAAAATGAAAGGAATTAATATTGAAAAATCTAAATTTTTGAATACAAATATTTTGAAGGGGTCGTATAAATGTGGCCACTCTCGATGTAAGTGCTGTTGTTCCATCATGCATGCGAGAAAAGAAATTCTGATTAATCCAGATTAACCCCCATACAAGATCAGTTCCTTTTTGAATTGCAGTAGCTCCTATATTATATATCTTCTTGAATGCCCCTGTGGCCTCAGGTATATAGGTCGCACTATAAACCCCTTACGCATCCGTCTTAATAAGCATCGCTGCAACATTCTTAAGGGCTTTTTGAAACATAGCGTGTCAAGACATTTCCTGGAGAAACACGATAAGGACCCTTCGGGCCTCAGAGTTACACCACTGGAAAAGATAAAAATGGGTTCAGCTATACGTTTAAAAACCAGAGAAATGTATTGGATTTTTAAATTAAAAACATTAACGCATAATGGCCTCAATGAAGTCTTAGAGAAGATATAATCAGTGTCAGGGCCCCTTTTTAAGAAATTTTATATATAGATCATATGCGTTTTTAGATTATTTTAGAGAGATATGTTACATTATTTATATATATATTATTTTCCGTTTAAATGAAATTGTTAGGGGATGTGTCATACATTTAGAAAATTCAGTATTATGAGAACATCAGTTATTTAGTAATTATGCATGTGCCTCTGTATTTCTCACTGTTCAGCGATTATGTATACATTTTTAATTATATAACTTTATTCATATATATATATATATATATATATATATATATACACATAGATCTATTTATCATATATACTATAATGATTCATAAATGGGTATTATAATAGACTTCCAAGCATAGATATTATTAGGAATATAGTAACCATACTATGACGCCATTATTCTTTCAATTGACAGAATCACATGGCCGGCACCATACGATAGGTGCCATGGCAACAACAAGCTGCCTGTTAGTTTAGAATACAAGGTTTGACGCCACCTTAAATAGGCGTCACTGACTAATTATAGGTCCTAATGATGTTTCACTATACACTCCTCTTTTTATGTGAGTTATTATTATTTGATTCCATAGTATCATTGTTTGGCCCCTACTTGAATATCTAAGCGGCCGAGGGATGCGATTTGCATCTAAATACATCTGTTCCGTTAAAATGCAGCCTTCCTATAAGGTCCAAAGTCATCAGAGGGGTGTGCTGCATGATCAGGTGGCTTGACACGTCATGAAACCCCACCCCCTCTCCCTCGGCACTGTCGTAAGAGGCAGATCAGGTGGTACAATGACGCGTAACGCGTCATGAGACTCCACCCCCACCACCCGGCGACCGGATAGCGCCGGCGCTGCTGTGGGGTTTTTTTCAACACTAAACTAGATATTTGATGACATACTCACCAGGACAAGTTTAATTTAGCTTTAAGGAAGTCCCACTAGGGGATTATAACACACGGAGACGTTGCATACGTCATAGAGCACCGCCCCCATATTGCATGACGCTTTTGACGTCATCAATGTACGCCTACCCTCCGGGACGCCGGAAACACAGCACTGACGAGCATGTGAAGGGTATGTCTATCTTTTATCATGTATAAATGTATGCACTGTATATTTGTTTTATCTGTATGGCTTGAGAAAGGTGCTTTACCTTGCACCGAAACGCGTTGCCTGATTAAAAGTTTCATTTGATTAAACTATTCTGATCAATACTATGTACCCTGGAGCATAGTTCTATACCTTGTGGAGGACACTCTGAGGAGGGGGCATTTGTGCATCATACCCCCCTCCTTCCAAGTAAGTGTTATACCAAACCATTGCTTATATGTGATTCTGTCCTCAGCTCACTCCTATTTGAGCGCGGATTTTTTCTGACGTTCCATTAACTTTTGTTTGTGGGACAGTTAGGCTGTGGAACTCTCTGCCTAAGGATGTGGTGAAGGCAAAATCCATAGAGGAGTTTAAAAGGGGACTTGATGTCTTTCTGGAGTGGAAGGATATTACAGGATATAAATCTTAGGTTAATTGTTTATCCGGGTATACAGGTAGGTAGGAACTATTAGGGGTTGATCCAGGGAACAGTCCGATTGCCATCAGGGAGTCGGAAAGGAATTTTTCCCCCAAAAGGGCTAATTGGCTTCTGCTCTTGGGGTTTTTTTTGCCTTCCTCTGGATCAACAACACAGTCGGCCTTACAAATTATGTTACTATGTATGACACCCCCTTTAGTAACCAATGGTCATTTTCGTTGACCCATGTAGACTGTCATCATCTGAAAAGAAGTCAGACCTGTTTCTAATTTCCGTTTCACAGTTGCTAGCTTACAAATGATCTTTCCATGAAAGATTGTTCTCAGAACATTCCCATAAAGATTGTTCATGCTTTGTCTGGTGACATTTAATATGTGTCATGCCAAAATGGTTGAAAATATGATGAAAATTTCCCTTTAAAAATAGTGTGAGTCTTCTTTTATTGAAAATGGGGCATATATTTAAATAATAGGAAACCTGGCAGCATACATGATGGAGATAAGATTTAAAGATGCCGCCTTCTTAAATTTTCCTTGGACTGTAAAAAAGAAAAAAAAAAGCTGTAAGTACTCATGAAGAGTCAGGCTGATGATCCCAGTCTTCTTACAGGTTAATCAGGCCAGGATACCTTATTACAAACCAGTTCTTGTGGCATCCGGTACATGCACAGTGTACGGATGAAGCTGATGCTAGCCCAAGACACTTCATAGTGCCTCAGACGCCACCATATCTGTCTTCTAATGACATATCCTAGCCTGTGGGACATCAATCAAGCCAGCACTGCATGACTTCTCAGGACACTCGGGGATTGCCTCTGACTTTTCATGGGTAGCACACATTTTTCCAGAATTGTTAAAAATCCGATCAGTTCCAACTGTGCATAAGGTATAAATACATTTTAATACAGGTTAATGTAATCACAGGTTTAAGCTTTGATTTCTCAATACATTCATTTGTCTTTCGATCTCTGGTTGGTCACCTTTCTGTACACTATTCATCAAACTTAGATTAGACAGCATATGGTTGTACAGCTGCTAATGACCTCTAATTCCCAACATGCTTTGCAAATAACCTCCTCTTTTGACAGCAGGATTCTCTAAAGCCTGGAAAAGCTTGGTGTCAGCTTTCCAGCCCACGGTTCCGTTTTGCATTAATAATGTAGCCATTTTCAGGTACTATCGTTTAATGCTGTCAGCAAATTAAGTGTCTTATTGTTATGAAAATGGGAACAATCGGGTAATTAAATACAAGCGCAAAATTGATTTTCCTTATAGCTGACAAAGCAGCAATTTAGGTGAAAAACACTAAGTGACTGCAGGCAGTGCTTTGGGTACATTTATTGTCGTATTCTTTCCAAAGTTAGCTCCTAACTATTTGGGTAGCAGCTGCTTGTTCAGCTGGAGTTCTTCTATATTCTCGATTTTCTCCAAAACTTGCAAAAACAAGTTACTATTAAACAACTTTGTATGAAATTAGTTATAATGTGTCCACTGCACAGCGATGATTCACTTCCAATACATGTGAAGACATGTTTGCACTATTCGAGTACTATTGTTTAATTTGACTATTTTTTCCAGTCTTCCATTTAGTCATTTTTTAAAGTGAAGTGCTCTGTAAACAACCCACAGAACAACCTACAACCTCAAGCTATGTAGGAGTAATCTATTTAGCTTCGGCTTCTGTTGTGAATGCAGCAAAACCTTTCCCAAAGGTAATATTACTATTTACCTCTCAGGGTTGTGGCACCACCTTCCTGCTCTCCATCAACAACTTCTGTCTGCTCCTTTGTTCCAGGGCCACTTTTCTGCTGCCCAATGACAACAAAAAAATCTCGGTGACCAAGGACATCACCTTTAGTGGTAGATTTAATTAAAAGTTGCCCCGATTTCGTCTGTTCTTCAGTTTAGTGACCCTTGAGTACTTGCAATATTGCCTAGTTCTGTATCTATTGATGTTGGATATGAACTCTGCGAGACCTTGCTCCTGCCTTGCCCTTTGGGTTTCACGGCTGATAACTTCCTTATTATAATCTATATTATATAGACCTCTAGTACTTTTGCCTTACTTGGGCTGTCTTCCCAGTTAAAGATCCTTAGCTACTCTAAACTACACATCTATTATACACCAGGGTTCCTCACCACCAACACCTTCCAAGTGCTGATTGACAGGTCTCTCTACATGTACAGAAGGACCTGCCAATCAGCATCTGAAGGGAGGAGTGTGCATTTCAATGAGCCATGACTGGCCCTTTTTGGGCCAGTGCTGCAAACTTTCAAAAAGTTAGTTTAACAAAACTGCTCCATAAGTATTTGTGACAAACCTCGGAAATGAGTGTGTCTGTCACTATACCCTGCCACTTAAAGGGGTTGTCTGAGATTTTAAAAAAAGTCTTTAAGAAAGGGGTCCCCCAGTGTGAACACATAATAAAGAGTTCATAGAGCACCTACTCGTTTCTCCTCGCTCCACGCTCGTCCTGCTCTCGGTCTAGCAGCTGATGTCATCTTGGCAGGCTGCAGTCAGCCTGACTCGTCTTCAAACAAGCTGCAGCGGCCAATGATTGCGCTCGGCTATTATCGTACAGCACAGTGATTGGCTGCAACAGCATGTTTACAGGACATCACAGACTGACTGCAGCATGTAAACAAACAAAGTAGTAGAAACTGGAGCATGGGGAACAGGAAGAGGTAAATATGAGCTCTATGAACCCTTTATTATGTTTTCACACTGGGGGACTCCAATCTAAAAAAAAGGTTTTAGAGATCTAGTAGCTTCCATTTAATTATATAGTATATACTCTTAGTCTCACTAAAATACTTAATTTGTTTTACCTTACCGATACATTTCTTATCCAACATCTCCCCCTTGTGGAAAATATGTGAACAGCATAAATACAGTATATGCCTAATAAAAACTTCAAGTCGGGGCCTCATGTACTCACCATACAAACTTGTATCTAATATTCTCTTGTTCGTTGTTTCTCTTTGGTTCACTATGTTCCCAGCAGAAACCCTACTGTTCCACTGCCATGTCATCTTTAAAAGTCACCAGAGATACTTTTAGATTACAGGTAACTGTACATATTGGTAACTCCCAGTTGTATTTTAATACTATGTATTAATAGAAAGACACCTGGGAGTTCAGCTGGATTCTCACGGACATATGGGCACGCCTTAAGCTACTTTTTTTGCTTGAATGAGGTGTATTCTACTGTACTGCGCACTGGATGCGAAGATGCACAGATTAATATAACTAATTTGTCTAATGATTTTGAGCTGTGTTGTTTTTTCCAGGGGAATCACACAGCGTTTCACACATCTCCTTGCACAGCTCCATTGACTTCTATTGGGACTTTTGGTGTGCAAATACACGGAAAAATAGAACATGTTCTATTTTATTTTATTTTATTGCTTGGCGAAGATGCCTGTGCTAAATACAGAAACCAGTACAAACCCATTCAAATTAATGGGTTTTATTTTATACGTATTGGGCATGCAAATATGGTGGTGTGAAGTCGGCCTTATATGTAAGTTCCCATATTATACATCTGGCCTATTCACTAAATTTATCTTTTAAAAAGGGTAAATAAGTATACCAACTTCCTTTAAGTTACTGTTGCTTCTATTCATGTCCACCCAAGCCGGGCCAAATCAGCAAAACATGGGCACATAGATGATAGGGTCAGTGTAACTAAATGGCACAGCCAAGGTTAACAGTCATCTGCCAGTATCTTCCAATCATATGTGCAATGTAATCCTAGGTTTTTGCTATTGTTAAGTCAACTCTCCAGCATTGTCCAGGTCCTAATTACCCATTTGACATTTCTGGCAAATGCCAGATGGGCAGGTGTCGTTGGGTGGGCCACTTATTTAGTCGCCCAACCATTGCAGTCTCCTCTTCCTTCCCAGCAGATTGCTGTAGCTCCCTCCCCACTCGGTTCAGGAGGCAAATGCTATGCCTGCAGATGAGAGATGAGTATCAGGACCGGCGGCTCGCGGGTCCCTCATGCACTGACCGCCGGTCCTGTCACAGGGGCTGCTGCCGTGTGGTGCAGGGGAGCCCCAGTCCTTGTCACCTCCCCTGGCTCCTGGGCTCCTCCTCGCCGCCGGGTTGCTAGGGACGCGGTGGGAGTTGCCCCGCGCCGCGTCCTCGGTACCATGGCTACCCAGCATGTGTTTCCTTTGTTGCTACCTGCAGGGCTGGGTGCGGGTTCCCCAGTGCTGCTGGGTGCACTCAGTTGCTATCAGACATCTGCCCCAATCAGCTGCTGGGGTGGGAGCTCTGACAGCATTTAAACCTGCTTGTGTCTGCATTCCAGTGCCAGCGTTAGTTTGGTCTTCCTGCTACACTAGCGTACTTCTTGTTGTGACTCCTTTTGACTTTTGACAACCCTGTTTTTTGACCTGACGTTGCCTTTGCCTGACCCTCTTGTACCGCGTACCCTCTTGTTGCCGACCCAAATAGTCTGACTCTCCTTGCTGTTGTTTGTTCCACTGTCTGTCCGTTTGTTAGTCCTGGTGTTCCCCTTCCCTAGTGAGTGTAGGGACTATCACCCAGTTGTCGCCCTGGGGCTTAGCAACCAAGTAGTTGCACACACCATAGTCCTAGCTAAATAAACCTGTACTTATCCATCTGCATCACAAGGTCTGCTTAAGCCTGAGGAGTAGGGGAGTGTTCGATCACCCCAAGATCAGAT
Source organism: Eleutherodactylus coqui (assembly GCF_035609145.1). Classification (NCBI taxonomy): domain Eukaryota; kingdom Metazoa; phylum Chordata; class Amphibia; order Anura; family Eleutherodactylidae; genus Eleutherodactylus; species Eleutherodactylus coqui. Next base: position 82,835,147 of record NC_089840.1, on the reverse strand, counting down.
TCATTCAGCCATAACCATGAAGCACACTGCAACCTGCGGCAAGCCGGAAGAGGTCTGCACTCTGAGCAGTTTCTGAAGGATGGCTAAGAAGCCATGTCCCAGTGGCAATGAGTGCAATTCGCTCTATACAATCTTGTACACAGGAGAAGGTATGCAACATGATTTGGTCATGTGGTGCAATTAGAAAGTTGTGATACCAGTGACTGATTTAAAGGAACTTTTTGGAGAAATAAGACTAACATGTATTTGAGTAAACTGCAGGCACATAATTTACTGTTGAATGTGGCAGTCTAAAAGCATCTTAAACAGTGCAACCTGCGAGTACACAGTTTAAACCTTGATACACAGATAAAAAAGCCCAAAGGAGGCAGCTCCTGAGGTATGGGAAAGCTATAGAGAGACTGATTAGGACTGAAAACCCCTATGATCCAACTAACAGTATTTGCCAGCCTGAAACACGAGCTACAATTCTCCAATACTCACTCAGTGGGACCTTCTGGAGGTTCTTAGGTCTCTGCAGCTTGTGGTGCTGTGTCTTTTCTGGCTGTTTGCTGAAAGCATGGAGGGAATGCACGGCTTGGAAGGATTTCAGGTCTTGAAGACAAGCGCAGGCTTCTAGCAGCATAGTGGCTTAATGATCAACTTCACCAGGAGTTTACTGGAAGGTTCAGTAGCTTTTCCAGCAACAGGGCAGGGATGATGCCAGCAGGAAGGATCTCTTCCCTTTCACAGCTCTGGCCGCAACCTCCTCCTCCCTCCTTCTAACTCTTTATCCCTGCACTTTCCAGCCTCTCAGCATTTTTGTATTTCTATGCTGCGACATAGAACAGGGGAAATGGAAATTCCATAGTATCCTCCAACCAGGACTCTCTTCTCCCTTCTTCTTCTAGTCAGGTTGATCAATGGCAGTGGACGGTGCTTTTGGTGCATACTGGAAGTTTTTCACAGGTCGTAAAATGATTATTTTACAGTTAAATGATCACATTAAATCAACTATTTAGTTCCCTATTCTAGCCCTATCTTCTATTAAATAGAAAAGAAGCAAGTATCAGGGAGAGCGCTTTGCACACCGTTTAGGACAAAAGTGTAAATATAGAGTTCAACTCACCGGGTGCCTAGAGTGCCACCTAGTGGTGACCCACTTGCACCATAGATCCAAGTAGATATATAGTAGTATTTTTCAGAAGTTCCCCAATATCCAGTTCACTGGAGAGCTGCAGTCCAATTATTGGTAACAAAAAACGGGTAAAAAATATACTAAAAAATGAAAAAAAACCTTTTCCTGCGCTTCTTTCTGTGGAGTTACCTCGTTTTCCAAAGAAATTATAAATGGCCCAAGTCCAAAAATAGAGTTTTATTATATAAAAAGGTCAGGAGGTAAATTACCTCTTTTTAAAAAACAAACAATACATCCAATGATATTTAATAAATATCAATTTTATGCATGCAACGCGTTTCGGCATTCTCAAACGCCTTTATCAAGCATAACATTATCAAACCGAAGTCACTTTAAATAACTAACTGTAAATACCATGCAAATTTGTGGGAGACAGAACTACCTTTGTTCCGAGCCGGCATGGAGCGCCATATTGGGCGAATATTGGTGACGCTTACTCGCTAGTGGCGTCATCTCAAAGCTAATTGAATGCACATCGCGCTCCATGAGACGTATCACGTGACGACAACACGGCGTGACGTGGTTATACTGACATTCTATGATATGGAACGCACGCTGTGTTCCATTGCTTGCTTTCCGTGAGGTCCGCAGAATGGGACACTACTAAGTGCTCCATCATTACGAACACTCAACTAAATTTACATCTAGAGATGAGCAAGCACACTCGTCCGAGCTTGATGCTCGTTCGAGTATTAGGGTACTCGAGATGCTCGTTACTCGAGACGAGCACCACGCGGTACTCGAGTCAATTCCATTTCCTTCCCTGCATGTTTAGCGCGATTTTCTAGCCAATAGACATGCAGGGAAGGCATTACCACTTCCTGTTGTGACGTGCCAGCCCTATCCCACCCCCCTGCTGTGAGTGGCTGGCGAGATCAAGTGACTGCTGAGTACTTAAAGTGGTCCCGCCCGCGGTTTGCCCCAGACACACACTGGGAGAGATTAGGGAAAGTGCTGCTGCTAATATAGGGAAAGTGTTAGAGTAGGATCCTGTCCTCAAGAACCCCAACAGTCCTTCTTAGGGCCACATCTGACCATGTGCATTACTGTTGTGGCTGCTGGGAGCAGTTTTGCACCAAAATGTTTTTTTTCATCTCGGGCTGTGCAGGCTATTACAGCTATAGCGTTCTCAGTCTGCAGTCTATTATACAGAGTATAGGGAAAGTGGTGCTGAGATAGGGACAGTGGTAGTGTAGGATCCTGTCTACAAGAACCCCAACGGTCCTTCTTAGGGCTACCTCTGACAGTCTGCATTTTACTGGGTGGCTGCTGGGAGTTGCAGTGCCTCACTATTACGCAGCTAGGCCTGTTTGCAGCCTTCCGTATAATTTTTTCTGGCTGCAGTTTGCGTTACAATATCGCTGTCAGCGTGAAAGTGTACGCAAATAATTCCATAATTATTTACACCTGTCTGCGTCTGCAGTGAATTATACTCACAGCCCAGGCCCAACACAGCAACTTTTAGAGGGAAAGTGATATAGACAGTATACAGCCTGTATTCTTTTTCACAAAAAAAAACGAAAAACCTTCGTTGGGCTGCCTCTCAGCGTCTGCATTTTACTGGGTGCTTGCGGGGAGTTGTAGTGCTTCACTAGTTCACAGCTAGGCCTGTTTGCAGCCTTTCGTATAATTTTTTTCTGTCTGGAGTTTGCGTTACAATACCGCTGTCAGCGTGAAAGTGTACGCAAATAATCCATAATTATTTATACCGTTCTCTGTCTGCAGTGAATTAGACCGCGGTCTCACCGCTAAACAGTACTGGAATATTATCGGGGCCACTGCTAAGTATTTTAGCTCAGCCGTTGTGCAGATCGTCCCACAATACCATTTCCGTTGCTGGGGTTGAGATCGCCGCAGTTACTAGCACTATCCACTGGCTTTACAGTCTTCTCCCACTCCACACAGCCGCTATAATCTACAAGTCTCTGCAAGCAGTAAATTACCCCAAGGTATCAGCACGAGACAGCGGGTTACTTTTTCCTAGTCACAGCATAGAGCCTCCGCTATCTACAAGTCTCTGTGTGTGGTGAATTAAGAACCAGTTGTCAGTGCTGTACAGTGGGGTAATTTATTTGGTCTCTGCTCTATTCGTTATCTGCCATAATGAGGGGTAGGGGTAGGTGTTGAGGACGTGGACGTGGACGCGGATGAGGAAGCGGAGGTCCAAGTGAGGGTGTCGGCAGAGGCCGAGTTCCTGGTCCAGGTGAATCACAGCCGGCTACTGCAGGATTAGGAAAGAGGCAAGCTTCTGGGGTCCTCAGCTTCATATCACAATTTATGGGTCCACGTGGTAGACCTTTATTACAAACAGAGCAGTGTGAGCAGGTCCTGTCGTGGATGGCAGAAAATGCATCCAGCAATGTATCGACCACCCAGTCTTCTACGCAGTCCACAGCTGCAACTCTGAATCCTCTGGCTGCTGCTCCTCCTTCCTCCCAGCCTCCTCACTCCATGAAAATGACATATTCTGAGGAGCAGGCAGACTCCCAGGAACTGTTCTCGGGTCCCTGCCTTGATTGGGAAACAATGGTTCCTCTCCCACCTGAGGAGTTTGTCGTGACCGATGCCCAACCTTTGGAAAGTTCCCGTGGTCCGGGTGATGAGGCTGGGGACTTCCGGCAACTGTCTCAAGAGCTTTCAGTGGGTGAGGAGGATGATGATGATGAGACACAGTTGTCTATCAGTGAGGTAGTAGTAAGGGCAGTAAGTCTGAGGGAGGAGCGCACAGAGGATTCGGAGGAAGAGCAGCTGGACGATGAGGTGACCGACCCCACCTGGTTTGCTAAGCCTACTCAGGACAGGTCTTCAGAGGGGGAGGCAAGTGCAGCAGCAGGACAGGTTGGAAGAGGCAGTGGGGTGGCCAGAGGTAGAGGCAGGGCCAGAGCGAAGAATCCCCCAATTGTTTCCCAAAGCAACCCCTCGCACCAAGCCTCCATGCAGAGGGCTAGGTGTTCAAAGGTGTGGATGTTTTACAGTGAGAGCGCAGACAACCGAAGAACAGTGGTGTGCAACCTGTGTCGCACCAAGATCAGCCGGGGAGCCACCACTACCAGACTCACCACCACCAGCAAGCATATGATGACCAAGCACCCCACAAGGTGGGACGAAGGCCGTTCACCGTCTCCGGGTCACACCACTGCCTCTTCCCCTGTGCCCCAACCTGCCACACAGATCCAATCCCCCTCTCAGGACACAGGCACGAGCGCCTCCAGGCCTGCACCCACACCCTCACCTCCACTGTCCTCCACCCCATCCAGCAATGTCTTTCAGCGCAGCGTTCAGCTGTCACTAACACAAGCGTTGGAGCGAAAGTGCAAATACACCGCCACGCACCTGCACGCACAAGCTTTAAACGTGCACATTGCCAAATTAATCACTCTGGAGATGCTGCCGTACAGGCTTATGGAAACAGAGGCTTTCAAAAACATGATGGCGGTAGCGGTCCCGCGCTACTAAATCCCCAGTCGACACTATTTTTCCCGGTGTGCCGTCCCAGCCCTACACCAGCACATCTCCCGCAACATAAATCATGCCCTCACCAACGCGGTTACTGGGAAGGTTCACTTAACCACGGACACGTGGACAAGTACTGGCGGGCAGGGCCACTATATCTCCCTGATGGCACATTGGGTGAATTTGGTGGAGGCTGGGACCAAGTCAGAGCCTGGGACCACTCACGTCCTACCCACACCCAGAATAGCGGGTACTTCCTCGGTGCTGGTATCTGCGGCGGTCTATGCCACCTCCTCTAAACCCTCCCCCTCCTCCTATGCAACCTCTACCTCTCAATTAAGAAGTATGAGCAGCACGTCGCCAGCAGTCGGTGTGGCGCAACGCAGCAGCACAGCGGTGGGCAAGCGCCAGCAGGCCGTGCTGAAACTACTCAGCTTAGGTGACAAGAGACACAAGGCCCCAGAACTGATGCAGGGTCTGACAGAGCAGACCGACCTCTGGCTTTTGCAGCTGAGCCTCCAACCGGGCATGGTCGTGTGTGACAACAGCCGTAACCTGGTCGCGGCTCTGCAGCTCGGCAGCATCACACACGCGCCATGCCTGGCCCACGTCTTCAATCTGGTGGTTCAGCGGTTTCTGAAAAACTACCCGCACTTATCTGACCTGCTCGGCAAGGTACACTGCGTCTGCGTACATTGCCGCAAGTCCACCACAGACGCTGCCACCCAGAGGACCCTGCAACATCGGTTTAATCTGCCAGTGCACCGACTGCTGTGCGACGTGCCCACACGGTGGAATTCTACGTTGCACATGTTGGCCAGGCTCTATGAGCAACGTAGAGCAATAGTGGAATACCAAATCCAACATGGGCAGCGTAGTGGTAGTCAGCCTCCCCAATTTTTTACCGAGAAGTGGGCCTGGATGGCAGACATCTGCCAGGTCCTCGAAAACTTTGAGGAGTCTACCCAGATGGTGATCGGCGACGCTGCAATCATTAGCGTTACCATCCCGCTGCTATGCTTGCTGAGAAGTTCGCTGCAAGGCATAAAGAACGACACTTTGCGGTTGGAACAGGAGACGGGGGATGACAGTATGTCGCTTGATAGCCAGACCACCCTTATGTCTATATCTCAGCGCGTTTTGGAGGAGAAGGAGGATGGGGAGGAGCAGGAGGAGGGGGAAGAGACAGCTGGGCACACTGCAGAGGGTACCCATGCTGCTTGTCTCTCATCTGTTCAGCGTGTATGGGCTGTGGAGGAGGAGGATCCTGAAAGATATCTTCCTAGCGAGGACAGCCATGTCTTGCGTACTGGCACCCTCGTAAACATGGTGACTTCATGTTAGGCTGCCTTTCTCGTGACCCTCACGTTAGACGCATTCTGGCCAACACGGATTACTGGGTGTACACCCTTCTCGACCCATGGTACAAGGAGAACCTTTCCACTCTCATTCCCGAAGAGGAAAGGGGTTTGAGAGTGATGCAATACCACAGGGCCCTGGTGGACAAAGTGATGCTAAAGTTCCCATCTGACAGCGCTAGCGGCAGAAGGCGCAGTTCCGGGGGCCAAGTAGCAGGGGAGGCGTGGAGATCAGGCAGCATGTTCAGCGCAGGCAGGGGAACACTCTCAAGGCCTTTGCCAGCTTTATGGCTCCCCAGCAATACTGCGCCACCACTCTCCAGTCAAGGTTGAGTCGGAGGGAGCACTGTAAAAAGATGGTGAGGGAGTACATAGCCGATCATACCACCGTCCTCTGTGATGCCTCTGCTCCATACAACTATTGGGTGTCAAAGCTGGACACGTGGCACGAACTTGCGCTGTACGCCCTGAAGGTGCTGGCCTGCCCTGCCGCTAGCGTCTTGTCAAAGAGGGTGTTTAGTGCAGCTGGGGAAATCATCGCTGATAAGCGTACCCGCCTGTCAACTGCCAGTGCCGACATGCTTACACTCATAAAGATGAACAAAGCCTGGATTTCCCCAGACTTCTCTTCTCCACCGGCGGAGAGCAGCGGAACCTAAAGATTTTTTTCGCTGCCACCGCAGATAAAAGCACTCTTCTCTATCACCGGAAAAACGGGGCACTTAGCTTTGTCAATCTGTCTCTGACATTAGTCCTCCTCCTGCTACTCCTCCTCCAGAAACAACATGTCATCACGCTGAACTGCCAATTTTTCTGCGGCCCAAAAGGCTCATCTAACAATTTTTTTCCAATTTTTCAAATTTTCATAAATATTGATATTTTAACATGAACCAATTTTTTGAACAGGGCTGCCTCCAGGCTGTGTTACAAATTAAGCAACAGCGAGCTGTATCTGTCAGGAAACCAGGGAAAGCAGGAGTCGGGGGTCCCTGCAACGTAGCCCACAACCCCTGTCCCTGCCTACTTGCCTCCACTCCTGGCTAACCCCAGGCGGGCAACTGGGCGACGGTCCCTACATTGGCTAGGGGAATGCTGGGGAAATCCACAATCCCTGGGAAAAGAAAACAAATGAGCAGACAGACAGACAACCACAGCGAAGCACAAGGAAAAACCGCAAACCAGTCCAGGAGCAAGCCAGGGTCAAGCACTAAAAGTCAGTCTGGAGAAACGCAGTACAGAAGGAGGAGACAAAATCAGGTCAGGGGAAAAGCCGAGGGCAATATACTAGTAAACAGGAAAACAAGGTAATGCTGGTGAGTGCAAGGAAGCCTATACAAACACTGGCAGTGTCAGGAAGCAACTGAGGGGTTTAAATGCTGTCAGAGCTCCTGACCCAGGAGCTGATTGGGGCGGAGCACCTGACAGCAGCAGGGTAATCAAACAGTGCTGGGAGAACCTCCCTCAGCACTAGCAGACCAGACAAGGTCAGTGAAGATGCAGCAGGCTGCCATGGAAACAGGAACACGGCACCGGCCAGCAGCTGCGATGCTCCTAGCACCTCTGTGACGTGTAGGAGCTGGGCGGCCAGAAGTGATGACCAGCGTAGGAGTCCCCCTGCGTCGCGCACTCGCAGCAGGGGTGACAGCGTCCGCCGTGCGGTCATGGCGACTCCGATACCAGCCAATCCTGACAGTATCTTTAAACAAATATTTATGGGTTTCACCTGCCCTCTTGGTTGAGCAAATTTTCAGGGGTACATTTGTACTCTTGGTACACTAATTGTTCTGACCCTCGCCTATACTGTTAACTTACTAATTTTTCCAGCCTTCGCCTACAGTCATGTACCCCAATTTTCAGGGGTTTCGCCTATACTCTTGCTACAAAAATTTTACTCAGGTCTTACTGTATTTCTGCTACATAAATGTTACTGGGGTCTGCCTAAACTTCTGCTACATACATGTTACTTGGGTTTGCCTATACTTCTGCCACATAAAGGTTACAGGGGTCTGCCTATACTTCTGCCACATAAAGGTTACAGGGGTCTGCCTATACTTCTGCCACATAAATGTTACAGGGGTCTGTCTATACTTCTGCCACATAAATGTTACAGGGGTCTGCCTATACTTCTGCCACATAAATGTTACAGGGGTTTGCCTATACTTCTGCCACATAAATTTTACAGGGGTCTGCCTATACTTCTGCTACAGAAATGTTACAGGGGTCTGCATATACGTCTGCCACATAAATGTTACAGGGGTCTGCCTATACTTCTGCTACAGAAATGTTACAGGGGTCTGCCTATACTTCTGCCACATAAATGTTACAGGGGTCTGCTTATACTTCTGCTACAGAAATGTTACAGTGGTCTGCCTATACATTTGCTACAGAAATGTTACAGGGGTCTGCCTATACTGCCGCTACAAAAATGTTACAGGGTTCTGCCTATACTGCTGCTACAGAAATGTTACAGGGGTCTACCTATACTGCTGCTACAGAAATGTTACAGGGGTCTGCCTATACTGCTACAAAAATATTACAGGGGTCTGCCTATACTGCTGCTACAAAAATGTTACAGGGGTCTGCCTATACTTCTGCCGCATAAATGTTACAGGGGTCTGCCTATACTTCTGCTGCAGAAATGTTACAGGGGTCTGCCTATACTTCTGCCACATAAATGTTACAGGGGTCTGTCTATACTTCTGCTACAGAAATGTTACAGGGTTCTGCCTATAGTTCTGCCACATAAATGTTACAGGGTTCTGCCTATACTGCTGCTACAGAAATGTTAGAGGGGTCTGCCTATACTGCTGCTACAAAAATCTTACAGGGGTCTGCCTATACTGCTGCTATAGAAATGTTACTGGGGTCTGTCTATACATTTACTACAGAAATGCTACAGGGGTCTGCCTATACTTGTGCTACAGAAATCTTACTGGGGTCTGTTTATACCTTTGCCACAGGAATGTTACAGGGGTCTGTATATACTATGGGTGCACTAAGTCTTCCCATCACGGTGTTTTACCTATCTGGCACAAATAATACAGTGACTGACTAGGCCAGGATTGTGGGCCGAGGCCAAGTTGCTAGGCGGGGTGAAACTCTCCCATGGTTGGGCACTCCTATTTCTTCCTGTGTAATACCATCTTTGTGCACTTACAGCATAGGCGAGCCCAAGGAACTCAAAGACTTCCCCTTGCAGTGTTGAGCTATCTGTGTATAGCGGGTCCTGGTCATGGTGTCTTGGCCTTGTAATGCCACCTCCTCCTCCTGCTTGGGGTCAGGGGATCAGCACTGGGCATTATGTATTTTCTCCCGTGTTACCACAGTTATCTGAGACACTGGTTTGGGCCAAAGAAGAGCAGCATTACTGCATTAATGAGACGTTCACAGCTGTACTAGCATCGGAGTCCGCTCTATGCCCACGATTGCTGAGGGTGTGTGCAGAGGCCTATGTCCTCGGCGCAGTGCAAGTCTGCCATGTTTGGGCACTGTCATTTCTTCATGTTTATTACTGTCTTTGGGTTCCTTCAGCTCGCCTATGCTGTGGGTGCACAAAGACTTCACATAGCGGTGTTTGACCTGTCTGCCACAAATACACTGACTGACTTGGGTAGGGTGCAGAGTGCAGATGGCTTTCCCCTTGCGGAGTTGAATGAGCTATCCGACACCTATACAGAATGAATACTGTGTGGGCACATGGATTTTTCCATTGCTATGTCAGTCGCGGCACCTTGGGTCACACAAGGCGTTTGCTGGGGCCGAGCCTGACCAAGAGCCCGCTCACATACTTCCCACACAGGTTACAGCGGATCCTGGTCATGGTTTCCTGGCCCTTTAAGGCCACCTCCTCCTCATGCTTGGGGTCAGGGGATCAGCACTGGGCATCATGTATTTTCTCTCGTGTTACCCCAGTTATCTAAGACACGGGTTTGGGCCAAAGACGACAAGCGTTACTGCATTCATAAGACATTCACAGCTATACTAGCATCGGAGTCCGCTTCATGCTCGCGATTGCTGAGGGTGTGGGCAGAGGCCTATGTCCTCGGCGCAGTGAAAGTCTGCCATGTTTGGGCACTCTGATTTCTTCATGGTTCATATCTTGGGTTGCCCAAGACCCACCTATGTTGTGGGTTCACACTGACTTCGCAGAGCGGTAATTTACCTGTCTGGCACAAAGTCGCTAACTGACTTGGGTAGGGTGCAGAGTGCAGATGGTTTTTCCTTGCCTTGTCGATGAGGTATCCGGCACCCAAACAGAATGACTAGTGTGTGGACACATGGATTCCCCATTGCTATGTCACTCGCGGCACCTTGGGCCACACAAGGTGTTTGCTGGGACCGAGCCTGACCAAGGGCCCGCTCACATATTTCCCACACAGGCTACAGCCGGTCCTGGTCATGGTTTCTTGGCCTTGTAAGGCCACCTCCTCCTCCTGCTTGGGGTCAGGGTTTCAGCACTGGGCATCATGTATTTTCTCTCGTGTTACCACAGTTATCTGAGACACTGGTTTGGGCCAAAAAAGAGGAGCGTTGCTCCATTCATGAGACGTTCACTGCTGTACTAGCATCGGAGTCTGCTTCATGCTCGCGATTGCTGAGGGTGTGGGCTGAGGCCTATGTCCTGGGGGAACTGCAACTGTGCCAGGTTGGGCCTGTGGAACTTGTTCCAGGTTAATCCAGTCTTTGGAGTGGTGAAGGCAACCGCAACTAATTTAATGAGACGTTCACAGCTGGACTAGCATCGAAGTCTGCTTTATGCCCACGATTGCTGAGGGTGTGGGCCGAGGTCCTTGGCAGGGTGTAACTTTTCCATGTTCAGGCGCTGTGATTTCTTTATGCGTAATACCATCTTTAAGTTCCTGGGGCTCGCCTATGCTGTTGGTGCACAAAGACTTCCCATTGCGGTGTTTTACCTGTCTGACACAAACCCACCGACTGACTAGGGCAGAAAAATAGGCCGAGGCCTTTCGCAGGGTGAAACTCTGCCATGTTTGTGCACTCTGATTTCCTCATGTGTAATACCATGCATGAGTTTCTTGGGCTAGCCTATGCTGTGAGTGCACAATGAGTTCCCATTGTGTTGCTTTACCTGTCTGGCACAAATACACTGACTGACTAGGGTAGAAATGTGGGCCGAGGTCCTTGGCAGGGTGAAAGTCTGCCATGTTTGGGCGCTCTGATTTCTTCTTGTGTAATACCATTTTTGTGCACCGACAGCATAGGCAAGCCCAAGGAACTGAAAGACTTTCCATTGCGGTGTTGAGCTATCTAACACCTACACAGAATGAATTGTGTGGGGACACATAGATTTCCCATTGCTCTGCAACTCGCGGCACCCTGGGTCACACAAGATGGAGGCTGAGAACGAGCCTGACCCTGGGCCCGCTCACGTGCTTCCCACACAGAATATTGCTGCATTGTGGAGATGTGTAGAAGTGCTAGCACCTAAGTCACCTTTATGCCCACGTTTGCAGCTCCTGACTATTTTGCGACGGAGGTGGCACAGGATTGGAATGATGATCGTACGTCAATTTATCTTCGATAAATTGACGTATGTTATACACTGTCATGTCATGGAATAGCAGTATGTAAATTGATTATGAAGTGGCATTAGCTCAGGAGACAGCTTGCGAACGCCTATACCTACCTGTCTAAGTTGTGAGGTGTTACAGAATCGAGTCACATTATTATCACCACTGGCTAATATTCAGAGTAACGGTCATGTGCCGCACGGAAAGCAGCTAGATGGTCTGTGAGCGACTCAATAAGGTAAGTTGTCTCAGGTATCTGGAGCCATGCTGACTGCAGTGCATCCCACAGTTGCTGGAGGGTGAGTGGCAGAGGATCCATAGAGCGAACATGATGATTGAGGTTGTAGTGGCCAGAAGTCTGTTGCTGACCCCTCCATAACTGTCATACATGTCATGTCTTTTGTACATGCGCTGTGCAAAGTTGTCTAGTCATTTTGTTATGTGTATTGCACAATTGCAGCAAGTGAGAGGTTAATGTTTTCATGAGACTGGGAGATGTCTGCAAAAGTATCAATATTTGTCTAGTCACGTGATCTATGTTGTCTATAAGTGTGAGTGCTTTGGGTGTGGTAGTGAGTCTTCAGTCTTCTGGGTTCCTAAGAGAGAGTGCCAGCCACATGGGGGTATCTTCAACCCTCATATGGTGAAGAATGGAAGAAGATGAGAGGTTTCCTGAGTACCCCAATACCAGGAGCCAACAGTGAGTGAGGATAAGTATGAGAGAGATTAAGAGTGAGCGAGAAGAGACAGCCAAAATGACCATGCAGAGGTATTGTTCCATGAGAGTGTCTGTGGAGTGACCTCACCCCTATCCTCCTCTGGAGAGTTCCCCTTCCAGGAGTGGTTCCTAGCAGATAACTGCTACTGCAGGACTGGAGTCATCCTGTGTTTCCTCCCTGACCTCTAATCTTCTGTTTACCTGCACCAGTGTATTCTTAAAGGGGTTGTCTCGCGGCAGCAAGAGAGGTTAAGCACTTCTGTATGGCAATATTAATGCACTTTGTAATATACATCGTGCATTAAATATGAGCCATACAGAAGTTATACACTTAGCTTCCCTGCGCTGTTTCCATGGCTCCGTCTAACTTCAGCGTCTAATCGCCCGATTAGGCGCGCTTGCGCAGAAGGGTCTTCTGCCTTCGGCTCGGTCTGGCACGAGCGGCGTTCTGGCTCCGCCCCCTTCTACGCATCATCGCGTAGCTCCACCCCGTCACGTGTGCCGATTCCAGCCAATCAGGAGGCTGGAATCGGCACACGCAAAGGAGCGGAGCTACACGATGACGCGTAGAAGGGGCGGAGCCAGAACGCCGCTGCTGCCGGACAGACCCGAAGGCAGAAGACCCTTCTGCGCAAGCGCGTCTAATCGGGCGATTAGACGCTGAAGTTAGACGGAGCCATGGAGACGGGGACGCCAGCGCAGGGAAGGTAAGTGTATAACTTCTATATGGCTCATATTTAATGCACGATGTATATTACAAAGTGCATTAATATGGCCATACAGAAGTGTATAACCCCACTTGCTGCCGCGAGACAACCCCTTTAAGTTGTATTCTGATAAAGTTCCAAGTAAAGTTGTGCCAGGCCCCCAGCATTCCCAGGGACCTGAGGTATGTTGCATAGTCTGCGGCTCCTTTATTTACTGCCAAGGGTCATTCCGGTGGGTAACAGAACAGTGGATATCACCCGTGACAACCTTATCTCCTGTTTCTTATGTTTATTGGCCATCCCTCTCCTTAGGGTGTCCGGAAGAGATCCTGCACTGCTCTGGTCGAGACTATGTGTGTCCCTCCGCGAGGAAGCCTGGTAAGTGTCACTGTGACAAGTGACCACTCTACCCTCCCAGCTCCTCAACATATGCCCTGTGTCTGGAGTCACCCTACAGGACGCTGCAAGGTGGTCCCACAGATCCTCAATTGAGTTTACGTCTGGTAGAATTACTGGGCCAGGAAGTACTTGGAAGTCTTGGTTGTGCTCTACCAACCAACGTCGCACATTTCTAGACATGTGACATGTTACATTGTCTTGCTGGAAGATCCCATCTGCCCCAGGGAATAAAAAAACATGTATGGTGTACGTGATCTGCAAGGATAGATTAATACTAGAGATGAGCGAGCACCAAAATGCTCGGGTGCTCGTTACTCGGGACGAAATTATCGCGATGCTCGAGGGTTCGTTTCGAGTAACGAACCCCATTGAAGTCAATGGGCGACCCGAGCATTTTTGTATTTCGCCGATGCTCGCTAAGGTTTTCATGTGTGAAAATCTGGGCAATTCAAGAAAGTGATGGGAACGACACAGCAACGGATAGGCCAGGCGAGGGGCTACATGTTGGGCTGCATCTCAAGTTCACAGGTCCCACTATTAAGCCACAATACCGGCAAGAGTGGCCCCCCCCCCCTCCCAACAACTTTTACTTCTGAAAATCCCTCATTAGCAATGCATACCTTAGCTAAGCACCACACTACCTCCAACAAAGCACAATCACTGCCTGCATGACACTCCGCTGCCACTTCTCCTGGGTTACATGCTGCCCAACCCCCCCGCACGACCCAGTGTCCACAGCGCACACCAAATTGTCCCTGCGCAGCCTTCAGCTGCCCTCATGCCACGCCACACTCATGTCTATTTATAAGTGCGTCTGCCATGAGGAGGAACCGCAGGCACACACTGCAGAGGGTTGGCACGGCTAGGCAGCGACCCTCTTTAAAAGGGGCGGGGCGATAGCCCACAATGCTGTACAGAAGCAATGAGAAATAGAATCCTGTGCCACCGCCATCAGGAGCTGCACACGTGGGCATAGCAATGGGGAACCTATGTGCCACACACTATTCACTCTGTCAAGGTGTCTGCATGCCCCAGTCAGACCGGGCTTTTTAATTCATAGACACAGGCAGGTACAACTCCCTATTGTGAAGTCCCTGTGGACCGACAGCATGGGTGGCTCCCTGGAACCCACCGGCGGTACATAAAAATATCCCATTGCAGTGCCCATCACAGCTGAGGTAGTAATGTCATGTTTAATGCAGGTGGGCTTCGGCCCACACTGCATGCCCCAGTCAGACTGGGGTTCTTTACAAGTGGAAACAGATGCATTTATAATTCCCTGTGGACCCACAGCATGGGTGGGTGCCAGGAAGCCACCGGCGGTACATAAAAATATCCCATTGCATTGCCCAACACAGCTGAGGTAGTAATGTTGTGCTTAATACAGGTGGGCTTCGGCCCACACTGCATGCCCCAGTCAGACTGGGGTTCTTTACAAGTGGACACATGTAGGTTAAACTCCGTGTGCACCTACAGCATGGGTGGCTCCCTGGAACCCACCGGCGGTACATAAAAATATCCCATTGCATTGCCCAACACAGCTGAGGTAGTAATGTCGTGCTTAATGCAGGTGGGCTTCAGCCCACACTGCATGCCCCAGTCTGACTGGGGTTCTTTACAAGTGGACACAGATGCTTTTATAATTCCCTGTGGACCCACAGCATGGGTGGGTGCCAGGAAGCCACCGGCGGTACATAAAAATATCCCATTGCATTGCCCAACACAGCTGAGGTAGTAATGTCGTGCTTAATGCAGGTGGGCTTCGGCCCACACTGCATGCCCCAGTCTGACTGGGGTTCTTTACAAGTGGACACATGTAGGTTAAACTCCGTGTGCACCTACAGCATGGGTGGCTCCCTGGAACCCACCGGCGATACACAAAAATATCCCATTGCATTGCCCAACACAGCGGATGTAACGTCAGCTGTAATGCAGGTGGGCTAAAAATTCATTTGATTACACTGTAGGCGAGGGCCCACAAAAATTGCTGTATCAACAGTACTAATGTACATCCAAAAAATTGGCCATGGCCAACCAAGAGGGCAGGTGAAACCCATTAATCGCTTTGGTTAATGTGGCTTAAGTGGTAACTAGGCCTGGAGGCAGCCCAGTTTAACGAAAAATTGGTTCAAGTTAAAGTTTCAACGCTTTTAAGAGCATTGAAACATATAAAAATTGTTTAGAAAAATTATATGAGTGAGCCTTGTGGCCCTAAGAAAAATTGCCCGTTCAGCGTGATTACGTGAAGTTTCAGGAGGAGGAGCAGGAGGAGGAGGAGGAATATTAGACACAGATTGATGAAGCAGAAATGTCCCCGTTTTGGATGGTGAGAGAGAACGTAGCTTCCATCCGCGGGTGCAGCCTACGTATTGCTTACGTATCGCTGCTGTCCGCTGGTGGAGAAGAGAAGTCTGGGGAAATCCAGGCTTTGTTCATCTTGATGAGTGTAAGCCTGTCGGCACTGTCGATTGACAGGTGGGTACGCTTATCCGTGATGATTCCCCCAGCCACACTAAACACACTCTCTGACAAGACGCTAGCCGCAGGACAAGCAAGCACCTCCAGGGCATACAGCGCGAGTTCAGGCCACGTGTCCAGCTTCGACACCCAGTAGTTGTAGGGGGCAGAGGTGTCACGGAGGACGGTCATGCGATCGGCTACGTACTCCCTCACCATCCTTTTACAGTGCTCCCGCCGACTCAGCCTTGACTGGGGAGCGGTGACACAGTCTTGCTGGGGAGCCATAAAGCTGGCAAAGGCCTTGGAGAATGTTCCCCTGCCTGCGCTGTACATGCTGCCTGATCTCTGCGCCTCCCCTGCTACCTGGCCCTTGGAACTGCGCCTTCTGCCACTAGCGCTGTCGGATGGAAAGTTTACCATCAGTTTGTCCACCAGCGCCCTGTGGTATAGCATCATTCTCGAACCCCTTTCCTCTTTGGGAATGAGAGTGCAAAGGCTCTCCTTATACCGTGGATCGAGCAGTGTGTACACCCAGTAATCCGTAGTGGCCAGAATGCGTATAACGCGAGGGTCACGAGAAAGGCATCCTAACATGAAGTCAGCCATGTGTGCCAGGGTACCTGTACGCAACACATGGCTGTCCTCACTAGGAAGATCACTTTCAGGATCCTCCTCCTCTTCCTCCTCCTCAGGCCATACACGCTGAAAGGATGACAGGCAAGCAGCATGGGTACCGTCAGCAGTGGGCCAAGCTGTCTCTTCCCCCTCCTCCTCATCCTCCTCATGCTCCTCCTCCTCCTCCTCAACACGCTGAGATATAGACAGGAGGGTGCTCTGACTATCCAGCGACATACTGTCTTCCCCCGGCTCTGTTTCCGAGCGCAAAGCGTCTGCCTTTATGCTTTGCAGGGAACTTCTCAAGATGCATAGCAGAGGAATGGTGACGCTAATGATTGCAGCATCGCCGCTCACCACCTGGGTAGACTCCTCAAATTTTCCAAGGACCTGGCAGATGGCTGCCAACCAGGGCCACTCTTTTGTAAATAATTGAGGAGGCTGACTCCCACTGCACCGCGCAAGTTGGAGTTGGTATTCCACTATAGCTCTACGCTGCTCATAGAGTCTGGCCAACATGTGGAGCGTAGAGTTCCACTGTGTGGGCACGTCGCACAGCAGTCGGTGCACTGGCAGATTAAACCTATGTTGCAGTGTCCGCAGGGTGGCAGCGTGCGTGTGGGATTTGCGGAAATGTGCGCAGAGCTGGCGCACCTTTCCGAGCAGGTATGACAAGTGGGGGTAGCTTTTCAGAAAGCGCTGAACCACCAAATTAAAGACATGGGCCAGGCATGGCACGTGCGTGAGGCTGCCGAGCTGCAGAGCCGCCACCAGCTTACGGCCGTTGTCACACACGACCATGCCCGGTTGGAGGCTCAGCGGCGCAAGCCAGTGGTCGGTCTGCTCTGTCAGACCCTGCAGCAGTTCGTGGGCTGTGTGCCTCTTCTCTCCTAAGCTGAGTAGTTTCAGCACGGCCTGCTGACGCTTGCCCACCGCTGTGCTGCCACGCCGCGTGACACCGACTGCTGGCGACGTGCTGCTGACACATCTTGATTGCGAGACAGAGGTTGCGTTGGAGGAGGAGGAGGAGGAGGAAGGTGCTTTAGTGGAGGAAGCAAACACCACCACAGATACCACCACCGAGCTGTGGCCCGCAATTCTGGGGGTGGGTAGGACGTGAGCGGTCCCAGGCTCTGACTCTGTCCCAGCCTCCACTAAATTCACCCAATGTGCCGTCAGGGAGATATAGTGGCCCTGCCCGCCTGTGCTTGTCCACGTGTCCGTTGTTAAGTGGACCTTGGCAGTAACCGCGTTGGTGAGGGCGCGTACAATGTTGCGGGAGACGTGGTCGTGCAGGGCTGGGACGGCACATTGGGAAAAGTAGTGGCGACTGGGAACCGAGTAGCGCGGGGCAGCCGCCGCCATCATGCTTTTGAAAGCCTCCGTTTCCACAAGCCTATACGGCAGCATCTCTAGGCTGATCAATTTTGCAATGTGCAAGTTTAACGCTTGAGCGTGCGGGTGCGTGGCGTCGTACTTGCGCTTGCGCTCAAACTGTGGCACTAGCGACGTCTGGACGCTGCGCTGAGAGACATTGCTGGATGGGGCCGAGGACAGCGGAGGTGAGGGTGTGGGTGCAGGCCAGGAGACGGTAGTGCCTGTGTCCTCAGAGGGGGGTTGGATCTCAGTGGCAGGTTGGGGCACAGGGGGAGAGGCAGTGGTGCAAACCGGAGGCGGTGAACGGGCATCGTCCCACCTTGTGGGGTGCTTGGCCATCATATGCCTGCGCATGCTGTTGGTGGTGCCTCCCCAGCTGATCTTGACGCGACAAAGGTTGCACACCACTGTTCGTCGGTCGTCAGGCGTCTTTGTGAAAAACTGCCACACCGTAGAGCACCTTGACCTGTGCAGGGTGGCATGGCGCGAGGGGGCGCTTTGGGAAACAGTTGGTGGATTATTCGGTCTGGCCCTGCCTCTACCCCTGGCCACCGCACTGGCTCGGCCTGTGCCCACACCCTCACTTGGCCCTCCGCGTCCTCGGCCGCGTCCACATCCTCTAGGCCTACCCCTACCCCTCAGCATGCTGTATTACCAGTGATTTGATTTCCCAGGCAGGAAAGAAATTGGCGCAAGGCTGCACTCAACCGTAGCTGGTTGCGTCTGATTTTTGTACGTTCTCCACGCAGCACACACGTACACGGAGACCTTAGGACTGACACAGGCAGGCCAAATATAATTTTTTCGCTTTTTTGCAAAGGGATGGCCCCACTGCGTATATTCAATGAACAATACGTTTAATAACTGTGGTGCGGCCCTGAAAAAGTGTCACACAACTTTAGTGTAGCAGAGTTATTAACTCTGGCAGAGCAGGTATTTGCCAGTCAGGAAAGACAATGGCGCAAGCCTGCAGTAAACCGTAGCTGGTTGCGTCTGATTTTTGTACATTCTCCATGCAGCACACACGTACACGGAGACCTTAGGACTGACACAGGCAGGCCAAATATAATTTTTTCGCTTTTTTGCAAAGGGAAGGCCCCACTGCGTATATTCAATGAACAATACGTTTAATAACTGTGGTGTGGCCCTGAAAAAGTGTCACACAACTTTAGTGTAGCAGAGTTATTAACTCTGGCAGAGCAGGTATTTGCCAGTCAGGAAAGACAATGGCGCAAGCCTGCAGTAAACCGTAGCTGGTTGCGTCTGATTTTTGTACGTTCTCCACGCAGCACACACGTACACGGAGACCTTAGGACTGACACAGGCAGGCCAAATATAATTTTTTCACTTTTTTGCAAAGGGAAGGCCCCACTGCGTATATTCAATGAACAATACGTTTAATA
This sequence comes from Eleutherodactylus coqui, assembly GCF_035609145.1. Lineage (NCBI taxonomy): Eukaryota > Metazoa > Chordata > Amphibia > Anura > Eleutherodactylidae > Eleutherodactylus > Eleutherodactylus coqui. The sequence continues at coordinate 82,815,949 of NC_089840.1, read as the reverse complement.
TCTGTGGTGTGGCCCTGAAAAAGTGTCACACAACTTTAGTGTAGCAGAGTTATTAACTCTGGCAGAGCAGGTATTTGCCAGTCAGGAAAGACAATGGCGCAAGCCTGCAGTAAACCGTAGCTGGTTGCGTCTGATTTTTGTACGTTCTCCACGCAGCACACACGTACACGGAGACCTTAGGACTGACACAGGCAGGCCAAATATAATTTTTTCGCTTTTTTGCAAAGGGAAGGCCCCACTGCGTATATTCAATGAACAATATGTTTAATAACTGTGGTGTGGCCCTGAAAAAGTGTCACACAACTTTAGTGTAGCAGAGTTATTAACTCTGGCAGAGCAGGTATTTGCCAGTCAGGAAAGACAATGGCGCAAGCCTGCAGTAAACCGTAGCTGGTTGCGTCTGATTTTTGTACGTTCTCCACGCAGCACACACGTACACGGAGACCTTAGGACTGACACAGGCAGGCCAAATATAATTTTTTCGCTTTTTTGCAAAGGGAAGGCCCCACTGCGTATATTCAATGAACAATAACTGTGTTGTGGCCCTGTCTACACAATTCTGTCCCTGTAGTATCAATGGAGGGTGCAATGCTCTGCACAGACGATTTTTAGAAAAAAAAAAAAAAAACACTGCTAGCAGCAGCCTGCACACAGGTAGATGTGGCCCTAAGAAGGACCTTTGGGGTTCTTGAAGCCTACACTAACTCCTAACGCTCTCCCTACAGCAGCTCCAGCACGATAGTACTTTCCCTCAGCTAAGTCACAAGGCATGTGTGGCGAGCCGCGGGAGGGGCCGACTTTTATACTCGGGTGACATCTGATCTCCCCAGCCACTCACAGCAGGGGGGTGGTATAGGGCTTGAACGTCACAGGGGGAAATTGTAATGCCTTCCCTGTCTTTCAATTGGCCAGAAAAGCGCGCTAACGTCTCAGAGAGGAAACTGAAAGTAACCAGAACACCGCGTGGTACTCGTTACGAGTAACGAGCATCCCGAACACCGTAATATTCGCACGAATATCAAGCTCGGACGAGTACGCTCGCTCATCTCTAATTAATACCCAAATTGGTTTAATGTGCGTTCCACTTGGTTAAGTGGCCCGGAGGATGCCACAAAAATACTCCCTAGACCATAACACTGCTGTCAACAGTTTTAACTCACTTTAAACCAGTAGACTCCAACAGTTGCTTGGATTTTTTCAGTTGCTACGCCAAGAGATGGAAGACAAATGTGCCTTATGGAAAATGTAATAGAATCAGAAGGAATTGTTCCTCTGATAACAATTTTAAAGATCAGTCTGAGATTTTCATACACCAATTTTGGAAAAGGGGGTTACCCTGAAGGTATTATCCAATCCTATTATAGTTGAGTTGAAAAGGAGGTAAGAGAAGGCTGGCTATGTAGATTGAATACTAATCAAGAGTATAAGCACAATTCACCACCTGCTTCAACTCTAGACACTCGGAACTTAAGACTATTACTAAAAAACATTGGGGTATTTTACATTGTGATCCATATTTAAAGGGGTTGTCCCGCGCCGAAACGGGTTTTTTTTTTTTCAACCCCCCCCCCCCCCCCCCCGTTCGGCGCGAGACAACCCCGCTGCAGGGAAGTAAAGAAAGCTTACCGGAGCGCTTACCTTAATCCCCGCGCTCCGGTGACTTCAATACTTACCGCTGAAGATGGCCGCCGGGATCCTCTGTCTCCGTGGACCGCAGCTCTTCTGTGCGGTCCATTGCCGATTCCAGCCTCCTGATTGGCTGGAATCGGCACGTGACGGGGCGGAGCTACACGGAGCCGCTCTCTGGCACGAGCGGCTCCATAGAAGACTGCAGAAGACCCGGACTGCGCAAGCGCGGCTAATTTGGCCATCGGAGGGCGAAAATTAGTCGGCTCCATGGGAACGAGGACGCTAGCAACGGAGCAGGTAAGTAAAAAACTTTTTATAACTTCTGTATGGCTCATAATTAATGCACAATGTATATTACAAAGTGCATTATTATGGCCATACAGAAGTGTATAGACCCACTTGCTGCCGCGGGACAACCCCTTTAATCACTGAACTATCTGACAATCCCACTATTATTTTTATAAAAATAAAACCCTTAAGAATATTTTAGCTCCTTTGCGTCCCTGAAGATGATTGAATATTAATTAATCTGTTTAAGCATTTTCTGTATTTTATTCTGAAGTATAACTTTCAAGAGTTCAGTTTTCTCATTTAACCCCTTAAGGACCAAGTATGGTAAATGTACCACACTTGGTCCTGGGCTTTCATCCTGGCTGATAGTAAAAATACGGCGTGAGATTAAATCTTCTGCAATCATGCAGAAGCAGGTCGGCTTGTCAGCTTTTAGTCACAGCTGAGAACCTAAAGGAGAAGGGAGAAGCGGTTTTTAACCACTTCTGCCTTCTCCTTTCCTGGGTACATAGCGCTCAATGAGCGCTATGTACTAAGAAGTGAAAGTAGAAGTGTTTCTTCCACTACGCGAGCTAGCGGATCCCCTGTTAGAGAAGAGCTTCAGGGTCCTAGAAGACCCTCATCAGCTCTTTTAGGGACTATTGTCACTAGAGGGGGATGTTTTCCCTGTAACTGGGGCTTCTATGGCTGCCCCAGCTACAGTGGAAAAGTGTGTAATAACATGGCCATAAACTTATACTTCTGTGACGCGGTGACTTGAACTTGCCCTTCCGTATGCTAATTCTCTTCTCCTCAAAATGTTTTAATACAGGTAATTACATCTTTTCCTCTTCAAATGATCAGATCTCATCCTGGCTCTCAGTTTTTGTCCTGTTTCCCTGATATGAGATCTCATTGCCACTCAATTGGAAAGGAAAAGACGGAATTACCTGTGGGAAAATGTTTTTGCCTCAGAACGGAATGAACCTCAGCCCGGATTCTTGCATAAGTGGAGGATATGAAAGGTCTGCAGGAGGTCAAGAGGGGTGTCCTCTTCCTAATCATTTTTTTTAAACTTCCTAAAAATTCAGAAATTGATTTGTAAGAACGTTGCCATCAAATAGGTGGTGCTGCAGAAATAGTGTTTCCATCTCCTTCTATGTGCAGCTTTTAAAGGAGAGATAGCAGACATCTTAAAACTATCACATTCCTCAGCTCAGTGGACTGATTAAGTATTTATCTCTTTGCTCAGATTCTCTAGTGTTATTTTAAGTCTCAAATTTCTGTGTGTGAACATTTATTTAGATCTCCTGAGCCTATATATAATTACAAACATATATAGAGCAATATGCAGCAGGTTAAATGAGATCCAGGGTGAAAGCCGATCACCACATCTGGGGTCAGGAAGGAATTTTTTGCAACCCTGAGGAAGAACTCTCCAGGGTTTTTTTTTTGCCTTCCTCTGGATCTTTTGGTCCTGCAGCTTTCATCTCAGGACACTGTTGGACTTATTTATTGCGATAAATAAGTGGGTTTTAGGTTGCAATTAGGGCACTCTGTCTCTAAAAGGTTTGCCATCACTGCCCTACAGTTACGCCACATTTTTTGTGGTTTTAAGTGAGGCCTTACAAGGGTTAATAGACAAAGTATGATGCGATATTATGTGGATGGGTAATATACAGCGCATAAGTTGTAACACAAGCGCACCGTATATGATGTTATGAAGTGTTATGGCGCGGTAAGTGTAATGGGGCAGTAAGCCACGGGCCGGAGCAGCAGTACAGATTAGCGTGACGCAATATGATTTAAGAAATGTGTAACCTTTGGACTTTAGGTTACATCTCCCTTATTTGCATATTACCCAGAGGAGCGTGCGTGGCCATTTGAGTCTCCTCACTTACTTTATAGTTGCTCTCCCTAAGGAGAGAAGATAGCGTTTCTGACCCCCATCTCAGGCCTCTCACTAGCAAAGCCAGACTCTACTGTACACTGATGAAGGGCAAAAACCCTGTAACAGCTGTCTGTGCATGGAGTCTGGCTTTGCTTTTAATTCCGGGCCATTGTAACAATGCTTGTATAAAAAGTCTGACTTTGGCTTGAAGTAATGCTGCCTTTCAATAGGTGGCACTGTGGAGGATTTATTCCATCTCCCTTATTAACCTGCAGTTTGACACGCAAAAGACAAGCCCTTATACGGCCATGTCGACAGACAAATAAAAACTCTTTGCGTCCCAATGCCAAAAAACGTTGTGTCCTTAAGGCCTCATGTCCACGGGCGAGTCGGATGTCGCATGCAGGAGCCGGCAGCGGAATCTAACCCTGCCAGCAGCGGTGTCTGCATGTACCTCACATCTTCTTTCTTTTTCTGTACTGTGGATGGTCCTGCTCTTACCACGTAATCCACGGCCTGTCCGCAGTGTCAACTGCAGGCGGGCCACAGATTGGACGGCTTCTGTTGACTTTAAAGGAAGCCATCCGCACGGAATCCACGCTACAATGGAGCATGCTGTGATTTGTTTTCTGCATGCCGAATCCGGAGAACAAATCCACATCTGTTAATTGAGATGCGGACTTCCATGCTTCCCCATGGGCGTCTTGCGCTGCGGATCTTCCGCGTGGGTGCCACGCAAATCAAATCTGCCCATGGACTTTGGGCCTAAGGTGTTAAGCCCTATTGCAAAAATGACTATTGGCTGAAAGTACATTAATGTAAGTGAAAATAATTGCCCCTGCATGGGTGTCCATGACTTTTAAAGGTTTCCTTTTGTAATGAACCTTTTGCTGTATAGATTTCTAGTATCTCACACACTCTTGTGATGTCATAACTCCCATCAGCGTCTGAAGTTCCAGAGCCTCCATCACTGATTCCAATGAAAATCCGAGACACAATAGTACAACATTCTGTGCTGTCGTGTGTGGGAAACTGACAGACATGGAAACTGTGCAGCCCCCAGTATACTGTCAATGGGTGCAGTAGGTATGGAAGACCGGGGTGTAACAAAATGCACCAAGGTTGCCATCAGCACGTCTCTATTACACCCGGTCTTATGCATGGGGCCATTCAGTACTACACTTATGCAGTGACCCAGATACTGCTAGGTGTTGGTACAATTCTGGGATGACTGGGTGGAATGGATACATGTTTCAGTATTTACATGTTATGATGGGTTAATAGTTGTAATATCCTTTTTGTAAGGCCTGAACAAATGGAGTTGGTGATGGCAGAACAAGGAGTTTAGGGCAGAGGGGCAGAGGGGCAGAGTAGCCCAGTGATTCAGCACCTGTCTAGCCCCTCAGCTTTATGCTGCTGGGAGGACCCAAAAGTAACTTTTCAGTTCTAGAACCTTCAGATGTAGCTGATGGAAGGACAGGTGCGGCCAGAAGTGCAGAGAGCTGGTTGATGGACGGCTACATGCAGCCTCACCCCAGTGATGGGTGCCAGATACAATGCTAAAGTCTTTCCCAGGGTCCCGGGGACAAATCTGGGCAAGCAACATGGGACTCTTAGGGCTCATGTCCACGGGCAAAATAGGATTTAGGATCCGCAGCGGATTTCCTGCATGCGGATCCGCATCCCATAGGGATGCATTGACCACCCGCGGGTAGATAAATACCCGCGGATCGTCAATAAAAGGGATTTAAAAAAAAATGGAGCATGGAAAAATCCGGACCATGCTCCATTTTCGTGCGGGTCTCCCGCGGGGACGGCTCCCGCGGGCTTCTATTGAAGCCTATGGAAGCCGTCCGGATCCGCGGGAGACCTAAAATAGGAATTTAAAGTATTTACCATCCGGCGCGGGCGGGGAAGGTCAGCTGTTCCTCACGGCCGCATCTTCCTTGCTTCGGCTCGGCGGATGTGCCCGGCGCATGCGCGCGGCACGTCGGCAACGTGCCGGCGACGTGCCGCCGGCGTCAGGAATTCATCCGCCGGCCGAAAATGAAGATCCGGCCGTGAGGAACAGCTGATCTTCTCCGCCCGCGCCGGATGGTAAATACTTTTAAATTCTTATTTTCGGCGCTCATGTCCGCGGGGCAGGAGGGACCCGCTGCAGATTCTACATGGAGAATCTGCAGCGGATCTGATTTTCCCCGTGGACATGAGGCCTTAGTAGGAAAAGCGGCATCTCCAGCCACTGAACTGTGGGCCCGGATGGATGGAAATGGACTGGATGGAACATCTTGTTTGCCTGAAGCTTAATAAAGAGTAAGTTTTGCTGTTTATCCCTGAGTTGTGGAGCTCCTTCCCACTAAGAGGAACCTGCACCATGCTACACCGCCCTCCAGGAGCAGAGACCTGCACCCAACACCAAGTCCCCACACCACATTGTCACTGGAGTGCAGCCGGGTGGGAGTCATAGTAATGGCCACTGTGATACCCCAAGCTGCTCCCCTCCGGCCGGATACACTTACAGGCAAAAATACAGAAGTATTCCAATGCATAACAATTACCAATCTGTGAAATTCCCCTAGTTGTGCAAGACTAACTAATAAAAGGTTAGTACTGCAGCAGACCGGCTGATAATACAGTATTACACACACTATTAGCTGGTTGTTCTTCTTATGAAAACATGTTTATTGAATGTATCTTATTGACTTAGGAGTTTGCCCCTGGATTGAATGGGCCAGTATGGCTTGGCTTGGATGATATGATTGTTCTGCCCAAAGAGACTCATAGGTGGGACCATGCTGGGACCTGTAGTGCCTCAACACTTCTACCCTATTCTCTATCTGTTAATGAATTGTAGTCATGCTGGGATTTGTAGTACCTCCAGAGTTCTACCCCCTGTTCCGCTGTACATTTATTGTAGTCCTGCTGGGAATTGTAGTGCGTCCGCAATTCTATCCTGTTCTACTGTATGTTAGTTGTAGTTATGCTGAGATTGTAGTGCCTCAGTGGTTCTCCCCATGCCACACTGTACACTAATTATAGGTATGATGGGATTTGTAGTCCCTCCACAATTCTACCTTCTTTCACTGTTCAGTATTGTAGCCATGCTGGGACTTGTAGTGCCCCGGTGGTTTTACCCTGTTCCACTGTATATGTATTGTGGGCACAGCAAGATTTATTAAAGTGATGTGAGGGGGTTTTGATATAAAACCGCCTAGCATGTCGATAAGCATGATATCGGGCTGTGATTTATGATATCGTACTCGCCCATGTGAAGTTAGCCTTATGGCTTAAACAGATGAGTGTTTTTGCTCTTTTTAGCGTGCAGGAACATCCCACGCGCATAACACGGACAGTGGAACCCACTGACTACAATGATTTCCTTCTCATTTCTTTTTTTGGCGCTCGCTGTTTTCACGGTCGCAAAATAATAGGACCTGCTGTATCTTGCGCTAAATGCTGCGCATAACCTCGATCATCGGCACCGTGTTAAGTCAATTAGTCATTTAAATCATGGCGGGCGATTTCCCTGCAAGATTGCGACGGAGGCGAACGTATTGCAATTAGCGCTCCTCTGTTTAAGACCTTAAGGCTATAGTACTCTTAGAGCGAAAGTACTTCTCATCCCTTGGCTTCTCTCACTGACATATACATCTCTAGCTGTTCCTCTCTAATTCCTCCTGGCAGCAGGAAGGCATTTGGCATTTCTCTTATTTAATCAGCATCATCTTACATTTTATTACTTGTGGTGTGACCGCTAAATACAACATCATATTGGCCATAGGCCCGACCCCCAATGGCCTGTAGGAGCAGCGTCCTCACTTATGGGGCACGTAAAACACATCAAAGATGATCCGAAAGTCCAGAGGTTACACATTTCTTAAATCATATTGCGTCACGCTAATCTGTACTGCTGCTCCGGCCCGTGGCTTACTGCGCCATTACACTTACCGCGCCATAACACTTCATAGCATCATATACGGTACGCTTGTGTTACAACTCATGCGCTGTATATTACCCATCCAATATCGCATGATACTTTGTCTATTAACCCTTGTAAGGCCTCACTTAAAACCACAAAAAGGTGCCATACACTGGCGTAACTGTAGGGCAGTGATGGCGCACCTTTTAGAGACAGAGTGCCCTAATTGCAACCTAAAACCCACTTATTTATCGCAAAGAGCCAACATGTCAGGGGCGGGGCTTATCACGACGTATGATTTTTACCTTTGTCGTTACAAAAAGGACAGGACCGCTTCAAAATAGACAATATGTAGATTTTGACTGCTTTTTGGATGCGGAAATGCTGCAGAATTTGCCACAAAAGTTTGTGCTGAGGATATTCTACAGTATTTCCGCCACGTGTAAACATACTATAGTGGTAATAGTGTCCCCCATGGCAGCCGCAGTGGTAACAGTGACCCCCCCACACACACACACAGTGGCCCCAACGGTAATAGTGACACTCCACAGCGGGCCCCAACGATAACAGTGACACTCCACAGCGGCCCCCAGCAATGATAGTGACATCCCACAGTGGCCCCCAGTGGTAATAGTGTCATCCCACAGCGGGCCCCAGTAGTAATAATGACATCCCACAGTGGCCCCAGTAGTAATAATGACATCCCACAGTGTCCCCAGTAGTAATAGTGACATCCCACAGTGGCCCCAGTAGTAATAATGACATCCCACAGCGGGCCCCAGTAGTAATAGTGACACCCCACAGCGGGCCCCAGTAGTAATAGTGACACCCCACAGCGGGCCCCAGTAGTAATAGTGACACCCCACAGCGGGCCCCAGTAGTAATAGTGACACCCCACAGCGGGCCCCAGTAGTAATAGTGACATCCCACAGCGGGCCCCAGTAGTAATAGTGACATCCCACAGCGGGCCCCAGTAGTAATAGTGACATGCCACAGCGGGCCCCAGTAGTAATAGTGACATGCCACAGCGGGCCCCAGTAGTAATAGTGACATGCCACAGCGGGCCCCAGTAGTAATAGTGACATGCCACAGCGGGCCCCAGTAGTAATAGTGACATGCCACAGCGGGCCCCAGTAGTAACAGTGACATCCCACAGCGGGCCCCAGTAGTAATAGTGACATCCCACAGCGGGCCCCAGTAGTAATAGTAACATCCCACAGCGGGCCCCAGTAATAATAGTGACATCCCACAGCGGGCACCAGTAGTAATAGTGACATCCCACAGCTGGCCCCAGTAGTAATAGTGACATCCCACAGTGGGCCCCAGTAGTAATAGTGACATCCCACAGCGGGCCCCAGTAGTAATAGTGACATCCCACAGTGGGCCCCAGTAGTAATAGTAAAGTGCCCTAAAATCAGTTTTTATTAAATATTATTTAAAAATTCTGGGCCACAAACTATTAAGACACTCAGACAGATGAAACACAACAATTGTATCCAGATGTATTTCACTCAGGAGCCCAATAAATTCTAATAGGATATGCCTGTTGTTGTGAGTACAAGGCAAACTCGATAACAAGGATACCCGCTTGCCCATCCAGTTTACTAAACATGTGGGTGTAAAATCGTGTGGTCATATAACTCATGATACTGGACACCACGGCAGTCAGTCACTAATGTACGAATATCTACTCTTGATAGGTTATTCTGGGATAAACCAATAAGTACCCCCTAGTCCAATCTTGCCCGACCGCTAAAATAGTGGATATCTCAATGGCTTATCCTCTCAATCGAAGACCCATCTAGACTAGTCAATTGATTTCATCACTGCTTTAAACCAGCAATAACCGAGAAAAATAGCTTGATGAAAGAGCATAGATAGATATCTGGTTATGGATCACACCTTAGGGAAGAATCCCGCCAGGATGTGGTCAAAGTAAGAATTGTAGGTTTACATACGAAAAAGGTTCAATACATTTCAGTTGGACCTCCAACTCTTTAGGATGCTAGATAGATCAGGGACAATACCCCTCTAAGCTCAACTAGCTATAGTTCTTGTGGGGCCACCACTCCACCATCAGGGCTGACGGCCATGCCTTGTTCTCTATTCATCTCTTTGACTAGTGAAGCTTAGAAGGGTACTGTCCCCCACAAGAACTATAGATAGTTGAGCTTAGAGGGGTATTGTCCCCGATACATTTCTGTCTTTGCAATCTTGAGGGGTGCTGTCCCCCACAAGAACCACAGCCTGTTGAGACTAGATGTACAAGCAATCAAGTCGTCTCAAGATTATCCTGAAGCCACTGCTACTATCTAAGTTAATGTTGAGCTTAGAGGGGTATTGTCCCCGATTCATCCCTGTGCCTGGCCAGTGACCGCATGTAGCTGTCAGCGCAGATGGCCTTCTATCCCGTAAATGTTTCGGATGGCGAGCCGTTGGACATGCGCAGTACAGGTCCTCCCGTGATGTCGCTAGGCATGACGCAAATCCCTCAACCCTTCTGCAATGGTCATTGCAGAAGAGCCTCGGGACAGACTGCTTCGATTGACTTCTATGGAAGCCATCCGTGCTCAGCCCACACTAAAATAGAAAATGCTGCGATTTTCCGCTTGTGGGCAGGAAAATGTACTTTTGCATATCATGTTAATGGCAGCTATTTGCTGGGGATTCCGGCGACGGACGCCAGCCCCGGATTACGCAGTGCAAATCCGGTCATGTGCAGGCCGCCTTACGTAGCATATCACGCATCTCCTTGTGTATTGTGGGCAATGACTAATAGGGGGACCTTTAGTGTGCAAATGCTGTGTTTTTTTATGTGAATGCAATGCGAGCAATAAAATATAGAGATGTGAATGAATCCCTTAAAACCAATGGGTTCTATTCTCTGTGTATTGCTACATAGTATCCAGGAGCAGAGGAATTTTGAATTTCCCCGGGCGCCAGCCGCTCTGTGCATGTGCCCGATGAATGACATCGGGCGCTCATGCGCAGAAGGGGACTGCAGGTCCCGGAAGACCGGGACCTTGCAGAGGACTCGGGGTGAGTATTTTCAACTTCCCCATGGATCCGATCCATGGGGAAGTGAGGTAAAACTTGAACTTTTTTTTAAACTTTTTAAACTTTTTTGTGATCACCGCTATTCATTGGATAGCAGCGATCACGGGCCTGGGAAACTGTCACCGCGGTCCCCGTTGATATCTCCAGGTTCCCGACTACCTTCAGGAGTCGGGAGCTAGAAGATTTTAAATTTGCCCAGGCTCCCAGCCGCCTGCGCACAACCGTGACATCATCCGTCTGGCGCGCATGCGCAGAAGGCTGGTGATCTGGTTCCGAAGGACCAGATCAGTGCGGAGGATGGGGGTGAGTATTCTCTGCTGCCCCATGGATCCTATCCATAAGGGCAGCTGAATCTTTTTAACAACTTTTTAGCATTTTAATGCGATCATCGCTATCCGCTGGATAGTGCCGATCACATTGCCGGGGTGGACTGCCCACAGTCCTGGATGACAGCTCCATGCTGTCAGTTACCTGCGGGCACCAACAGCGTGGAGCTATCACGTCCATAACTCACGTGGCTTTAATCCCTGCAGGACACGTTTTTATGTCCTCAGGGATTAAAGCCCACTTTGCTAGGAAGTAAAAACACTATGGGCTGGTCACTAAGGGGTTAAGAATTACAATTTAACCTAAACCTTTCCCTTTCTTGTTATACTAAGAAATGTGACGATTTATGTCTCCAGCACAGGAATCAGCACTTGACTCGTTTCCATCATCCAGGAGCATAGAGAAAACTAAGCCGTTTGTCAGTGCTGAGGTTTTTATTTTTTCCCTTTTTGGTTGCTACATTAATATATGTTGTTGCTTGTTTTACCCTCCTAGAAGCAAAAGAAAAAGGGAAAAATATGTTGTAGTATCTGGCAGGGATCCATGGCAGCTGTGGGTGGTAAACTGGTACTAACAAGCTTTTACTGTGCAGTAAAAGCCCACAAGGAAGCCCCTAGCACTGGCACCTCCAAGGACTCACATATGTACATGGCTGAGTGTGCTTGTCAAGTTTAGGGCTTATTCAGACGGGCGTATATCGGTTGGGTTTTCACACCCAAACGGTATATGCTGTCTCTCTCTGCAAGGGGAGGACAGAACGAGCTTGTGCACTGAGCTCCCGCTCCCTCTCCGCCCCTCGCCATTGTTTGCAGTGGGAGATGGCGCAACGGGGACAGAACTTGGCTGCGCCCATCCCATTGCAAACAGTCGTGAGGGGCAGAGAAGGGTGGGAGCTCAGTGCACTAACTCCTGTCCCACTTCATCCCCTTGCAGAGAGGGGCAGTGTATATCAACCGGGCGTTAAAACCCAACCGATGTATGCCCGTCTGAATAAGCCCTTAAGATGTCTCGGTACTTAATGAGCATTACATATAATACATTTATCACATGATCTACCTACATGGAAATCTAATATTTCCTAGAACACAATAAAGTGTCCTTGTACTTACAATCTCCTGTCTGATCTGATATCAGGTGTGAAGACACACTATGGCCTCCTATACACGGGCGATACTTTCATGCAAGTTCTGTCCGACTTTGTAACTAAGCAAACTTGGACACAACTTGGACTCATTAGAATGAATGGGTTTTTTCAGACAAGCAATTTGGATTACAGATTCAGTTTTCTTTTGCAGATTTTGATGCAGCTTTCTAATGCTCCGGGACGTATAGTCACATCATGGAAGTTCAGGGTTCGCATGGAGGAGGAATCAGGGGTTCGATCCCGCTCCATACAGTGTGAGTGCTGGTTGTTTCTTACAGCCCACACCCAACTGCAATAGCTACAATCAGCACTACCGCTGATCAGAGCTATTAACCTTTAGGCCTTATTCACATGGGCTTATATTGGCCGGGTTTTCACCCCCTAGTCGATATATGCTGCCCCTCTGATGCATTGGATTACATCAGCGTATTTACGTCGGTGGCAGCTGCATTGATTCCTATGGAAGGTAATGACAGCTGCAGGAGAATGGAGGTGGGAGGGAGTTTAGCAACATGACTTCTAAACTGCGTCCCCATTCTCTTCTCATCTCCGCCTCTTGCCGTTGTTTGAAATGGGAGGGGTGGGACAGGGGTAGAGCTAAACCCCACCCCCCCACTCCCATTGCAAACAGCGGAGAGGGGCGGGAGTTCAGCACACTAGCTCCTGCCCCATCCCGCCTCCTGCCATTGCAGAGAGACGGCAAGGGCTCGAGGGAAGGGGAAAACTGATACATTAAATAGTACCATAGAAAAATACAACTCGTCCCGCAGAAAACAGGCCCTAAAAGAGTTATGATCTTTAAAAAGTGGGGAGGAAAAAAAACAGAAAAAAGAGTCTCATCCTTAAGGGGTTAAACGGAACCTGTCAGCTGTTTGTATCTAATTAAAGCACTTGTAGCTGGATAATAAAACAATACTGCTCATTCCACATCTTGTAATGGCCCATTAAGACACAACGTGAATCGCTTTAAAAAAAAAACAAACCCTCAAAGCCGTCTTTTGCATTGAGATGCATTTGGTGTCTCAATGCACTGACATCGTGTAGTTTTCGTGTATGAGTCGTTGATCGCTCACTTCAATTTTTCTTGAATTGAGTGATCAGCTGTTATCAGTGCAGTGGTTGTTATCAGAGCCGGCTGCACTGATAAGATTCTCAGTGCCTGTGTCCTGCTGTGAATTCACAGCGGGGCACGGGCTGCAGGCCTGCAGAACAATATAGCTGTTTGCTTATGCAAAACAGCTTTATTGTTCTATTAGAGACCATGGCTGTGTCCTGCTTCCGCTGCATAACTATAGTAGCTACTTAGCTACTGTAAGGTGTGCACAGATGATCGCTCAAAACTGTCACTAAAAATGTCGTTTGAGTGACTTTTGAGCGATCATCTGTCAGTGTAAATGGGGTCTTAGACTGCCTAATGCCTTCATGCCATGATTGGTTGACTTTTACTGTTTCCCATGCTGGATGTCAGGGGTCCCCAACTCCAGTCCTCAGGGACCGCCAACAGGTCATGTTTTCAGGATTTCCTCAGTGTTGCACAGGTGATGTAATTATTGTCGGTCCTCAGACATTGCCACAGGTGTTCTTACCATAGTATATCCTGAAAACATGACCTGTTGGTGGTCCCTGAGGACTGGAGTTGGGGACCTCTGCTGTATGTGACTGTGGCAGAACGGTACAGTGGAACGCCTCGCCAATTGTTTGCAATGGTGCCTTAAAAGACTTCCCATGACACTCACAGGCTGTGTGATGTGCATGCCAGTGAAATCAGTAGGAAGCACTTGCGAATCTCCGACGCACCTGAGACACGAGGATCACAATTTCACAGAAGTGATGCAAGGTGGTTTAGAATGAAAACCGCTTGGCATCGGCATGAAATACGCATGTTGGCCAGCGCGATTCCAGGCCAAGTTTTACCCTAATAAACCCATCCTTCATTTATACAGAACATGTGCGCCTCTTACATACAGGACATATAACCAATAAGGACATTTTTGTGAAGAAACCTGCATAGAGTAGCTCCTTGTAGTGACTAGTGAGTGGCGGCACGGTCCGCTCCGTACCTGCTCTTCTGCTGAGCTTCTCACTCCATTGTGATGTCATAGCATAGAATCTCTTAGTAACTCTTCCGGGAACTCTCTATTAGGGCCCTTACAATCTATTTACCAAGCCCTAGGTCCCAGGAAGCACCAAAGGAAATGGCTAATTAGTCTTAACGAGTTCCAGATGTGTGTTTTTATTCTTGCACATATACTCATTGTTTCAGGCATCTCTCCTTGCATATTGTGCACCCCTCAATGACTTTAATGGAGACCTTTGGTGCAGCAATACGCAGAAAAATTGAACATTTTGAGCACGCAAAATAACAAAATGTGAACGAACTCATTGAAAGCAATGGGTTGTATTCTTTGCGGCTTGCGTGCACTACGCCTGTGTGAAGCCAACCTTAGGGCGGTTCCACATAAGCGTATGCACACATTCGCACGCTTCAGCGCAATGAATGGGGCTGATTTGCGCTCATATTGGCATATTCTATACTATTTGCACAAGCATGGCTGGTTTTTCCCACACGGGACACTTCCATGTCCTGAGGGCTTATTTATACGTGTGTCTATCAGCCGGCCGTTATACGCTTCCATCTAAGCAGTTCCCCCCTTCCATCCCCCTCACCGACTCTCTGCCTCTCTACTCCACTCCAGCGTTTGCAATGGAAGGGGGTGGGACAGGGTGGAGCTAAGCTCTGCTCTGTCCCGTCCACTTCCATTGCTGGCTATGGACAAGGGGCAGGAGCTTAGCTCCACCCCCACCCTGCAAACCGCTCGGAGGAGAGGGGAGAGGGTAAGGGGGGACTGCTAAGACGGAAGCGTATATCGGCCGGCCAAGAAAACGCCAGCCGATATACGCTCGTGTAAATAAGCCCTGATATAAATGGCTATTTAGCTCAATGTGGTCCAGATGTGGGTTTTTTTTTCAATGAATTGTGCAGAATATTACACATTTGCGCGTGCATAGAGCACACATTTGCACACCTCCCATAGACTTTGATAGGGACCCTTGGTGCGCAGAAATGAGCATGTTCAATTTTTTGCGTGCATGCAAAAAAAATGAAATGTGAATGAACCCACTGAAATCAATGGGTTATATTCTCTGAGTATTGTGTCACCCTTAGGGAGGAAATTAGGAGGGAGTACAAAAACGCATAACTATTAAACCAATGAATTTCAATGGTTTCATTCTAATTTGGGATGTTTTTACTACTGCCATGCTGCAGGAAAAAAAATCGATATCCCCCATTGGTTCCAATGGGGCCGACGGCAGCAGCGTCAGCACCATTAAAGACAATGGGAAAAGATCATGATCCCCTACTGTGGCTGTGACAGCTGCAGCAGGGATGAGGGGAACCCCACAGTGATGTGAGGCTATTTCCATGTGAAAGCGCCTTGCATCCAGGGGTTTTCAGAAAGATTGCGGGAGCGATATTGAGCCTGACATCGCTCTCGCCAGTGTGCCGGACCCTTAACCATCACAGTATGCTGTCATGCTACACTGTAAGTCCATCTGTGAAGTCCATCTGCTTGAGGGTTTAAACACATGGGCAATAGCACAGAGTTTGAATAGTAACCCCCCCCCCCCCATCTTTCCCCTCCGTTAATGCACTACTGCACTCTATAGTGGTAAGTGTATTAGCGCATGCACCCATTATAGCGGAAAGTGTATTAGCGCATGCACCCGTTTGTTTAAGCTCTTACTAAGTAACACTAGTGAGTACTAGCGATCTCCACCGGCATGTATTTAGCTGTGCCGTACTTAAAAGTCAATCTTTCTTAAAGCCGAAGTCTTTTTCACTCCATCTTCTAATATTTCATCATATCTCATATATCTGTTTCTATATACAATCAGTCATTCTTGTTCTGATCTCTCTTTTAGGCCTCTTTGCAGCTTATCGGCAAAAGAAAAACGTTGCTGCGCGGAAATCCCTCGACCAGCAGAAATCTTTGGAATGACTTCTGATGCTAACATAGAGCCAGCAGGTTTTTTTTTTCCGACCATTGGACACAGTTAAACTCCCTACCCCTCTCTTGTGTTTCAGCTCCCATAGAAGTCTATGGGAGCTTCCAGTGTATCTCAGAAAAAGATAGGGCAAGACCTGTCTTTTGACACTGCTTATAAAATCGGCGACCGAAAACAGTTGCCGATGTGCTATTTGTTGCATTTTTTTATGCGGCCTCTGAATGAATACATTGAAATCCAACGCTTCAGATGATCGTTATTTTTTTCACGATTTTTGGACGGTTGTGTGAATAAGGCCTTATCCTATACATTCACCACTCTTGCTGTCTTCGTCATAAGAATATACGGTATGCTGCCTCTACTCTTGTCTTACTAGTAATACTACTAAAACATTAATATGTTCTGTTTATTCCTGGCCTTTAAGGAGCTTTCCATGGAAAATATTATTGATGACCTATCCTCGTTGTAGATCATCAATAGTTGATCGGTTGGGGCCCATCGCTGCTGCTCTGTCCCCTGTGTAATGGCTGGCGCTGGTAACTGCAGGCACAGTTCTCATTGTTTTCAATTAAATTTGCGCTTGCAATTACAAGCACTGGCCACTACACAGAGGTTGGAGCAGTGGCTACTCCTTTGACCCCTGTGTATTTGCAGTGTTGTCAGTAGGCTTACAATCAGTGGGTCAATTGGAGTCCTGAGCAACGGATCCCTACTGATCAGCTATTGATGACCTATCATGAGGATAGACCATCAATAGTTCTTTGATCCGTTGAGACTTCCAATGCTTCCCGTCTGACCTCTGTGTATTTGCGGCACTATCAGCATGCGTCCACTGAGCTGATCAATTGGGGTCCCGAGCGACGGACCCCGGCCAATCAACTATTGATGACCTATTCTTAGAAGTAATATTCTCCCTGGAAAACTTCTTTAACCATATTTTTTTCAGGAACTCTTCAGCTTGGTGAGCTAGACCCGAATTGGATACACACATGCAGGTAATGTCCTTCAATGCAGCATATGCATAGTCTATTTATGTATCAATGTATAATAGGACTGTATATATAGAGAATTGTCCTACATGTCCTGTGTCTTTATCCTCACTGGATGACTTCTGGTTATTTGTTAAATCCTTAATGATGATTCTACCGGGCAAGTTCAGGATAGTCCATTATGATGTCCCAATGGAAACAATAGGAGTGATTTATCAATCGTGCCAAAGAAATGGTTAAAAGTGTATCAAAATTTTGCACTTGGGATATAAGATATTATGCACTTACCATAATAGATCAGTTTTGTTCTCTTTTTCAAGTCATATCTTATATAGCTACATAAATATTTTGTGAGAACAGTCTTGCATCTTACAATCCCCATTCCTTTAGTACATTTCAAACCCTCAAGATATAATTAAAAAGTGTTTCAGATGCATCCTAAACTTGCCACCTTGTGTACTCTCAGACATTTTACTTTTTATATCTCCTCTAGTATGTGTTAGGCTACACCTAGAAATACCTACAATAGACACTCCGTGCAGAGTTTTATTAGAGCCTCCACATTTTGCTGTACTTTGAGGTCTTGAGGGGTGTAATGAGGATCAGCTAGATAAACTGTCAGTAGGTCTCTTTAATGCCAGGTACTTTCTTACTTGGATACACTGCATAAGATGAGACTGCTGTATATCTACAATCATCACCATGTGAATTAACCCCAGTATCAACCCAGCTTTGTCGAGTGCTAAGCTGGCCTTCCCCAGCAAAGTGACATTATCAGATTTTCTTCAATAAGCAGCTCCAAGCCTATAAGCTCCTCCCCTTTTTCAGCCCGCCCACATACTACACTAGCTCATAACAATGCATTGAAATGATGATGTCACAAAGGAATTATGACATCTTAATGCAATACTAACCAATATATTCCGTGACACAGTGGACAGCAATCCAAACAGCAGAGCAGGAGCCAGGAGAACAGAGCAGCTGAGTTAAAGGAAGATCACCCAACAACTGGAAGGATAATCATCCCAACAGCTGGAAGGAGATCACCCAATGGCTAGAAGGAGATCACCCAATGGCTAGAAGGAGATCACCCAATGGCTAGAAGGAGATCACCCAACGGATGATTTACTAAAGGAGGACCTACAGCTGAGATGAGAAGATCCCATTTCAGGTAGGCAGACCCTCAACTTAGACAGCTCCTAAGGATAGGTCATCAGTAATATTCTTCCTGGAAAACCCTATTAAGCATCATTTTTTTAGGAACTTTTCAGCTTGGTGAACCAGACCCAAATTGCATACACACATGCATGTAATGTCCTTCAATGCAGCATATGCATAGTCTGTTTATGTATCACTGTATAATGGGGCTGTATATATAGAGAATTGTCCTACATGTCCTGTGTTTACATTCTTACGGGATGACTTCTGGTTATTTGATAATTCCTTAATGACGATTCTACCGGGCAACTTCAGGATAGTCCATTATGATGTCAAAAAACTAAATCTGCGCAAATATGAACAGCAGTGTATTTATAGTAACAACTTGTAAAATAGAAAAATTTCCCCCGCGCTCCTGGGTTCCAACGGAGATGAAGGACACAATGTCCATAAATAATTATAAATGTTTTATTTTGCTACGCGTTTCTGCGGGCTTACCCGCTCTCTTCAGGCATAACATTACACACCACAGTACACTTTTTTATATACACGCTAATGGCTCACAGAAGTGCTCAGACGCCGGCTTTTGGAGCCGCCCTCTGCTTCATGTGAGATAACACGTCATTAATCAGTAACCCTTTGTTTGCTATCAGGTTTCTTTGTTTCTAAAAAGCAGCAGAGAAAAAAACTGCTATTTAAAAGTCCATTCGACTTACTTATACTATTCATTATCTATTACATTCCACAAATTTAAACCATAAATTATCTATATCAATAAATAATTACTACAATTCTATTCTAAAATTAGAGATATTACTTTAAACGAATTACCAATAGATCACATTTTCCCAATTTTTCTATTGTATAAATTCTATAAACGACACATTATTTTATGTATAAATAAAAATTATCTAAACAGTTCATAAATGAATTCTAAAATTATCTAAAAAAATTGTTTCATTTTCTTAAAAAATACAATTTCTATTATACTCATGTTTATATTAATTATGTCCTCTATCTATTATATTTCTATATATATCAACTCATATTTTGTCATAACATTAACCCTTTATGATTATCTCTTTATATCTCGCTTTATCTCTCATTCTATTTAGTCCCTTTAAATCAGATTTTTTTAGGTTTTTTCTCAGATTTTTTTAGATTTTTTCTAACACTTCATTGAGCCCTGTTGGTTGCAGGGTTTGGAGTTTGTATATCCAAAACATTTCTTTCCGTTTTAGCTCATTCATTGATTTGCTTGTTATCTGCTCTATTGGTGTAATTTTCAATGTTCTCGATTGGCATTTGTGTTGTTCAGCAAAGTGCCTAGATACACTGTGTTTTGTGTATCCTCTTTTGATGTTATATTTATGATTAGCCAATCTAGCGCGGATGGCATTTTTGTTCTTCCGATGTATTTTAACCCGCATTCACATTCTAGCAAATATACAATATGTGTGCTGTCACAGCTTAATCTATTTTTATACTGCACTATACCATTTCAGGTAGGCAGACCCTCAACTTAGACAGCTCCTAAGGATAGGTCATCAGTAATATTCTTCCTGGAAAACCCTATTAAGCATCATTTTTTTAGGAACTTTTCAGCTTGGTGAACCAGACCCAAATTGCATACACACATGCATGTAATGTCCTTCAATGCAGCATATGCATAGTCTGTTTATGTATCACTGTATAATGGGGCTGTATATATAGAGAATTGTCCTACATGTCCTGTGTTTACATTCTTACGGGATGACTTCTGGTTATTTGATAATTCCTTAATGACGATTCTACCGGGCAACTTCAGGATAGTCCATTATGATGTCAAAAAACTAAATCTGCGCAAATATGAACAGCAGTGTATTTATAGTACTATTTATGTACAGTAAATCTCTCAAGGCCACAGATGGTTACCAAATTCTGCTTCCCTTCTTAAACAGTGCCATGTGCGGCATAAAAATAAAAGTTACACATTTTTTTCACAAAAAAAGTCCTGTGCCAAATTATGTAATTTTGTAACACCTTTTTTACCTTAATAAATTCCCCCATATATATTTATTTATTTCTGGGTTTCCTTTGCTTCGCCTGTTTATACTTGCAAAGGAGATTGTAAGTTACTCACACTTCTGATATACTTCTACTGAACAATGCTTGCCAAGGCTATAAGGCATTGGAATACAAAGTCCTGCGCGGCAACGTTCTGAATGCGATAGAATCTCAGGGGCGATCTGTATTTATTTTAGTGAGTTTTAGGTGAGCAAACCAAATGATGACCGTTGTATAGTGGACTGTCAAACTTTCTGGACCATCAGAAAATGTGCATTTTTTTTACTTAGTTAATAGGTGATGTTGGTGTGACAAGTACATCAATCAATTCTGGAGATGGATAGGCCGGCGAAAGGGGTTGGAGGTGCGCCGTTGGTTTTTTTAACACCATGTGTGCATATCCTGACGGACTGCATACTTGTTGTTAAATACATTTTTCTCTTTTTGGTGGTCTAGAAAATTGACAGGCTTGTCTCCGTCAAAACGGGGGCCCTTGAGATGTTGAGGCAGTTTGGACTCTACTCCTTAAATCCCTAGAGCCATAGCGATGTTCCTGAACAGGAGTGGACCCTGTGCTTTAGCATCTCACAGGCGAATTGTATTTTCTTAATAAGTTTAAGTTAGCGAAGTATACCCCCAAAAATGTTAGGTAGATGTTTTTGTAAGTTGGATAATGCGGTGTCCTAGGTTTTTATTTTTATTAGTATAAGTAGGGTTGGCCCTGAAAGTTAGGATGAGGAGTTAAACTAAATACAGGATGGAGACGACCGTCGGTAGCTGCGGTTCGACTGTCCCTTTCCTTTGAGCGGCCCCTCAATGTTTTGGGAACGGGCGGAGGACATTGTCTCCATTAGAATGGGCTCCCTTGTGATGCTGATGCGCATTGGTCTCCACTCCTTGAATTCCACTCCCCACCAGAGGTCGAGTGTTGAGTTCCCCTTTCCATCAGAAGGAAGGGAGGCTTTGATGTGCGATAGAATCTCATGGGCGAACTGTATTTATGTTAGTGAGTTTTATTTAGCAAAGTAGGTTGTGACACTGGCAGACTGGACTGTCAAACTTTCTAGACCATCAGAAAATTTGCAATTTTTTTACCTAGTTAATAGGTGATGTTGGTGTGACAAGTACATCAATCAATTCTGGAGATGGATAGGCCGGCGAAAGGGGTTGGAGGTGCGCCGTTGGTTTTTTTAACACCATGTGTGCATATCCTGACGGACTGCATACTTGTTGTTAAATACATTTTTCTCTTTTTGGTGGTCTAGAAAATTGACAGGCTTGTCTCCGTCAAAACGGGGGCCCTTGAGATGTTGAGGCAGTTTGGACTCTACTCCTTAAATCCCTAGAGCCATAGCGATGTTCCTGAACAGGAGTGGACCCTGTGCTTTAGCATCTCACAGGCGAATTGTATTTTCTTAATAAGTTTAAGTTAGCGGAGTATACCCCAAAAAATGTTAGGTAGATGTTTTTGTAAGTTGGATAATGCGGTGTCCTAGGTTTTTATTTTTATTAGTATAAGTAGGGTTGGCCCTGAAAGTTAGGATGAGGAGTTAAACTAAATACAGGATGGAGACGACCGTCGGTAGCTGCGGTTCGACTGTCCCTTTCCTTTGAGCGGCCCCTCAATGTTTTAGGAACGGGCGGAGGACATTGTCTCCATTAGAATGGGCTCCCTTGTGATGCTGATGCGCGTTGGTCTCCACTCCTTGAATTCCACTCCCCACCAGAGGTCGAGTGTTGAGTTCCCCTTTCCATCAGAAGGAAGGGAGGCTTTGATGTGCGATAGAATCTCATGGGCGAACTGTATTTATGTTAGTGAGTTTTATTTAGCAAAGTAGGTTGTGACACTGGCAGACTGGACTGTCAAACTTTCTAGACCATCAGAAAATTTGCAATTTTTTTACCTAGTTAATAGGTGATGTTGGTGTGACAAGTACATCAATCAATTCTGGAGATGGATAGGCCGGCGAAAGGGGTTGGAGGTGCGCCGTTGGTTTTTTTAACACCATGTGTGCATATCCTGACGGACTGCATACTTGTTGTTAAATACATTTTTCTCTTTTTGGTGGTCTAGAAAATTGACAGGCTTGTCTCCGTCAAAACGGGGGCCCTTGAGATGTTGAGGCAGTTTGGACTCTACTCCTTAAATCCCTAGAGCCATAGCGATGTTCCTGAACAGGAGTGGACCCTGTGCTTTAGCATCTCACAGGCGAATTGTATTTTCTTAATAAGTTTAAGTTAGCGGAGTATACCCCAAAAAATGTTAGGTAGATGTTTTTGTAAGTTGGATAATGCGGTGTCCTAGGTTTTTATTTTTATTAGTATAAGTAGGGTTGGCCCTGAAAGTTAGGATGAGGAGTTAAACTAAATACAGGATGGAGACGACCGTCGGTAGCTGCGGTTCGACTGTCCCTTTCCTTTGAGCGGCCCCTCAATGTTTTAGGAACGGGCGGAGGACATTGTCTCCATTAGAATGGGCTCCCTTGTGATGCTGATGCGCGTTGGTCTCCACTCCTTGAATTCTACTCCCCACCAGAGGTCGAGTGTTGAGTTCCCCTTTCCATCAGAAGGAAGGGAGGCTTTGATGTGCGATAGAATCTCATGGGCGAACTGTATTTATGTTAGTGAGTTTTATTTAGCAAAGTAGGTTGTGACACTGGCAGACTGGACTGTCAAACTTTCTAGACCATCAGAAAATTTGAAATTTTTTTACCTAGTTAATAGGTGATTATGGTGTGATAAGTACATCAATCAATTCTGGAGATGGATAGGCCGGCGAAAGGGGTTGGAGGTGCGCCGTTGGTTTTTTTAACACCATGTGTGCATATCCTGACGGACTGCATACTTGTTGTTAAATACATTTTTCTCTTTTTGGTGGTCTAGAAAATTGACAGGCTTGTCTCCGTCAAAATGGGGGCCCTTGAGATGTTGAGGCAGTTTGGACTCTACTCCTTAAATCCCTAGAGCCATAGCGATGTTCCTGAACAGGAGTGGACCCTGTGCTTTAGCATCTCACAGGCGAATTGTATTTTCTTAATAAGTTTAAGTTAGCGGAGTATACCCCAAAAAATGTTAGGTAGATGTTTTTGTAAGTTGGATAATGCGGTGTCCTAGGTTTTTATTTTTATTAGTATAAGTAGGGTTGGCCCTGAAAGTTAGGATGAGGAGTTAAACTAAATACAGGATGGAGACGACCGTCGGTAGCTGCGGTTCGACTGTCCCTTTCCTTTGAGCGGCCCCTCAATGTTTTAGGAACGGGCGGAGGACATTGTCTCCATTAGAATGGGCTCCCTTGTGATGCTGATGCGCGTTTGTCTCCACTCCTTGAATTCTACTCCCCACCAGAGGTCGAGTGTTGAGTTCCCCTTTCCATCAGAAGGAAGGGAGGCTTTGATGTGCGATAGAATCTCATGGGCGAACTGTATTTATGTTAGTGAGTTTTATTTAGCAAAGTAGGTTGTGACACTGGCAGACTGGACTGTCAAACTTTCTAGACCATCAGAAAATTTGAAATTTTTTTACCTAGTTAATAGGTGATTATGGTGTGATAAGTACATCAATCAATTCTGGAGATGGATAGGCCGGCGAAAGGGGTTGGAGGTGCGCCGTTGGTTTTTTTAACACCATGTGTGCATATCCTGACGGACTGCATACTTGTTGTTAAATACATTTTTCTCTTTTTGGTGGTCTAGAAAATTGACAGGCTTGTCTCCGTCAAAACGGGGGCCCTTGAGATGTTGAGGCAGTTTGGACTCTACTCCTTAAATCCCTAGAGCCATAGCGATGTTCCTGAACAGGAGTGGACCCTGTGCTTTAGCATCTCACAGGCGAATTGTATTTTCTTAATAAGTTTAAGTTAGCGAAGTATATCCCAAAAAATGTTAGGTAGATGTTTTTGTAAGTTGGATAATGCGGTGTCCTAGGTTTTTATTTTTATTAGTATAAGTAGGGTTGGCCCTGAAAGTTAGGATGAGGAGTTAAACTAAATACAGGATGGAGACGACCGTCGGTAGCTGCGGTTCGACTGTCCCTTTCCTTTGAGCGGCCCCTCAATGTTTTGGGAACGGGCGGAGGACATTGTCTCCATTAGAATGGGCTCCCTTGTGATGCTGATGCGCGTTGGTCTCCACTCCTTGAATTCCACTCCCCACCAGAGGTCGAGTGTTGAGTTCCCCTTTCCATCAGAAAGAAGGGAGGCTTTGATGTGCGATAGACTCTCATGGGCGAACTGTATTTATGTTAGTGAGTTTTATTTAGCAAAGTAGGTTGTGACACTGGCAGACTGGACTGTCAAACTTTCTAGACCATCAGAAAATTTGCAATTTTTTTACCTAGTTAATAGGTGATGTTGGTGTGATAAGTACATCAATCAATTCTGGAGATGGATAGGCCGGCGAAAGGGGTTGGAGGTGCGCCGTTGGTTTTTTTAACACCATGTGTGCATATCCTGACGGACTGCATACTTGTTGTTAAATACATTTTTCTCTTTTTGGTGGTCTAGAAAATTGACAGGCTTGTCTCCGTCAAAACGGGGGCCCTTGAGATGTTGAGGCAGTTTGGACTCTACTCCTTAAATCCCTAGAGCCATAGCGATGTTCCTGAACAGGAGTGGACCCTGTGCTTTAGCATCTCACAGGCGAATTGTATTTTCTTAATAAGTTTAAGTTAGCGAAGTATACCCCCAAAAATGTTAGGTAGATGTTTTTGTAAGTTGGATAATGCGGTGTCCTAGGTTTTTATTTTTATTAGTATAAGTAGGGTTGGCCCTGAAAGTTAGGATGAGGAGTTAAACTAAATACAGGATGGAGACGACCGTCGGTAGCTGCGGTTCGACTGTCCCTTTCCTTTGAGCGGCCCCTCAATGTTTTGGGAACGGGCGGAGGACATTGTCTCCATTAGAATGGGCTCCCTTGTGATGCTGATGCGCATTGGTCTCCACTCCTTGAATTCCACTCCCTACCAGAGGTCGAGTGTTGAGTTCCCCTTTCCATCAGAAGGAAGGGAGGCTTTGATGTGCGATAGAATCTCATGGGCGAACTGTATTTATGTTAGTGAGTTTTATTTAGCAAAGTAGGTTGTGACACTGGCAGACTGGACTTTCAAACTTTCTAGACCATCAGAAAATTTGAAATTTTTTTACCTAGTTAATAGGTGATGTTGGTGTGATAAGTACATCAATCAATTCTGGAGATGGATAGGCCGGCGAAAGGGGTTGGAGGTGCGCCGTTGATTTTTTTAAAACCATGTGTGCATATCCTGACGGACTGCATACTTGTTGTTAAATACATTTTTCTCTTTTTGGTGGTCTAGAAAATTGACAGGCTTGTCTCCGTCAAAACGGGGGCCCTTGAGATGTTGAGGCAGTTTGGACTCTACTCCTTAAATCCCTAGAGCCATAGCAATGTTCCTGAACAGGAGTGGACCCTGTGCTTTAGCATCTCACAGGCGAATTGTATTTTCTTAATAAGTTTAAGTTAGCGAAGTATACCCCCAAAAATGTTAGGTAGATGTTTTTGTAAGTTGGATAATGCGGTGTCCTAGGTTTTTATTTTTATTAGTATAAGTAGGGTTGGCCCTGAAAGTTAGGATGAGGAGTTAAACTAAATACAGGATGGAGACGACCGTCGGTAGCTGCGGTTCGACTGTCCCTTTCCTTTGAGCGGCCCCTCAATGTTTTGGGAACGGGCGGAGGACATTGTCTCCATTAGAATGGGCTCCCTTGTGATGCTGATGCGCGTTGGTCTCCACTCCTTGAATTCCACTCCCCACCAGAGGTCGAGTGTTGAGTTCCCCTTTCCATCAGAAAGAAGGGAGGCTTTGATGTGCGATAGAATCTCATGGGCGAACTGTATTTATGTTAGTGAGTTTTATTTAGCAAAGTAGGTTGTGACACTGGCAGACTGGACTGTCAAACTTTCTAGACCATCAGAAAATTTGCAATTTTTTTACCTAGTTAATAGGTGATGTTGGTGTGATAAGTACATCAATCAATTCTGGAGATGGATAGGCCGGCGAAAGGGGTTGGAGGTGCGCCGTTGGTTTTTTTAACACCATGTGTGCATATCCTGACGGACTGCATACTTGTTGTTAAATACATTTTTCTCTTTTTGGTGGTCTAGAAAATTGACAGGCTTGTCTCCGTCAAAACGGGGGCCCTTGAGATGTTGAGGCAGTTTGGACTCTACTCCTTAAATCCCTAGAGCCATAGCGATGTTCCTGAACAGGAGTGGACCCTGTGCTTTAGCATCTCACAGGCGAATTGTATTTTCTTAATAAGTTTAAGTTAGCGAAGTATACCCCCAAAAATGTTAGGTAGATGTTTTTGTAAGTTGGATAATGCGGTGTCCTAGGTTTTTATTTTTATTAGTATAAGTAGGGTTGGCCCTGAAAGTTAGGATGAGGAGTTAAACTAAATACAGGATGGAGACGACCGTCGGTAGCTGCGGTTCGACTGTCCCTTTCCTTTGAGCGGCCCCTCAATGTTTTGGGAACGGGCGGAGGACATTGTCTCCATTAGAATGGGCTCCCTTGTGATGCTGATGCGCATTGGTCTCCACTCCTTGAATTCCACTCCCTACCAGAGGTCGAGTGTTGAGTTCCCCTTTCCATCAGAAGGAAGGGAGGCTTTGATGTGCGATAGAATCTCATGGGCGAACTGTATTTATGTTAGTGAGTTTTATTTAGCAAAGTAGGTTGTGACACTGGCAGACTGGACTTTCAAACTTTCTAGACCATCAGAAAATTTGAAATTTTTTTACCTAGTTAATAGGTGATGTTGGTGTGATAAGTACATCAATCAATTCTGGAGATGGATAGGCCGGCGAAAGGGGTTGGAGGTGCGCCGTTGATTTTTTTAAAACCATGTGTGCATATCCTGACGGACTGCATACTTGTTGTTAAATACATTTTTCTCTTTTTGGTGGTCTAGAAAATTGACAGGCTTGTCTCCGTCAAAACGGGGGCCCTTGAGATGTTGAGGCAGTTTGGACTCTACTCCTTAAATCCCTAGAGCCATAGCAATGTTCCTGAACAGGAGTGGACCCTGTGCTTTAGCATCTCACAGGCGAATTGTATTTTCTTAATAAGTTTAAGTTAGCGAAGTATACCCCCAAAAATGTTAGGTAGATGTTTTTGTAAGTTGGATAATGCGGTGTCCTAGGTTTTTATTTTTATTAGTATAAGTAGGGTTGGCCCTGAAAGTTAGGATGAGGAGTTAAACTAAATACAGGATGGAGACGACCGTCGGTAGCTGCGGTTCGACTGTCCCTTTCCTTTGAGCGGCCCCTCAATGTTTTGGGAACGGGCGGAGGACATTGTCTCCATTAGAATGGGCTCCCTTGTGATGCTGATGCGCGTTGGTCTCCACTCCTTGAATTCCACTCCCCACCAGAGGTCGAGTGTTGAGTTCCCCTTTCCATCAGAAGGAAGGGAGGCTTTGATGTGCGATAGAATCTCATGGGCGAACTGTATTTATGTTAGTGAGTTTTATTTAGCAAAGTAGGTTGTGACACTGGCAGACTGGACTGTCAAACTTTCTAGACCATCAGAAAATTTGCAATTGTTTTACCTAGTTAATAGGTGATGTTGGTGTGATAAGTACATCAATCAATTCTGGAGATGGATAGGCCGGCGAAAGGGGTTGGAGGTGCGCCGTTGGTTTTTTTAACACCATGTGTGCATATCCTGACGGACTGCATACTTGTTGTTAAATACATTTTTCTCTTTTTGGTGGTCTAGAAAATTGACAGGCTTGTCTCCGTCAAAACGGGGGCCCTTGAGATGTTGAGGCAGTTTGGACTCTACTCCTTAAATCCCTAGAGCCATAGCGATGTTCCTGAACAGGAGTGGACCCTGTGCTTTAGCATCTCACAGGCGAATTGTATTTTCTTAATAAGTTTAAGTTAGCGAAGTATACCCCCAAAAATGTTAGGTAGATGTTTTTGTAAGTTGGATAATGCGGTGTCCTAGGTTTTTATTTTTATTAGTATAAGTAGGGTTGGCCCTGAAAGTTAGGATGAGGAGTTAAACTAAGTACAGGATGGAGACGACCGTTGGTAGCTGCGGTTCGACTGTCCCTTTCCTTTGAGCGGCCCCTCAATGTTTTGGGAACGGGCGGAGGACATTGTCTCCATTAGAATGGGCTCCCTTGTGATGCTGATGCGCGTTGGTCTCCACTCCTTGAATTCCACTCCCCACCAGAGGTCGAGTGTTGAGTTCCCCTTTCCATCAGAAGGAAGGGAGGCTTTGATGTGCGATAGAATCTCATGGGCGAACTGTATTTATGTTAGTGAGTTTTATTTAGCAAAGTAGGTTGTGACACTGGCAGACTGGACTGTCAAACTTTCTAGACCATCAGAAAATTTGAAATTTTTTTACCTAGTTAATAGGTGATGTTGGTGTGATAAGTACATCAATCAATTCTGGAGATGGATAAGCCGGCGAAAGGGGTTGGAGGTGCGCCGTTGGTTTTTTTAACACCATGTGTGCATATCCTGACGGACTGCATACTTGTTGTTAAATAAATTTTTCTCTTTTTGGTGGTCTAGAAAATTGACAGGCTTGTCTCCGTCAAAACGGGGGCCCTTGAGATGTTGAGGCAGTTTGGACTCTACTCCTTAAATCCCTAGAGCCATAGCGATGTTCCTGAACAGGAGTGGACCCTGTGCTTTAGCATCTCACAGGCGAATTGTATTTTCTTAATAAGTTTAAGTTAGCGAAGTATACCCCAAAAAATGTTAGGTAGATGTTTTTGTAAGTTGGATAATGCGGTGTCCTAGGTTTTTATTTTTATTAGTATAAGTAGGGTTGGCCCTGAAAGTTAGGATGAGGAGTTAAACTAAATACAGGATGGAGACGACCGTCGGTAGCTGCGGTTCGACTGTCCCTTTCCTTTGAGCGGCCCCTCAATGTTTTGGGAACGGGCGGAGGACATTGTCTCCATTAGAATGGGCTCCCTTGTGATGCTGATGCGCGTTGGTCTCCACTCCTTGAATTCCACTCCCCACCAGAGGTCGAGTGTTGAGTTCCCCTTTCCATCAGAAGGAAGGGAGGCTTTGATGTGCGATAGAATCTCATAGGCGAACTGTATTTATGTTAGTGAGTTTTATTTAGCAAAGTAGGTTGTGACACTGGCAGACTGGACTGTCAAACTTTCTAGACCATCAGAAAATTTGAAATTTTTTTACCTAGTTAATAGGTGATGTTGGTGTGATAAGTACATCAATCAATTCTGGAGATGGATAGGCCGGTGACAGGGGTTGGAGGTGCGCCGTTGGTTTTTTTAACACCATGTGTGCATATCCTGACGGACTGCATACTTGTTGTTAAATAAATTTTTCTCTTTTTGGTGGTCTAGAAAATTGACAGGCTTGTCTCCATCAAAACGGGGGCCCTTGAGATGTTGAGGCAGTTTGGACTCTACTCCTTAAATCCCTAGAGCCATAGCGATGTTCCTGAACAGGAGTGGACCCTGTGCTTTAGCATCACACAGGCGAATTGTATTTTCTTAATAAGTTTAAGTTAGCGAAGTATACCCCCAAAAATGTTAGGTAGATGTTTTTGTAAGTTGGATAATGCGGTGTCCTAGGTTTTTATTTTTATTAGTATAAGTAGGGTTGGCCCTGAAAGTTAGGATGAGGAGTTAAACTAAATACAGGATGGAGACGACCGTCGGTAGCTGCGGTTCGACTGTCCCTTTCCTTTGAGCGGCCCCTCAATGTTTTGGGAACGGGCGGAGGACATTGTCTCCATTAGAATGGGCTCCCTTGTGATGCTGATGCGCGTTGGTCTCCACTCCTTGAATTCCACTCCCCACCAGAGGTCGAGTGTTGAGTTCCCCTTTCCATCAGAAGGAAGGGAGGCTTTGATGTGCGATAGAATCTCATGGGCGAACTGTATTTATGTTAGTGAGTTTTATTTAGCAAAGTAGGTTGTGACACTGGCAGACTGGACTGTCAAACTTTCTAGACCATCAGAAAATTTGCAATTTTTTTACCTAGTTAATAGGTGATGTTGGTGTGATAAGTACATCAATCAATTCTGGAGATGGATAGGCCGGCGAAAGGGGTTGGAGGTGCGCCGTTGGTTTTTTTAACACCATGTGTGCATATCCTGACGGACTGCATACTTGTTGTTAAATACATTTTTCTCTTTTTGGTGGTCTAGAAAATTGACAGGCTTGTCTCCGTCAAAACGGGGGCCCTTGAGATGTTGAGGCAGTTTGGACTCTACTCCTTAAATCCCTAGAGCCATAGCGATGTTCCTGAACAGGAGTGGACCCTGTGCTTTAGCATCTCACAGGCGAATTGTATTTTCTTAATAAGTTTAAGTTAGCGAAGTATACCCCAAAAAATGTTAGGTAGATATTTTTGTAAGTTGGATAATGCGGTGTCCTAGGTTTTTATTTTTATTAGTATAAGTAGGGTTGGCCCTGAAAGTTAGGATGAGGAGTTAAACTAAATACAGGATGGAGACGACCGTCGGTAGCTGCGGTTCGACTGTCCCTTTCCTTTGAGCGGCCCCTCAATGTTTTGGGAACGGGCGGAGGACATTGTCTCCATTAGAATGGGCTCCCTTGTGATGCTGATGCGCATTGGTCTCCACTCCTTGAATTCCACTCCCCACCAGAGGTCGAGTGTTGAGTTCCCCTTTCCATCAGAAGGAAGGGAGGCTTTGATGTGCGATAGAATCTCATGGGCGAACTGTATTTATGTTAGTGAGTTTTATTTAGCAAAGTAGGTTGTGACACTGGCAGACTGGACTGTCAAACTTTCTAGACCATCAGAAAATTTGCAATTTTTTTACCTAGTTAATAGGTGATGTTGGTGTGATAAGTACATCAATCAATTCTGGAGATGGATAGGCCGGCGAAAGGGGTTGGAGGTGCGCCGTTGGTTTTTTTAACACCATGTGTGCATATCCTGACGGACTGCATACTTGTTGTTAAATACATTTTTCTCTTTTTGGTGGTCTAGAAAATTGACAGG
Source organism: Eleutherodactylus coqui (assembly GCF_035609145.1). Lineage (NCBI taxonomy): Eukaryota > Metazoa > Chordata > Amphibia > Anura > Eleutherodactylidae > Eleutherodactylus > Eleutherodactylus coqui. The sequence continues at coordinate 82,784,526 of NC_089840.1, read as the reverse complement.
CTTGTCTCCGTCAAAACGGGGGCCCTTGAGATGTTGAGGCAGTTTGGACTCTACTCCTTAAATCCCTAGAGCCATAGCGATGTTCCTGAACAGGAGTGGACCCTGTGCTTTAGCATCTCACAGGCGAATTGTATTTTCTTAATAAGTTTAAGTTAGCGAAGTATACCCCAAAAAATGTTAGGTAGATATTTTTGTAAGTTGGATAATGCGGTGTCCTAGGTTTTTATTTTTATTAGTATAAGTAGGGTTGGCCCTGAAAGTTAGGATGAGGAGTTAAACTAAATACAGGATGGAGACGACCGTCGGTAGCTGCGGTTCGACTGTCCCTTTCCTTTGAGCGGCCCCTCAATGTTTTGGGAACGGGCGGAGGACATTGTCTCCATTAGAATGGGCTCCCTTGTGATGCTGATGCGCATTGGTCTCCACTCCTTGAATTCCACTCCCCACCAGAGGTCGAGTGTTGAGTTCCCCTTTCCATCAGAAGGAAGGGAGGCTTTGATGTGCGATAGAATCTCATGGGCGAACTGTATTTATGTTAGTGAGTTTTATTTAGCAAAGTAGGTTGTGACACTGGCAGACTGGACTGTCAAACTTTCTAGACCATCAGAAAATTTGCAATTTTTTTACCTAGTTAATAGGTGATGTTGGTGTGACAAGTACATCAATCAATTCTGGAGATGGATAGGCCGGCGAAAGGGGTTGGAGGTGCGCCGTTGGTTTTTTTAACACCATGTGTGCATATCCTGACGGACTGCATACTTGTTGTTAAATACATTTTTCTCTTTTTGGTGGTCTAGAAAATTGACAGGCTTGTCTCCGTCAAAACGGGGGCCCTTGAGATGTTGAGGCAGTTTGGACTCTACTCCTTAAATCCCTAGAGCCATAGCGATGTTCCTGAACAGGAGTGGACCCTGTGCTTTAGCATCTCACAGGCGAATTGTATTTTCTTAATAAGTTTAAGTTAGCGGAGTATACCCCAAAAAATGTTAGGTAGATGTTTTTGTAAGTTGGATAATGCGGTGTCCTAGGTTTTTATTTTTATTAGTATAAGTAGGGTTGGCCCTGAAAGTTAGGATGAGGAGTTAAACTAAATACAGGATGGAGACGACCGTCGGTAGCTGCGGTTCGACTGTCCCTTTCCTTTGAGCGGCCCCTCAATGTTTTAGGAACGGGCGGAGGACATTGTCTCCATTAGAATGGGCTCCCTTGTGATGCTGATGCGCGTTGGTCTCCACTCCTTGAATTCCACTCCCCACCAGAGGTCGAGTGTTGAGTTCCCCTTTCCATCAGAAGGAAGGGAGGCTTTGATGTGCGATAGAATCTCATGGGCGAACTGTATTTATGTTAGTGAGTTTTATTTAGCAAAGTAGGTTGTGACACTGGCAGACTGGACTGTCAAACTTTCTAGACCATCAGAAAATTTGCAATTTTTTTACCTAGTTAATAGGTGATGTTGGTGTGATAAGTACATCAATCAATTCTGGAGATGGATAGGCCGGCGAAAGGGGTTGGAGGTGCGCCGTTGGTTTTTTTAACACCATGTGTGCATATCCTGACGGACTGCATACTTGTTGTTAAATACATTTTTCTCTTTTTGGTGGTCTAGAAAATTGACAGGCTTGTCTCCGTCAAAACGGGGGCCCTTGAGATGTTGAGGCAGTTTGGACTCTACTCCTTAAATCCCTAGAGCCATAGCGATGTTCCTGAACAGGAGTGGACCCTGTGCTTTAGCATCTCACAGGCGAATTGTATTTTCTTAATAAGTTTAAGTTAGCGAAGTATACCCCCAAAAATGTTAGGTAGATGTTTTTGTAAGTTGGATAATGCGGTGTCCTAGGTTTTTATTTTTATTAGTATAAGTAGGGTTGGCCCTGAAAGTTAGGATGAGGAGTTAAACTAAATACAGGATGGAGACGACCGTCGGTAGCTGCGGTTCGACTGTCCCTTTCCTTTGAGCGGCCCCTCAATGTTTTGGGAACGGGCGGAGGACATTGTCTCCATTAGAATGGGCTCCCTTGTGATGCTGATGCGCATTGGTCTCCACTCCTTGAATTCCACTCCCTACCAGAGGTCGAGTGTTGAGTTCCCCTTTCCATCAGAAGGAAGGGAGGCTTTGATGTGCGATAGAATCTCATGGGCGAACTGTATTTATGTTAGTGAGTTTTATTTAGCAAAGTAGGTTGTGACACTGGCAGACTGGACTTTCAAACTTTCTAGACCATCAGAAAATTTGAAATTTTTTTTCCTAGTTAATAGGTGATGTTGGTGTGATAAGTACATCAATCAATTCTGGAGATGGATAGGCCGGCGAAAGGGGTTGGAGGTGCGCCGTTGATTTTTTTAAAACCATGTGTGCATATCCTGACGGACTGCATACTTGTTGTTAAATACATTTTTCTCTTTTTGGTGGTCTAGAAAATTGACAGGCTTGTCTCCGTCAAAACGGGGGCCCTTGAGATGTTGAGGCAGTTTGGACTCTACTCCTTAAATCCCTAGAGCCATAGCAATGTTCCTGAACAGGAGTGGACCCTGTGCTTTAGCATCTCACAGGCGAATTGTATTTTCTTAATAAGTTTAAGTTAGCGAAGTATACCCCCAAAAATGTTAGGTAGATGTTTTTGTAAGTTGGATAATGCGGTGTCCTAGGTTTTTATTTTTATTAGTATAAGTAGGGTTGGCCCTGAAACTTAGGATGAGGAGTTAAACTAAATACAGGATGGAGACGACCGTCGGTAGCTGCGGTTCGACTGTCCCTTTCCTTTGAGCGGCCCCTCAATGTTTTGGGAACGGGCGGAGGACATTGTCTCCATTAGAATGGGCTCCCTTGTGATGCTGATGCGCGTTGGTCTCCACTCCTTGAATTCCACTCCCCACCAGAGGTCGAGTGTTGAGTTCCCCTTTCCATCAGAAGGAAGGGAGGCTTTGATGTGCGATAGAATCTCATGGGCGAACTGTATTTATGTTAGTGAGTTTTATTTAGCAAAGTAGGTTGTGACACTGGCAGACTGGACTGTCAAACGTTCTAGACCATCAGAAAATTTGCAATTTTTTTACCTAGTTAATAGGTGATGTTGGTGTGATAAGTACATCAATCAATTCTGGAGATGGATAGGCCGGCGAAAGGGGTTGGAGGTGCGCCGTTGGTTTTTTTAACACCATGTGTGCATATCCTGACGGACTGCATACTTGTTGTTAAATACATTTTTCTCTTTTTGGTGGTCTAGAAAATTGACAGGCTTGTCTCCGTCAAAACGGGGGCCCTTGAGATGTTGAGGCAGTTTGGACTCTACTCCTTAAATCCCTAGAGCCATAGCGATGTTCCTGAACAGGAGTGGACCCTGTGCTTTAGCATCTCACAGGCGAATTGTATTTTCTTAATAAGTTTAAGTTAGCGAAGTATACCCCCAAAAATGTTAGGTAGATGTTTTTGTAAGTTGGATAATGCGGTGTCCTAGGTTTTTATTTTTATTAGTATAAGTAGGGTTGGCCCTGAAAGTTAGGATGAGGAGTTAAACTAAATACAGGATGGAGACGACCGTTGGTAGCTGCGGTTCGACTGTCCCTTTCCTTTGAGCGGCCCCTCAATGTTTTGGGAACGGGCGGAGGACATTGTCTCCATTAGAATGGGCTCCCTTGTGATGCTGATGCGCGTTGGTCTCCACTCCTTGAATTCCACTCCCCACCAGAGGTCGAGTGTTGAGTTCCCCTTTCCATCAGAAGGAAGGGAGGCTTTGATGTGCGATAGAATCTCATGGGCGAACTGTATTTATGTTAGTGAGTTTTATTTAGCAAAGTAGGTTGTGACACTGGCAGACTGGACTGTCAAACTTTCTAGACCATCAGAAAATTTGAAATTTTTTTACCTAGTTAATAGGTGATGTTGGTGTGATAAGTACATCAATCAATTCTGGAGATGGATAGGCCGGTGAAAGGGGTTGGAGGTGCGCCGTTGGTTTTTTTAACACCATGTGTGCATATCCTGACGGACTGCATACTTGTTGTTAAATAAATTTTTCTCTTTTTGGTGGTCTAGAAAATTGACAGGCTTGTCTCCATCAAAACGGGGGCCCTTGAGATGTTGAGGCAGTTTGGACTCTACTCCTTAAATCCCTAGAGCCATAGCGATGTTCCTGAACAGGAGTGGACCCTGTGCTTTAGCATCACACAGGCGAATTGTATTTTCTTAATAAGTTTAAGTTAGCGAAGTATACCCCCAAAAATGTTAGGTAGATGTTTTTGTAAGTTGGATAATGCGGTGTCCTAGGTTTTTATTTTTATTAGTATAAGTAGGGTTGGCCCTGAAAGTTAGGATGAGGAGTTAAACTAAATACAGGATGGAGACGACCGTCGGTAGCTGCGGTTCGACTGTCCCTTTCCTTTGAGCGGCCCCTCAATGTTTTGGGAACGGGCGGAGGACATTGTCTCCATTAGAATGGGCTCCCTTGTGATGCTGATGCGCGTTGGTCTCCACTCCTTGAATTCCACTCCCCACCAGAGGTCGAGTGTTGAGTTCCCCTTTCCATCAGAAGGAAGGGAGGCTTTGATGTGCGATAGAATCTCATGGGCGAACTGTATTTATGTTAGTGAGTTTTATTTAGCAAAGTAGGTTGTGACACTGGCAGACTGGACTGTCAAACTTTCTAGACCATCAGAAAATTTGCAATTTTTTTACCTAGTTAATAGGTGATGTTGGTGTGATAAGTACATCAATCAATTCTGGAGATGGATAGGCCGGCGAAAGGGGTTGGAGGTGCGCCGTTGGTTTTTTTAACACCATGTGTGCATATCCTGACGGACTGCATACTTGTTGTTAAATACATTTTTCTCTTTTTGGTGGTCTAGAAAATTGACAGGCTTGTCTCCGTCAAAACGGGGGCCCTTGAGATGTTGAGGCAGTTTGGACTCTACTCCTTAAATCCCTAGAGCCATAGCGATGTTCCTGAACAGGAGTGGACCCTGTGCTTTAGCATCTCACAGGCGAATTGTATTTTCTTAATAAGTTTAAGTTAGCGGAGTATACCCCAAAAAATGTTAGGTAGATGTTTTTGTAAGTTGGATAATGCGGTGTCCTAGGTTTTTATTTTTATTAGTATAAGTAGGGTTGGCCCTGAAAGTTAGGATGAGGAGTTAAACTAAATACAGGATGGAGACGACCGTCGGTAGCTGCGGTTCGACTGTCCCTTTCCTTTGAGCGGCCCCTCAATGTTTTGGGAACGGGCGGAGGACATTGTCTCCATTAGAATGGGCTCCCTTGTGATGCTGATGCGCGTTGGTCTCCACTCCTTGAATTCCACTCCCCACCAGAGGTCGAGTGTTGAGTTCCCCTTTCCATCAGAAGGAAGGGAGGCTTTGATGTGCGATAGAATCTCATGGGCGAACTGTATTTATGTTAGTGAGTTTTATTTAGCAAAGTAGGTTGTGACACTGGCAGACTGGACTGTCAAACTTTCTAGACCATCAGAAAATTTGCAATTTTTTTACCTAGTTAATAGGTGATGTTGGTGTGATAAGTACATCAATCAATTCTGGAGATGGATAGGCCGGCGAAAGGGGTTGGAGGTGCGCCGTTGGTTTTTTTAACACCATGTGTGCATATCCTGACGGACTGCATACTTGTTGTTAAATACATTTTTCTCTTTTTGGTGGTCTAGAAAATTGACAGGCTTGTCTCCGTCAAAACGGGGGCCCTTGAGATGTTGAGGCAGTTTGGACTCTACTCCTTAAATCCCTAGAGCCATAGCGATGTTCCTGAACAGGAGTGGACCCTGTGCTTTAGCATCTCACAGGCGAATTGTATTTTCTTAATAAGTTTAAGTTAGCGGAGTATACCCCAAAAAATGTTAGGTAGATGTTTTTGTAAGTTGGATAATGCGGTGTCCTAGGTTTTTATTTTTATTAGTATAAGTAGGGTTGGCCCTGAAAGTTAGGATGAGGAGTTAAACTAAATACAGGATGGAGACGACCGTCGGTAGCTGCGGTTCGACTGTCCCTTTCCTTTGAGCGGCCCCTCAATGTTTTAGGAACGGGCGGAGGACATTGTCTCCATTAGAATGGGCTCCCTTGTGATGCTGATGCGCGTTGGTCTCCACTCCTTGAATTCCACTCCCCACCAGAGGTCGAGTGTTGAGTTCCCCTTTCCATCAGAAGGAAGGGAGGCTTTGATGTGCGATAGAATCTCATGGGCGAACTGTATTTATGTTAGTGAGTTTTATTTAGCAAAGTAGGTTGTGACACTGGCAGACTGGACTGTCAAACTTTCTAGACCATCAGAAAATTTGCAATTTTTTTACCTAGTTAATAGGTGATGTTGGTGTGATAAGTACATCAATCAATTCTGGAGATGGATAGGCCGGCGAAAGGGGTTGGAGGTGCGCCGTTGTTTTTTTTAACACCATGTGTGCATATCCTGACGGACTGCATACTTGTTGTTAAATACATTTTTCTCTTTTTGGTGGTCTAGAAAATTGACAGGCTTGTCTCCGTCAAAACGGGGGCCCTTGAGATGTTGAGGCAGTTTGGACTCTACTCCTTAAATCCCTAGAGCCATAGCGATGTTCCTGAACAGGAGTGGACCCTGTGCTTTAGCATCACACAGGCGAATTGTATTTTCTTAATAAGTTTAAGTTAGCGAAGTATACCCCCAAAAATGTTAGGTAGATGTTTTTGTAAGTTGGATAATGCGGTGTCCTAGGTTTTTATTTTTATTAGTATAAGTAGGGTTGGCCCTGAAAGTTAGGATGAGGAGTTAAACTAAATACAGGATGGAGACGACCGTCGGTAGCTGCGGTTCGACTGTCCCTTTCCTTTGAGCGGCCCCTCAATGTTTTGGGAACGGGCGGAGGACATTGTCTCCATTAGAATGGGCTCCCTTGTGATGCTGATGCGCGTTGGTCTCCACTCCTTGAATTCCACTCCCCACCAGAGGTCGAGTGTTGAGTTCCCCTTTCCATCAGAAGGAAGGGAGGCTTTGATGTGCGATAGAATCTCATGGGCGAACTGTATTTATGTTAGTGAGTTTTATTTAGCAAAGTAGGTTGTGACACTGGCAGACTGGACTGTCAAACGTTCTAGACCATCAGAAAATTTGCAATTTTTTTACCTAGTTAATAGGTGATGTTGGTGTGATAAGTACATCAATCAATTCTGGAGATGGATAGGCCGGCGAAAGGGGTTGGAGGTGCGCCGTTGGTTTTTTTAACACCATGTGTGCATATCCTGACGGACTGCATACTTGTTGTTAAATACATTTTTCTCTTTTTGGTGGTCTAGAAAATTGACAGGCTTGTCTCCGTCAAAACGGGGGCCCTTGAGATGTTGAGGCAGTTTGGACTCTACTCCTTAAATCCCTAGAGCCATAGCGATGTTCCTGAACAGGAGTGGACCCTGTGCTTTAGCATCTCACAGGCGAATTGTATTTTCTTAATAAGTTTAAGTTAGCGAAGTATACCCCCAAAAATGTTAGGTAGATGTTTTTGTAAGTTGGATAATGCGGTGTCCTAGGTTTTTATTTTTATTAGTATAAGTAGGGTTGGCCCTGAAAGTTAGGATGAGGAGTTAAACTAAATACAGGATGGAGACGACCGTCGGTAGCTGCGGTTCGACTGTCCCTTTCCTTTGAGCGGCCCCTCAATGTTTTGGGAACGGGCGGAGGACATTGTCTCCATTAGAATGGGCTCCCTTGTGATGCTGATGCGCGTTGGTCTCCACTCCTTGAATTCCACTCCCCACCAGAGGTCGAGTGTTGAGTTCCCCTTTCCATCAGAAGGAAGGGAGGCTTTGATGTGCGATAGAATCTCATGGGCGAACTGTATTTATGTTAGTGAGTTTTATTTAGCAAAGTAGGTTGTGACACTGGCAGACTGGACTGTCAAACTTTCTAGACCATCAGAAAATTTGCAATTGTTTTACCTAGTTAATAGGTGATGTTGGTGTGATAAGTACATCAATCAATTCTGGAGATGGATAGGCCGGCGAAAGGGGTTGGAGGTGCGCCGTTGGTTTTTTTAACACCATGTGTGCATATCTTGACGGACTGCATACTTGTTGTTAAATACATTTTTCTCTTTTTGGTGGTCTAGAAAATTGACAGGCTTGTCTCCGTCAAAACGGGGGCCCTTGAGATGTTGAGGCAGTTTGGACTCTACTCCTTAAATCCCTAGAGCCATAGCGATGTTCCTGAACAGGAGTGGACCCTGTGCTTTAGCATCTCACAGGCGAATTGTATTTTCTTAATAAGTTTAAGTTAGCGAAGTATACCCCCAAAAATGTTAGGTAGATGTTTTTGTAAGTTGGATAATGCGGTGTCCTAGGTTTTTATTTTTATTAGTATAAGTAGGGTTGGCCCTGAAACTTAGGATGAGGAGTTAAACTAAATACAGGATGGAGACGACCGTTGGTAGCTGCGGTTCGACTGTCCCTTTCCTTTGAGCGGCCCCTCAATGTTTTGGGAACGGGCGGAGGACATTGTCTCCATTAGAATGGGCTCCCTTGTGATGCTGATGCGCGTTGGTCTCCACTCCTTGAATTCCACTCCCCACCAGAGGTCGAGTGTTGAGTTCCCCTTTCCATCAGAAGGAAGGGAGGCTTTGATGTGCGATAGAATCTCATGGGCGAACTGTATTTATGTTAGTGAGTTTTATTTAGCAAAGTAGGTTGTGACACTGGCAGACTGGACTGTCAAACTTTCTAGACCATCAGAAAATTTGAAATTTTTTTACCTAGTTAATAGGTGATGTTGGTGTGATAAGTACATCAATCAATTCTGGAGATGGATAAGCCGGCGAAAGGGGTTGGAGGTGCGCCGTTGGTTTTTTTAACACCATGTGTGCATATCCTGACGGACTGCATACTTGTTGTTAAATACATTTTTCTCTTTTTGGTGGTCTAGAAAATTGACAGGCTTGTCTCCGTCAAAACGGGGGCCCTTGAGATGTTGAGGCAGTTTGGACTCTACTCCTTAAATCCCTAGAGCCATAGCGATGTTCCTGAACAGGAGTGGACCCTGTGCTTTAGCATCTCACAGGCGAATTGTATTTTCTTAATAAGTTTAAGTTAGCGAAGTATACCCCAAAAAATGTTAGGTAGATGTTTTTGTAAGTTGGATAATGCGGTGTCCTAGGTTTTTATTTTTATTAGTATAAGTAGGGTTGGCCCTGAAAGTTAGGATGAGGAGTTAAACTAAATACAGGATGGAGACGACCGTCGGTAGCTGCGGTTCGACTGTCCCTTTCCTTTGAGCGGCCCCTCAATGTTTTGGGAACGGGCGGAGGACATTGTCTCCATTAGAATGGGCTCCCTTGTGATGCTGATGCGCGTTGGTCTCCACTCCTTGAATTCCACTCCCCACCAGAGGTCGAGTGTTGAGTTCCCCTTTCCATCAGAAGGAAGGGAGGCTTTGATGTGCGATAGAATCTCATGGGCGAACTGTATTTATGTTAGTGAGTTTTATTTAGCAAAGTAGGTTGTGACACTGGCAGACTGGACTGTCAAACTTTCTAGACCATCAGAAAATTTGAAATTTTTTTACCTAGTTAATAGGTGATGTTGGTGTGATAAGTACATCAATCAATTCTGGAGATGGATAGGCCGGTGAAAGGGGTTGGAGGTGCGCCGTTGGTTTTTTTAACACCATGTGTGCATATCCTGACGGACTGCATACTTGTTGTTAAATAAATTTTTCTCTTTTTGGTGGTCTAGAAAATTGACAGGCTTGTCTCCATCAAAACGGGGGCCCTTGAGATGTTGAGGCAGTTTGGACTCTACTCCTTAAATCCCTAGAGCCATAGCGATGTTCCTGAACAGGAGTGGACCCTGTGCTTTAGCATCACACAGGCGAATTGTATTTTCTTAATAAGTTTAAGTTAGCGAAGTATACCCCCAAAAATGTTAGGTAGATGTTTTTGTAAGTTGGATAATGCGGTGTCCTAGGTTTTTATTTTTATTAGTATAAGTAGGGTTGGCCCTGAAAGTTAGGATGAGGAGTTAAACTAAATACAGGATGGAGACGACCGTCGGTAGCTGCGGTTCGACTGTCCCTTTCCTTTGAGCGGCCCCTCAATGTTTTGGGAACGGGCGGAGGACATTGTCTCCATTAGAATGGGCTCCCTTGTGATGCTGATGCGCGTTGGTCTCCACTCCTTGAATTCCACTCCCCACCAGAGGTCGAGTGTTGAGTTCCCCTTTCCATCAGAAGGAAGGGAGGCTTTGATGTGCGATAGAATCTCATGGGCGAACTGTATTTATGTTAGTGAGTTTTATTTAGCAAAGTAGGTTGTGACACTGGCAGACTGGACTGTCAAACTTTCTAGACCATCAGAAAATTTGCAATTGTTTTACCTAGTTAATAGGTGATGTTGGTGTGATAAGTACATCAATCAATTCTGGAGATGGATAGGCCGGCGAAAGGGGTTGGAGGTGCGCCGTTGGTTTTTTTAACACCATGTGTGCATATCCTGACGGACTGCATACTTGTTGTTAAATACATTTTTCTCTTTTTGGTGGTCTAGAAAATTGACAGGCTTGTCTCCGTCAAAACGGGGGCCCTTGAGATGTTGAGGCAGTTTGGACTCTACTCCTTAAATCCCTAGAGCCATAGCGATGTTCCTGAACAGGAGTGGACCCTGTGCTTTAGCATCTCACAGGCGAATTGTATTTTCTTAATAAGTTTAAGTTAGCGAAGTATACCCCCAAAAATGTTAGGTAGATGTTTTTGTAAGTTGGATAATGCGGTGTCCTAGGTTTTTATTTTTATTAGTATAAGTAGGGTTGGCCCTGAAAGTTAGGATGAGGAGTTAAACTAAATACAGGATGGAGACGACCGTCGGTAGCTGCGGTTCGACTGTCCCTTTCCTTTGAGCGGCCCCTCAATGTTTTGGGAACGGGCGGAGGACATTGTCTCCATTAGAATGGGCTCCCTTGTGATGCTGATGCGCGTTGGTCTCCACTCCTTGAATTCCACTCCCCACCAGAGGTCGAGTGTTGAGTTCCCCTTTCCATCAGAAGGAAGGGAGGCTTTGATGTGCGATAGAATCTCATGGGCGAACTGTATTTATGTTAGTGAGTTTTATTTAGCAAAGTAGGTTGTGACACTGGCAGACTGGACTGTCAAACTTTCTAGACCATCAGAAAATTTGAAATTTTTTTACCTAGTTAATAGGTGATGTTGGTGTGATAAGTACATCAATCAATTCTGGAGATGGATAGGCCGGTGAAAGGGGTTGGAGGTGCGCCGTTGGTTTTTTTAACACCATGTGTGCATATCCTGACGGACTGCATACTTGTTGTTAAATAAATTTTTCTCTTTTTGGTGGTCTAGAAAATTGACAGGCTTGTCTCCATCAAAACGGGGGCCCTTGAGATGTTGAGGCAGTTTGGACTCTACTCCTTAAATCCCTAGAGCCATAGCGATGTTCCTGAACAGGAGTGGACCCTGTGCTTTAGCATCACACAGGCGAATTGTATTTTCTTAATAAGTTTAAGTTAGCGAAGTATACCCCCAAAAATGTTAGGTAGATGTTTTTGTAAGTTGGATAATGCGGTGTCCTAGGTTTTTATTTTTATTAGTATAAGTAGGGTTGGCCCTGAAAGTTAGGATGAGGAGTTAAACTAAATACAGGATGGAGACGACCGTCGGTAGCTGCGGTTCGACTGTCCCTTTCCTTTGAGCGGCCCCTCAATGTTTTGGGAACGGGCGGAGGACATTGTCTCCATTAGAATGGGCTCCCTTGTGATGCTGATGCGCGTTGGTCTCCACTCCTTGAATTCCACTCCCCACCAGAGGTCGAGTGTTGAGTTCCCCTTTCCATCAGAAGGAAGGGAGGCTTTGATGTGCGATAGAATCTCATGGGCGAACTGTATTTATGTTAGTGAGTTTTATTTAGCAAAGTAGGTTGTGACACTGGCAGACTGGACTGTCAAACTTTCTAGACCATCAGAAAATTTGCAATTGTTTTACCTAGTTAATAGGTGATGTTGGTGTGATAAGTACATCAATCAATTCTGGAGATGGATAGGCCGGCGAAAGGGGTTGGAGGTGCGCCGTTGGTTTTTTTAACACCATGTGTGCATATCCTGACGGACTGCATACTTGTTGTTAAATACATTTTTCTCTTTTTGGTGGTCTAGAAAATTGACAGGCTTGTCTCCGTCAAAACGGGGGCCCTTGAGATGTTGAGGCAGTTTGGACTCTACTCCTTAAATCCCTAGAGCCATAGCGATGTTCCTGAACAGGAGTGGACCCTGTGCTTTAGCATCTCACAGGCGAATTGTATTTTCTTAATAAGTTTAAGTTAGCGAAGTATACCCCCAAAAATGTTAGGTAGATGTTTTTGTAAGTTGGATAATGCGGTGTCCTAGGTTTTTATTTTTATTAGTATAAGTAGGGTTGGCCCTGAAAGTTAGGATGAGGAGTTAAACTAAATACAGGATGGAGACGACCGTCGGTAGCTGCGGTTCGACTGTCCCTTTCCTTTGAGCGGCCCCTCAATGTTTTGGGAACGGGCGGAGGACATTGTCTCCATTAGAATGGGCTCCCTTGTGATGCTGATGCGCGTTGGTCTCCACTCCTTGAATTCCACTCCCCACCAGAGGTCGAGTGTTGAGTTCCCCTTTCCATCAGAAGGAAGGGAGGCTTTGATGTGCGATAGAATCTCATGGGCGAACTGTATTTATGTTAGTGAGTTTTATTTAGCAAAGTAGGTTGTGACACTGGCAGACTGGACTGTCAAACTTTCTAGACCATCAGAAAATTTGCAATTGTTTTACCTAGTTAATAGGTGATGTTGGTGTGATAAGTACATCAATCAATTCTGGAGATGGATAGGCCGGCGAAAGGGGTTGGAGGTGCGCCGTTGGTTTTTTTAACACCATGTGTGCATATCCTGACGGACTGCATACTTGTTGTTAAATACATTTTTCTCTTTTTGGTGGTCTAGAAAATTGACAGGCTTGTCTCCGTCAAAACGGGGGCCCTTGAGATGTTGAGGCAGTTTGGACTCTACTCCTTAAATCCCTAGAGCCATAGCGATGTTCCTGAACAGGAGTGGACCCTGTGCTTTAGCATCTCACAGGCGAATTGTATTTTCTTAATAAGTTTAAGTTAGCGAAGTATACCCCCAAAAATGTTAGGTAGATGTTTTTGTAAGTTGGATAATGCGGTGTCCTAGGTTTTTATTTTTATTAGTATAAGTAGGGTTGGCCCTGAAAGTTAGGATGAGGAGTTAAACTAAATACAGGATGGAGACGACCGTCGGTAGCTGCGGTTCGACTGTCCCTTTCCTTTGAGCGGCCCCTCAATGTTTTGGGAACGGGCGGAGGACATTGTCTCCATTAGAATGGGCTCCCTTGTGATGCTGATGCGCGTTGGTCTCCACTCCTTGAATTCCACTCCCCACCAGAGGTCGAGTGTTGAGTTCCCCTTTCCATCAGAAGGAAGGGAGGCTTTGATGTGCGATAGAATCTCATGGGCGAACTGTATTTATGTTAGTGAGTTTTATTTAGCAAAGTAGGTTGTGACACTGGCAGACTGGACTGTCAAACTTTCTAGACCATCAGAAAATTTGCAGTTTTTTTACCTAGTTAATAGGTGATGTTGGTGTGATAAGTACATCAATCAATTCTGGAGATGGATAGGCCGGCGAAAGGGGTTGGAGGTGCGCCGTTGGTTTTTTTAACACCATGTGTGCATATCCTGACGGACTGCATACTTGTTGTTAAATACATTTTTCTCTTTTTGGTGGTCTAGAAAATTGACAGGCTTGTCTCCGTCAAAACGGGGGCCCTTGAGATGTTGAGGCAGTTTGGACTCTACTCCTTAAATCCCTAGAGCCATAGCGATGTTCCTGAACAGGAGTGGACCCTGTGCTTTAGCATCTCACAGGCGAATTGTATTTTCTTAATAAGTTTAAGTTAGCGAAGTATACCCCAAAAAATGTTAGGTAGATGTTTTTGTAAGTTGGGTAATGCGGTGTCCTAGGTTTTTATTTTTATTAGTATAAGTAGGGTTGGCCCTGAAAGTTAGGATGAGGAGTTAAACTAAATACAGGATGGAGACGACCGTCGGTAGCTGCGGTTCGACTGTCCCTTTCCTTTGAGCGGCCCCTCAATGTTTTGGGAACGGGCGGAGGACATTGTCTCCATTAGAATGGGCTCCCTTGTGATGCTGATGCGCATTGGTCTCCACTCCTTGAATTCCACTCCCTACCAGAGGTCGAGTGTTGAGTTCCCCTTTCCATCAGAAGGAAGGGAGGCTTTGATGTGCGATAGAATCTCATGGGCGAACTGTATTTATGTTAGTGAGTTTTATTTAGCAAAGTAGGTTGTGACACTGGCAGACTGGACTGTCAAACTTTCTAGACCATCAGAAAATTTGCAGTTTTTTTACCTAGTTAATAGGTGATGTTGGTGTGATAAGTACATCAATCAATTCTGGAGATGGATAGGCCGGCGAAAGGGGTTGGAGGTGCGCCGTTGGTTTTTTTAACACCATGTGTGCATATCTTGACGGACTGCATACTTGTTGTTAAATACATTTTTCTTTTTTTGGTGGTCTAGAAAATTGACAGGCTTGTCTCCGTCAAAACGGGGGCCCTTGAGATGTTGAGGCAGTTTGGACTCTACTCCTTAAATCCCTAGAGCCATAGCGATGTTCCTGAACAGGAGTGGACCCTGTGCTTTAGCATCTCACAGGTGAATTGTATTTTCTTAATAAGTTTAAGTTAGCAAACTATAACCCAAAAAATGTTAGGTAGATGTTTTTGTAAGTTGGATAATGCGGTGTCCTAGGTTTTTATTTTTATTAGTATAAGTAGGGTTGGCCCTGAAAGTTAGGATGAGGAGTTAAACTAAATACAGGATGGAGACGACCGTCGGTAGCTGCGGTTCGACTGTCCCTTTCCTTTGAGCGGCCCCTCAATGTTTTGGGAACGGGCGGAGGACATTGTCTCCATTAGAATGGGCTCCCTTGTGATGCTGATGCGCGTTGGTCTCCACTCCTTGAATTCCACTCCCCACCAGAGGTCGAGTGTTGAGTTCCCCTTTCCATCAGAAGGAAGGGAGGCTTTGATGTGCGATAGAATCTCATGGGCGAACTGTATTTATGTTAGTGAGTTTTATTTAGCAAAGTAGGTTGTGACACTGGCAGACTGGACTGTCAAACTTTCTAGACCATCAGAAAATTTGCAATTTTTTTACCTAGTTAATAGGTGATGTTGGTGTGATAAGTACATCAATCAATTCTGGAGATGGATAGGCCGGTGAAAGGGGTTGGAGGTGCGCCGTTGGTTTTTTTAACACCATGTGTGCATATCCTGACGGACTGCATACTTGTTGTTAAATAAATTTTTCTCTTTTTGGTGGTCTAGAAAATTGACAGGCTTGTCTCCATCAAAACGGGGGCCCTTGAGATGTTGAGGCAGTTTGGACTCTACTCCTTAAATCCCTAGAGCCATAGCGATGTTCCTGAACAGGAGTGGACCCTGTGCTTTAGCATCACACAGGCGAATTGTATTTTCTTAATAAGTTTAAGTTAGCGAAGTATACCCCCAAAAATGTTAGGTAGATGTTTTTGTAAGTTGGATAATGCGGTGTCCTAGGTTTTTATTTTTATTAGTATAAGTAGGGTTGGCCCTGAAAGTTAGGATGAGGAGTTAAACTAAATACAGGATGGAGACGACCGTCGGTAGCTGCGGTTCGACTGTCCCTTTCCTTTGAGCGGCCCCTCAATGTTTTGGGAACGGGCGGAGGACATTGTCTCCATTAGAATGGGCTCCCTTGTGATGCTGATGCGCGTTGGTCTCCACTCCTTGAATTCCACTCCCCACCAGAGGTCGAGTGTTGAGTTCCCCTTTCCATCAGAAGGAAGGGAGGCTTTGATGTGCGATAGAATCTCATGGGCGAACTGTATTTATGTTAGTGAGTTTTATTTAGCAAAGTAGGTTGTGACACTGGCAGACTGGACTGTCAAACTTTCTAGACCATCAGAAAATTTGAAATTTTTTTACCTAGTTAATAGGTGATGTTGGTGTGATAAGTACATCAATCAATTCTGGAGATGGATAGGCCGGTGAAAGGGGTTGGAGGTGCGCCGTTGGTTTTTTTAACACCATGTGTGCATATCCTGACGGACTGCATACTTGTTGTTAAATAAATTTTTCTCTTTTTGGTGGTCTAGAAAATTGACAGGCTTGTCTCCATCAAAACGGGGGCCCTTGAGATGTTGAGGCAGTTTGGACTCTACTCCTTAAATCCCTAGAGCCATAGCGATGTTCCTGAACAGGAGTGGACCCTGTGCTTTAGCATCACACAGGCGAATTGTATTTGCTTAATAAGTTTAAGTTAGCGAAGTATACCCCCAAAAATGTTAGGTAGATGTTTTTGTAAGTTGGATAATGCGGTGTCCTAGGTTTTTATTTTTATTAGTATAAGTAGGGTTGGCCCTGAAAGTTAGGATGAGGAGTTAAACTAAATACAGGATGGAGACGACCGTCGGTAGCTGCGGTTCGACTGTCCCTTTCCTTTGAGCGGCCCCTCAATGTTTTGGGAACGGGCGGAGGACATTGTCTCCATTAGAATGGGCTCCCTTGTGATGCTGATGCGCGTTGGTCTCCACTCCTTGAATTCCACTCCCCACCAGAGGTCGAGTGTTGAGTTCCCCTTTCCATCAGAAGGAAGGGAGGCTTTGATGTGCGATAGAATCTCATGGGCGAACTGTATTTATGTTAGTGAGTTTTATTTAGCAAAGTAGGTTGTGACACTGGCAGACTGGACTGTCAAACTTTCTAGACCATCAGAAAATGTGCAATTTTTTTACCTAGTTAATAGGTGATGTTGGTGTGATAAGTACATCAATCAATTCTGGAGATGGATAGGCCGGCGAAAGGGGTTGGAGGTGCGCCGTTGGTTTTTTTAACACCATGTGTGCATATCCTGACGGACTGCATACTTGTTGTTAAATAAATTTTTCTCTTTTTGGTGGTCTAGAAAATTGACAGGCTTGTCTCCATCAAAACGGGGGCCCGTGAGATGTTGAGGCAGTTTGGACTCTACTCCTTAAATCCCTAGAGCCATAGCGATGTTCCTGAACAGGAGTGGACCCTGTGCTTTAGCATCACACAGGCGAATTGTATTTTCTTAATAAGTTTAAGTTAGCGAAGTATACCCCCAAAAATGTTAGGTAGATGTTTTTGTAAGTTGGATAATGCGGTGTCCTAGGTTTTTATTTTTATTAGTATAAGTAGGGTTGGCCCTGAAAGTTAGGATGAGGAGTTAAACTAAATACAGGATGGAGACGACCGTCGGTAGCTGCGGTTCGACTGTCCCTTTCCTTTGAGCGGCCCCTCAATGTTTTGGGAACGGGCGGAGGACATTGTCTCCATTAGAATGGGCTCCCTTGTGATGCTGATGCGCGTTGGTCTCCACTCCTTGAATTCCACTCCCCACCAGAGGTCGAGTGTTGAGTTCCCCTTTCCATCAGAAGGAAGGGAGGCTTTGATGTGCGATAGAATCTCATGGGCGAACTGTATTTATGTTAGTGAGTTTTATTTAGCAAAGTAGGTTGTGACACTGGCAGACTGGACTGTCAAACTTTCTAGACCATCAGAAAATTTGCAATTTTTCTACCTAGTTAATAGGTGATGTTGGTGTGATAAGTACATCAATCAATTCTGGAGATGGATAGGCCGGCGAAAGGGGTTGGAGGTGCGCCGTTGGTTTTTTTAACACCATGTGTGCATATCCTGACGGACTGCATACTTGTTGTTAAATACATTTTTCTCTTTTTGGTGGTCTAGAAAATTGACAGGCTTGTCTCCGTCAAAACGGGGGCCCTTGAGATGTTGAGGCAGTTTGGACTCTACTCCTTAAATCCCTAGAGCCATAGCGATGTTCCTGAACAGGAGTGGACCCTGTGCTTTAGCATCTCACAAGCGAATTGTATTTTCTTAATAAGTTTAAGTTAGCGAAGTATACCCCAAAAAATGTTAGGTAGATGTTTTTGTAAGTTGGGTAATGCGGTGTCCTAGGTTTTTATTTTTATTAGTATAAGTAGGGTTGGCCCTGAAAGTTAGGATGAGGAGTTAAACTAAATACAGGATGGAGACGACCGTCGGTAGCTGCGGTTCGACTGTCCCTTTCCTTTGAGCGGCCCCTCAATGTTTTGGGAACGGGCGGAGGACATTGTCTCCATTAGAATGGGCTCCCTTGTGATGCTGATGCGCATTGGTCTCCACTCCTTGAATTCCACTCCCTACCAGAGGTCGAGTGTTGAGTTCCCCTTTCCATCAGAAGGAAGGGAGGCTTTGATGTGCGATAGAATCTCATGGGCGAACTGTATTTATGTTAGTGAGTTTTATTTAGCAAAGTAGGTTGTGACACTGGCAGACTGGACTGTCAAACTTTCTAGACCATCAGAAAATTTGCAATTTTTTTACCTAGTTAATAGGTGATGTTGGTGTGATAAGTACATCAATCAATTCTGGAGATGGATAGGCCGGCGAAAGGGGTTGGAGGTGCGCCGTTGGTTTTTTTAACACCATGTGTGCATATCCTGACGGACTGCATACTTGTTGTTAAATACATTTTTCTCTTTTTGGTGGTCTAGAAAATTGACAGGCTTGTCTCCGTCAAAACGGGGGCCCTTGAGATGTTGAGGCAGTTTGGACTCTACTCCTTAAATCCCTAGAGCCATAGCGATGTTCCTGAACAGGAGTGGACCCTGTGCTTTAGCATCTCACAGGCGAATTGTATTTTCTTAATAAGTTTAAGTTAGCGAAGTATACCCCCAAAAATGTTAGGTAGATGTTTTTGTAAGTTGGATAATGCGGTGTCCTATGTTTTTATTTTTATTAGTATAAGTAGGGTATGCATGAAAGTTAGGATGAGGAGTTAAACTAAATACAGGATGGAGACGACCGTCGGTAGCTGCGGTTCGACTGTCCCTTTCCTTTGAGCGGCCCCTCAATGTTTTGGGAACGGGCGGAGGACATTGTCTCCATTAGAATGGGCTCCCTTGTGATGCTGATGCGCGTTGGTCTCCACTCCTTGAATTCCACTCCCCACCAGAGGTCGAGTGTTGAGTTCCCCTTTCCATCAGAAGGAAGGGAGGCTTTGATGTGCGATAGAATCTCATGGGCGAACTGTATTTATGTTAGTGAGTTTTATTTAGCAAAGTAGGTTGTGACACTGGCAGACTGGACTGTCAAACTTTCTAGACCATCAGAAAATTTGCAATTTTTTTACCTAGTTAATAGGTGATGTTGGTGTGATAAGTACATCAATCAATTCTGGAGATGGATAGGCCGGCGAAAGGGGTTGGAGGTGCGCCGTTGGTTTTTTTAACACCATGTGTGCATATCTTGACGGACTGCATACTTGTTGTTAAATACATTTTTCTTTTTTTGGTGGTCTAGAAAATTGACAGGCTTGTCTCCGTCAAAACGGGGGCCCTTGAGATGTTGAGGCAGTTTGGACTCTACTCCTTAAATCCCTAGAGCCATAGCGATGTTCCTGAACAGGAGTGGACCCTGTGCTTTAGCATCTCACAGGTGAATTGTATTTTCTTAATAAGTTTAAGTTAGCAAACTATAACCCAAAAAATGTTAGGTAGATGTTCTTGTAAGTTGGATAATGCGGTGTCCTATGTTTTTATTTTTATTAGTATAAGTAGGGTATGCATGAAAGTTAGGATGAGGAGTTAAACTAAATACAGGATGGAGACGACCGTTGGTAGCTGCGGTTCGACTGTCCCTTTCCTTTGAGCGGCCCCTCAATGTTTTGGGAACGGGCGGAGGACATTGTCTCCATTAGAATGGGCTCCCTTGTGATGCTGATGCGCGTTGGTCTCCACTCCTTGAATTCCACTCCCCACCAGAGGTCGAGTGTTGAGTTCCCCTTTCCATCAGAAGGAAGGGAGGCTTTGATGTGCGATAGAATCTCATGGGCGAACTGTATTTATGTTAGTGAGTTTTATTTAGCAAAGTAGGTTGTGACACTGGCAGACTGGACTGTCAAACTTTCTAGACCATCAGAAAATTTGCAATTTTTCTACCTAGTTAATAGGTGATGTTGGTGTGATAAGTACATCAATCAATTCTGGAGATGGATAGGCCGGCGAAAGGGGTTGGAGGTGCGCCGTTGGTTTTTTTAACACCATGTGTGCATATCCTGACGGACTGCATACTTGTTGTTAAATACATTTTTCTCTTTTTGGTGGTCTAGAAAATTGACAGGCTTGTCTCCGTCAAAACGGGGGCCCTTGAGATGTTGAGGCAGTTTGGACTCTACTCCTTAAATCCCTAGAGCCATAGCGATGTTCCTGAACAGGAGTGGACCCTGTGCTTTAGCATCTCACAGGCGAATTGTATTTTCTTAATAAGTTTAAGTTAGCGAAGTATACCCCCAAAAATGTTAGGTAGATGTTTTTGTAAGTTGGATAATGCGGTGTCCTAGGTTTTTATTTTTATTAGTATAAGTAGGGTTGGCCCTGAAAGTTAGGATGAGGAGTTAAACTAAATACAGGATGGAGACGACCGTCGGTAGCTGCGGTTCGACTGTCCCTTTCCTTTGAGCGGCCCCTCAATGTTTTGGGAACGGGCGGAGGACATTGTCTCCATTAGAATGGGCTCCCTTGTGATGCTGATGCGCGTTGGTCTCCACTCCTTGAATTCCACTCCCCACCAGAGGTCGAGTGTTGAGTTCCCCTTTCCATCAGAAGGAAGGGAGGCTTTGATGTGCGATAGAATCTCATGGGCGAACTGTATTTATGTTAGTGAGTTTTATTTAGCAAAGTAGGTTGTGACACTGGCAGACTGGACTGTCAAACTTTCTAGACCATCAGAAAATTTGCAATTGTTTTACCTAGTTAATAGGTGATGTTGGTGTGATAAGTACATCAATCAATTCTGGAAATGGATAGGCCGGCGAAAGGGGTTGGAGGTGCGCCGTTGGTTTTTTTAACACCATGTGTGCATATCTTGACGGACTGCATACTTGTTGTTAAATACATTTTTCTCTTTTTGGTGGTCTAGAAAATTGACAGGCTTGTCTCCGTCAAAACGGGGGCCCTTGAGATGTTGAGGCAGTTTGGACTCTACTCCTTAAATCCCTAGAGCCATAGCGATGTTCCTGAACAGGAGTGGACCCTGTGCTTTAGCATCTCACAGGCGAATTGTATTTTCTTAATAAGTTTAAGTTAGCGAAGTATACCCCCAAAAATGTTAGGTAGATGTTTTTGTAAGTTGGATAATGCGGTGTCCTAGGTTTTTATTTTTATTAGTATAAGTAGGGTTGGCCCTGAAACTTAGGATGAGGAGTTAAACTAAATACAGGATGGAGACGACCGTTGGTAGCTGCGGTTCGACTGTCCCTTTCCTTTGAGCGGCCCCTCAATGTTTTGGGAACGGGCGGAGGACATTGTCTCCATTAGAATGGGCTCCCTTGTGATGCTGATGCGCGTTGGTCTCCACTCCTTGAATTCCACTCCCCACCAGAGGTCGAGTGTTGAGTTCCCCTTTCCATCAGAAGGAAGGGAGGCTTTGATGTGCGATAGAATCTCATGGGCGAACTGTATTTATGTTAGTGAGTTTTATTTAGCAAAGTAGGTTGTGACACTGGCAGACTGGACTGTCAAACTTTCTAGACCATCAGAAAATTTGCAATTTTTTTACCTAGTTAATAGGTGATGTTGGTGTGATAAGTACATCAATCAATTCTGGAGATGGATAGGCCGGCGAAAGGGGTTGGAGGTGCGCCGTTGGTTTTTTTAACACCATGTGTGCATATCTTGACGGACTGCATACTTGTTGTTAAATACATTTTTCTTTTTTTGGTGGTCTAGAAAATTGACAGGCTTGTCTCCGTCAAAACGGGGGCCCTTGAGATGTTGAGGCAGTTTGGACTCTACTCCTTAAATCCCTAGAGCCATAGCGATGTTCCTGAACAGGAGTGGACCCTGTGCTTTAGCATCTCACAGGTGAATTGTATTTTCTTAATAAGTTTAAGTTAGCAAACTATAACCCAAAAAATGTTAGGTAGATGTTCTTGTAAGTTGGATAATGCGGTGTCCTATGTTTTTATTTTTATTAGTATAAGTAGGGTATGCATGAAAGTTAGGATGAGGAGTTAAACTAAATACAGGATGGAGACGACCGTTGGTAGCTGCGGTTCGACTGTCCCTTTCCTTTGAGCGGCCCCTCAATGTTTTGGGAACGGGCGGAGGACATTGTCTCCATTAGAATGGGCTCCCTTGTGATGCTGATGCGCGTTGGTCTCCACTCCTTGAATTCCACTCCCCACCAGAGGTCGAGTGTTGAGTTCCCCTTTCCATCAGAAGGAAGGGAGGCTTTGATGTGCGATAGAATCTCATGGGCGAACTGTATTTATGTTAGTGAGTTTTATTTAGCAAAGTAGGTTGTGACACTGGCAGACTGGACTGTCAAACTTTCTAGACCATCAGAAAATTTGCAATTTTTCTACCTAGTTAATAGGTGATGTTGGTGTGATAAGTACATCAATCAATTCTGGAGATGGATAGGCCGGCGAAAGGGGTTGGAGGTGCGCCGTTGGTTTTTTTAACACCATGTGTGCATATCCTGACGGACTGCATACTTGTTGTTAAATACATTTTTCTCTTTTTGGTGGTCTAGAAAATTGACAGGCTTGTCTCCGTCAAAACGGGGGCCCTTGAGATGTTGAGGCAGTTTGGACTCTACTCCTTAAATCCCTAGAGCCATAGCGATGTTCCTGAACAGGAGTGGACCCTGTGCTTTAGCATCTCACAGGCGAATTGTATTTTCTTAATAAGTTTAAGTTAGCGAAGTATACCCCCAAAAATGTTAGGTAGATGTTTTTGTAAGTTGGATAATGCGGTGTCCTAGGTTTTTATTTTTATTAGTATAAGTAGGGTTGGCCCTGAAAGTTAGGATGAGGAGTTAAACTAAATACAGGATGGAGACGACCGTCGGTAGCTGCGGTTCGACTGTCCCTTTCCTTTGAGCGGCCCCTCAATGTTTTGGGAACGGGCGGAGGACATTGTCTCCATTAGAATGGGCTCCCTTGTGATGCTGATGCGCGTTGGTCTCCACTCCTTGAATTCCACTCCCCACCAGAGGTCGAGTGTTGAGTTCCCCTTTCCATCAGAAGGAAGGGAGGCTTTGATGTGCGATAGAATCTCATGGGCGAACTGTATTTATGTTAGTGAGTTTTATTTAGCAAAGTAGGTTGTGACACTGGCAGACTGGACTGTCAAACTTTCTAGACCATCAGAAAATTTGCAATTGTTTTACCTAGTTAATAGGTGATGTTGGTGTGATAAGTACATCAATCAATTCTGGAAATGGATAGGCCGGCGAAAGGGGTTGGAGGTGCGCCGTTGGTTTTTTTAACACCATGTGTGCATATCTTGACGGACTGCATACTTGTTGTTAAATACATTTTTCTCTTTTTGGTGGTCTAGAAAATTGACAGGCTTGTCTCCGTCAAAACGGGGGCCCTTGAGATGTTGAGGCAGTTTGGACTCTACTCCTTAAATCCCTAGAGCCATAGCGATGTTCCTGAACAGGAGTGGACCCTGTGCTTTAGCATCTCACAGGCGAATTGTATTTTCTTAATAAGTTTAAGTTAGCGAAGTATACCCCCAAAAATGTTAGGTAGATGTTTTTGTAAGTTGGATAATGCGGTGTCCTAGGTTTTTATTTTTATTAGTATAAGTAGGGTTGGCCCTGAAACTTAGGATGAGGAGTTAAACTAAATACAGGATGGAGACGACCGTTGGTAGCTGCGGTTCGACTGTCCCTTTCCTTTGAGCGGCCCCTCAATGTTTTGGGAACGGGCGGAGGACATTGTCTCCATTAGAATGGGCTCCCTTGTGATGCTGATGCGCGTTGGTCTCCACTCCTTGAATTCCACTCCCCACCAGAGGTCGAGTGTTGAGTTCCCCTTTCCATCAGAAGGAAGGGAGGCTTTGATGTGCGATAGAATCTCATGGGCGAACTGTATTTATGTTAGTGAGTTTTATTTAGCAAAGTAGGTTGTGACACTGGCAGACTGGACTGTCAAACTTTCTAGACCATCAGAAAATTTGAAATTTTTTTACCTAGTTAATAGGTGATGTTGGTGTGATAAGTACATCAATCAATTCTGGAGATGGATAAGCCGGCGAAAGGGGTTGGAGGTGCGCCGTTGGTTTTTTTAACACCATGTGTGCATATCCTGACGGACTGCATACTTGTTGTTAAATACATTTTTCTCTTTTTGGTGGTCTAGAAAATTGACAGGCTTGTCTCCGTCAAAACGGGGGCCCTTGAGATGTTGAGGCAGTTTGGACTCTACTCCTTAAATCCCTAGAGCCATAGCGATGTTCCTGAACAGGAGTGGACCCTGTGCTTTAGCATCTCACAGGCGAATTGTATTTTCTTAATAAGTTTAAGTTAGCGAAGTATACCCCAAAAAATGTTAGGTAGATGTTTTTGTAAGTTGGATAATGCGGTGTCCTAGGTTTTTATTTTTATTAGTATAAGTAGGGTTGGCCCTGAAAGTTAGGATGAGGAGTTAAACTAAATACAGGATGGAGACGACCGTCGGTAGCTGCGGTTCGACTGTCCCTTTCCTTTGAGCGGCCCCTCAATGTTTTGGGAACGGGCGGAGGACATTGTCTCCATTAGAATGGGCTCCCTTGTGATGCTGATGCGCGTTGGTCTCCACTCCTTGAATTCCACTCCCCACCAGAGGTCGAGTGTTGAGTTCCCCTTTCCATCAGAAGGAAGGGAGGCTTTGATGTGCGATAGAATCTCATGGGCGAACTGTATTTATGTTAGTGAGTTTTATTTAGCAAAGTAGGTTGTGACACTGGCAGACTGGACTGTCAAACTTTCTAGACCATCAGAAAATTTGAAATTTTTTTACCTAGTTAATAGGTGATGTTGGTGTGATAAGTACATCAATCAATTCTGGAGATGGATAGGCCGGTGAAAGGGGTTGGAGGTGCGCCGTTGGTTTTTTTAACACCATGTGTGCATATCCTGACGGACTGCATACTTGTTGTTAAATAAATTTTTCTCTTTTTGGTGGTCTAGAAAATTGACAGGCTTGTCTCCATCAAAACGGGGGCCCTTGAGATGTTGAGGCAGTTTGGACTCTACTCCTTAAATCCCTAGAGCCATAGCGATGTTCCTGAACAGGAGTGGACCCTGTGCTTTAGCATCACACAGGCGAATTGTATTTTCTTAATAAGTTTAAGTTAGCGAAGTATACCCCCAAAAATGTTAGGTAGATGTTTTTGTAAGTTGGATAATGCGGTGTCCTAGGTTTTTATTTTTATTAGTATAAGTAGGGTTGGCCCTGAAAGTTAGGATGAGGAGTTAAACTAAATACAGGATGGAGACGACCGTCGGTAGCTGCGGTTCGACTGTCCCTTTCCTTTGAGCGGCCCCTCAATGTTTTGGGAACGGGCGGAGGACATTGTCTCCATTAGAATGGGCTCCCTTGTGATGCTGATGCGCGTTGGTCTCCACTCCTTGAATTCCACTCCCCACCAGAGGTCGAGTGTTGAGTTCCCCTTTCCATCAGAAGGAAGGGAGGCTTTGATGTGCGATAGAATCTCATGGGCGAACTGTATTTATGTTAGTGAGTTTTATTTAGCAAAGTAGGTTGTGACACTGGCAGACTGGACTGTCAAACTTTCTAGACCATCAGAAAATTTGCAATTTTTTTACCTAGTTAATAGGTGATGTTGGTGTGATAAGTACATCAATCAATTCTGGAGATGGATAGGCCGGCGAAAGGGGTTGGAGGTGCGCCGTTGGTTTTTTTAACACCATGTGTGCATATCTTGACGGACTGCATACTTGTTGTTAAATACATTTTTCTTTTTTTGGTGGTCTAGAAAATTGACAGGCTTGTCTCCGTCAAAACGGGGGCCCTTGAGATGTTGAGGCAGTTTGGACTCTACTCCTTAAATCCCTAGAGCCATAGCGATGTTCCTGAACAGGAGTGGACCCTGTGCTTTAGCATCTCACAGGTGAATTGTATTTTCTTAATAAGTTTAAGTTAGCAAACTATAACCCAAAAAATGTTAGGTAGATGTTTTTGTAAGTTGGATAATGCGGTGTCCTAGGTTTTTATTTTTATTAGTATAAGTAGGGTTGGCCCTGAAAGTTAGGATGAGGAGTTAAACTAAATACAGGATGGAGACGACCGTCGGTAGCTGCGGTTCGACTGTCCCTTTCCTTTGAGCGGCCCCTCAATGTTTTGGGAACGGGCGGAGGACATTGTCTCCATTAGAATGGGCTCCCTTGTGATGCTGATGCGCGTTGGTCTCCACTCCTTGAATTCCACTCCCCACCAGAGGTCGAGTGTTGAGTTCCCCTTTCCATCAGAAGGAAGGGAGGCTTTGATGTGCGATAGAATCTCATGGGCGAACTGTATTTATGTTAGTGAGTTTTATTTAGCAAAGTAGGTTGTGACACTGGCAGACTGGACTGTCAAACTTTCTAGACCATCAGAAAATGTGCAATTTTTTTACCTAGTTAATAGGTGATGTTGGTGTGATAAGTACATCAATCAATTCTGGAGATGGATAGGCCGGCGAAAGGGGTTGGAGGTGCGCCGTTGGTTTTTTTAACACCATGTGTGCATATCCTGACGGACTGCATACTTGTTGTTAAATAAATTTTTCTCTTTTTGGTGGTCTAGAAAATTGACAGGCTTGTCTCCATCAAAACGGGGGCCCGTGAGATGTTGAGGCAGTTTGGACTCTACTCCTTAAATCCCTAGAGCCATAGCGATGTTCCTGAACAGGAGTGGACCCTGTGCTTTAGCATCACACAGGCGAATTGTATTTTCTTAATAAGTTTAAGTTAGCGAAGTATACCCCCAAAAATGTTAGGTAGATGTTTTTGTAAGTTGGATAATGCGGTGTCCTAGGTTTTTATTTTTATTAGTATAAGTAGGGTTGGCCCTGAAAGTTAGGATGAGGAGTTAAACTAAATACAGGATGGAGACGACCGTCGGTAGCTGCGGTTCGACTGTCCCTTTCCTTTGAGCGGCCCCTCAATGTTTTGGGAACGGGCGGAGGACATTGTCTCCATTAGAATGGGCTCCCTTGTGATGCTGATGCGCGTTGGTCTCCACTCCTTGAATTCCACTCCCCACCAGAGGTCGAGTGTTGAGTTCCCCTTTCCATCAGAAGGAAGGGAGGCTTTGATGTGCGATAGAATCTCATGGGCGAACTGTATTTATGTTAGTGAGTTTTATTTAGCAAAGTAGGTTGTGACACTGGCAGACTGGACTGTCAAACTTTCTAGACCATCAGAAAATTTGCAATTTTTCTACCTAGTTAATAGGTGATGTTGGTGTGATAAGTACATCAATCAATTCTGGAGATGGATAGGCCGGCGAAAGGGGTTGGAGGTGCGCCGTTGGTTTTTTTAACACCATGTGTGCATATCCTGACGGACTGCATACTTGTTGTTAAATACATTTTTCTCTTTTTGGTGGTCTAGAAAATTGACAGGCTTGTCTCCGTCAAAACGGGGGCCCTTGAGATGTTGAGGCAGTTTGGACTCTACTCCTTAAATCCCTAGAGCCATAGCGATGTTCCTGAACAGGAGTGGACCCTGTGCTTTAGCATCTCACAAGCGAATTGTATTTTCTTAATAAGTTTAAGTTAGCGAAGTATACCCCAAAAAATGTTAGGTAGATGTTTTTGTAAGTTGGGTAATGCGGTGTCCTAGGTTTTTATTTTTATTAGTATAAGTAGGGTTGGCCCTGAAAGTTAGGATGAGGAGTTAAACTAAATACAGGATGGAGACGACCGTCGGTAGCTGCGGTTCGACTGTCCCTTTCCTTTGAGCGGCCCCTCAATGTTTTGGGAACGGGCGGAGGACATTGTCTCCATTAGAATGGGCTCCCTTGTGATGCTGATGCGCATTGGTCTCCACTCCTTGAATTCCACTCCCTACCAGAGGTCGAGTGTTGAGTTCCCCTTTCCATCAGAAGGAAGGGAGGCTTTGATGTGCGATAGAATCTCATGGGCGAACTGTATTTATGTTAGTGAGTTTTATTTAGCAAAGTAGGTTGTGACACTGGCAGACTGGACTGTCAAACTTTCTAGACCATCAGAAAATTTGCAATTTTTTTACCTAGTTAATAGGTGATGTTGGTGTGATAAGTACATCAATCAATTCTGGAGATGGATAGGCCGGCGAAAGGGGTTGGAGGTGCGCCGTTGGTTTTTTTAACACCATGTGTGCATATCCTGACGGACTGCATACTTGTTGTTAAATACATTTTTCTCTTTTTGGTGGTCTAGAAAATTGACAGGCTTGTCTCCGTCAAAACGGGGGCCCTTGAGATGTTGAGGCAGTTTGGACTCTACTCCTTAAATCCCTAGAGCCATAGCGATGTTCCTGAACAGGAGTGGACCCTGTGCTTTAGCATCTCACAGGCGAATTGTATTTTCTTAATAAGTTTAAGTTAGCGAAGTATACCCCCAAAAATGTTAGGTAGATGTTTTTGTAAGTTGGATAATGCGGTGTCCTATGTTTTTATTTTTATTAGTATAAGTAGGGTATGCATGAAAGTTAGGATGAGGAGTTAAACTAAATACAGGATGGAGACGACCGTCGGTAGCTGCGGTTCGACTGTCCCTTTCCTTTGAGCGGCCCCTCAATGTTTTGGGAACGGGCGGAGGACATTGTCTCCATTAGAATGGGCTCCCTTGTGATGCTGATGCGCGTTGGTCTCCACTCCTTGAATTCCACTCCCCACCAGAGGTCGAGTGTTGAGTTCCCCTTTCCATCAGAAGGAAGGGAGGCTTTGATGTGCGATAGAATCTCATGGGCGAACTGTATTTATGTTAGTGAGTTTTATTTAGCAAAGTAGGTTGTGACACTGGCAGACTGGACTGTCAAACTTTCTAGACCATCAGAAAATTTGCAATTTTTTTACCTAGTTAATAGGTGATGTTGGTGTGATAAGTACATCAATCAATTCTGGAGATGGATAGGCCGGCGAAAGGGGTTGGAGGTGCGCCGTTGGTTTTTTTAACACCATGTGTGCATATCTTGACGGACTGCATACTTGTTGTTAAATACATTTTTCTTTTTTTGGTGGTCTAGAAAATTGACAGGCTTGTCTCCGTCAAAACGGGGGCCCTTGAGATGTTGAGGCAGTTTGGACTCTACTCCTTAAATCCCTAGAGCCATAGCGATGTTCCTGAACAGGAGTGGACCCTGTGCTTTAGCATCTCACAGGTGAATTGTATTTTCTTAATAAGTTTAAGTTAGCAAACTATAACCCAAAAAATGTTAGGTAGATGTTCTTGTAAGTTGGATAATGCGGTGTCCTATGTTTTTATTTTTATTAGTATAAGTAGGGTATGCATGAAAGTTAGGATGAGGAGTTAAACTAAATACAGGATGGAGACGACCGTTGGTAGCTGCGGTTCGACTGTCCCTTTCCTTTGAGCGGCCCCTCAATGTTTTGGGAACGGGCGGAGGACATTGTCTCCATTAGAATGGGCTCCCTTGTGATGCTGATGCGCGTTGGTCTCCACTCCTTGAATTCCACTCCCCACCAGAGGTCGAGTGTTGAGTTCCCCTTTCCATCAGAAGGAAGGGAGGCTTTGATGTGCGATAGAATCTCATGGGCGAACTGTATTTATGTTAGTGAGTTTTATTTAGCAAAGTAGGTTGTGACACTGGCAGACTGGACTGTCAAACTTTCTAGACCATCAGAAAATTTGCAATTTTTCTACCTAGTTAATAGGTGATGTTGGTGTGATAAGTACATCAATCAATTCTGGAGATGGATAGGCCGGCGAAAGGGGTTGGAGGTGCGCCGTTGGTTTTTTTAACACCATGTGTGCATATCCTGACGGACTGCATACTTGTTGTTAAATACATTTTTCTCTTTTTGGTGGTCTAGAAAATTGACAGGCTTGTCTCCGTCAAAACGGGGGCCCTTGAGATGTTGAGGCAGTTTGGACTCTACTCCTTAAATCCCTAGAGCCATAGCGATGTTCCTGAACAGGAGTGGACCCTGTGCTTTAGCATCTCACAGGCGAATTGTATTTTCTTAATAAGTTTAAGTTAGCGAAGTATACCCCCAAAAATGTTAGGTAGATGTTTTTGTAAGTTGGATAATGCGGTGTCCTAGGTTTTTATTTTTATTAGTATAAGTAGGGTTGGCCCTGAAAGTTAGGATGAGGAGTTAAACTAAATACAGGATGGAGACGACCGTCGGTAGCTGCGGTTCGACTGTCCCTTTCCTTTGAGCGGCCCCTCAATGTTTTGGGAACGGGCGGAGGACATTGTCTCCATTAGAATGGGCTCCCTTGTGATGCTGATGCGCGTTGGTCTCCACTCCTTGAATTCCACTCCCCACCAGAGGTCGAGTGTTGAGTTCCCCTTTCCATCAGAAGGAAGGGAGGCTTTGATGTGCGATAGAATCTCATGGGCGAACTGTATTTATGTTAGTGAGTTTTATTTAGCAAAGTAGGTTGTGACACTGGCAGACTGGACTGTCAAACTTTCTAGACCATCAGAAAATTTGCAATTGTTTTACCTAGTTAATAGGTGATGTTGGTGTGATAAGTACATCAATCAATTCTGGAAATGGATAGGCCGGCGAAAGGGGTTGGAGGTGCGCCGTTGGTTTTTTTAACACCATGTGTGCATATCTTGACGGACTGCATACTTGTTGTTAAATACATTTTTCTCTTTTTGGTGGTCTAGAAAATTGACAGGCTTGTCTCCGTCAAAACGGGGGCCCTTGAGATGTTGAGGCAGTTTGGACTCTACTCCTTAAATCCCTAGAGCCATAGCGATGTTCCTGAACAGGAGTGGACCCTGTGCTTTAGCATCTCACAGGCGAATTGTATTTTCTTAATAAGTTTAAGTTAGCGAAGTATACCCCCAAAAATGTTAGGTAGATGTTTTTGTAAGTTGGATAATGCGGTGTCCTAGGTTTTTATTTTTATTAGTATAAGTAGGGTTGGCCCTGAAACTTAGGATGAGGAGTTAAACTAAATACAGGATGGAGACGACCGTTGGTAGCTGCGGTTCGACTGTCCCTTTCCTTTGAGCGGCCCCTCAATGTTTTGGGAACGGGCGGAGGACATTGTCTCCATTAGAATGGGCTCCCTTGTGATGCTGATGCGCGTTGGTCTCCACTCCTTGAATTCCACTCCCCACCAGAGGTCGAGTGTTGAGTTCCCCTTTCCATCAGAAGGAAGGGAGGCTTTGATGTGCGATAGAATCTCATGGGCGAACTGTATTTATGTTAGTGAGTTTTATTTAGCAAAGTAGGTTGTGACACTGGCAGACTGGACTGTCAAACTTTCTAGACCATCAGAAAATTTGAAATTTTTTTACCTAGTTAATAGGTGATGTTGGTGTGATAAGTACATCAATCAATTCTGGAGATGGATAAGCCGGCGAAAGGGGTTGGAGGTGCGCCGTTGGTTTTTTTAACACCATGTGTGCATATCCTGACGGACTGCATACTTGTTGTTAAATACATTTTTCTCTTTTTGGTGGTCTAGAAAATTGACAGGCTTGTCTCCGTCAAAACGGGGGCCCTTGAGATGTTGAGGCAGTTTGGACTCTACTCCTTAAATCCCTAGAGCCATAGCGATGTTCCTGAACAGGAGTGGACCCTGTGCTTTAGCATCTCACAGGCGAATTGTATTTTCTTAATAAGTTTAAGTTAGCGAAGTATACCCCAAAAAATGTTAGGTAGATGTTTTTGTAAGTTGGATAATGCGGTGTCCTAGGTTTTTATTTTTATTAGTATAAGTAGGGTTGGCCCTGAAAGTTAGGATGAGGAGTTAAACTAAATACAGGATGGAGACGACCGTCGGTAGCTGCGGTTCGACTGTCCCTTTCCTTTGAGCGGCCCCTCAATGTTTTGGGAACGGGCGGAGGACATTGTCTCCATTAGAATGGGCTCCCTTGTGATGCTGATGCGCGTTGGTCTCCACTCCTTGAATTCCACTCCCCACCAGAGGTCGAGTGTTGAGTTCCCCTTTCCATCAGAAGGAAGGGAGGCTTTGATGTGCGATAGAATCTCATGGGCGAACTGTATTTATGTTAGTGAGTTTTATTTAGCAAAGTAGGTTGTGACACTGGCAGACTGGACTGTCAAACTTTCTAGACCATCAGAAAATTTGAAATTTTTTTACCTAGTTAATAGGTGATGTTGGTGTGATAAGTACATCAATCAATTCTGGAGATGGATAGGCCGGTGAAAGGGGTTGGAGGTGCGCCGTTGGTTTTTTTAACACCATGTGTGCATATCCTGACGGACTGCATACTTGTTGTTAAATACATTTTTCTCTTTTTGGTGGTCTAGAAAATTGACAGGCTTGTCTCCATCAAAACGGGGGCCCTTGAGATGTTGAGGCAGTTTGGACTCTACTCCTTAAATCCCTAGAGCCATAGCGATGTTCCTGAACAGGAGTGGACCCTGTGCTTTAGCATCACACAGGCGAATTGTATTTTCTTAATAAGTTTAAGTTAGCGAAGTATACCCCCAAAAATGTTAGGTAGATGTTTTTGTAAGTTGGATAATGCGGTGTCCTAGGTTTTTATTTTTATTAGTATAAGTAGGGTTGGCCCTGAAAGTTAGGATGAGGAGTTAAACTAAATACAGGATGGAGACGACCGTCGGTAGCTGCGGTTCGACTGTCCCTTTCCTTTGAGCGGCCCCTCAATGTTTTGGGAACGGGCGGAGGACATTGTCTCCATTAGAATGGGCTCCCTTGTGATGCTGATGCGCGTTGGTCTCCACTCCTTGAATTCCACTCCCCACCAGAGGTCGAGTGTTGAGTTCCCCTTTCCATCAGAAGGAAGGGAGGCTTTGATGTGCGATAGAATCTCATGGGCGAACTGTATTTATGTTAGTGAGTTTTATTTAGCAAAGTAGGTTGTGACACTGGCAGACTGGACTGTCAAACTTTCTAGACCATCAGAAAATGTGCAATTTTTTTACCTAGTTAATAGGTGATGTTGGTGTGATAAGTACATCAATCAATTCTGGAGATGGATAGGCCGGCGAAAGGGGTTGGAGGTGCGCCGTTGGTTTTTTTAACACCATGTGTGCATATCCTGACGGACTGCATACTTGTTGTTAAATAAATTTTTCTCTTTTTGGTGGTCTAGAAAATTGACAGGCTTGTCTCCATCAAAACGGGGGCCCGTGAGATGTTGAGGCAGTTTGGACTCTACTCCTTAAATCCCTAGAGCCATAGCGATGTTCCTGAACAGGAGTGGACCCTGTGCTTTAGCATCACACAGGCGAATTGTATTTTCTTAATAAGTTTAAGTTAGCGAAGTATACCCCCAAAAATGTTAGGTAGATGTTTTTGTAAGTTGGATAATGCGGTGTCCTAGGTTTTTATTTTTATTAGTATAAGTAGGGTTGGCCCTGAAAGTTAGGATGAGGAGTTAAACTAAATACAGGATGGAGACGACCGTCGGTAGCTGCGGTTCGACTGTCCCTTTCCTTTGAGCGGCCCCTCAATGTTTTGGGAACGGGCGGAGGACATTGTCTCCATTAGAATGGGCTCCCTTGTGATGCTGATGCGCGTTGGTCTCCACTCCTTGAATTCCACTCCCCACCAGAGGTCGAGTGTTGAGTTCCCCTTTCCATCAGAAGGAAGGGAGGCTTTGATGTGCGATAGAATCTCATGGGCGAACTGTATTTATGTTAGTGAGTTTTATTTAGCAAAGTAGGTTGTGACACTGGCAGACTGGACTGTCAAACTTTCTAGACCATCAGAAAATTTGCAATTTTTCTACCTAGTTAATAGGTGATGTTGGTGTGATAAGTACATCAATCAATTCTGGAGATGGATAGGCCGGCGAAAGGGGTTGGAGGTGCGCCGTTGGTTTTTTTAACACCATGTGTGCATATCCTGACGGACTGCATACTTGTTGTTAAATACATTTTTCTCTTTTTGGTGGTCTAGAAAATTGACAGGCTTGTCTCCGTCAAAACGGGGGCCCTTGAGATGTTGAGGCAGTTTGGACTCTACTCCTTAAATCCCTAGAGCCATAGCGATGTTCCTGAACAGGAGTGGACCCTGTGCTTTAGCATCTCACAAGCGAATTGTATTTTCTTAATAAGTTTAAGTTAGCGAAGTATACCCCAAAAAATGTTAGGTAGATGTTTTTGTAAGTTGGGTAATGCGGTGTCCTAGGTTTTTATTTTTATTAGTATAAGTAGGGTTGGCCCTGAAAGTTAGGATGAGGAGTTAAACTAAATACAGGATGGAGACGACCGTCGGTAGCTGCGGTTCGACTGTCCCTTTCCTTTGAGCGGCCCCTCAATGTTTTGGGAACGGGCGGAGGACATTGTCTCCATTAGAATGGGCTCCCTTGTGATGCTGATGCGCATTGGTCTCCACTCCTTGAATTCCACTCCCTACCAGAGGTCGAGTGTTGAGTTCCCCTTTCCATCAGAAGGAAGGGAGGCTTTGATGTGCGATAGAATCTCATGGGCGAACTGTATTTATGTTAGTGAGTTTTATTTAGCAAAGTAGGTTGTGACACTGGCAGACTGGACTGTCAAACTTTCTAGACCATCAGAAAATTTGCAATTTTTTTACCTAGTTAATAGGTGATGTTGGTGTGATAAGTACATCAATCAATTCTGGAGATGGATAGGCCGGCGAAAGGGGTTGGAGGTGCGCCGTTGGTTTTTTTAACACCATGTGTGCATATCCTGACGGACTGCATACTTGTTGTTAAATACATTTTTCTCTTTTTGGTGGTCTAGAAAATTGACAGGCTTGTCTCCGTCAAAACGGGGGCCCTTGAGATGTTGAGGCAGTTTGGACTCTACTCCTTAAATCCCTAGAGCCATAGCGATGTTCCTGAACAGGAGTGGACCCTGTGCTTTAGCATCTCACAGGCGAATTGTATTTTCTTAATAAGTTTAAGTTAGCGAAGTATACCCCCAAAAATGTTAGGTAGATGTTTTTGTAAGTTGGATAATGCGGTGTCCTATGTTTTTATTTTTATTAGTATAAGTAGGGTATGCATGAAAGTTAGGATGAGGAGTTAAACTAAATACAGGATGGAGACGACCGTCGGTAGCTGCGGTTCGACTGTCCCTTTCCTTTGAGCGGCCCCTCAATGTTTTGGGAACGGGCGGAGGACATTGTCTCCATTAGAATGGGCTCCCTTGTGATGCTGATGCGCGTTGGTCTCCACTCCTTGAATTCCACTCCCCACCAGAGGTCGAGTGTTGAGTTCCCCTTTCCATCAGAAGGAAGGGAGGCT
The DNA here is from genome assembly GCF_035609145.1 of Eleutherodactylus coqui. Lineage (NCBI taxonomy): Eukaryota > Metazoa > Chordata > Amphibia > Anura > Eleutherodactylidae > Eleutherodactylus > Eleutherodactylus coqui. The sequence continues at coordinate 82,749,250 of NC_089840.1, read as the reverse complement.
TTGATGTGCGATAGAATCTCATGGGCGAACTGTATTTATGTTAGTGAGTTTTATTTAGCAAAGTAGGTTGTGACACTGGCAGACTGGACTGTCAAACTTTCTAGACCATCAGAAAATTTGCAATTTTTTTACCTAGTTAATAGGTGATGTTGGTGTGATAAGTACATCAATCAATTCTGGAGATGGATAGGCCGGCGAAAGGGGTTGGAGGTGCGCCGTTGGTTTTTTTAACACCATGTGTGCATATCTTGACGGACTGCATACTTGTTGTTAAATACATTTTTCTTTTTTTGGTGGTCTAGAAAATTGACAGGCTTGTCTCCGTCAAAACGGGGGCCCTTGAGATGTTGAGGCAGTTTGGACTCTACTCCTTAAATCCCTAGAGCCATAGCGATGTTCCTGAACAGGAGTGGACCCTGTGCTTTAGCATCTCACAGGTGAATTGTATTTTCTTAATAAGTTTAAGTTAGCAAACTATAACCCAAAAAATGTTAGGTAGATGTTCTTGTAAGTTGGATAATGCGGTGTCCTATGTTTTTATTTTTATTAGTATAAGTAGGGTATGCATGAAAGTTAGGATGAGGAGTTAAACTAAATACAGGATGGAGACGACCGTTGGTAGCTGCGGTTCGACTGTCCCTTTCCTTTGAGCGGCCCCTCAATGTTTTGGGAACGGGCGGAGGACATTGTCTCCATTAGAATGGGCTCCCTTGTGATGCTGATGCGCGTTGGTCTCCACTCCTTGAATTCCACTCCCCACCAGAGGTCGAGTGTTGAGTTCCCCTTTCCATCAGAAGGAAGGGAGGCTTTGATGTGCGATAGAATCTCATGGGCGAACTGTATTTATGTTAGTGAGTTTTATTTAGCAAAGTAGGTTGTGACACTGGCAGACTGGACTGTCAAACTTTCTAGACCATCAGAAAATTTGCAATTTTTCTACCTAGTTAATAGGTGATGTTGGTGTGATAAGTACATCAATCAATTCTGGAGATGGATAGGCCGGCGAAAGGGGTTGGAGGTGCGCCGTTGGTTTTTTTAACACCATGTGTGCATATCCTGACGGACTGCATACTTGTTGTTAAATACATTTTTCTCTTTTTGGTGGTCTAGAAAATTGACAGGCTTGTCTCCGTCAAAACGGGGGCCCTTGAGATGTTGAGGCAGTTTGGACTCTACTCCTTAAATCCCTAGAGCCATAGCGATGTTCCTGAACAGGAGTGGACCCTGTGCTTTAGCATCTCACAGGCGAATTGTATTTTCTTAATAAGTTTAAGTTAGCGAAGTATACCCCCAAAAATGTTAGGTAGATGTTTTTGTAAGTTGGATAATGCGGTGTCCTAGGTTTTTATTTTTATTAGTATAAGTAGGGTTGGCCCTGAAAGTTAGGATGAGGAGTTAAACTAAATACAGGATGGAGACGACCGTCGGTAGCTGCGGTTCGACTGTCCCTTTCCTTTGAGCGGCCCCTCAATGTTTTGGGAACGGGCGGAGGACATTGTCTCCATTAGAATGGGCTCCCTTGTGATGCTGATGCGCGTTGGTCTCCACTCCTTGAATTCCACTCCCCACCAGAGGTCGAGTGTTGAGTTCCCCTTTCCATCAGAAGGAAGGGAGGCTTTGATGTGCGATAGAATCTCATGGGCGAACTGTATTTATGTTAGTGAGTTTTATTTAGCAAAGTAGGTTGTGACACTGGCAGACTGGACTGTCAAACTTTCTAGACCATCAGAAAATTTGCAATTGTTTTACCTAGTTAATAGGTGATGTTGGTGTGATAAGTACATCAATCAATTCTGGAAATGGATAGGCCGGCGAAAGGGGTTGGAGGTGCGCCGTTGGTTTTTTTAACACCATGTGTGCATATCTTGACGGACTGCATACTTGTTGTTAAATACATTTTTCTCTTTTTGGTGGTCTAGAAAATTGACAGGCTTGTCTCCGTCAAAACGGGGGCCCTTGAGATGTTGAGGCAGTTTGGACTCTACTCCTTAAATCCCTAGAGCCATAGCGATGTTCCTGAACAGGAGTGGACCCTGTGCTTTAGCATCTCACAGGCGAATTGTATTTTCTTAATAAGTTTAAGTTAGCGAAGTATACCCCCAAAAATGTTAGGTAGATGTTTTTGTAAGTTGGATAATGCGGTGTCCTAGGTTTTTATTTTTATTAGTATAAGTAGGGTTGGCCCTGAAACTTAGGATGAGGAGTTAAACTAAATACAGGATGGAGACGACCGTTGGTAGCTGCGGTTCGACTGTCCCTTTCCTTTGAGCGGCCCCTCAATGTTTTGGGAACGGGCGGAGGACATTGTCTCCATTAGAATGGGCTCCCTTGTGATGCTGATGCGCGTTGGTCTCCACTCCTTGAATTCCACTCCCCACCAGAGGTCGAGTGTTGAGTTCCCCTTTCCATCAGAAGGAAGGGAGGCTTTGATGTGCGATAGAATCTCATGGGCGAACTGTATTTATGTTAGTGAGTTTTATTTAGCAAAGTAGGTTGTGACACTGGCAGACTGGACTGTCAAACTTTCTAGACCATCAGAAAATTTGAAATTTTTTTACCTAGTTAATAGGTGATGTTGGTGTGATAAGTACATCAATCAATTCTGGAGATGGATAAGCCGGCGAAAGGGGTTGGAGGTGCGCCGTTGGTTTTTTTAACACCATGTGTGCATATCCTGACGGACTGCATACTTGTTGTTAAATACATTTTTCTCTTTTTGGTGGTCTAGAAAATTGACAGGCTTGTCTCCGTCAAAACGGGGGCCCTTGAGATGTTGAGGCAGTTTGGACTCTACTCCTTAAATCCCTAGAGCCATAGCGATGTTCCTGAACAGGAGTGGACCCTGTGCTTTAGCATCTCACAGGCGAATTGTATTTTCTTAATAAGTTTAAGTTAGCGAAGTATACCCCAAAAAATGTTAGGTAGATGTTTTTGTAAGTTGGATAATGCGGTGTCCTAGGTTTTTATTTTTATTAGTATAAGTAGGGTTGGCCCTGAAAGTTAGGATGAGGAGTTAAACTAAATACAGGATGGAGACGACCGTCGGTAGCTGCGGTTCGACTGTCCCTTTCCTTTGAGCGGCCCCTCAATGTTTTGGGAACGGGCGGAGGACATTGTCTCCATTAGAATGGGCTCCCTTGTGATGCTGATGCGCGTTGGTCTCCACTCCTTGAATTCCACTCCCCACCAGAGGTCGAGTGTTGAGTTCCCCTTTCCATCAGAAGGAAGGGAGGCTTTGATGTGCGATAGAATCTCATGGGCGAACTGTATTTATGTTAGTGAGTTTTATTTAGCAAAGTAGGTTGTGACACTGGCAGACTGGACTGTCAAACTTTCTAGACCATCAGAAAATTTGAAATTTTTTTACCTAGTTAATAGGTGATGTTGGTGTGATAAGTACATCAATCAATTCTGGAGATGGATAGGCCGGTGAAAGGGGTTGGAGGTGCGCCGTTGGTTTTTTTAACACCATGTGTGCATATCCTGACGGACTGCATACTTGTTGTTAAATAAATTTTTCTCTTTTTGGTGGTCTAGAAAATTGACAGGCTTGTCTCCATCAAAACGGGGGCCCTTGAGATGTTGAGGCAGTTTGGACTCTACTCCTTAAATCCCTAGAGCCATAGCGATGTTCCTGAACAGGAGTGGACCCTGTGCTTTAGCATCACACAGGCGAATTGTATTTTCTTAATAAGTTTAAGTTAGCGAAGTATACCCCCAAAAATGTTAGGTAGATGTTTTTGTAAGTTGGATAATGCGGTGTCCTAGGTTTTTATTTTTATTAGTATAAGTAGGGTTGGCCCTGAAAGTTAGGATGAGGAGTTAAACTAAATACAGGATGGAGACGACCGTCGGTAGCTGCGGTTCGACTGTCCCTTTCCTTTGAGCGGCCCCTCAATGTTTTGGGAACGGGCGGAGGACATTGTCTCCATTAGAATGGGCTCCCTTGTGATGCTGATGCGCGTTGGTCTCCACTCCTTGAATTCCACTCCCCACCAGAGGTCGAGTGTTGAGTTCCCCTTTCCATCAGAAGGAAGGGAGGCTTTGATGTGCGATAGAATCTCATGGGCGAACTGTATTTATGTTAGTGAGTTTTATTTAGCAAAGTAGGTTGTGACACTGGCAGACTGGACTGTCAAACTTTCTAGACCATCAGAAAATTTGCAATTTTTTTACCTAGTTAATAGGTGATGTTGGTGTGATAAGTACATCAATCAATTCTGGAGATGGATAGGCCGGCGAAAGGGGTTGGAGGTGCGCCGTTGGTTTTTTTAACACCATGTGTGCATATCTTGACGGACTGCATACTTGTTGTTAAATACATTTTTCTTTTTTTGGTGGTCTAGAAAATTGACAGGCTTGTCTCCGTCAAAACGGGGGCCCTTGAGATGTTGAGGCAGTTTGGACTCTACTCCTTAAATCCCTAGAGCCATAGCGATGTTCCTGAACAGGAGTGGACCCTGTGCTTTAGCATCTCACAGGTGAATTGTATTTTCTTAATAAGTTTAAGTTAGCAAACTATAACCCAAAAAATGTTAGGTAGATGTTTTTGTAAGTTGGATAATGCGGTGTCCTAGGTTTTTATTTTTATTAGTATAAGTAGGGTTGGCCCTGAAAGTTAGGATGAGGAGTTAAACTAAATACAGGATGGAGACGACCGTCGGTAGCTGCGGTTCGACTGTCCCTTTCCTTTGAGCGGCCCCTCAATGTTTTGGGAACGGGCGGAGGACATTGTCTCCATTAGAATGGGCTCCCTTGTGATGCTGATGCGCGTTGGTCTCCACTCCTTGAATTCCACTCCCCACCAGAGGTCGAGTGTTGAGTTCCCCTTTCCATCAGAAGGAAGGGAGGCTTTGATGTGCGATAGAATCTCATGGGCGAACTGTATTTATGTTAGTGAGTTTTATTTAGCAAAGTAGGTTGTGACACTGGCAGACTGGACTGTCAAACTTTCTAGACCATCAGAAAATTTGCAATTTTTCTACCTAGTTAATAGGTGATGTTGGTGTGATAAGTACATCAATCAATTCTGGAGATGGATAGGCCGGCGAAAGGGGTTGGAGGTGCGCCGTTGGTTTTTTTAACACCATGTGTGCATATCCTGACGGACTGCATACTTGTTGTTAAATACATTTTTCTCTTTTTGGTGGTCTAGAAAATTGACAGGCTTGTCTCCGTCAAAACGGGGGCCCTTGAGATGTTGAGGCAGTTTGGACTCTACTCCTTAAATCCCTAGAGCCATAGCGATGTTCCTGAACAGGAGTGGACCCTGTGCTTTAGCATCTCACAGGCGAATTGTATTTTCTTAATAAGTTTAAGTTAGCGAAGTATACCCCCAAAAATGTTAGGTAGATGTTTTTGTAAGTTGGATAATGCGGTGTCCTAGGTTTTTATTTTTATTAGTATAAGTAGGGTTGGCCCTGAAAGTTAGGATGAGGAGTTAAACTAAATACAGGATGGAGACGACCGTCGGTAGCTGCGGTTCGACTGTCCCTTTCCTTTGAGCGGCCCCTCAATGTTTTGGGAACGGGCGGAGGACATTGTCTCCATTAGAATGGGCTCCCTTGTGATGCTGATGCGCGTTGGTCTCCACTCCTTGAATTCCACTCCCCACCAGAGGTCGAGTGTTGAGTTCCCCTTTCCATCAGAAGGAAGGGAGGCTTTGATGTGCGATAGAATCTCATGGGCGAACTGTATTTATGTTAGTGAGTTTTATTTAGCAAAGTAGGTTGTGACACTGGCAGACTGGACTGTCAAACTTTCTAGACCATCAGAAAATTTGCAATTGTTTTACCTAGTTAATAGGTGATGTTGGTGTGATAAGTACATCAATCAATTCTGGAGATGGATAGGCCGGCGAAAGGGGTTGGAGGTGCGCCGTTGGTTTTTTTAACACCATGTGTGCATATCCTGACGGACTGCATACTTGTTGTTAAATACATTTTTCTCTTTTTGGTGGTCTAGAAAATTGACAGGCTTGTCTCCGTCAAAACGGGGGCCCTTGAGATGTTGAGGCAGTTTGGACTCTACTCCTTAAATCCCTAGAGCCATAGCGATGTTCCTGAACAGGAGTGGACCCTGTGCTTTAGCATCTCACAGGCGAATTGTATTTTCTTAATAAGTTTAAGTTAGCGAAGTATACCCCCAAAAATGTTAGGTAGATGTTTTTGTAAGTTGGATAATGCGGTGTCCTAGGTTTTTATTTTTATTAGTATAAGTAGGGTTGGCCCTGAAAGTTAGGATGAGGAGTTAAACTAAATACAGGATGGAGACGACCGTCGGTAGCTGCGGTTCGACTGTCCCTTTCCTTTGAGCGGCCCCTCAATGTTTTGGGAACGGGCGGAGGACATTGTCTCCATTAGAATGGGCTCCCTTGTGATGCTGATGCGCGTTGGTCTCCACTCCTTGAATTCCACTCCCCACCAGAGGTCGAGTGTTGAGTTCCCCTTTCCATCAGAAGGAAGGGAGGCTTTGATGTGCGATAGAATCTCATGGGCGAACTGTATTTATGTTAGTGAGTTTTATTTAGCAAAGTAGGTTGTGACACTGGCAGACTGGACTGTCAAACTTTCTAGACCATCAGAAAATTTGCAATTTTTCTACCTAGTTAATAGGTGATGTTGGTGTGATAAGTACATCAATCAATTCTGGAGATGGATAGGCCGGCGAAAGGGGTTGGAGGTGCGCCGTTGGTTTTTTTAACACCATGTGTTCATATCCTGACGGACTGCATACTTGTTGTTAAATACATTTTTCTCTTTTTGGTGGTCTAGAAAATTGACAGGCTTGTCTCCGTCAAAACGGGGGCCCTTGAGATGTTGAGGCAGTTTGGACTCTACTCCTTAAATCCCTAGAACCATAGCGATGTTCCTGAACAGGAGTGGACCCTGTGCTTTAGCATCTCACAGGCGAATTGTATTTTCTTAATAAGTTTAAGTTAGCGAAGTATACCCCCAAAAATGTTAGGTAGATGTTTTTGTAAGTTGGATAATGCGGTGTCCTATGTTTTTATTTTTATTAGTATAAGTAGGGTATGCATGAAAGTTAGGATGAGGAGTTAAACTAAATACAGGATGGAGACGACCGTCGGTAGCTGCGGTTCGACTGTCCCTTTCCTTTGAGCGGCCCCTCAATGTTTTGGGAACGGGCGGAGGACATTGTCTCCATTAGAATGGGCTCCCTTGTGATGCTGATGCGCGTTGGTCTCCACTCCTTGAATTCCACTCCCCACCAGAGGTCGAGTGTTGAGTTCCCCTTTCCATCAGAAGGAAGGGAGGCTTTGATGTGCGATAGAATCTCATGGGCGAACTGTATTTATGTTAGTGAGTTTTATTTAGCAAAGTAGGTTGTGACACTGGCAGACTGGACTGTCAAACTTTCTAGACCATCAGAAAATTTGCAATTTTTTTACCTAGTTAATAGGTGATGTTGGTGTGATAAGTACATCAATCAATTCTGGAGATGGATAGGCCGGCGAAAGGGGTTGGAGGTGCGCCGTTGGTTTTTTTAACACCATGTGTGCATATCTTGACGGACTGCATACTTGTTGTTAAATACATTTTTCTTTTTTTGGTGGTCTAGAAAATTGACAGGCTTGTCTCCGTCAAAACGGGGGCCCTTGAGATGTTGAGGCAGTTTGGACTCTACTCCTTAAATCCCTAGAGCCATAGCGATGTTCCTGAACAGGAGTGGACCCTGTGCTTTAGCATCTCACAGGTGAATTGTATTTTCTTAATAAGTTTAAGTTAGCAAACTATAACCCAAAAAATGTTAGGTAGATGTTCTTGTAAGTTGGATAATGCGGTGTCCTATGTTTTTATTTTTATTAGTATAAGTAGGGTATGCATGAAAGTTAGGATGAGGAGTTAAACTAAATACAGGATGGAGACGACCGTTGGTAGCTGCGGTTCGACTGTCCCTTTCCTTTGAGCGGCCCCTCAATGTTTTGGGAACGGGCGGAGGACATTGTCTCCATTAGAATGGGCTCCCTTGTGATGCTGATGCGCGTTGGTCTCCACTCCTTGAATTCCACTCCCCACCAGAGGTCGAGTGTTGAGTTCCCCTTTCCATCAGAAGGAAGGGAGGCTTTGATGTGCGATAGAATCTCATGGGCGAACTGTATTTATGTTAGTGAGTTTTATTTAGCAAAGTAGGTTGTGACACTGGCAGACTGGACTGTCAAACTTTCTAGACCATCAGAAAATTTGCAATTTTTCTACCTAGTTAATAGGTGATGTTGGTGTGATAAGTACATCAATCAATTCTGGAGATGGATAGGCCGGCGAAAGGGGTTGGAGGTGCGCCGTTGGTTTTTTTAACACCATGTGTGCATATCCTGACGGACTGCATACTTGTTGTTAAATACATTTTTCTCTTTTTGGTGGTCTAGAAAATTGACAGGCTTGTCTCCGTCAAAACGGGGGCCCTTGAGATGTTGAGGCAGTTTGGACTCTACTCCTTAAATCCCTAGAGCCATAGCGATGTTCCTGAACAGGAGTGGACCCTGTGCTTTAGCATCTCACAGGCGAATTGTATTTTCTTAATAAGTTTAAGTTAGCGAAGTATACCCCCAAAAATGTTAGGTAGATGTTTTTGTAAGTTGGATAATGCGGTGTCCTAGGTTTTTATTTTTATTAGTATAAGTAGGGTTGGCCCTGAAAGTTAGGATGAGGAGTTAAACTAAATACAAGATGGAGACGACCGTCGGTAGCTGCGGTTCGACTGTCCCTTTCCTTTGAGCGGCCCCTCAATGTTTTGGGAACGGGCGGAGGACATTGTCTCCATTAGAATGGGCTCCCTTGTGATGCTGATGCGCGTTGGTCTCCACTCCTTGAATTCCACTCCCCACCAGAGGTCGAGTGTTGAGTTCCCCTTTCCATCAGAAGGAAGGGAGGCTTTGATGTGCGATAGAATCTCATGGGCGAACTGTATTTATGTTAGTGAGTTTTATTTAGCAAAGTAGGTTGTGACACTGGCAGACTGGACTTTCAAACTTTCTAGACCATCAGAAAATTTGCAATTTTTTTTCCTAGTTAATAGGTGATGTTGGTGTGATAAGTACATCAATCAATTCTGGAGATGGATAGGCCGGCGAAAGGGGTTGGAGGTGCGCCGTTGGTTTTTTTAACACCATGTGTGCATATCCTGACGGACTGCATACTTGTTGTTAAATACATTTTTCTCTTTTTGGTGGTCTAGAAAATTGACAGGCTTGTCTCCGTCAAAACGGGGGCCCTTGAGATGTTGAGGCAGTTTGGACTCTACTCCTTAAATCCCTAGAGCCATAGCGATGTTCCTGAACAGGAGTGGACCCTGTGCTTTAGCATCTCACAGGCGAATTGTATTTTCTTAATAAGTTTAAGTTAGCGAAGTATACCCCAAAAAATGTTAGGTAGATGTTTTTGTAAGTTGGATAATGCGGTGTCCTAGGTTTTTATTTTTATTAGTATAAGTAGGGTTGGCCCTGAAAGTTAGGATGAGGAGTTAAACTAAATACAGGATGGAGACGACCGTCGGTAGCTGCGGTTCGACTGTCCCTTTCCTTTGAGCGGCCCCTCAATGTTTTAGGAACGGGCGGAGGACATTGTCTCCATTAGAATGGGCTCCCTTGTGATGCTGATGCGCGTTGGTCTCCACTCCTTGAATTCCACTCCCCACCAGAGGTCGAGTGTTGAGTTCCCCTTTCCATCAGAAGGAAGGGAGGCTTTGATGTGCGATAGAATCTCATGGGCGAACTGTATTTATGTTAGTGAGTTTTATTTAGCAAAGTAGGTTGTGACACTGGCAGACTGGACTGTCAAACTTTCTAGACCATCAGAAAATTTGCAATTTTTTTACCTAGTTAATAGGTGATGTTGGTGTGATAAGTACATCAATCAATTCTGGAGATGGATAGGCCGGCGAAAGGGGTTGGAGGTGCGCCGTTGGTTTTTTTAACACCATGTGTGCATATCTTGACGGACTGCATACTTGTTGTTAAATACATTTTTCTTTTTTTGGTGGTCTAGAAAATTGACAGGCTTGTCTCCGTCAAAACGGGGGCCCTTGAGATGTTGAAGCAGTTTGGACTCTACTCCTTAAATCCCTAGAGCCATAGCGATGTTCCTGAACAGGAGTGGACCCTGTGCTTTAGCATCTCACAGGTGAATTGTATTTTCTTAATAAGTTTAAGTTAGCAAACTATAACCCAAAAAATGTTAGGTAGATGTTCTTGTAAGTTGGATAATGCGGTGTCCTAGGTTTTTATTTTTATAAGTATAAGTAGGGTATGCATGAAAGTTAGGATGAGGAGTTAAACTAAATACAGGATGGAGACGACCGTTGGTAGCTGCGGTTCGACTGTCCCTTTCCTTTGAGCGGCCCCTCAATGTTTTGGGAACGGGCGGAGGACATTGTCTCCATTAGAATGGGCTCCCTTGTGATGCTGATGCGCGTTGGTCTCCACTCCTTGAATTCCACTCCCCACCAGAGGTCGAGTGTTGAGTTCCCCTTTCCATCAGAAGGAAGGGAGGCTTTGATGTGCGATAGAATCTCATGGGCGAACTGTATTTATGTTAGTGAGTTTTATTTAGCAAAGTAGGTTGTGACACTGGCAGACTGGACTGTCAAACTTTCTAGACCATCAGAAAATTTGCAATTTTTCTACCTAGTTAATAGGTGATGTTGGTGTGATAAGTACATCAATCAATTCTGGAGATGGATAGGCCGGCGAAAGGGGTTGGAGGTGCGCCGTTGGTTTTTTTAACACCATGTGTGCATATCCTGACGGACTGCATACTTGTTGTTAAATACATTTTTCTCTTTTTGGTGGTCTAGAAAATTGACAGGCTTGTCTCCGTCAAAACGGGGGCCCTTGAGATGTTGAGGCAGTTTGGACTCTACTCCTTAAATCCCTAGAGCCATAGCGATGTTCCTGAACAGGAGTGGACCCTGTGCTTTAGCATCTCACAGGCGAATTGTATTTTCTTAATAAGTTTAAGTTAGCGAAGTATACCCCCAAAAATGTTAGGTAGATGTTTTTGTAAGTTGGATAATGCGGTGTCCTAGGTTTTTATTTTTATTAGTATAAGTAGGGTTGGCCCTGAAAGTTAGGATGAGGAGTTAAACTAAATACAGGATGGAGACGACCGTCGGTAGCTGCGGTTCGACTGTCCCTTTCCTTTGAGCGGCCCCTCAATGTTTTGGGAACGGGCGGAGGACATTGTCTCCATTAGAATGGGCTCCCTTGTGATGCTGATGCGCGTTGGTCTCCACTCCTTGAATTCCACTCCCCACCAGAGGTCGAGTGTTGAGTTCCCCTTTCCATCAGAAGGAAGGGAGGCTTTGATGTGCGATAGAATCTCATGGGCGAACTGTATTTATGTTAGTGAGTTTTATTTAGCAAAGTAGGTTGTGACACTGGCAGACTGGACTTTCAAACTTTCTAGACCATCAGAAAATTTGCAATTTTTTTACCTAGTTAATAGGTGATGTTGGTGTGATAAGTACATCAATCAATTCTGGAGATGGATAGGCCGGCGAAAGGGGTTGGAGGTGCGCCGTTGGTTTTTTTAACACCATGTGTGCATATCCTGACGGACTGCATACTTGTTGTTAAATACATTTTTCTCTTTTTGGTGGTCTAGAAAATTGACAGGCTTGTCTCCGTCAAAACGGGGGCCCTTGAGATGTTGAGGCAGTTTGGACTCTACTCCTTAAATCCCTAGAGCCATAGCGATGTTCCTGAACAGGAGTGGACCCTGTGCTTTAGCATCTCACAGGCGAATTGTATTTTCTTAATAAGTTTAAGTTAGCGAAGTATACCCCCAAAAATGTTAGGTAGATGTTTTTGTAAGTTGGATAATGCGGTGTCCTAGGTTTTTATTTTTATTAGTATAAGTAGGGTTGGCCCTGAAAGTTAGGATGAGGAGTTAAACTAAATACAGGATGGAGACGACCGTCGGTAGCTGCGGTTCGACTGTCCCTTTCCTTTGAGCGGCCCCTCAATGTTTTGGGAACGGGCGGAGGACATTGTCTCCATTAGAATGGGCTCCCTTGTGATGCTGATGCGCGTTGGTCTCCACTCCTTGAATTCCATTCCCCACCAGAGGTCGAGTGTTGAGTTCCCCTTTCCATCAGAAGGAAGGGAGGCTTTGATGTGCGATAGAATCTCATGGGCGAACTGTATTTATGTTAGTGAGTTTTATTTAGCAAAGTAGGTTGTGACACTGGCAGACTGGACTGTCAAACTTTCTAGACCATCAGAAAATTTGCAATTTTTTTACCTAGTTAATAGGTGATGTTGGTGTGATAAGTACATCAATCAATTCTGGAGATGGATAGGCCGGCGAAAGGGGTTGGAGGTGCGCCGTTGGTTTTTTTAACACCATGTGTGCATATCCTGACGGACTGCATACTTGTTGTTAAATACATTTTTCTCTTTTTGGTGGTCTAGAAAATTGACAGGCTTGTCTCCGTCCAAACGGTGGTCCTTGAGATGTTGAGGCAGTTTGGACTCTACTCCTTAAATCCCTAGAGCCATAGCGATGTTCCTGAACAGGAGTGGACCCTGTGCTTTAGCATCTCACAGGCGAATTGTATTTTCTTAATAAGTTTAAGTTAGCGAAGTATACCCCCAAAAATGTTAGGTAGATGTTTTTGTAAGTTGGATAATGCGGTGTCCTAGGTTTTTATTTTTATTAGTATAAGTAGGGTTGGCCCTGAAAGTTAGGATGAGGAGTTAAACTAAATACAGGATGGAGACGACCGTCGGTAGCTGCGGTTCGACTGTCCCTTTCCTTTGAGCGGCCCCTCAATGTTTTAGGAACGGGCGGAGGACATTGTCTCCATTAGAATGGGCTCCCTTGTGATGCTGATGCGCGTTGGTCTCCACTCCTTGAATTCCACTCCCCACCAGAGGTCGAGTGTTGAGTTCCCCTTTCCATCAGAAGGAAGGGAGGCTTTGATGTGCGATAGAATCTCATGGGCGAACTGTATTTATGTTAGTGAGTTTTATTTAGCAAAGTAGGTTGTGACACTGGCAGACTGGACTTTCAAACTTTCTAGACCATCAGAAAATTTGCAATTTTTTTACCTAGTTAATAGGTGATGTTGGTGTGATAAGTACATCAATCAATTCTGGAGATGGATAGGCCGGCGAAAGGGGTTGGAGGTGCGCCGTTGGTTTTTTTAACACCATGTGTGCATATCTTGACGGACTGCATACTTGTTGTTAAATACATTTTTCTTTTTTTGGTGGTCTAGAAAATTGACAGGCTTGTCTCCGTCAAAACGGGGGCCCTTGAGATGTTGAAGCAGTTTGGACTCTACTCCTTAAATCCCTAGAGCCATAGCGATGTTCCTGAACAGGAGTGGACCCTGTGCTTTAGCATCTCACAGGTGAATTGTATTTTCTTAATAAGTTTAAGTTAGCAAACTATAACCCAAAAAATGTTAGGTAGATGTTCTTGTAAGTTGGATAATGCGGTGTCCTATGTTTTTATTTTTATTAGTATAAGTAGGGTATGCATGAAAGTTAGGATGAGGAGTTAAACTAAATACAGGATGGAGACGACCGTTGGTAGCTGCGGTTCGACTGTCCCTTTCCTTTGAGCGGCCCCTCAATGTTTTGGGAACGGGCGGAGGACATTGTCTCCATTAGAATGGGCTCCCTTGTGATGCTGATGCGCGTTGGTCTCCACTCCTTGAATTCCACTCCCCACCAGAGGTCGAGTGTTGAGTTCCCCTTTCCATCAGAAGGAAGGGAGGCTTTGATGTGCGATAGAATCTCATGGGCGAACTGTATTTATGTTAGTGAGTTTTATTTAGCAAAGTAGGTTGTGACACTGGCAGACTGGACTGTCAAACTTTCTAGACCATCAGAAAATTTGCAATTTTTCTACCTAGTTAATAGGTGATGTTGGTGTGATAAGTACATCAATCAATTCTGGAGATGGATAGGCCGGCGAAAGGGGTTGGAGGTGCGCCGTTGGTTTTTTTAACACCATGTGTGCATATCCTGACGGACTGCATACTTGTTGTTAAATACATTTTTCTCTTTTTGGTGGTCTAGAAAATTGACAGGCTTGTCTCCGTCAAAACGGGGGCCCTTGAGATGTTGAGGCAGTTTGGACTCTACTCCTTAAATCCCTAGAGCCATAGCGATGTTCCTGAACAGGAGTGGACCCTGTGCTTTAGCATCTCACAGGCGAATTGTATTTTCTTAATAAGTTTAAGTTAGCGAAGTATACCCCCAAAAATGTTAGGTAGATGTTTTTGTAAGTTGGATAATGCGGTGTCCTAGGTTTTTATTTTTATTAGTATAAGTAGGGTTGGCCCTGAAAGTTAGGATGAGGAGTTAAACTAAATACAGGATGGAGACGACCGTCGGTAGCTGCGGTTCGACTGTCCCTTTCCTTTGAGCGGCCCCTCAATGTTTTGGGAACGGGCGGAGGACATTGTCTCCATTAGAATGGGCTCCCTTGTGATGCTGATGCGCGTTGGTCTCCACTCCTTGAATTCCACTCCCCACCAGAGGTCGAGTGTTGAGTTCCCCTTTCCATCAGAAGGAAGGGAGGCTTTGATGTGCGATAGAATCTCATGGGCGAACTGTATTTATGTTAGTGAGTTTTATTTAGCAAAGTAGGTTGTGACACTGGCAGACTGGACTGTCAAACTTTCTAGACCATCAGAAAATTTGCAATTGTTTTACCTAGTTAATAGGTGATGTTGGTGTGATAAGTACATCAATCAATTCTGGAGATGGATAGGCCGGCGAAAGGGGTTGGAGGTGCGCCGTTGGTTTTTTTAACACCATGTGTGCATATCCTGACGGACTGCATACTTGTTGTTAAATACATTTTTCTCTTTTTGGTGGTCTAGAAAATTGACAGGCTTGTCTCCGTCAAAACGGGGGCCCTTGAGATGTTGAGGCAGTTTGGACTCTACTCCTTAAATCCCTAGAGCCATAGCGATGTTCCTGAACAGGAGTGGACCCTGTGCTTTAGCATCTCACAGGCGAATTGTATTTTCTTAATAAGTTTAAGTTAGCGAAGTATACCCCCAAAAATGTTAGGTAGATGTTTTTGTAAGTTGGATAATGCGGTGTCCTAGGTTTTTATTTTTATTAGTATAAGTAGGGTTGGCCCTGAAAGTTAGGATGAGGAGTTAAACTAAATACAGGATGGAGACGACCGTCGGTAGCTGCGGTTCGACTGTCCCTTTCCTTTGAGCGGCCCCTCAATGTTTTGGGAACGGGCGGAGGACATTGTCTCCATTAGAATGGGCTCCCTTGTGATGCTGATGCGCGTTGGTCTCCACTCCTTGAATTCCACTCCCCACCAGAGGTCGAGTGTTGAGTTCCCCTTTCCATCAGAAGGAAGGGAGGCTTTGATGTGCGATAGAATCTCATGGGCGAACTGTATTTATGTTAGTGAGTTTTATTTAGCAAAGTAGGTTGTGACACTGGCAGACTGGACTGTCAAACTTTCTAGACCATCAGAAAATTTGCAATTTTTCTACCTAGTTAATAGGTGATGTTGGTGTGATAAGTACATCAATCAATTCTGGAGATGGATAGGCCGGCGAAAGGGGTTGGAGGTGCGCCGTTGGTTTTTTTAACACCATGTGTTCATATCCTGACGGACTGCATACTTGTTGTTAAATACATTTTTCTCTTTTTGGTGGTCTAGAAAATTGACAGGCTTGTCTCCGTCAAAACGGGGGCCCTTGAGATGTTGAGGCAGTTTGGACTCTACTCCTTAAATCCCTAGAACCATAGCGATGTTCCTGAACAGGAGTGGACCCTGTGCTTTAGCATCTCACAGGCGAATTGTATTTTCTTAATAAGTTTAAGTTAGCGAAGTATACCCCCAAAAATGTTAGGTAGATGTTTTTGTAAGTTGGATAATGCGGTGTCCTATGTTTTTATTTTTATTAGTATAAGTAGGGTATGCATGAAAGTTAGGATGAGGAGTTAAACTAAATACAGGATGGAGACGACCGTCGGTAGCTGCGGTTCGACTGTCCCTTTCCTTTGAGCGGCCCCTCAATGTTTTGGGAACGGGCGGAGGACATTGTCTCCATTAGAATGGGCTCCCTTGTGATGCTGATGCGCGTTGGTCTCCACTCCTTGAATTCCACTCCCCACCAGAGGTCGAGTGTTGAGTTCCCCTTTCCATCAGAAGGAAGGGAGGCTTTGATGTGCGATAGAATCTCATGGGCGAACTGTATTTATGTTAGTGAGTTTTATTTAGCAAAGTAGGTTGTGACACTGGCAGACTGGACTGTCAAACTTTCTAGACCATCAGAAAATTTGCAATTTTTTTACCTAGTTAATAGGTGATGTTGGTGTGATAAGTACATCAATCAATTCTGGAGATGGATAGGCCGGCGAAAGGGGTTGGAGGTGCGCCGTTGGTTTTTTTAACACCATGTGTGCATATCTTGACGGACTGCATACTTGTTGTTAAATACATTTTTCTTTTTTTGGTGGTCTAGAAAATTGACAGGCTTGTCTCCGTCAAAACGGGGGCCCTTGAGATGTTGAGGCAGTTTGGACTCTACTCCTTAAATCCCTAGAGCCATAGCGATGTTCCTGAACAGGAGTGGACCCTGTGCTTTAGCATCTCACAGGTGAATTGTATTTTCTTAATAAGTTTAAGTTAGCAAACTATAACCCAAAAAATGTTAGGTAGATGTTCTTGTAAGTTGGATAATGCGGTGTCCTATGTTTTTATTTTTATTAGTATAAGTAGGGTATGCATGAAAGTTAGGATGAGGAGTTAAACTAAATACAGGATGGAGACGACCGTTGGTAGCTGCGGTTCGACTGTCCCTTTCCTTTGAGCGGCCCCTCAATGTTTTGGGAACGGGCGGAGGACATTGTCTCCATTAGAATGGGCTCCCTTGTGATGCTGATGCGCGTTGGTCTCCACTCCTTGAATTCCACTCCCCACCAGAGGTCGAGTGTTGAGTTCCCCTTTCCATCAGAAGGAAGGGAGGCTTTGATGTGCGATAGAATCTCATGGGCGAACTGTATTTATGTTAGTGAGTTTTATTTAGCAAAGTAGGTTGTGACACTGGCAGACTGGACTGTCAAACTTTCTAGACCATCAGAAAATTTGCAATTTTTCTACCTAGTTAATAGGTGATGTTGGTGTGATAAGTACATCAATCAATTCTGGAGATGGATAGGCCGGCGAAAGGGGTTGGAGGTGCGCCGTTGGTTTTTTTAACACCATGTGTGCATATCCTGACGGACTGCATACTTGTTGTTAAATACATTTTTCTCTTTTTGGTGGTCTAGAAAATTGACAGGCTTGTCTCCGTCAAAACGGGGGCCCTTGAGATGTTGAGGCAGTTTGGACTCTACTCCTTAAATCCCTAGAGCCATAGCGATGTTCCTGAACAGGAGTGGACCCTGTGCTTTAGCATCTCACAGGCGAATTGTATTTTCTTAATAAGTTTAAGTTAGCGAAGTATACCCCCAAAAATGTTAGGTAGATGTTTTTGTAAGTTGGATAATGCGGTGTCCTAGGTTTTTATTTTTATTAGTATAAGTAGGGTTGGCCCTGAAAGTTAGGATGAGGAGTTAAACTAAATACAAGATGGAGACGACCGTCGGTAGCTGCGGTTCGACTGTCCCTTTCCTTTGAGCGGCCCCTCAATGTTTTGGGAACGGGCGGAGGACATTGTCTCCATTAGAATGGGCTCCCTTGTGATGCTGATGCGCGTTGGTCTCCACTCCTTGAATTCCACTCCCCACCAGAGGTCGAGTGTTGAGTTCCCCTTTCCATCAGAAGGAAGGGAGGCTTTGATGTGCGATAGAATCTCATGGGCGAACTGTATTTATGTTAGTGAGTTTTATTTAGCAAAGTAGGTTGTGACACTGGCAGACTGGACTTTCAAACTTTCTAGACCATCAGAAAATTTGCAATTTTTTTTCCTAGTTAATAGGTGATGTTGGTGTGATAAGTACATCAATCAATTCTGGAGATGGATAGGCCGGCGAAAGGGGTTGGAGGTGCGCCGTTGGTTTTTTTAACACCATGTGTGCATATCCTGACGGACTGCATACTTGTTGTTAAATACATTTTTCTCTTTTTGGTGGTCTAGAAAATTGACAGGCTTGTCTCCGTCAAAACGGGGGCCCTTGAGATGTTGAGGCAGTTTGGACTCTACTCCTTAAATCCCTAGAGCCATAGCGATGTTCCTGAACAGGAGTGGACCCTGTGCTTTAGCATCTCACAGGCGAATTGTATTTTCTTAATAAGTTTAAGTTAGCGAAGTATACCCCAAAAAATGTTAGGTAGATGTTTTTGTAAGTTGGATAATGCGGTGTCCTAGGTTTTTATTTTTATTAGTATAAGTAGGGTTGGCCCTGAAAGTTAGGATGAGGAGTTAAACTAAATACAGGATGGAGACGACCGTCGGTAGCTGCGGTTCGACTGTCCCTTTCCTTTGAGCGGCCCCTCAATGTTTTAGGAACGGGCGGAGGACATTGTCTCCATTAGAATGGGCTCCCTTGTGATGCTGATGCGCGTTGGTCTCCACTCCTTGAATTCCACTCCCCACCAGAGGTCGAGTGTTGAGTTCCCCTTTCCATCAGAAGGAAGGGAGGCTTTGATGTGCGATAGAATCTCATGGGCGAACTGTATTTATGTTAGTGAGTTTTATTTAGCAAAGTAGGTTGTGACACTGGCAGACTGGACTGTCAAACTTTCTAGACCATCAGAAAATTTGCAATTTTTTTACCTAGTTAATAGGTGATGTTGGTGTGATAAGTACATCAATCAATTCTGGAGATGGATAGGCCGGCGAAAGGGGTTGGAGGTGCGCCGTTGGTTTTTTTAACACCATGTGTGCATATCTTGACGGACTGCATACTTGTTGTTAAATACATTTTTCTTTTTTTGGTGGTCTAGAAAATTGACAGGCTTGTCTCCGTCAAAACGGGGGCCCTTGAGATGTTGAAGCAGTTTGGACTCTACTCCTTAAATCCCTAGAGCCATAGCGATGTTCCTGAACAGGAGTGGACCCTGTGCTTTAGCATCTCACAGGTGAATTGTATTTTCTTAATAAGTTTAAGTTAGCAAACTATAACCCAAAAAATGTTAGGTAGATGTTCTTGTAAGTTGGATAATGCGGTGTCCTAGGTTTTTATTTTTATAAGTATAAGTAGGGTATGCATGAAAGTTAGGATGAGGAGTTAAACTAAATACAGGATGGAGACGACCGTTGGTAGCTGCGGTTCGACTGTCCCTTTCCTTTGAGCGGCCCCTCAATGTTTTGGGAACGGGCGGAGGACATTGTCTCCATTAGAATGGGCTCCCTTGTGATGCTGATGCGCGTTGGTCTCCACTCCTTGAATTCCACTCCCCACCAGAGGTCGAGTGTTGAGTTCCCCTTTCCATCAGAAGGAAGGGAGGCTTTGATGTGCGATAGAATCTCATGGGCGAACTGTATTTATGTTAGTGAGTTTTATTTAGCAAAGTAGGTTGTGACACTGGCAGACTGGACTGTCAAACTTTCTAGACCATCAGAAAATTTGCAATTTTTCTACCTAGTTAATAGGTGATGTTGGTGTGATAAGTACATCAATCAATTCTGGAGATGGATAGGCCGGCGAAAGGGGTTGGAGGTGCGCCGTTGGTTTTTTTAACACCATGTGTGCATATCCTGACGGACTGCATACTTGTTGTTAAATACATTTTTCTCTTTTTGGTGGTCTAGAAAATTGACAGGCTTGTCTCCGTCAAAACGGGGGCCCTTGAGATGTTGAGGCAGTTTGGACTCTACTCCTTAAATCCCTAGAGCCATAGCGATGTTCCTGAACAGGAGTGGACCCTGTGCTTTAGCATCTCACAGGCGAATTGTATTTTCTTAATAAGTTTAAGTTAGCGAAGTATACCCCCAAAAATGTTAGGTAGATGTTTTTGTAAGTTGGATAATGCGGTGTCCTAGGTTTTTATTTTTATTAGTATAAGTAGGGTTGGCCCTGAAAGTTAGGATGAGGAGTTAAACTAAATACAGGATGGAGACGACCGTCGGTAGCTGCGGTTCGACTGTCCCTTTCCTTTGAGCGGCCCCTCAATGTTTTGGGAACGGGCGGAGGACATTGTCTCCATTAGAATGGGCTCCCTTGTGATGCTGATGCGCGTTGGTCTCCACTCCTTGAATTCCACTCCCCACCAGAGGTCGAGTGTTGAGTTCCCCTTTCCATCAGAAGGAAGGGAGGCTTTGATGTGCGATAGAATCTCATGGGCGAACTGTATTTATGTTAGTGAGTTTTATTTAGCAAAGTAGGTTGTGACACTGGCAGACTGGACTTTCAAACTTTCTAGACCATCAGAAAATTTGCAATTTTTTTACCTAGTTAATAGGTGATGTTGGTGTGATAAGTACATCAATCAATTCTGGAGATGGATAGGCCGGCGAAAGGGGTTGGAGGTGCGCCGTTGGTTTTTTTAACACCATGTGTGCATATCCTGACGGACTGCATACTTGTTGTTAAATACATTTTTCTCTTTTTGGTGGTCTAGAAAATTGACAGGCTTGTCTCCGTCAAAACGGGGGCCCTTGAGATGTTGAGGCAGTTTGGACTCTACTCCTTAAATCCCTAGAGCCATAGCGATGTTCCTGAACAGGAGTGGACCCTGTGCTTTAGCATCTCACAGGCGAATTGTATTTTCTTAATAAGTTTAAGTTAGCGAAGTATACCCCCAAAAATGTTAGGTAGATGTTTTTGTAAGTTGGATAATGCGGTGTCCTAGGTTTTTATTTTTATTAGTATAAGTAGGGTTGGCCCTGAAAGTTAGGATGAGGAGTTAAACTAAATACAGGATGGAGACGACCGTCGGTAGCTGCGGTTCGACTGTCCCTTTCCTTTGAGCGGCCCCTCAATGTTTTGGGAACGGGCGGAGGACATTGTCTCCATTAGAATGGGCTCCCTTGTGATGCTGATGCGCGTTGGTCTCCACTCCTTGAATTCCATTCCCCACCAGAGGTCGAGTGTTGAGTTCCCCTTTCCATCAGAAGGAAGGGAGGCTTTGATGTGCGATAGAATCTCATGGGCGAACTGTATTTATGTTAGTGAGTTTTATTTAGCAAAGTAGGTTGTGACACTGGCAGACTGGACTGTCAAACTTTCTAGACCATCAGAAAATTTGCAATTTTTTTACCTAGTTAATAGGTGATGTTGGTGTGATAAGTACATCAATCAATTCTGGAGATGGATAGGCCGGCGAAAGGGGTTGGAGGTGCGCCGTTGGTTTTTTTAACACCATGTGTGCATATCCTGACGGACTGCATACTTGTTGTTAAATACATTTTTCTCTTTTTGGTGGTCTAGAAAATTGACAGGCTTGTCTCCGTCCAAACGGTGGTCCTTGAGATGTTGAGGCAGTTTGGACTCTACTCCTTAAATCCCTAGAGCCATAGCGATGTTCCTGAACAGGAGTGGACCCTGTGCTTTAGCATCTCACAGGCGAATTGTATTTTCTTAATAAGTTTAAGTTAGCGAAGTATACCCCCAAAAATGTTAGGTAGATGTTTTTGTAAGTTGGATAATGCGGTGTCCTAGGTTTTTATTTTTATTAGTATAAGTAGGGTTGGCCCTGAAAGTTAGGATGAGGAGTTAAACTAAATACAGGATGGAGACGACCGTCGGTAGCTGCGGTTCGACTGTCCCTTTCCTTTGAGCGGCCCCTCAATGTTTTAGGAACGGGCGGAGGACATTGTCTCCATTAGAATGGGCTCCCTTGTGATGCTGATGCGCGTTGGTCTCCACTCCTTGAATTCCACTCCCCACCAGAGGTCGAGTGTTGAGTTCCCCTTTCCATCAGAAGGAAGGGAGGCTTTGATGTGCGATAGAATCTCATGGGCGAACTGTATTTATGTTAGTGAGTTTTATTTAGCAAAGTAGGTTGTGACACTGGCAGACTGGACTTTCAAACTTTCTAGACCATCAGAAAATTTGCAATTTTTTTACCTAGTTAATAGGTGATGTTGGTGTGATAAGTATATCAATCAATTCTGGAGATGGATAGGCCGGCGAAAGGGGTTGGAGGTGCGCCGTTGGTTTTTTTAACACCATGTGTGCATATCTTGACGGACTGCATACTTGTTGTTAAATACATTTTTCTTTTTTTGGTGGTCTAGAAAATTGACAGGCTTGTCTCCGTCAAAACGGGGGCCCTTGAGATGTTGAAGCAGTTTGGACTCTACTCCTTAAATCCCTAGAGCCATAGCGATGTTCCTGAACAGGAGTGGACCCTGTGCTTTAGCATCTCACAGGTGAATTGTATTTTCTTAATAAGTTTAAGTTAGCAAACTATAACCCAAAAAATGTTAGGTAGATGTTCTTGTAAGTTGGATAATGCGGTGTCCTATGTTTTTATTTTTATTAGTATAAGTAGGGTATGCATGAAAGTTAGGATGAGGAGTTAAACTAAATACAGGATGGAGACGACCGTTGGTAGCTGCGGTTCGACTGTCCCTTTCCTTTGAGCGGCCCCTCAATGTTTTGGGAACGGGCGGAGGACATTGTCTCCATTAGAATGGGCTCCCTTGTGATGCTGATGCGCGTTGGTCTCCACTCCTTGAATTCCACTCCCCACCAGAGGTCGAGTGTTGAGTTCCCCTTTCCATCAGAAGGAAGGGAGGCTTTGATGTGCGATAGAATCTCATGGGCGAACTGTATTTATGTTAGTGAGTTTTATTTAGCAAAGTAGGTTGTGACACTGGCAGACTGGACTGTCAAACTTTCTAGACCATCAGAAAATTTGCAATTTTTCTACCTAGTTAATAGGTGATGTTGGTGTGATAAGTACATCAATCAATTCTGGAGATGGATAGGCCGGCGAAAGGGGTTGGAGGTGCGCCGTTGGTTTTTTTAACACCATGTGTGCATATCCTGACGGACTGCATACTTGTTGTTAAATACATTTTTCTCTTTTTGGTGGTCTAGAAAATTGACAGGCTTGTCTCCGTCAAAACGGGGGCCCTTGAGATGTTGAGGCAGTTTGGACTCTACTCCTTAAATCCCTAGAGCCATAGCGATGTTCCTGAACAGGAGTGGACCCTGTGCTTTAGCATCTCACAGGCGAATTGTATTTTCTTAATAAGTTTAAGTTAGCGAAGTATACCCCCAAAAATGTTAGGTAGATGTTTTTGTAAGTTGGATAATGCGGTGTCCTAGGTTTTTATTTTTATTAGTATAAGTAGGGTTGGCCCTGAAAGTTAGGATGAGGAGTTAAACTAAATACAGGATGGAGACGACCGTCGGTAGCTGCGGTTCGACTGTCCCTTTCCTTTGAGCGGCCCCTCAATGTTTTGGGAACGGGCGGAGGACATTGTCTCCATTAGAATGGGCTCCCTTGTGATGCTGATGCGCGTTGGTCTCCACTCCTTGAATTCCACTCCCCACCAGAGGTCGAGTGTTGAGTTCCCCTTTCCATCAGAAGGAAGGGAGGCTTTGATGTGCGATAGAATCTCATGGGCGAACTGTATTTATGTTAGTGAGTTTTATTTAGCAAAGTAGGTTGTGACACTGGCAGACTGGACTGTCAAACTTTCTAGACCATCAGAAAATTTGCAATTGTTTTACCTAGTTAATAGGTGATGTTGGTGTGATAAGTACATCAATCAATTCTGGAGATGGATAGGCCGGCGAAAGGGGTTGGAGGTGCGCCGTTGGTTTTTTTAACACCATGTGTGCATATCCTGACGGACTGCATACTTGTTGTTAAATACATTTTTCTCTTTTTGGTGGTCTAGAAAATTGACAGGCTTGTCTCCGTCAAAACGGGGGCCCTTGAGATGTTGAGGCAGTTTGGACTCTACTCCTTAAATCCCTAGAGCCATAGCGATGTTCCTGAACAGGAGTGGACCCTGTGCTTTAGCATCTCACAGGCGAATTGTATTTTCTTAATAAGTTTAAGTTAGCGAAGTATACCCCCAAAAATGTTAGGTAGATGTTTTTGTAAGTTGGATAATGCGGTGTCCTAGGTTTTTATTTTTATTAGTATAAGTAGGGTTGGCCCTGAAAGTTAGGATGAGGAGTTAAACTAAATACAGGATGGAGACGACCGTCGGTAGCTGCGGTTCGACTGTCCCTTTCCTTTGAGCGGCCCCTCAATGTTTTGGGAACGGGCGGAGGACATTGTCTCCATTAGAATGGGCTCCCTTGTGATGCTGATGCGCGTTGGTCTCCACTCCTTGAATTCCATTCCCCACCAGAGGTCGAGTGTTGAGTTCCCCTTTCCATCAGAAGGAAGGGAGGCTTTGATGTGCGATAGAATCTCATGGGCGAACTGTATTTATGTTAGTGAGTTTTATTTAGCAAAGTAGGTTGTGACACTGGCAGACTGGACTGTCAAACTTTCTAGACCATCAGAAAATTTGCAATTTTTTTACCTAGTTAATAGGTGATGTTGGTGTGATAAGTACATCAATCAACTCTGGAGATGGATAGGCCGGCGAAAGGGGTTGGAGGTGCGCCGTTGGTTTTTTTAACACCATGTGTGCATATCCTGACGGACTGCATACTTGTTGTTAAATACATTTTTCTCTTTTTGGTGGTCTAGAAAATTGACAGGCTTGTCTCCGTCAAAACGGGGGCCCTTGAGATGTTGAGGCAGTTTGGACTCTACTCCTTAAATCCCTAGAGCCATAGCGATGTTCCTGAACAGGAGTGGACCCTGTGCTTTAGCATCTCACAGGCGAATTGTATTTTCTTAATAAGTTTAAGTTAGCGAAGTATACCCCCAAAAATGTTAGGTAGATGTTTTTGTAAGTTGGATAATGCGGTGTCCTAGGTTTTTATTTTTATTAGTATAAGTAGGGTTGGCCCTGAAAGTTAGGATGAGGAGTTAAACTAAATACAGGATGGAGACGACCGTCGGTAGCTGCGGTTCGACTGTCCCTTTCCTTTGAGCGGCCCCTCAATGTTTTAGGAACGGGCGGAGGACATTGTCTCCATTAGAATGGGCTCCCTTGTGATGCTGATGCGCGTTGGTCTCCACTCCTTGAATTCCACTCCCCACCAGAGGTCGAGTGTTGAGTTCCCCTTTCCATCAGAAGGAAGGGAGGCTTTGATGTGCGATAGAATCTCATGGGCGAACTGTATTTATGTTAGTGAGTTTTATTTAGCAAAGTAGGTTGTGACACTGGCAGACTGGACTGTCAAACTTTCTAGACCATCAGAAAATTTGAAATTTTTTTACCTAGTTAATAGGTGATGTTGGTGTGATAAGTACATCAATCAATTCTGGAGATGGATAGGCCGGCGAAAGGGGTTGGAGGTGCGCCGTTGGTTTTTTTAACACCATGTGTGCATATCCTGACGGACTGCATACTTGTTGTTAAATACATTTTTCTCTTTTTGGTGGTCTAGAAAATTGACAGGCTTGTCTCCGTCCAAACGGTGGTCCTTGAGATGTTGAGGCAGTTTGGACTCTACTCCTTAAATCCCTAGAGCCATAGCGATGTTCCTGAACAGGAGTGGACCCTGTGCTTTAGCATCTCACAGGCGAATTGTATTTTCTTAATAAGTTTAAGTTAGCGAAGTATACCCCCAAAAATGTTAGGTAGATGTTTTTGTAAGTTGGATAATGCGGTGTCCTAGGTTTTTATTTTTATTAGTATAAGTAGGGTTGGCCCTGAAAGTTAGGATGAGGAGTTAAACTAAATACAGGATGGAGACGACCGTCGGTAGCTGCGGTTCGACTGTCCCTTTCCTTTGAGCGGCCCCTCAATGTTTTAGGAACGGGCGGAGGACATTGTCTCCATTAGAATGGGCTCCCTTGTGATGCTGATGCGCGTTGGTCTCCACTCCTTGAATTCCACTCCCCACCAGAGGTCGAGTGTTGAGTTCCCCTTTCCATCAGAAGGAAGGGAGGCTTTGATGTGCGATAGAATCTCATGGGCGAACTGTATTTATGTTAGTGAGTTTTATTTAGCAAAGTAGGTTGTGACACTGGCAGACTGGACTTTCAAACTTTCTAGACCATCAGAAAATTTGCAATTTTTTTACCTAGTTAATAGGTGATGTTGGTGTGATAAGTACATCAATCAATTCTGGAGATGGATAGGCCGGCGAAAGGGGTTGGAGGTGCGCCGTTGGTTTTTTTAACACCATGTGTGCATATCCTGACGGACTGCATACTTGTTGTTAAATACATTTTTCTCTTTTTGGTGGTCTAGAAAATTGACAGGCTTGTCTCCGTCAAAACGGGGGCCCTTGAGATGTTGAGGCAGTTTGGACTCTACTCCTTAAATCCCTAGAGCCATAGCGATGTTCCTGAACAGGAGTGGACCCTGTGCTTTAGCATCTCACAGGCGAATTGTATTTTCTTAATAAGTTTAAGTTAGCGAAGTATACCCCCAAAAATGTTAGGTAGATGTTTTTGTAAGTTGGATAATGCGGTGTCCTAGGTTTTTATTTTTATTAGTATAAGTAGGGTTGGCCCTGAAAGTTAGGATGAGGAGTTAAACTAAATACAGGATGGAGACGACCGTCGGTAGCTGCGGTTCGACTGTCCCTTTCCTTTGAGCGGCCCCTCAATGTTTTGGGAACGGGCGGAGGACATTGTCTCCATTAGAATGGGCTCCCTTGTGATGCTGATGCGCGTTGGTCTCCACTCCTTGAATTCCATTCCCCACCAGAGGTCGAGTGTTGAGTTCCCCTTTCCATCAGAAGGAAGGGAGGCTTTGATGTGCGATAGAATCTCATGGGCGAACTGTATTTATGTTAGTGAGTTTTATTTAGCAAAGTAGGTTGTGACACTGGCAGACTGGACTGTCAAACTTTCTAGACCATCAGAAAATTTGCAATTTTTTTACCTAGTTAATAGGTGATGTTGGTGTGATAAGTACATCAATCAATTCTGGAGATGGATAGGCCGGCGAAAGGGGTTGGAGGTGCGCCGTTGGTTTTTTTAACACCATGTGTGCATATCCTGACGGACTGCATACTTGTTGTTAAATACATTTTTCTCTTTTTGGTGGTCTAGAAAATTGACAGGCTTGTCTCCGTCAAAACGGGGGCCCTTGAGATGTTGAGGCAGTTTGGACTCTACTCCTTAAATCCCTAGAGCCATAGCGATGTTCCTGAACAGGAGTGGACCCTGTGCTTTAGCATCTCACAGGCGAATTGTATTTTCTTAATAAGTTTAAGTTAGCGAAGTATACCCCCAAAAATGTTAGGTAGATGTTTTTGTAAGTTGGATAATGCGGTGTCCTAGGTTTTTATTTTTATTAGTATAAGTAGGGTTGGCCCTGAAAGTTAGGATGAGGAGTTAAACTAAATACAGGATGGAGACGACCGTCGGTAGCTGCGGTTCGACTGTCCCTTTCCTTTGAGCGGCCCCTCAATGTTTTGGGAACGGGCGGAGGACATTGTCTCCATTAGAATGGGCTCCCTTGTGATGCTGATGCGCGTTGGTCTCCACTCCTTGAATTCCATTCCCCACCAGAGGTCGAGTGTTGAGTTCCCCTTTCCATCAGAAGGAAGGGAGGCTTTGATGTGCGATAGAATCTCATGGGTGAACTGTATTTATGTTAGTGAGTTTTATTTAGCAAAGTAGGTTGTGACACTGGCAGACTGGACTGTCAAACTTTCTAGACCATCAGAAAATTTGCAATTTTTTTACCTAGTTAATAGGTGATGTTGGTGTGATAAGTACATCAATCAACTCTGGAGATGGATAGGCCGGCGAAAGGGGTTGGAGGTGCGCCGTTGGTTTTTTTAACACCATGTGTGCATATCCTGACGGACTGCATACTTGTTGTTAAATACATTTTTCTCTTTTTGGTGGTCTAGAAAATTGACAGGCTTGTCTCCGTCAAAACGGGGGCCCTTGAGATGTTGAGGCAGTTTGGACTCTACTCCTTAAATCCCTAGAGCCATAGCGATGTTCCTGAACAGGAGTGGACCCTGTGCTTTAGCATCTCACAGGCGAATTGTATTTTCTTAATAAGTTTAAGTTAGCGAAGTATACCCCAAAAAATGTTAGGTAGATGTTTTTGTAAGTTGGATAATGCGGTGTCCTAGGTTTTTATTTTTATTAGTATAAGTAGGGTTGGCCCTGAAAGTTAGGATGAGGAGTTAAACTAAATACAGGATGGAGACGACCGTCGGTAGCTGCGGTTCGACTGTCCCTTTCCTTTGAGCGGCCCCTCAATGTTTTAGGAACGGGCGGAGGACATTGTCTCCATTAGAATGGGCTCCCTTGTGATGCTGATGCGCGTTGGTCTCCACTCCTTGAATTCCACTCCCCACCAGAGGTCGAGTGTTGAGTTCCCCTTTCCATCAGAAGGAAGGGAGGCTTTGATGTGCGATAGAATCTCATGGGCGAACTGTATTTATGTTAGTGAGTTTTATTTAGCAAAGTAGGTTGTGACACTGGCAGACTGGACTGTCAAACTTTCTAGACCATCAGAAAATTTGCAATTTTTTTACCTAGTTAATAGGTGATGTTGGTGTGATAAGTACATCAATCAATTCTGGAGATGGATAGGCCGGCGAAAGGGGTTGGAGGTGCGCCGTTGGTTTTTTTAACACCATGTGTGCATATCCTGACGGACTGCATACTTGTTGTTAAATACATTTTTCTCTTTTTGGTGGTCTAGAAAATTGACAGGCTTGTCTCCGTCCAAACGGTGGTCCTTGAGATGTTGAGGCAGTTTGGACTCTACTCCTTAAATCCCTAGAGCCATAGCGATGTTCCTGAACAGGAGTGGACCCTGTGCTTTAGCATCTCACAGGCGAATTGTATTTTCTTAATAAGTTTAAGTTAGCGAAGTATACCCCAAAAAATTTTAGGTAGATGTTTTTGTAAGTTGGATAATGCGGTGTCCTAGGTTTTTATTTTTATTAGTATAAGTAGGGTTGGCCCTGAAAGTTAGGATGAGGAGTTAAACTAAATACAGGATGGAGACGACCGTCGGTAGCTGCGGTTCGACTGTCCCTTTCCTTTGAGCGGCCCCTCAATATTTTGGGAACGGGCGGAGGACATTGTCTCCATTAGAATGGGCTCCCTTGTGATGCTGATGCGCATTGGTCTCCACTCCTTGAATTCCACTCCCCACCAGAGGTCGAGTGTTGAGTTCCCCTTTCCATCAGAAGGAAGGGAGGCTTTGATGTGCGATAGAATCTCATGGGCGAACTGTATTTATGTTAGTGAGTTTTATTTAGCAAAGTAGGTTGTGACACTGGCAGACTGGACTGTCAAACTTTCTAGACCATCAGAAAATTTGCAATTTTTTTACCTAGTTAATAGGTGATGTTGGTGTGATAAGTACATCAATCAACTCTGGAGATGGATAGGCCGGCGAAAGGGGTTGGAGGTGCGCCGTTGGTTTTTTTAACACCATGTGTGCATATCCTGATGGACTGCATACTTGTTGTTAAATACATTTTTTTCTTTTTGGTGGTCTAGAAAATTGACAGGCTTGTCTCCGTCAAAACGGGGGCCCTTGAGATGTTGAGGCAGTTTGGACTCTACTCCTTAAATCCCTAGAGCCATAGCGATGTTCCTGAACAGGAGTGGACCCTGTGCTTTAGCATCTCACAGGTGAATTGTATTTTCTTAATAAGTTTAAGTTAGCAAACTATAACCCAAAAAATGTTAGGTAGATGTTCTTGTAAGTTGGATAATGCGGTGTCCTATGTTTTTATTTTTATTAGTATAAGTAGGGTATGCATGAAAGTTAGGATGAGGAGTTAAACTAAATACAGGATGGAGACGACCGTCGGTAGCTGCGGTTCAACTGTCCCTTTGCTTTGAGCGGCCCCTCAATGTTTTGGGAACGGGCGGAGGACATTGTCTCCATTAGAATGGGCTCCCTTGTGATGCTGATGCGCGTTGGTCTCCACTCCTTGAATTCCACTCCCCACCAGAGGTCGAGTGTTGAGTTCCCCTTTCCATCAGAAGGAAGGGAAGCTTTGATGTGCGATAGAATCTCATGGGCGAACTGTATTTATGTTAGTGAGTTTTATTTAGCAAAGTAGGTTGTGACACTGGCAGACTGGACTGTCAAACTTTCTAGACCATCAGAAAATTTGCAATTTTTCTACCTAGTTAATAGGTGATGTTGGTGTGATAAGTACATCAATCAATTCTGGAGATGGATAGGCCGGCGAAAGGGGTTGGAGGTGCGCCGTTGGTTTTTTTAACACCATGTGTGCATATCCTGACGGACTGCATACTTGTTGTTAAATACATTTTTCTCTTTTTGGTGGTCTAGAAAATTGACAGGCTTGTCTCCGTCAAAACGGGGGCCCTTGAGATGTTGAGGCAGTTTGGACTCTACTCCTTAAATCCCTAGAGCCATAGCGATGTTCCTGAACAGGAGTGGACCCTGTGCTTTAGCATCTCACAGGCGAATAGTATTTTCTTAATAAGTTTAAGTTAGCGAAGTATACCCCCAAAAATGTTAGGTAGATGTTTTTGTAAGTTGGATAATGCGGTGTCCTATGTTTTTATTTTTATTAGTATAAGTAGGGTTGGCCCTGAAAGTTAGGATGAGGAGTTAAACTAAATACAGGATGGAGACGACCGTCGGTAGCTGCGGTTCGACTGTCCCTTTCCTTTGAGCGGCCCCTCAATGTTTTGGGAACGGGCGGAGGACATTGTCTCCATTAGAATGGGCTCCCTTGTGATGCTGATGCGCGTTGGTCTCCACTCCTTGAATTCCACTCCCCACCAGAGGTCGAGTGTTGAGTTCCCCTTTCCATCAGAAGGAAGGGAGGCTTTGATGTGCGATAGAATCTCATGGGCGAACTGTATTTATGTTAGTGAGTTTTATTTAGCAAAGTAGGTTGTGACACTGGCAGACTGGACTTTCAAACTTTCTAGACCATCAGAAAATTTGCAATTTTTTTACCTAGTTAATAGGTGATGTTGGTGTGATAAGTACATCAATCAATTCTGGAGATGGATAGGCCGGCGAAAGGGGTTGGAGGTGCGCCGTTGGTTTTTTTAACACCATGTGTGCATATCCTGACAGACTGCATACTTGTTGTTAAATACATTTTTCTCTTTTTGGTGGTCTAGAAAATTGACAGGCTTGTCTCCGTCCAAACGGTGGTCCTTGAGATGTTGAGGCAGTTTGGACTCTACTCCTTAAATCCCTAGAGCCATAGCGATGTTCCTGAACAGGAGTGGACCCTGTGCTTTAGCATCTCACAGGCGAATTGTATTTTCTTAATAAGTTTAAGTTAGCGAAGTATACCCCAAAAAATTTTAGGTAGATGTTTTTGTAAGTTGGATAATGCGGTGTCCTAGGTTTTTATTTTTATTAGTATAAGTAGGGTTGGCCCTGAAAGTTAGGATGAGGAGTTAAACTAAATACAGGATGGAGACGACCGTCGGTAGCTGCGGTTCGACTGTCCCTTTCCTTTGAGCGGCCCCTCAATGTTTTGGGAACGGGCGGAGGACATTGTCTCCATTAGAATGGGCTCCCTTGTGATGCTGATGCGCGTTGGTCTCCACTCCTTGAATTCCACTCCCCACCAGAGGTCGAGTGTTGAGTTCCCCTTTCCATCAGAAGGAAGGGAGGCTTTGATGTGCGATAGAATCTCATGGGCGAACTGTATTTATGTTAGTGAGTTTTATTTAGCAAAGTAGGTTGTGACACTGGCAGACTGGACTTTCAAACTTTCTAGACCATCAGAAAATTTGCAATTTTTTTACCTAGTTAATAGGTGATGTTGGTGTGATAAGTACATCAATCAATTCTGGAGATGGATAGGCCGGCGAAAGGGGTTGGAGGTGCGCCGTTGGTTTTTTTAACACCATGTGTGCATATCCTGACGGACTGCATACTTGTTGTTAAATACATTTTTCTCTTTTTGGTGGTCTAGAAAATTGACAGGCTTGTCTCCGTCAAAACGGGGGCCCTTGAGATGTTGAGGCAGTTTGGACTCTACTCCTTAAATCCCTAGAGCCATAGCGATGTTCCTGAACAGGAGTGGACCCTGTGCTTTAGCATCTCACAGGCGAATTGTATTTTCTTAATAAGTTTAAGTTAGCGAAGTATACCCCCAAAAATGTTAGGTAGATGTTTTTGTAAGTTGGATAATGCGGTGTCCTAGGTTTTTATTTTTATTAGTATAAGTAGGGTTGGCCCTGAAAGTTAGGATGAGGAGTTAAACTAAATACAGGATGGAGACGACCGTCGGTAGCTGCGGTTCGACTGTCCCTTTCCTTTGAGCGGCCCCTCAATGTTTTGGGAACGGGCGGAGGACATTGTCTCCATTAGAATGGGCTCCCTTGTGATACTGATGCGCGTTGGTCTCCACTCCTTGAATTCCATTCCCCACCAGAGGTCGAGTGTTGAGTTCCCCTTTCCATCAGAAGGAAGGGAGGCTTTGATGTGCGATAGAATCTCATGGGCGAACTGTATTTATGTTAGTGAGTTTTATTTAGCAAAGTAGGTTGTGACACTGGCAGACTGGACTTTCAAACTTTCTAGACCATCAGAAAATTTGCAATTTTTTTACCTAGTTAATAGGTGATGTTGGTGTGATAAGTACATCAATCAATTCTGGAGATGGATAGGCCGGCGAAAGGGGTTGGAGGTGCGCCGTTGGTTTTTTTAACACCATGTGTGCATATCCTGACGGACTGCATACTTGTTGTTAAATACATTTTTCTCTTTTTGGTGGTCTAGAAAATTGACAGGCTTGTCTCCGTCAAAACGGGGGCCCTTGAGATGTTGAGGCAGTTTGGACTCTACTCCTTAAATCCCTAGAGCCATAGCGATGTTCCTGAACAGGAGTGGACCCTGTGCTTTAGCATCTCACAGGCGAATTGTATTTTCTTAATAAGTTTAAGTTAGCGAAGTATACCCCAAAAAATTTTAGGTAGATGTTTTTGTAAGTTGGATAATGCGGTGTCCTAGGTTTTTATTTTTATTAGTATAAGTAGGGTTGGCCCTGAAAGTTAGGATGAGGAGTTAAACTAAATACAGGATGGAGACGACCGTCGGTAGCTGCGGTTCGACTGCCCCTTTCCTTTGAGCGGCCCCTCAATGTTTTAGGAACGGGCGGAGGACATTGTCTCCATTAGAATGGGCTCCTTGTGATGCTGATGCGCGTTGGTCTCCACTCCTTGAATTCCACTCCCCACCAGAGGTCGAGTGTTGAGTTCCCCTTTCCATCAGAAGGAAGGGAGGCTTTGATGTGCGATAGAATCTCATGGGCGAACTGTATTTATGTTAGTGAGTTTTATTTAGCAAAGTAGGTTGTGACACTGGCAGACTGGACTGTCAAACTTTCTAGACCATCAGAAAATTTGCAATTTTTTTACCTAGTTAATAGGTGATGTTGGTGTGATAAGTACATCAATCAATTCTGGAGATGGATAGGCCGGCGAAAGGGGTTGGAGGTGCGCCGTTGGTTTTTTTAACACCATGTGTGCATATCCTGACGGACTGCATACTTGTTGTTAAATACATTTTTTTCTTTTTGGTGGTCTAGAAAATTGACAGGCTTGTCTCCGTCAAAACGGGGGCCCTTGAGATGTTGAGGCAGTTTGGACTCTACTCCTTAAATCCCTAGAGCCATAGCGATGTTCCTGAACAGGAGTGGACCCTGTGCTTTAGCATCTCACAGGCGAATTGTATTTTCTTAATAAGTTTAAGTTAGCGAAGTATACCCCCAAAAATGTTAGGTAGATGTTTTTGTAAGTTGGATAATGCGGTGTCCTAGGTTTTTATTTTTATTAGTATAAGTAGGGTTGGCCCTGAAAGTTAGGATGAGGAGTTAAACTAAATACAGGATGGAGACGACCGTTGGTAGCTGCGGTTCGACTGTCCCTTTCCTTTGAGCGGCCCCTCAATGTTTTGGGAACGGGCGGAGGACATTGTCTCCATTAGAATGGGCTCCCTTGTGATGCTGATGCGCGTTGGTCTCCACTCCTTGAATTCCACTCCCCACCAGAGGTCGAGTGTTGAGTTCCCCTTTCCATCAGAAGGAAGGGAGGCTTTGATGTGCGATAGAATCTCATGGGCGAACTGTATTTATGTTAGTGAGTTTTATTTAGCAAAGTAGGTTGTGACACTGGCAGACTGGACTGTCAAACTTTCTAGACCATCAGAAAATTTGCAATTTTTTTACCTAGTTAATAGGTGATGTTGGTGTGATAAGTACATCAATCAATTCTGGAGATGGATAGGCCGGCGAAAGGGGTTGGAGGTGCGCCGTTGGTTTTTTTAACACCATGTGTGCATATCCTGACGGACTGCATACTTGTTGTTAAATACATTTTTCTCTTTTTGGTGGTCTAGAAAATTGACAGGCTTGTCTCCGTCAAAACGGGGGCCCTTGAGATGTTGAGGCAGTTTGGACTCTACTCCTTAAATCCCTAGAGCCATAGCGATGTTCCTGAACAGGAGTGGACCCTGTGCTTTAGCATCTCACAGGCGAATTGTATTTTCTTAATAAGTTTAAGTTAGCGAAGTATACCCCAAAAAATTTTAGGTAGATGTTTTTGTAAGTTGGATAATGCGGTGTCCTAGGTTTTTATTTTTATTAGTATAAGTAGGGTTGGCCCTGAAAGTTAGGATGAGGAGTTAAACTAAATACAGGATGGAGACGACCGTCGGTAGCTGCGGTTCGACTGTCCCTTTCCTTTGAGCGGCCCCTCAATGTTTTAGGAACGGGCGGAGGACATTGTCTCCATTAGAATGGGCTCCCTTGTGATGCTGATGCGCGTTGGTCTCCACTCCTTGAATTCCACTCCCCACCAGAGGTCGAGTGTTCAGTTCCCCTTTCCATCAGAAGGAAGGGAGGCTTTGATGTGCGATAGAATCTCATGGGCGAACTGTATTTATGTTAGTGAGTTTTATTTAGCAAAGTAGGTTGTGACACTGGCAGACTGGACTGTCAAACTGTCTAGACCATCAGAAAATTTGCAATTTTTTTACCTAGTTAATAGGTGATGTTGGTGTGATAAGTACATCAATCAATTCTGGAGATGGATAGGCCGGCGAAAGGGGTTGGAGGTGCGCCGTTGGTTTTTTTAACACCATGTGTGCATATCCTGACGGACTGCATACTTGTTGTTAAATACATTTTTCTCTTTTTGGTGGTCTAGAAAATTGACAGGCTTGTCTCCGTCCAAACGGTGGTCCTTGAGATGTTGAGGCAGTTTGGACTCTACTCCTTAAATCCCTAGAGCCATAGCGATGTTCCTGAACAGGAGTGGACCCTGTGCTTTAGCATCTCACAGGCGAATTGTATTTTCTTAATAAGTTTAAGTTAGCGAAGTATACCCCAAAAAATTTTAGGTAGATGTTTTTGTAAGTTGGATAATGCGGTGTCCTAGGTTTTTATTTTTATTAGTATAAGTAGGGTTGGCCCTGAAAGTTAGGATGAGGAGTTAAACTAAATACAGGATGGAGACGACCGTCGGTAGCTGCGGTTCGACTGTCCCTTTCCTTTGAGCGGCCCCTCAATATTTTGGGAACGGGCGGAGGACATTGTCTCCATTAGAATGGGCTCCCTTGTGATGCTGATGCGCATTGGTCTCCACTCCTTGAATTCCACTCCCCACCAGAGGTCGAGTGTTGAGTTCCCCTTTCCATCAGAAGGAAGGGAGGCTTTGATGTGCGATAGAATCTCATGGGCGAACTGTATTTATGTTAGTGAGTTTTATTTAGCAAAGTAGGTTGTGACACTGGCAGACTGGACTGTCAAACTTTCTAGACCATCAGAAAATTTGCAATTTTTTTACCTAGTTAATAGGTGATGTTGGTGTGATAAGTACATCAATCAATTCTGGAGATGGATAGGCCGGCGAAAGGGGTTGGAGGTGCGCCGTTGGTTTTTTTTAACACCATGTGTGCATATCCTGACGGACTGCATACTTGTTGTTAAATACATTTTTCTCTTTTTGGTGGTCTAGAAAATTGACAGGCTTGTCTCCATCAAAACAGGGGCCCTTGAGATGTTGAGGCAGTTTGGACTCTACTCCTTAGATCCCTAGAGCCATAGCGATGTTCCTGAACAGGAGTGGACCCTGTGCTTTAGCATCTCACAGGTGAATTGTATTTTCTTAATAAGTTTAAGTTAGCAAACTATAACCCAAAAAATGTTAGGTAGATGTTCTTGTAAGTTGGATAATGCGGTGTCCTAGGCTTTTATTTTTATAAGTATACGTAGGGTATACATGAAAGTTAGGATGAGGAGTTAAACTAAATTCAGGATGGAGACGACCGTCGGTAGCTGCGGTTCGACGGTCCCTTTCCTTTGAGCGGCCCCTCAATGTTTTGGGAACGGGCGGAGGACATTGTCTCCATTAGAATGGGCTCCCTTGTGATGCTGATGCGCGTTGGTCTCCACTCCTTGAATTCCACTCCCCACCAGAGGTCGAGTGTTGAGTTCCCCTTTCCATCAGAAGGAAGGGAGGCTTTGATGTGCGATAGAATCTCATGGGCGAACTGTATTTATGTTAGTGAGTTTTATTTAGCAAAGTAGGTTGTGACACTGGCAGACTGGACTGTCAAACTTTCTAGACCATCAGAAAATTTGCAATTTTTTTACCTAGTTAATAGGTGATGTTGGTGTGATAAGTACATCAATCAATTCTGGAGATGGATAGGCCGGCGAAAGGGGTTGGAGGTGCGCCGTTGGTTTTTTTAACACCATGTGTGCATATCCTGACGGACTGCATACTTGTTGTTAAATAATTTTTTTTCTTTTTGGTGGTCTAGAAAATTGACAGGCTTGTCTCCATCAAAACGGGGGCCCTTGAGATGTTGAGGCAGTTTGGACTCTACTCCTTAAATCCCTAGAGCCATAGCGATGTTCCTGAACAGGAGTGGACCCTGTGCTTTAGCATCTCACAGGAGAATTGTATTTTCTTAATAAGTTTAAGTTAGCGAAGTATACCCCAAAAAATGTTAGGTGGATGTTTTTGTAAGTTGGATAATGCGGTGTCCTAGGTTTTTATTTTTATTAGTATAAGTAGGGTTGGCCCTGAAAGTTAGGATGAGGAGTTAAACTAAATACAGGATGGAGACGACCGTCGGTAGCTGCGGTTCAACTGTCCCTTTCCTTTGAGCGGCCCCTCAATGTTTTGGGAACGGGCGGAGGACATTGTCTCCATTAGAATGGGCTCCCTTGTGATGCTGATGCGCATTGGTCTCCAGTCCTTGAATTCCACTCCCCACCAGAGGTCGAGTGTTGAGTTCCCCTTTCCATCAGAAGGAAGGGAGGCTTTGATGTGCGATAGAATCTCATGGCGAACTGTATTTATGTTAGTGAGTTTTATTTAGCAAAGTAGGTTGTGACACTGGCAGACTGGACTGTCAAACTTTCTAGACCATCAGAAAATTTGCAATTTTTTTACCTAGTTAATAGGTGATGTTGGTGTGATAAGTACATCAATCAATTCTGGGGATGGATAGGCCGGCGAAAGGGGTTGGAGGTGCGCCGTTGGTTTTTTTAACACCATGTGTGCATATCCTGACGGACTGCATACTTGTTGTTAAATAATTTTTTTTCTTTTTGGTGGTCTAGAAAATTGACAGGCTTGTCTCCATCAAAACGGGGGCCCTTGAGATGTTGAGGCAGTTTGGACTCTACTCCTTAGATCCCTAGAGCCATAGCGATGTTCCTGAACAGGAGTGGACCCTGTGCTTTAGCATCTCACAGGCGAATTGTATTTTCTTAATAAGTTTAAGTTAGCGAAGTATACCCCAAAAAATTTTAGGTAGATGTTTTTGTAAGTTGGATAATGCGGTGTCCTAGGTTTTTATTTTTATTAGTATAAGTAGGGTTGGCCCTGAAAGTTAGGATGAGGAGTTAAACTAAATACAGGATGGAGACGACCGTCGGTAGCTGCGGTTCGACTGTCCCTTTCCTTTGAGCGGCCCCTCAATATTTTGGGAATGGGCGGAGGACATTGTCTCCATTAGAATGGGCTCCCTTGTGATGCTGATGTGCATTGGTCTCCACTCCTTGAATTCCACTCCCCACCAGAGGTCGAGTGTTGAGTTCCCCTTTCCATCAGAAGGAAGGGAGGCTTTGATGTGCGATAGAATCTCATGGGCGAACTGTATTTATGTTAGTGAGTTTTATTTAGCAAAGTAGGTTGTGACACTGGCAGACTGGACTGTCAAACTTTCTAGACCATCAGAAAATTTGCAATTTTTTTACCTAGTTAATAGGTGATGTTGGTGTGATAAGTACATCAATCAATTCTGGAGATGGATAGGCCGGCGAAAGGGGTTGGAGGTGCGCCGTTGGTTTTTTTAACACCATGTGTGCATATCCTGACGGACTGCATACTTGTTGTTAAATACATTTTTCTCTTTTTGGTGGTCTAGAAAATTGACAGGCTTGTCTCCATCAAAACGGGGGCCCTTGAGATGTTGAGGCAGTTTGGACTCTACTCCTTAAATCCCTAGAGCCATAGCGATGTTCCTGAACAGGAGTGGACCCTGTGCTTTAGCATCACACAGGCGAATTGTATTTTCTTAATAAGTTTAAGTTAGCGAAGTATACCCCCAAAAATGTTAGGTAGATGTTTTTGTAAGTTGGATAATGCGGTGTCCTATGTTTTTATTTTTATTAGTATAAGTAGGGTTGGCCCTGAAAGTTAGGATGAGGAGTTAAACTAAATACAGGATGGAGACGACCGTCGGTAGCTGCGGTTCGACTGTCCCTTTCCTTTGAGCGGCCCCTCAATGTTTTGGGAACGGGCGGAGGACATTGTCTCCATTAGAATGGGCTCCCTTGTGATGCTGATGCGCGTTGGTCTCCACTCCTTGAATTCCACTCCCCACCAGAGGTCGAGTGTTGAGTTCCCCTTTCCATCAGAAGGAAGGGAGGCTTTGATGTGCGATAGAATCTCATGGGCGAACTGTATTTATGTTAGTGAGTTTTATTTAGCAAAGTAGGTTGTGACACTGGCAGACTGGACTTTCAAACTTTCTAGACCATCAGAAAATTTGCAATTTTTTTACCTAGTTAATAGGTGATGTTGGTGTGATAAGTACATCAATCAATTCTGGAGATGGATAGGCCGGCGAAAGGGGTTGGAGGTGCGCCGTTGGTTTTTTTAACACCATGTGTGCATATCCTGACGGACTGCATACTTGTTGTTAAATACATTTTTCTCTTTTTGGTGGTCTAGAAAATTGACAGGCTTGTCTCCGTCAAAACGGGGGCCCTTGAGATGTTGAGGCAGTTTGGACTCTACTCCTTAAATCCCTAGAGCCATAGCGATGTTCCTGAACAGGAGTGGACCCTGTGCTTTAGCATCTCACAGGCGAATTGTATTTTCTTAATAAGTTTAAGTTAGCGAAGTATACCCCAAAAAATTTTAGGTAGATGTTTTTGTAAGTTGGATAATGCGGTGTCCTAGGTTTTTATTTTTATTAGTATAAGTAGGGTTGGCCCTGAAAGTTAGGATGAGGAGTTAAACTAAATACAGGATGGAGACGACCGTCGGTAGCTGCGGTTCGACTGTCCCTTTCCTTTGAGCGGCCCCTCAATGTTTTAGGAACGGGCGGAGGACATTGTCTCCATTAGAATGGGCTCCCTTGTGATGCTGATGCGCGTTGGTCTCCACTCCTTGAATTCCACTCCCCACCAGAGGTCGAGTGTTGAGTTCCCCTTTCCATCAGAAGGAAGGGAGGCTTTGATGTGCGATAGAATCTCATGGGCGAACTGTATTTATGTTAGTGAGTTTTATTTAGCAAAGTAGGTTGTGACACTGGCAGACTGGACTGTCAAACTTTCTAGACCATCAGAAAATTTGCAATTTTTTTACCTAGTTAATAGGTGATGTTGGTGTGATAAGTACATCAATCAATTCTGGAGATGGATAGGCCGGCGAAAGGGGTTGGAGGTGCGCCGTTGGTTTTTTTAACACCATGTGTGCATATCCTGACGGACTGCATACTTGTTGTTAAATACATTTTTCTCTTTTTGGTGGTCTAGAAAATTGACAGGCTTGTCTCCGTCCAAACGGTGGTCCTTGAGATGTTGAGGCAGTTTGGACTCTACTCCTTAAATCCCTAGAGCCATAGCGATGTTCCTGAACAGGAGTGGACCCTGTGCTTTAGCATCTCACAGGCGAATTGTATTTTCTTAATAAGTTTAAGTTAGCGAAGTATACCCCCAAAAATGTTAGGTAGATGTTTTTGTAAGTTGGATAATGCGGTGTCCTAGGTTTTTATTTTTATTAGTATAAGTAGGGTTGGCCCTGAAAGTTAGGATGAGGAGTTAAACTAAATACAGGATGGAGACGACCGTCGGTAGCTGCGGTTCGACTGTCCCTTTCCTTTGAGCGGCCCCTCAATGTTTTGGGAACGGGCGGAGGACATTGTCTCCATTAGAATGGGCTCCCTTGTGATGCTGATGCGCGTTGGTCTCCACTCCTTGAATTCAATTCCCCACCAGAGGTCGAGTGTTGAGTTCCCCTTTCCATCAGAAGGAAGGGAGGCTTTGATGTGCGATAGA
Organism: Eleutherodactylus coqui; assembly: GCF_035609145.1. Classification (NCBI taxonomy): domain Eukaryota; kingdom Metazoa; phylum Chordata; class Amphibia; order Anura; family Eleutherodactylidae; genus Eleutherodactylus; species Eleutherodactylus coqui. The sequence goes on along the minus strand of NC_089840.1, from coordinate 82,708,797 downwards.
ATCTCATGGGCGAACTGTATTTATGTTAGTGAGTTTTATTTAGCAAAGTAGGTTGTGACACTGGCTGACTGGACTGTCAAACTTTCTAGACCATCAGAAAATTTGCAATTTTTTTACCTAGTTAATAGGTGATGTTGGTGTGATAAGTACATCAATCAACTCTGGAGATGGATAGGCCGGCGAAAGGGGTTGGAGGTGCGCCGTTGGTTTTTTTAACACCATGTGTGCATATCCTGACGGACTGCATACTTGTTGTTAAATACATTTTTCTCTTTTTGGTGGTCTAGAAAATTGACAGGCTTGTCTCCGTCAAAACGGGGGCCCTTGAGATGTTGAGGCAGTTTGGACTCTACTCCTTAAATCCCTAGAGCCATAGCGATGTTCCTGAACAGGAGTGGACCCTGTGCTTTAGCATCTCACAGGCGAATTGTATTTTCTTAATAAGTTTAAGTTAGCGAAGTATACCCCAAAAAATTTTAGGTAGATGTTTTTGTAAGTTGGATAATGCGGTGTCCTAGGTTTTTATTTTTATTAGTATAAGTAGGGTTGGCCCTGAAAGTTAGGATGAGGAGTTAAACTAAATACAGGATGGAGACGACCGTCGGTAGCTGCGGTTCGACTGTCCCTTTTCTTTGAGCGGCCCCTCAATGTTTTAGGAACGGGCGGAGGACATTGTCTCCATTAGAATGGGCTCCCTTGTGATGCTGATGCGCGTTGGTCTCCACTCCTTGAATTCCACTCCCCACCAGAGGTCGAGTGTTGAGTTCCCCTTTCCATCAGAAGGAAGGGAGGCTTTGATGTGCGATAGAATCTCATGGGCGAACTGTATTTATGTTAGTGAGTTTTATTTAGCAAAGCAGGTTGTGACACTGGCAGACTGGACTGTCAAACTTTCTAGACCATCAGAAAATTTGCAATTTTTTTACCTAGTTAATAGGTGATGTTGGTGTGATAAGTACATCAATCAATTCTGGAGATGGATAGGCCGGCGAAAGGGGTTGGAGCTGCGCCGTTGGTTTTTTTAACACCATGTGTGCATATCCTGACGGACTGCATACTTGTTGTTAAATACATTTTTCTCTTTTTGGTGGTCTAGAAAATTGACAGGCTTGTCTCCGTCAAAACGGGGGCCCTTGAGATGTTGAGGCAGTTTGGACTCTACTCCTTAAATCCCTAGAGCCATAGCGATGTTCCTGAACAGGAGTGGACCCTGTGCTTTAGCATCTCACAGGCGAATTGTATTTTCTTAATAAGTTTAAGTTAGCGAAGTATACCCCCAAAAATGTTAGGTAGATGTTTTTGTAAGTTGGATAATGCGGTGTCCTATGTTTTTATTTTTATTAGTATAAGTAGGGTTGGCCCTGAAAGTTAGGATGAGGAGTTAAACTAAATACAGGATGGAGACGACCGTCGGTAGCTGCGGTTCGACTGTCTCTTTCCTTTGAGCGGCCCCTCAATGTTTTGGGAACGGGCGGAGGACATTGTCTCCATTAGAATGGGCTCCCTTGTGATGCTGATGCGCGTTGGTCTCCACTCCTTGAATTCCACTCCCCACCAGAGGTCGAGTGTTGAGTTCCCCTTTCCATCAGAAGGAAGGGAGGCTTTGATGTGCGATAGAATCTCATGGGCGAACTGTATTTATGTTAGTGAGTTTTATTTAGCAAAGTAGGTTGTGACACTGGCAGACTGGACTGTCAAACTTTCTAGACCATCAGAAAATTTGCAATTTTTTTACCTAGTTAATAGGTGATGTTGGTGTGATAAGTACATCAATCAATTCTGGAGATGGATAGGCCGGCGAAAGGGGTTGGAGGTGCGCCGTTGGTTTTTTTAACACCATGTGTGCATATCCTGACGGACTGCATACTTGTTGTTAAATACATTTTTTTCTTTTTGGTGGTCTAGAAAATTGACAGGCTTGTCTCCGTCAAAACGGGGGCCCTTGAGATGTTGAGGCAGTTTGGACTCTACTCCTTAAATCCCTAGAGCCATAGCGATGTTCCTGAACAGGAGTGGACCCTGTGCTTTAGCATCTCACAGGCGAATTGTATTTTCTTAATAAGTTTAAGTTAGCGAAGTATACCCCCAAAAATGTTAGGTAGATGTTTTTGTAAGTTGGATAATGCGGTGTCCTAGGTTTTTATTTTTATTAGTATAAGTAGGGTTGGCCCTGAAAGTTAGGATGAGGAGTTAAACTAAATACAGGATGGAGACGACCGTTGGTAGCTGCGGTTCGACTGTCCCTTTCCTTTGAGCGGCCCCTCAATGTTTTGGGAACGGGCGGAGGACATTGTCTCCATTAGAATGGGCTCCCTTGTGATGCTGATGCGCGTTGGTCTCCACTCCTTGAATTCCACTCCCCACCAGAGGTCGAGTGTTGAGTTCCCCTTTCCATCAGAAGGAAGGGAGGCTTTGATGTGCGATAGAATCTCATGGGCGAACTGTATTTATGTTAGTGAGTTTTATTTAGCAAAGTAGGTTGTGACACTGGCAGACTGGACTGTCAAACTTTCTAGACCATCAGAAAATTTGCAATTTTTTTACCTAGTTAATAGGTGATGTTGGTGTGATAAGTACATCAATCAATACTGGAGATGGATAGGCCGGCGAAAGGGGTTGGAGGTGCGCCGTTGGTTTTTTTAACACCATGTGTGCATATCCTGACGGACTGCATAGTTGTTGTTAAATAATTTTTTTTCTTTTTGGTGGTCTAGAAAATTGACAGGCTTGTCTCCATCAAAACGGGGGCCCTTGAGATGTTGAGGCAGTTTGGACTCTACTCCTTAAATCCCTAGAGCCATAGCGATGTTCCTGAACAGGAGTGGACCCTGTGCTTTAGCATCTCACAGGAGAATTGTATTTTCTTAATAAGTTTAAGTTAGCGAATTTTATCCCAAAAAATGTTAGGTAGATGTTTTTGTAAGTTGGATAATGCGGTGTCCTAGGTTTTTATTTTTATTAGTATAAGTAGGGTTGGCCCTGAAAGTTAGGATGAGGAGTTAAACTAAATACAGGATGGAGACGACCGTCGGTAGCTACGGTTCGACTGTCCCTTTCCTTTGAGCGGCCCCTCAATGTTTTGGGAACGGGCGGAGGACATTGTCTCCATTAGAATGGGCTCCCTTGTGATGCTGATGCGCATTGGTCTCCAGTCGTTGAATTCCACTCCCCACCAGAGGTCGAGTGTTGAGTTCCCCTTTCCATCAGAAGGAAGGGAGGCTTTGATGTGCGATAGAATCTCATGGGCGAACTGTATTTATGTTAGTGAGTTTTATTTAGCAAAGTAGGTTGTGACACTGGCAGACTGGACTGTCAAACTTTCTAGACCATCAGAAAATTTGCAATTTTTTTACCTAGTTAATAGGTGATGTTGGTGTGATAAGTACATCAATCAATTCTGGAGATGGATAGGCCGGCGAAAGGGGTTGGAGGTGCGCCGTTGGTTTTTTTTAACACCATGTGTGCATATCCTGACGGACTGCATACTTGTTGTTAAATAAATTTTTCTCTTTTTGGTGGTCTAGAAAATTGACAGGCTTGTCTCCATCAAAACGGGGGCCCTTGAGATGTTGAGGCAGTTTGGACTCTACTCCTTAGATCCCTAGAGCCATAGCGATGTTCCTGAACAGGAGTGGACCCTGTGCTTTAGCATCTCACAGGTGAATTGTATTTTCTTAATAAGTTTAAGTTAGCAAACTATAACCCAAAAAATGTTAGGTAGATGTTCTTGTAAGTTGGATAATGCGGTGTCCTAGGCTTTTATTTTTATAAGTATACGTAGGGTATACATGAAAGTTAGGATGAGGAGTTAAACTAAATTCAGGATGGAGACGACCGTCGGTAGCTGCGGTTCGACTGTCCCTTTCCTTTGAGCGGCCCCTCAATGTTTTGGGAACGGGCGGAGGACATTGTCTCCATTAGAATGGGCTCCCTTGTGATGCTGATGCGCGTTGGTCTCCACTCCTTGAATTCCACTCCCCACCAGAGGTCGAGTGTTGAGTTCCCCTTTCCATCAGAAGGAAGGGAGGCTTTGATGTGCGATAGAATCTCATGGGCGAACTGTATTTATGTTAGTGAGTTTTATTTAGCAAAGTAGGTTGTGACACTGGCAGACTGGACTGTCAAACTTTCTAGACCATCAGAAAATTTGCAATTTTTTTACCTAGTTAATAGGTGATGTTGGTGTGATAAGTACATCAATCAATACTGGAGATGGATAGGCCGGCGAAAGGGGTTGGAGGTGCGCCGTTGGTTTTTTTAACACCATGTGTGCATATCCTGACGGACTGCATAGTTGTTGTTAAATAATTTTTTTTCTTTTTGGTGGTCTAGAAAATTGACAGGCTTGTCTCCATCAAAACGGGGGCCCTTGAGATGTTGAGGCAGTTTGGACTCTACTCCTTAAATCCCTAGAGCCATAGCGATGTTCCTGAACAGGAGTGGACCCTGTGCTTTAGCATCTCACAGGAGAATTGTATTTTCTTAATAAGTTTAAGTTAGCGAATTTTATCCCAAAAAATGTTAGGTAGATGTTTTTGTAAGTTGGATAATGCGGTGTCCTAGGTTTTTATTTTTATAAGTATAAGTAGGGTTGGCCCTGAAAGTTAGGATGAGGAGTTAAACTAAATACAGGATGGAGACGACCGTCGGTAGCTACGGTTCGACTGTCCCTTTCCTTTGAGCGGCCCCTCAATGTTTTGGGAACGGGCGGAGGACATTGTCTCCATTAGAATGGGCTCCCTTGTGATGCTGATGCGCATTGGTCTCCAGTCCTTGAATTCCACTCCCCACCAGAGGTCGAGTGTTGAGTTCCCCTTTCCATCAGAAGGAAGGGAGGCTTTGATGTGCGATAGAATCTCATGGGCGAACTGTATTTATGTTAGTGAGTTTTATTTAGCAAAGTAGGTTGTGACACTGGCAGACTGGACTGTCAAACTTTCTAGACCATCAGAAAATTTGCTATTTTTTTACCTAGTTAATAGGTGATGTTGGTGTGATAAGTACATCAATCAATTCTGGAGATGGATAGGCCGGCGAAAGGGGTTGGAGGTGCGCCGTTGGTTTTTTTAACACCATGTGTGCATATCCTGACGGACTGCATACTTGTTGTTAAATAAATTTTTTTCTTTTTGGTGGTCTAGAAAATTGACAGGCTTGTCTCCATCAAAACGGGGGCCCTTGAGATGTTGAGGCAGTTTGGACTCTACTCCTTAGATCCCTAGAGCCATAGCGATGTTCCTGAACAGGAGTGGACCCTGTGCTTTAGCATCTCACAGGTGAATTGTATTTTCTTAATAAGTTTAAGTTAGCAAACTATAACCCAAAAAATGTTAGGTAGATGTTCTTGTAAGTTGGATAATGCGGTGTCCTAGGCTTTTATTTTTATAAGTATACGTAGGGTATACATGAAAGTTAGGATGAGGAGTTAAACTAAATACAGGATGGAGACGACCGTCGGTAGCTGCGGTTCGACTGTCCCTTTCCTTTGAGCGGCCCCTCAATGTTTTGGGAACGGGCGGAGGACATTGTCTCTATTAGAATGGGCTCCCTTGTGATGCTGATGCGCGTTGGTCTCCACTCCTTGAATTCCACTCCCCACCAGAGGTCGAGTGTTGAGTTCCCCTTTCCATCAGAAGGAAGGGAGGCTTTGATGTGCGATAGAATCTCATGGGCGAACTGTATTTATGTTAGTGAGTTTTATTTAGCAAAGTAGGTTGTGACACTGGCAGACTGGACTGTCAAACTTTCTAGACCATCAGAAAATTTGCAATTTTTTTACCTAGTTAATAGGTGATGTTGGTGTGATAAGTACATCAATCAATTCTGGAGATGGATAGGCCGGCGAAAGGGGTTGGAGGTGCGCCGTTGGTTTTTTTAACACCATGTGTGCATATCCCGACGTACTGCATACTTGTTGTTAAATACATTTTTCTCTTTTTGGTGGTCTAGAAAATTGACAGGCTTGTCTCCATCAAAACGGGGGCCCTTGAGATGCTGAGGCAGTTTGGACTCTACTCCTTAAATCCCTAGAGCCATAGCGATGTTCCTGAACAGGAGTGGACCCTGTGCTTTAGCATCTCACAGGTGAATTGTATTTTCTTAATAAGTTTAAGTTAGCGAAGTATACCCCCAAAAATGTTAGGTAGATGTTTTTGTAAGTTGGATAATGCGGTGTCCTAGGTTTTTATTTTTATTAGTATAAGTAGGGTTGGCCCTGAAAGTTAGGATGAGGAGTTAAACTAAATACAGGATGGAGACGACCGTCGGTAGCTGCGGTTCGACTGTCCCTTTCCTTTGAGCGGCCCCTCAATATTTTGGGAACGGGCGGAGGACATTGTCTCCATTAGAATGGGCTCCCTTGTGATGCTGATGCGCATTGGTCTCCACTCCTTGAATTCCACTCCCCACCAGAGGTCGAGTGTTGAGTTCCCCTTTCCATCAGAAGGAAGGGAGGCTTTGATGTGCGATAGAATCTCATGGGCGAACTGTATTTATGTTAGTGAGTTTTATTTAGCAAAGTAGGTTGTGACACTGGCAGACTGGACTGTCAAACTTTCTAGACCATCAGAAAATTTGCAATTTTTTTACCTAGTTAATAGGTGATGTTGGTGTGATAAGTACATCAATCAATTCTGGAGATGGATAGGCCGGCGAAAGGGGTTGGAGGTGCGCCGTTGGTTTTTTTAACACCATGTGTGCATATCCTGACGGACTGCATACTTGTTGTTAAATAAATTTTTCTCTTTTTGGTGGTCTAGAAAATTGACAGGCTTGTCTCCGTCCAAACGGTGGTCCTTGAGATGTTGAGGCAGTTTGGACTCTACTCCTTAAATCCCTAGAGCCATAGCGATGTTCCTGAACAGGAGTGGACCCTGTGCTTTAGCATCTCACAGGCGAATTGTATTTTCTTAATAAGTTTAAGTTAGCGAAGTATACCCCAAAAAATTTTAGGTAGATGTTTTTGTAAGTTGGATAATGCGGTGTCCTAGGTTTTTATTTTTATTAGTATAAGTAGGGTTGGCCCTGAAAGTTAGGATGAGGAGTTAAACTAAATACAGGATGGAGACGACCGTCGGTAGCTGCGGTTCGACTGTCCCTTTCCTTTGAGCGGCCCCTCAATATTTTGGGAACGGGCGGAGGACATTGTCTCCATTAGAATGGGCTCCCTTGTGATGCTGATGCGCATTGGTCTCCACTCCTTGAATTCCACTCCCCACCAGAGGTCGAGTGTTGAGTTCCCCTTTCCATCAGAAGGAAGGGAGGCTTTGATGTGCGATAGAATCTCATGGGCGAACTGTATTTATGTTAGTGAGTTTTATTTAGCAAAGTAGGTTGTGACACTGGCAGACTGGACTGTCAAACTTTCTAGACCATCAGAAAATTTGCAATTTTTTTACCTAGTTAATAGGTGATGTTGGTGTGATAAGTACATCAATCAATTCTGGAGATGGATAGGCCGGCGAAAGGGGTTGGAGGTGCGCCGTTGGTTTTTTTTAACACCATGTGTGCATATCCTGACGGACTGCATACTTGTTGTTAAATAAATTTTTCTCTTTTTGGTGGTCTAGAAAATTGACAGGCTTGTCTCCATCAAAACAGGGGCCCTTGAGATGTTGAGGCAGTTTGGACTCTACTCCTTAGATCCCTAGAGCCATAGCGATGTTCCTGAACAGGAGTGGACCCTGTGCTTTAGCATCTCACAGGTGAATTGTATTTTCTTAATAAGTTTAAGTTAGCAAACTATAACCCAAAAAATGTTAGGTAGATGTTCTTGTAAGTTGGATAATGCGGTGTCCTAGGCTTTTATTTTTATAAGTATACGTAGGGTATACATGAAAGTTAGGATGAGGAGTTAAACTAAATTCAGGATGGAGACGACCGTCGGTAGCTGCGGTTCGACTGTCCCTTTCCTTTGAGCGGCCCCTCAATGTTTTGGGAACGGGCGGAGGACATTGTCTCCATTAGAATGGGCTCCCTTGTGATGCTGATGCGCGTTGGTCTCCACTCCTTGAATTCCACTCCCCACCAGAGGTCGAGTGTTGAGTTCCCCTTTCCATCAGAAGGAAGGGAGGCTTTGATGTGCGATAGAATCTCATGGGCGAACTGTATTTATGTTAGTGAGTTTTATTTAGCAAAGTAGGTTGTGACACTGGCAGACTGGACTGTCAAACTTTCTAGACCATCAGAAAATTTGCAATTTTTTTACCTAGTTAATAGGTGATGTTGGTGTGATAAGTACATCAATCAATTCTGGAGATGGATAGGCCGGCGAAAGGGGTTGGAGGTGCGCCGTTGGTTTTTTTAACACCATGTGTGCATATCCTGACGGACTGCATACTTGTTGTTAAATAATTTTTTTTCTTTTTGGTGGTCTAGAAAATTGACAGGCTTGTCTCCATCAAAACGGGGGCCCTTGAGATGTTGAGGCAGTTTGGACTCTACTCCTTAAATCCCTAGAGCCATAGCGATGTTCCTGAACAGGAGTGGACCCTGTGCTTTAGCATCTCACAGGAGAATTGTATTTTCTTAATAAGTTTAAGTTAGCGAAGTATACCCCAAAAAATGTTAGGTAGATGTTTTTGTAAGTTGGATAATGCGGTGTCCTAGGTTTTTATTTTTATTAGTATAAGTAGGGTTGGCCCTGAAAGTTAGGATGAGGAGTTAAACTAAATACAGGATGGAGACGACCGTCGGTAGCTGCGGTTCAACTGTCCCTTTCCTTTGAGCGGCCCCTCAATGTTTTGGGAACGGGCGGAGGACATTGTCTCCATTAGAATGGGCTCCCTTGTGATGCTGATGCGCATTGGTCTCCAGTCCTTGAATTCCACTCCCCACCAGAGGTCGAGTGTTGAGTTCCCCTTTCCATCAGAAGGAAGGGAGGCTTTGATGTGCGATAGAATCTCATGGGCGAACTGTATTTATGTTAGTGAGTTTTATTTAGCAAAGTAGGTTGTGACACTGGCAGACTGGACTGTCAAACTTTCTAGACCATCAGAAAATTTGCAATTTTTTTACCTAGTTAATAGGTGATGTTGGTGTGATAAGTACATCAATCAATTCTGGAGATGGATAGGCCGGCGAAAGGGGTTGGAGGTGCGCCGTTGGTTTTTTTAACACCATGTGTGCATATCCTGACGGACTGCATACTTGTTGTTAAATAATTTTTTTTCTTTTTGGTGGTCTAGAAAATTGACAGGCTTGTCTCCATCAAAACGGGGGCCCTTGAGATGTTGAGGCAGTTTGGACTCTACTCCTTAGATCCCTAGAGCCATAGCGATGTTCCTGAACAGGAGTGGACCCTGTGCTTTAGCATCTCACAGGCGAATTGTATTTTCTTAATAAGTTTAAGTTAGCGAAGTATACCCCAAAAAATTTTAGTTAGATGTTTTTGTAAGTTGGATAATGCGGTGTCCTAGGTTTTTATTTTTATTAGTATAAGTAGGGTTGGCCCTGAAAGTTAGGATGAGGAGTTAAACTAAATACAGGATGGAGACGACCGTCGGTAGCTGCGGTTCGACTGTCCCTTTCCTTTGAGCGGCCCCTCAATATTTTGGGAACGGGCGGAGGACATTGTCTCCATTAGAATGGGCTCCCTTGTGATGCTGATGTGCATTGGTCTCCACTCCTTGAATTCCACTCCCCACCAGAGGTCGAGTGTTGAGTTCCCCTTTCCATCAGAAGGAAGGGAGGCTTTGATGTGCGATAGAATCTCATGGGCGAACTGTATTTATGTTAGTGAGTTTTATTTAGCAAAGTAGGTTGTGACACTGGCAGACTGGACTGTCAAACTTTCTAGACCATCAGAAAATTTGCAATTTTTTTACCTAGTTAATAGGTGATGTTGGTGTGATAAGTACATCAATCAATTCTGGAGATGGATAGGCCGGCGAAAGGGGTTGGAGGTGCGCCGTTGGTTTTTTTAACACCATGTGTGCATATCCTGACGGACTGCATACTTGTTGTTAAATACATTTTTCTCTTTTTGGTGGTCTAGAAAATTGACAGGCTTGTCTCCATCAAAACGGGGGCCCTTGAGATGTTGAGGCAGTTTGGACTCTACTCCTTAAATCCCTAGAGCCATAGCGATGTTCCTGAACAGGAGTGGACCCTGTGCTTTAGCATCACACAGGCGAATTGTATTTTCTTAATAAGTTTAAGTTAGCGAAGTATACCCCCAAAAATGTTAGGTAGATGTTTTTGTAAGTTGGATAATGCGGTGTCCTAGGTTTTTATTTTTATTAGTATAAGTAGGGTTGGCCCTGAAAGTTAGGATGAGGAGTTAAACTAAATACAGGATGGAGACGACCGTCGGTAGCTGCGGTTCGACTGTCCCTTTCCTTTGAGCGGCCCCTCAATGTTTTGGGAACGGACGGAGGACATTGTCTCCATTAGAATGGGCTCCCTTGTGATGCTGATGCGCGTTGGTCTCCACTCCTTGAATTCCATTCCCCACCAGAGGTCGAGTGTTGAGTTCCCCTTTCCATCAGAAGGAAGGGAGGCTTTGATGTGCGATAGAATCTCATGGGCGAACTGTATTTATGTTAGTGAGTTTTATTTAGCAAAGTAGGTTGTGACACTGGCAGACTGGACTGTCAAACTTTCTAGACCATCAGAAAATTTGCAATTTTTTTACCTAGTTAATAGGTGATGTTGGTGTGATAAGTACATCAATCAATTCTGGAGATGGATAGGCCGGCGAAAGGGGTTGGAGGTGCGCCGTTGGTTTTTTTTAACACCATGTGTGCATATCCTGACGGACTGCATACTTGTTGTTAAATAAATTTTTCTCTTTTTGGTGGTCTAGAAAATTGACAGGCTTGTCTCCATCAAAACGGGGGCCCTTGAGATGTTGAGGCAGTTTGGACTCTACTCCTTAGATCCCTAGAGCCATAGCGATGTTCCTGAACAGGAGTGGACCCTGTGCTTTAGCATCTCACAGGTGAATTGTATTTTCTTAATAAGTTTAAGTTAGCAAACTATAACCCAAAAAATGTTAGGTAGATGTTCTTGTAAGTTGGATAATGCGGTGTCCTAGGCTTTTATTTTTATAAGTATACGTAGGGTATACATGAAAGTTAGGATGAGGAGTTAAACTAAATTCAGGATGGAGACGACCGTCGGTAGCTGCGGTTCGACTGTCCCTTTCCTTTGAGCGGCCCCTCAATGTTTTGGGAACGGGCGGAGGACATTGTCTCCATTAGAATGGGCTCCCTTGTGATGCTGATGCGCGTTGGTCTCCACTCCTTGAATTCCACTCCCCACCAGAGGTCGAGTGTTGAGTTCCCCTTTCCATCAGAAGGAAGGGAGGCTTTGATGTGCGATAGAATCTCATGGGCGAACTGTATTTATGTTAGTGAGTTTTATTTAGCAAAGTAGGTTGTGACACTGGCAGACTGGACTGTCAAACTTTCTAGACCATCAGAAAATTTGCAATTTTTTTACCTAGTTAATAGGTGATGTTGGTGTGATAAGTACATCAATCAATACTGGAGATGGATAGGCCGGCGAAAGGGGTTGGAGGTGCGCCGTTGGTTTTTTTAACACCATGTGTGCATATCCTGACGGACTGCATAGTTGTTGTTAAATAATTTTTTTTCTTTTTGGTGGTCTAGAAAATTGACAGGCTTGTCTCCATCAAAACGGGGGCCCTTGAGATGTTGAGGCAGTTTGGACTCTACTCCTTAAATCCCTAGAGCCATAGCGATGTTCCTGAACAGGAGTGGACCCTGTGCTTTAGCATCTCACAGGAGAATTGTATTTTCTTAATAAGTTTAAGTTAGCGAATTTTATCCCAAAAAATGTTAGGTAGATGTTTTTGTAAGTTGGATAATGCGGTGTCCTAGGTTTTTATTTTTATTAGTATAAGTAGGGTTGGCCCTGAAAGTTAGGATGAGGAGTTAAACTAAATACAGGATGGAGACGACCGTCGGTAGCTACGGTTCGACTGTCCCTTTCCTTTGAGCGGCCCCTCAATGTTTTGGGAACGGGCGGAGGACATTGTCTCCATTAGAATGGGCTCCCTTGTGATGCTGATGCGCATTGGTCTCCAGTCCTTGAATTCCACTCCCCACCAGAGGTCGAGTGTTGAGTTCCCCTTTCCATCAGAAGGAAGGGAGGCTTTGATGTGCGATAGAATCTCATGGGCGAACTGTATTTATGTTAGTGAGTTTTATTTAGCAAAGTAGGTTGTGACACTGGCAGACTGGACTGTCAAACTTTCTAGACCATCAGAAAATTTGCTATTTTTTTACCTAGTTAATAGGTGATGTTGGTGTGATAAGTACATCAATCAATTCTGGAGATGGATAGGCCGGCGAAAGGGGTTGGAGGTGCGCCGTTGGTTTTTTTAACACCATGTGTGCATATCCTGACGGACTGCATACTTGTTGTTAAATAAATTTTTTTCTTTTTGGTGGTCTAGAAAATTGACAGGCTTGTCTCCATCAAAACGGGGGCCCTTGAGATGTTGAGGCAGTTTGGACTCTACTCCTTAGATCCCTAGAGCCATAGCGATGTTCCTGAACAGGAGTGGACCCTGTGCTTTAGCATCTCACAGGTGAATTGTATTTTCTTAATAAGTTTAAGTTAGCAAACTATAACCCAAAAAATGTTAGGTAGATGTTCTTGTAAGTTGGATAATGCGGTGTCCTAGGCTTTTATTTTTATAAGTATACGTAGGGTATACATGAAAGTTAGGATGAGGAGTTAAACTAAATACAGGATGGAGACGACCGTCGGTAGCTGCGGTTCGACTGTCCCTTTCCTTTGAGCGGCCCCTCAATGTTTTGGGAACGGGCGGAGGACATTGTCTCTATTAGAATGGGCTCCCTTGTGATGCTGATGCGCGTTGGTCTCCACTCCTTGAATTCCACTCCCCACCAGAGGTCGAGTGTTGAGTTCCCCTTTCCATCAGAAGGAAGGGAGGCTTTGATGTGCGATAGAATCTCATGGGCGAACTGTATTTATGTTAGTGAGTTTTATTTAGCAAAGTAGGTTGTGACACTGGCAGACTGGACTGTCAAACTTTCTAGACCATCAGAAAATTTGCAATTTTTTTACCTAGTTAATAGGTGATGTTGGTGTGATAAGTACATCAATCAATTCTGGAGATGGATAGGCCGGCGAAAGGGGTTGGAGGTGCGCCGTTGGTTTTTTTAACACCATGTGTGCATATCCCGACGTACTGCATACTTGTTGTTAAATACATTTTTCTCTTTTTGGTGGTCTAGAAAATTGACAGGCTTGTCTCCATCAAAACGGGGGCCCTTGAGATGCTGAGGCAGTTTGGACTCTACTCCTTAAATCCCTAGAGCCATAGCGATGTTCCTGAACAGGAGTGGACCCTGTGCTTTAGCATCTCACAGGTGAATTGTATTTTCTTAATAAGTTTAAGTTAGCGAAGTATACCCCCAAAAATGTTAGGTAGATGTTTTTGTAAGTTGGATAATGCGGTGTCCTAGGTTTTTATTTTTATTAGTATAAGTAGGGTTGGCCCTGAAAGTTAGGATGAGGAGTTAAACTAAATACAGGATGGAGACGACCGTCGGTAGCTGCGGTTCGACTGTCCCTTTCCTTTGAGCGGCCCCTCAATATTTTGGGAACGGGCGGAGGACATTGTCTCCATTAGAATGGGCTCCCTTGTGATGCTGATGCGCATTGGTCTCCACTCCTTGAATTCCACTCCCCACCAGAGGTCGAGTGTTGAGTTCCCCTTTCCATCAGAAGGAAGGGAGGCTTTGATGTGCGATAGAATCTCATGGGCGAACTGTATTTATGTTAGTGAGTTTTATTTAGCAAAGTAGGTTGTGACACTGGCAGACTGGACTGTCAAACTTTCTAGACCATCAGAAAATTTGCAATTTTTTTACCTAGTTAATAGGTGATGTTGGTGTGATAAGTACATCAATCAATTCTGGAGATGGATAGGCCGGCGAAAGGGGTTGGAGGTGCGCCGTTGGTTTTTTTAACACCATGTGTGCATATCCTGACGGACTACATACTTGTTGTTAAATACATTTTTCTCTTTTTGGTGTTCTAGAAAATTGACAGGCTTGTCTCCATCAAAACGGGGGCCCTTGAGATGTTGAGGCAGTTTGGACTCTACTCCTTAAATCCCTAGAGCCATAGCGATGTTCCTGAACAGGAGTGGACCCTGTGCTTTAGCATCACACAGGCGAATTGTATTTTCTTAATAAGTTTAAGTTAGCGAAGTATACCCCAAAAAATGTTAGGTAGATGTTTTTGTAAGTTGGATAATGCGGTGTCCTATGTTTTTATTTTTATTAGTATAAGTAGGGTATACATGAAAGTTAGGATGAGGAGTTAAACTAAATACAGGATGGAGACGACCGTCAGTAGCTGCGGTTCGACTGTCCCTTTCCTTTGAGCGGCCCCTCAATGTTTTGGGAACGGGCGGAGGACATTGTCTCCATTAGAATGGGCTCCCTTGTGATGCTGATGCGCGTTGGTCTCCACTTCTTGAATTCCACTCCCCACCAGAGGTCGAGTGTTGAGTTCCCCTTTCCATCAGAAGGAAGGGAGGCTTTGATGTGCGATAGAATCTCATGGGCGAACTGTATTTATGTTAGTGAGTTTTATTTAGCAAAGTAGGTTGTGACACTGGCAGACTGGACTGTCAAACTTTCTAGACCATCAGAAAATTTGCAATTTTTTTACCTAGTTAATAGGTGATGTTGGTGTGATAAGTACATCAATCAATACTGGAGATGGATAGGCCGGCGAAAGGGGTTGGAGGTGCGCCGTTGGTTTTTTTTAACACCATGTGTGCATATCTTGACGGACTGCATACTTGTTTTTAAATAAATTTTTCTCTTTTTGGTGTTCTAGAAAATTGACAGGCTTGTCTCCATCAAAACGGGGGCCCTTGAGATGTTGAGGCAGTTTGGACTCTACTCCTTAAATCCCTGGAGCCATAGCAATGTTCCTGAACAGGAGTGGACCCTGTGCTTTAGCATCTCACAGGTGAATTGTATTTTCTTAATAAGTTTAAGTTAGCGAAGTATACCCCAAAAAATGTTAGGTATACAGGATGGAGATGACCGTCGGTAGCTGCGGTACGACTGTCCCTTTCCTTTGAGCGGCCCCTCAATGTTTTGGGAACGGGCGGAGGACATTGTCTCCATTAGAATGGGCTCCCTTGTGATGCTGATGCGCGTTGGTCTCCACTCCTTGAATTCCACTCCCCACCAGAGGTCGAGTGTTGAGTTCCCCTTTCCATCAGAAGGAAGGGAGGCTTTGATGTGCGATAGAATCTCATGGGCGAACTGTATTTATGTTAGTGAGTTTTATTTAGCAAAGTAGGTTGTGACACTGGCAGACTGGACTGTCAAACTTTCTAGACCATCAGAAAATTTGCAATTTTTTTACCTAGTTAATAGGTGATGTTGGTGTGATAAGTACATCAATCAATTCTGGAGATGGATAGGCCGGCGAAAGGGGTTGGAGATGCGCCGTTGTTTTTTTTTAACACCATGTGTGCATATCCTGACGGACTGCATACTTGTTTTTAAATAAATTTTTCTCTTTTTGGTGGTCTAGAAAATTGACAGGCTTGTCTCCATCAAAACGGGGGCCCTTGAGATGTTGAGGCAGTTTGGACTCTACTCCTTAAATCCCTGGAGCCATAGCAATGTTCCTGAACAGGAGTGGACCCTGTGCTTTAGCATCTCACAGGTGAATTGTATTTTCTTAATAAGTTTAAGTTAGCGAAGTATACCCCAAAAAATGTTAGCTATACAGGATGGAGACGACCGTCGGTAGCTGCGGTTCGACTGTCCCTTTCCTTTGAGCGGCCCCTCAATGTTTTGGGAACGGGCGGAGGACATTGTCTCCATTAGAATGGGCTCCCTTGTGATGCTGATGCGCGTTGGTCTCCACTCCTTGAATTCCACTCCCCACTAGAGGTCGAGTGTTGAGTTCCCCTTTCCATCAGAAGGAAGGGAGGCTTTGATGTGCGATAGAATCTCATGGGCGAACTGTATTTATGTTAGTGAGTTTTATTTAGCAAAGTAGGTTGTGACACTGGCAGACTGGACTGTCAAACTTTCTAGACCATCAGAAAATTTGCAATTTTTTTACCTAGTTAATAGGTGATGTTGGTGTGATAAGTACATCAATCAATACTGGAGATGGATAGGCCGGCGAAAGGGGTTGGAGGTGCGCCGTTGGTTTTTTTTAACACCATGTGTGCATATCCTGACGGACTGCATACTTGTTTTTAAATAAATTTTTCTCTTTTTGGTGGTCTAGAAAATTGACAGGCTTGTCTCCATCAAAACGGGGGCCCTTGAGATGTTGAGGCAGTTTGGACTCTACTCCTTAAATCCCTGGAGCCATAGCAATGTTCCTGAACAGGAGTGGACCCTGTGCTTTAGCATCTCACAGGTGAATTGTATTTTCTTAATAAGTTTAAGTTAGCGAAGTATACCCCAAAAAATGTTAGGTATACAGGATGGAGATGACCGTCGGTAGCTGCGGTACGACTGTCCCTTTCCTTTGAGCGGCCCCTCAATGTTTTGGGAACGGGCGGAGGACATTGTCTCCATTAGAATGGGCTCCCTTGTGATGCTGATGCGCGTTGGTCTCCACTCGTTGAATTCCACTCCCCACCAGAGGTCGAGTGTTGAGTTCCCCTTTCCATCAGAAGGAAGGGAGGCTTTGATGTGCGATAGAATCTCATGGGCGAACTGTATTTATGTTAGTGAGTTTTATTTAGCAAAGTAGGTTGTGACACTGGCAGACTGGACTGTCAAACTTTCTAGACCATCAGAAAATTTGCAATTTTTTTACCTAGTTAATAGGTGATGTTGGTGTGATAAGTACATCAATCAATTCTGGAGATGGATAGGCCGGCGAAAGGGGTTGGAGGTGCGCCGTTGGTTTTTTTAACACCATGTGTGCATATCCTGACGGACTGCATACTTGTTGTTAAATACATTTTTCTCTTTTTGGTGGTCTAGAAAATTGACAGGCTTGTCTCCATCAAAACGGGGGCCCTTGAGATGCTGAGGCAGTTTGGACTCTACTCCTTAAATCCCTAGAGCCATAGCGATGTTCCTGAACAGGAGTGGACCCTGTGCTTTAGCATCTCACAGGTGAATTGTATTTTCTTAATAAGTTTAAGTTAGCGAAGTATACCCCAAAAAATGTTAGGTAGATGTTTTTGTAAGTTGGATAATGCGGTGTCCTAGGTTTTTATTTTTATTAGTATAAGTAGGGTATACATGAAAGTTAGGATGAGGAGTTAAACTAAATACAGGATGGAGACGACCGTCGGTAGCTGCGGTTCGACTGTCCCTTTCCTTTGAGCGGCCCCTCAATGTTTTGGGAACGGGCGGAGGACATTGTCTCCATTAGAATGGGCTCCCTTGTGATGCTGATGCGCGTTGGTCTCCACTCCTTGAATTCCACTCCCCACCAGAGGTCGAGTGTTGAGTTCCCCTTTCCATCAGAAGGAAGGGAGGCTTTGATGTGCGATAGAATCTCATGGGCGAACTGTATTTATGTTAGTGAGTTTTATTTAGCAAAGTAGGTTGTGACACTGGCAGACTGGACTGTCAAACTTTCTAGACCATCAGAAAATTTGCAATTTTTTTACCTAGTTAATAGGTGATGTTGGTGTGATAAGTACATCAATCAATTCTGGAGATGGATAGGCCGGCGAAAGGGGTTGGAGGTGCGCCGTTGGTTTTTTAACACCATGTGTGCATATCCTGACGGACTGCATACTTGTTGTTAAATACATTTTTCTCTTTTTGGTGGTCTAGAAAATTGACAGGCTTGTCTCCATCAAAACGGGGGCCCTTGAGATGCTGAGGCAGTTTGGACTCTACTCCTTAAATCCCTAGAGCCATAGCGATGTTCCTGAACAGGAGTGGACCCTGTGCTTTAGCATCTCACAGGTGAATTGTATTTTCTTAATAAGTTTAAGTTAGCGGAGTATACCCTAAAAAATGTTAGGTAGATGTTTTTGTAAGTTGGATAATGCGGTGTCCTATGTTTTTATTTTTATTAGTATAAGTAGGGTATGCATGAAAGTTAGGATGAGGAGTTAAACTAAATACAGGATGGAGACGACCATCGGTAGCTGCGGTTCGACTGTCCCTTTCCTTTGAGCGGCCCCTCAATGTTTTGGGAATGGGCGGAGGACATTGTCTCCATTAGAATGGGCTCCCTTGTGATGCTGATGCTCATTGGTCTCCACTCCTTGAATTCCACTCCCCACCAGAGGTCGAGTGTTGAGTTCCCCTTTCCATCAGAAGGAAGGGAGGCTTTGATGTGCGATAGAATCTCATGGGCGAACTGTATTTATGTTAGTGAGTTTTATTTAGCAAAGTAGGTTGTGACACTGGCAGACTGGACTGTCAAACTTTCTAGACCATCAGAAAATTTGCAATTTTTTTACCAAGTTAATAGGTGATGTTGGTGTGATAAGTACATCAATCAATTCTGGAGATGGATAGGCCGGCGAAAGGGGTTGGAGGTGCGCCGTTGGTTTTTTTTAACACCATGTGTGCATATCCTGACGGACTGCATACTTGTTTTTAAATAAATTTTTCTCTTTTTGGTGGTCTAGAAAATTGACAGGCTTGTCTCCATCAAAACGGGGGCCCTTGAGATGTTGAGGCAGTTTGGACTCTACTCCTTAAATCCCTGGAGCCATAGCAATGTTCCTGAACAGGAGTGGACCCTGTGCTTTAGCATCTCACAGGTGAATTGTATTTTCTTAATAAGTTTAAGTTAGCGAAGTATACCCCAAAAAATGTTAGGTATACAGGATGGAGATGACCGTCGGTAGCTGCGGTACGACTGTCCCTTTCCTTTGAGCGGCCCCTCAATGTTTTGGGAACGGGCGGAGGACATTGTCTCCATTAGAATGGGCTCCCTTGTGATGCTGATGCGCGTTGGTCTCCACTCGTTGAATTCCACTCCCCACCAGAGGTCGAGTGTTGAGTTCCCCTTTCCATCAGAAGGAACGGAGGCTTTGATGTGCGATAGAATCTCATGGGCGAACTGTATTTATGTTAGTGAGTTTTATTTAGCAAAGTAGGTTGTGACACTGGCAGACTGGACTGTCAAACTTTCTAGACCATCAGAAAATTTGCAATTTTTTTACCTAGTTAATAGGTGATGTTGGTGTGATAAGTACATCAATCAATTCTGGAGATGGATAGGCCGGCGAAAGGGGTTGGAGATGCGCCGTTGTTTTTTTTTAACACCATGTGTGCATATCCTGACGGACTGCATACTTGTTTTTAAATAAATTTTTCTCTTTTTGGTGGTCTAGAAAATTGACAGGCTTGTCTCCATCAAAACGGGGGCCCTTGAGATGTTGAGGCAGTTTGGACTCTACTCCTTAAATCCCTGGAGCCATAGCAATGTTCCTGAACAGGAGTGGACCCTGTGCTTTAGCATCTCACAGGTGAATTGTATTTTCTTAATAAGTTTAAGTTAGCGAAGTATACCCCAAAAAATGTTAGCTATACAGGATGGAGACGACCGTCGGTAGCTGCGGTTCGACTGTCCCTTTCCTTTGAGCGGCCCCTCAATGTTTTGGGAACGGGCGGAGGACATTGTCTCCATTAGAATGGGCTCCCTTGTGATGCTGATGCGCGTTGGTCTCCACTCCTTGAATTCCACTCCCCACCAGAGGTCGAGTGTTGAGTTCCCCTTTCCATCAGAAGGAAGGGAGGCTTTGATGTGCGATAGAATCTCATGGGCGAACTGTATTTATGTTAGTGAGTTTTATTTAGCAAAGTAGGTTGTGACACTGGCAGACTGGACTGTCAAACTTTCTAGACCATCAGAAAATTTGCAATTTTTTTACCTAGTTAATAGGTGATGTTGGTGTGATAAGTACATCAATCAATACTGGAGATGGATAGGCCGGCGAAAGGGGTTGGAGGTGCGCCGTTGGTTTTTTTTAACACCATGTGTGCATATCCTGACGGACTGCATACTTGTTTTTAAATAAATTTTTCTCTTTTTGGTGGTCTAGAAAATTGACAGGCTTGTCTCCATCAAAACGGGGGCCCTTGAGATGTTGAGGCAGTTTGGACTCTACTCCTTAAATCCCTGGAGCCATAGCAATGTTCCTGAACAGGAGTGGACCCTGTGCTTTAGCATCTCACAGGTGAATTGTATTTTCTTAATAAGTTTAAGTTAGCGAAGTATACCCCAAAAAATGTTAGGTATACAGGATGGAGATGACCGTCGGTAGCTGCGGTACGACTGTCCCTTTCCTTTGAGCGGCCCCTCAATGTTTTGGAAACGGGCGGAGGACATTGTCTCCATTAGAATGGGCTCCCTTGTGATGCTGATGCGCGTTGGTCTCCACTCCTTGAATTCCACTCCCCACCAGAGGTCGAGTGTTGAGTTCCCCTTTCCATCAGAAGGAAGGGAGGCTTTGATGTGCGATAGAATCTCATGGGCGAACTGTATTTATGTTAGTGAGTTTTATTTAGCAAAGTAGGTTGTGACACTGGCAGACTGGACTGTCAAACTTTCTAGACCATCAGAAAATTTGCAATTTTTTTACCTAGTTAATAGGTGATGTTGGTGTGATAAGTACATCAATCAATTCTGGAGATGGATAGGCCGGCGAAAGGGGTTGGAGGTGCGCCGTTGGTTTTTTTAACACCATGTGTGCATATCCTGACGGACTGCATACTTGTTGTTAAATACATTTTTCTCTTTTTGGTGGTCTAGAAAATTGACAGGCTTGTCTCCATCAAAACGGGGGCCCTTGAGATGTTGAGGCAGTTTGGACTCTACTCCTTAAATCCCTAGAGCCATAGCGATGTTCCTGAACAGGAGTGGACCCTGTGCTTTAGCATCACACAGGCGAATTGTATTTTCTTAATAAGTTTAAGTTAGCGAAGTATACCCCCAAAAATGTTAGGTAGATGTTTTTGTAAGTTGGATAATGCGGTGTCCTAGGCTTTTATTTTTATAAGTATACGTAGGGTATACATGAAAGTTAGGATGAGGAGTTAAACTAAATACAGGATGGAGACGACCGTCAGTAGCTGCGGTTCGACTGTCCCTTTCCTTTGAGCGGCCCCTCAATGTTTTGGGAACGGGCGGAGGACATTGTCTCCATTAGAATGGGCTCCCTTGTGATGCTGATGCGCGTTGGTCTCCACTCCTTGAATTCCACTCCCCACCAGAGGTCGAGTGTTGAGTTCCCCTTTCCATCAGAAGGAAGGGAGGCTTTGATGTGCGATAGAATCTCATGGGCGAACTGTATTTATGTTAGTGAGTTTTATTTAGCAAAGTAGGTTGTGACACTGGCAGACTGGACTGTCAAACTTTCTAGACCATCAGAAAATTTGCAATTTTTTTACCTAGTTAATAGGTGATGTTGGTGTGATAAGTACATCAATCAATACTGGAGATGGATAGGCCGGCGAAAGGGGTTGGAGGTGCGCCGTTGGTTTTTTTTAACACCATGTGTGCATATCCTGACGGACTGCATACTTGTTTTTAAATAAATTTTTCTCTTTTTGGTGGTCTAGAAAATTGACAGGCTTGTCTCCATCAAAACGGGGGCCCTTGAGATGTTGAGGCAGTTTGGACTCTACTCCTTAAATCCCTGGAGCCATAGCAATGTTCCTGAACAGGAGTGGACCCTGTGCTTTAGCATCTCACAGGTGAATTGTATTTTCTTAATAAGTTTAAGTTAGCGAAGTATACCCCAAAAAATGTTAGGTATACAGGATGGAGATGACCGTCGGTAGCTGCGGTACGACTGTCCCTTTCCTTTGAGCGGCCCCTCAATGTTTTGGGAACGGGCGGAGGACATTGTCTCCATTAGAATGGGCTCCCTTGTGATGCTGATGCGCGTTGGTCTCCACTCGTTGAATTCCACTCCCCACCAGAGGTCGAGTGTTGAGTTCCCCTTTCCATCAGAAGGAAGGGAGGCTTTGATGTGCGATAGAATCTCATGGGCGAACTGTATTTATGTTAGTGAGTTTTATTTAGCAAAGTAGGTTGTGACACTGGCAGACTGGACTGTCAAACTTTCTAGACCATCAGAAAATTTGCAATTTTTTTACCTAGTTAATAGGTGATGTTGGTGTGATAAGTACATCAATCAATTCTGGAGATGGATAGGCCGGCGAAAGGGGTTGGAGATGCGCCGTTGTTTTTTTTTAACACCATGTGTGCATATCCTGACGGACTGCATACTTGTTTTTAAATAAATTTTTCTCTTTTTGGTGGTCTAGAAAATTGACAGGCTTGTCTCCATCAAAACGGGGGCCCTTGAGATGTTGAGGCAGTTTGGACTCTACTCCTTAAATCCCTGGAGCCATAGCAATGTTCCTGAACAGGAGTGGACCCTGTGCTTTAGCATCTCACAGGTGAATTGTATTTTCTTAATAAGTTTAAGTTAGCGAAGTATACCCCAAAAAATGTTAGCTATACAGGATGGAGACGACCGTCGGTAGCTGCGGTTCGACTGTCCCTTTCCTTTGAGCGGCCCCTCAATGTTTTGGGAACGGGCGGAGGACATTGTCTCCATTAGAATGGGCTCCCTTGTGATGCTGATGCGCGTTGGTCTCCACTCCTTGAATTCCACTCCCCACCAGAGGTCGAGTGTTGAGTTCCCCTTTCCATCAGAAGGAAGGGAGGCTTTGATGTGCGATAGAATCTCATGGGCGAACTGTATTTATGTTAGTGAGTTTTATTTAGCAAAGTAGGTTGTGACACTGGCAGACTGGACTGTCAAACTTTCTAGACCATCAGAAAATTTGCAATTTTTTTACCTAGTTAATAGGTGATGTTGGTGTGATAAGTACATCAATCAATACTGGAGATGGATAGGCCGGCGAAAGGGGTTGGAGGTGCGCCGTTGGTTTTTTTTAACACCATGTGTGCATATCCTGACGGACTGCATACTTGTTTTTAAATAAATTTTTCTCTTTTTGGTGGTCTAGAAAATTGACAGGCTTGTCTCCATCAGAACGGGGGCCCTTGAGATGTTGAGGCAGTTTGGACTCTACTCCTTAAATCCCTGGAGCCATAGCAATGTTCCTGAACAGGAGTGGACCCTGTGCTTTAGCATCTCACAGGTGAATTGTATTTTCTTAATAAGTTTAAGTTAGCGAAGTATACCCCAAAAAATGTTAGGTATACAGGATGGAGATGACCGTCGGTAGCTGCGGTACGACTGTCCCTTTCCTTTGAGCGGCCCCTCAATGTTTTGGGAACGGGCGGAGGACATTGTCTCCATTAGAATGGGCTCCCTTGTGATGCTGATGCGCGTTGGTCTCCACTCGTTGAATTCCACTCCCCACCAGAGGTCGAGTGTTGAGTTCCCCTTTCCATCAGAAGGAAGGGAGGCTTTGATGTGCGATAGAATCTCATGGGCGAACTGTATTTATGTTAGTGAGTTTTATTTAGCAAAGTAGGTTGTGACACTGGCAGACTGGACTGTCAAACTTTCTAGACCATCAGAAAATTTGCAATTTTTTTACCTAGTTAATAGGTGATGTTGGTGTGATAAGTACATCAATCAATTCTGGAGATGGATAGGCCGGCGAAAGGGGTTGGAGGTGCGCCGTTGGTTTTTTTTAACACCATGTGTGCATATCCTGACGGACTGCATACTTGTTGTTAAATATATTTTTCTCTTTTTGGTGGTCTAGAAAATTGACGGGCTTGTCTCCATCAAAACGGGGGCCCTTGAGATGTTGAGGCAGTTTGGACTCTACTCCTTAAATCCCTAGAGCCATAGCGATGTTCCTGAACAGGAGTGGACCCTGTGCTTTAGCATCTCACAGGTGAATTGTATTTTCTTAATAAGTTTAAGTTAGCGAAGTATACCCCAAAAAATGTTAGGTAGATGTTTTTGTAAGTTGGATAATGCGGTGTCCTATGTTTTTATTTTTATTAGTATAAGTAGGGTATACATGAAAGTTAGGATGAGGAGTTAAACTAAATACAGGATGGAGACGACCGTCGGTAGCTGCGGTTCGACTGTCCCTTTCCTTTGAGCGGCCCCTCAATGTTTTGGGAACGGGCGGAGGACATTGTCTCCATTAGAATGGGCTCCCTTGTGATGCTGATGCGCGTTGGTCTCCACTCCTTGAATTCCACTCCCCACCAGAGGTCGAGTGTTGAGTTCCCCTTTCCATCAGAAGGAAGGGAGGCTTTGATGTGCGATAGAATCTCATGGGCGAACTGTATTTATGTTAGTGAGTTTTATTTAGCAAAGTAGGTTGTGACACTGGCAGACTGGACTGTCAAACTTTCTAGACCATCAGAAAATTTGCAATTTTTTTACCTAGTTAATAGGTGATGTTGGTGTGATAAGTACATCAATCAATTCTGGAGATGGATAGGCCGGCGAAAGGGGTTGGAGGTGCGCCGTTGGTTTTTTTAACACCATGTGTGCATATCCTGACGGACTGCATACTTGTTGTTAAATACATTTTTCTCTTTTTGGTGGTCTAGAAAATTGACAGGCTTGTCTCCATCAAAACGGGGGCCCTTGAGATGCTGAGGCAGTTTGGACTCTACTCCTTAAATCCCTAGAGCCATAGCGATGTTCCTGAACAGGAGTGGACCCTGTGCTTTAGCATCTCACAGGTGAATTGTATTTTCTTAATAAGTTTAAGTTAGCGGAGTATACCCTAAAAAATGTTAGGTAGATGTTTTTGTAAGTTGGATAATGCGGTGTCCTATGTTTTTATTTTTATTAGTATAAGTAGGGTATGCATGAAAGTTAGGATGAGGAGTTAAACTAAATACAGGATGGAGACGACCATCGGTAGCTGCGGTTCGACTGTCCCTTTCCTTTGAGCGGCCCCTCAATGTTTTGGGAATGGGCGGAGGACATTGTCTCCATTAGAATGGGCTCCCTTGTGATGCTGATGCTCATTGGTCTCCACTCCTTGAATTCCACTCCCCACCAGAGGTCGAGTGTTGAGTTCCCCTTTCCATCAGAAGGAAGGGAGGCTTTGATGTGCGATAGAATCTCATGGGCGAACTGTATTTATGTTAGTGAGTTTTATTTAGCAAAGTAGGTTGTGACACTGGCAGACTGGACTGTCAAACTTTCTAGACCATCAGAAAATTTGCAATTTTTTTACCAAGTTAATAGGTGATGTTGGTGTGATAAGTACATCAATCAATTCTGGAGATGGATAGGCCGGCGAAAGGGGTTGGAGGTGCGCCGTTGGTTTTTTTTAACACCATGTGTGCATATCCTGACGGACTGCATACTTGTTTTTAAATAAATTTTTCTCTTTTTGGTGGTCTAGAAAATTGACAGGCTTGTCTCCATCAAAACGGGGGCCCTTGAGATGTTGAGGCAGTTTGGACTCTACTCCTTAAATCCCTGGAGCCATAGCAATGTTCCTGAACAGGAGTGGACCCTGTGCTTTAGCATCTCACAGGTGAATTGTATTTTCTTAATAAGTTTAAGTTAGCGAAGTATACCCCAAAAAATGTTAGGTATACAGGATGGAGATGACCGTCGGTAGCTGCGGTACGACTGTCCCTTTCCTTTGAGCGGCCCCTCAATGTTTTGGGAACGGGCGGAGGACATTGTCTCCATTAGAATGGGCTCCCTTGTGATGCTGATGCGCGTTGGTCTCCACTCGTTGAATTCCACTCCCCACCAGAGGTCGAGTGTTGAGTTCCCCTTTCCATCAGAAGGAAGGGAGGCTTTGATGTGCGATAGAATCTCATGGGCGAACTGTATTTATGTTAGTGAGTTTTATTTAGCAAAGTAGGTTGTGACACTGGCAGACTGGACTGTCAAACTTTCTAGACCATCAGAAAATTTGCAATTTTTTTACCTAGTTAATAGGTGATGTTGGTGTGATAAGTACATCAATCAATTCTGGAGATGGATAGGCCGGCGAAAGGGGTTGGAGATGCGCCGTTGTTTTTTTTTAACACCATGTGTGCATATCCTGACGGACTGCATACTTGTTTTTAAATAAATTTTTCTCTTTTTGGTGGTCTAGAAAATTGACAGGCTTGTCTCCATCAAAACGGGGGCCCTTGAGATGTTGAGGCAGTTTGGACTCTACTCCTTAAATCCCTGGAGCCATAGCAATGTTCCTGAACAGGAGTGGACCCTGTGCTTTAGCATCTCACAGGTGAATTGTATTTTCTTAATAAGTTTAAGTTAGCGAAGTATACCCCAAAAAATGTTAGCTATACAGGATGGAGACGACCGTCGGTAGCTGCGGTTCGACTGTCCCTTTCCTTTGAGCGGCCCCTCAATGTTTTGGGAACGGGCGGAGGACATTGTCTCCATTAGAATGGGCTCCCTTGTGATGCTGATGCGCGTTGGTCTCCACTCCTTGAATTCCACTCCCCACCAGAGGTCGAGTGTTGAGTTCCCCTTTCCATCAGAAGGAAGGGAGGCTTTGATGTGCGATAGAATCTCATGGGCGAACTGTATTTATGTTAGTGAGTTTTATTTAGCAAAGTAGGTTGTGACACTGGCAGACTGGACTGTCAAACTTTCTAGACCATCAGAAAATTTGCAATTTTTTTACCTAGTTAATAGGTGATGTTGGTGTGATAAGTACATCAATCAATACTGGAGATGGATAGGCCGGCGAAAGGGGTTGGAGGTGCGCCGTTGGTTTTTTTTAACACCATGTGTGCATATCCTGACGGACTGCATACTTGTTTTTAAATAAATTTTTCTCTTTTTGGTGGTCTAGAAAATTGACAGGCTTGTCTCCATCAAAACGGGGGCCCTTGAGATGTTGAGGCAGTTTGGACTCTACTCCTTAAATCCCTGGAGCCATAGCGATGTTCCTGAACAGGAGTGGACCCTGTGCTTTAGCATCTCACAGGTGAATTGTATTTTCTTAATAAGTTTAAGTTAGCGAAGTATACCCCAAAAAATGTTAGGTAGATGTTTTTGTAAGTTGGATAATGCGGTGTCCTATGTTTTTATTTTTATTAGTATAAGTAGGGTATGCATGAAAGTTAGGATGAGGAGTTAAACTAAATACAGGATGGAGACGACCGTCGGTAGCTGCGGTTCGACTGTCCCTTTCCTTTGAGCGGCCCCTCAATGTTTTGGGAACGGGCGGAGGACATTGTCTCCATTAGAATGGGCTCCCTTGTGATGCTGATGCGCGTTGGTCTCCACTCCTTGAATTCCACTCCCCACCAGAGGTCGAGTGTTGAGTTCCCCTTTCCATCAGAAGGAAGGGAGGCTTTGATGTGCGATAGAATCTCATGGGCGAACTGTATTTATGTTAGTGAGTTTTATTTAGCAAAGTAGGTTGTGACACTGGCAGACTGGACTGTCAAACTTTCTAGACCATCAGAAAATTTGCAATTTTTTTACCTAGTTAATAGGTGATGTTGGTGTGATAAGTACATCAATCAATTCTGGAGATGGATAGGCCGGCGAAAGGGGTTGGAGGTGCGCCGTTGGTTTTTTTTAACACCATGTGTGCATATCCTGACGGACTGCATACTTGTTGTTAAATATATTTTTCTCTTTTTGGTGGTCTAGAAAATTGACGGGCTTGTCTCCATCAAAACGGGGGCCCTTGAGATGTTGAGGCAGTTTGGACTCTACTCCTTAAATCCCTAGAGCCATAGCGATGTTCCTGAACAGGAGTGGACCCTGTGCTTTAGCATCTCACAGGTGAATTGTATTTTCTTAATAAGTTTAAGTTAGCGAAGTATACCCCAAAAAATGTTAGGTAGATGTTTTTGTAAGTTGGATAATGCGGTGTCCTAGGTTTTTATTTTTATAAGTATAAGTAGGGTATGCATGAAAGTTAGGATGAGGAGTTAAACTAAATACAGGATGGAGACGACCGTCGGTAGCTGCGGTTCGACTGTCCCTTTCCTTTGAGTGGCCCCTCAATGTTTTGGGAACGGGCGGAGGACATTGTCTCCATTAGAATGGGCTCCCTTGTGATGCTGATGCGCGTTGGTCTCCACTCCTTGAATTCCACTCCCCACCAGAGGTCGAGTGTTGAGTTCCCCTTTCCATCAGAAGGAAGGGAGGCTTTGATGTGCGATAGAATCTCATGGGCGAACTGTATTTATGTTAGTGAGCTTTATTTAGCAAAGTAGGTTGTGACACTGGCAGAGTGGACTGTCAAACTTTCTAGACCATCAGAAAATTTGCAATTTTTTTACCTAGTTAATAGGTGATGTTGGTGTGATAAGTACATCAATCAATTCTGGAGATGGATAGGCCGGCGAAAGGGGTTGGAGGTGCGCCGTTGGTTTTTTTTAACACCATGTGTGCATATCCTGACGGACTGCATACTTGTTGTTAAATAAATTTTTCTCTTTTTGGTGGTCTAGAAAATTGACAGGCTTGTCTCCATCAAAACGGGGGCCCTTGAGATGCTGAGGCAGTTTGGACTCTACTCCTTAAATCCCTGGAGCCATAGCGATCTCCTGAACAGGAGTGGACCCTGTGCTTTAGCATCTCACAGGTGAATTGTATTTTCTTAATAAGTTTAAGTTAGCAAACTATAACCCAAAAAATGTTAGGTAGATGTTCTTGTAAGTTGGATAATGCGGTGTCCTAGGTTTTTATTTTTATAAGTATAAGTAGGGTATGCATGAAAGTTAGGATGAGGAGTTAAACTAAATACAGGATGGAGACGACCGTCGGTAGCTGCGGTTCGACTGTCCCTTTCCTTTGAGCGGCCCCTCAATGTTTTGGGAACGGGCGGAGGACATTGTCTCCATTAGAATGGGCTCCCTTGTGATGCTGATGCGCGTTGGTCTCCACTCCTTGAATTCCACTCCCCACCAGAGGTCGAGTGTTGAGTTCCCCTTTCCATCAGAAGGATGGGAGGCTTTGATGTGCGATAGAATCTCATGGGCGAACTGTATTTATGTTAGTGAGTTTTATTTAGCAAAGTAGGTTGTGACACTGGCAGACTGGACTGTCAAACTTTCTAGACCATCAGAAAATTTGCAATTTTTTTACCTAGTTAATAGGTGATGTTGGTGTGATAAGTACATCAATCAATTCTGGAGATGGATAGGCCGGCGAAAGGGGTTGGAGGTGCGCCGTTGGTTTTTTTAACACCATGTGTGCATATCCTGACGGACTGCATACTTGTTGTTAAATAAATTTTTCTCTTTTTGGTGGTCTAGAAAATTGACAGGCTTGTCTCCATCAAAACGGGGGCCCTTGAGATGTTGAGGCAGTTTGGACTCTACTCCTTAAATCCCTGGAGCCATAGCGATGTTCCTGAACAGGAGTGGACCCTGTGCTTTAGCATCTCACAGGTGAATT
This sequence comes from Eleutherodactylus coqui, assembly GCF_035609145.1. Lineage (NCBI taxonomy): Eukaryota > Metazoa > Chordata > Amphibia > Anura > Eleutherodactylidae > Eleutherodactylus > Eleutherodactylus coqui. The sequence goes on along the minus strand of NC_089840.1, from coordinate 82,679,522 downwards.
GTATTTTCTTAATAAGTTTAAGTTAGCGAAGTATACCCCAAAAAATGTTAGGTAGATGTTTTTGTAAGTTGGATAATGCGGTGTCCTATGTTTTTATTTTTATTAGTATAAGTAGGGTATGCATGAAAGTTAGGATGAGGAGTTAAACTAAATACAGGATGGAGACGACCGTCGGTAGCTGCGGTTCGACTGTCCCTTTCCTTTGAGCGGCCCCTCAATGTTTTGGGAACGGGCGGAGGACATTGTCTCCATTAGAATGGGCTCCCTTGTGATGCTGATGCGCGTTGGTCTCCACTCCTTGAATTCCACTCCCCACCAGAGGTCGAGTGTTGAGTTCCCCTTTCCATCAGAAGGAAGGGAGGCTTTGATGTGCGATAGAATCTCATGGGCGAACTGTATTTATGTTAGTGAGTTTTATTTAGCAAAGTAGGTTGTGACACTGGCAGAGTGGACTGTCAAACTTTCTAGACCATCAGAAAATTTGCAATTTTTTTACCTAGTTAATAGGTGATGTTGGTGTGATAAGTACATCAATCAATTCTGGAGATGGATAGGCCGGCGAAAGGGGTTGGAGGTGCGCCGTTGGTTTTTTTAACACCATGTGTGCATATCCTGACGGACTGCATACTTGTTGTTAAATACATTTTTCTCTTTTTGGTGGTCTAGAAAATTGACAGGCTTGTCTCCGTCCAAACGGTGGTCCTTGAGATGTTGAGGCAGTTTGGACTCTACTCCTTAAATCCCTAGAGCCATAGCGATGTTCCTGAACAGGAGTGGACCCTGTGCTTTAGCATCTCACAGGCGAATTGTATTTTCTTAATAAGTTTAAGTTAGCGAAGTATACCCCAAAAAATTTTAGGTAGATGTTTTTGTAAGTTGGATAATGTGGTGTCCTAGGTTTTTAGTTTTATAAGTATAAGTAGGGTATGCATGAAAGTTAGGATGAGGAGTTAAACTAAATACAGGATGGAGACGACCGTCGGTAGCTGCGGTTCGACTGTCCCTTTCCTTTGAGCGGCCCCTCAATGTTTTGGGAACGGGCGGAGGACATTGTCTCCATTAGAATGGGCTCCCTTGTGATGCTGATGCGCGTTGGTCTCCACTCCTTGAATTCCACTCCCCACCAGAGGTCGAGTGTTGAGTTCCCCTTTCCATCAGAAGGAAGGGAGGCTTTGATGTGCGATAGAATCTCATGGGCGAACTGTATTTATGTTAGTGAGTTTTATTTAGCAAAGTAGGTTGTGACACTGGCAGACTTGGACTGTCAAACTTTCTGGACCATCAGAAAATTTGCAATTTTTCTACCTAGTTAATAGGTGATGTTGGTGTGATAAGTACATCAATCAATTCTGGAGATGGATAGGCCGGCGAAAGGGGTTGGAGGTGCGCCGTTGGTTTTTTTTAACACCATGTGTGCATATCCTGACGGACTGCATACTTGTTGTTAAATAAATTTTTCTCTTTTTGGTGGTCTAGAAAATTGACAGGCTTATCTCCATCAAAACGGGGGCCCTTGAGATGTTGAGGCAGTTTGGACTCTACTCCTTAAATCCCTAGAGCCATAGCGATGTTCCTGAACAGGAGTGGACCCTGTGCTTTAGCATCTCACAGGTGAATTGTATTTTCTTAATAAGTTTAAGTTAGCAAACTATAACCCAAAAAATGTTAGGTAGATGTTCTTGTAAGTTGGATAATGCGGTGTCCTAGGTTTTTATTTTTATAAGTATAAGTAGGGTATGCATGAAAGTTAGGATGAGGAGTTAAACTAAATACAGGATGGAGACGACCGTCGGTAGCTGCGGTTCGACTGTCCCTTTCCTTTGAGCGGCCCCTCAATGTTTTGGGAACGGGCGGAGGACATTGTCTCCATTAGAATGGGCTCCCTTGTGACGCTGATGCGCGTTGGTCTCCACTCCTTGAATTCCACTCCCCACCAGAGGTCGAGTGTTGAGTTCCCCTTTCCATCAGAAGGAAGGGAGGCTTTGATGTGCGATAGAATCTCATGGGCGAACTGTATTTATGTTAGTGAGTTTTATTTAGCAAAGTAGGTTGTGACACTGGCAGACTGGACTGTCAAACTTTGTAGACCATCAGAAAATTTGCAATTTTTTTACCTAGTTAATAGGTGATGTTGGTGTGATAAGTACATCAATCAATTCTGGAGATGGATAGGCCGGCGAAAGGGGTTGGAGGTGCGCCGTTGGTTTTTTTAACACCATGTGTGCATATCCTGACGGACTGCATACTTGTTGTTAAATAAATTTTTCTCTTTTTGGTGGTCTAGAAAATTGACAGGCTTGTCTCCATCAAAACGGGGGCCCTTGAGATGTTGAGGCAGTTTGGACTCTACTCCTTAAATCCCTGGAGCCATAGCGATGTTCCTGAACAGGAGTGGACCCTGTGCTTTAGCATCTCACAGGTGAATTGTATTTTCTTAATAAGTTTAAGTTAGCGAAGTATACCCCAAAAAATGTTAGGTAGATGTTTTTGTAAGTTGGATAATGCGGTGTCCTATGTTTTTATTTTTATTAGTATAAGTAGGGTATGCATGAAAGTTAGGATGAGTAGTTAAACTAAATACAGGATGGAGACGACCGTCGGTAGCTGCGGTTCGACTGTCCCTTTCCTTTGAGCGGCCCCTCAATGTTTTGGGAACGGGCGGAGGACATTGTCTCCATTAGAATGGGCTCCCTTGTGACGCTGATGCGCGTTGGTCTCCACTCCTTGAATTCCACTCCCCACCAGAGGTCGAGTGTTGAGTTCCCCTTTCCATCAGAAGGAAGGGAGGCTTTGATGTGCGATAGAATCTCATGGGCGAACTGTATTTATGTTAGTGAGTTTTATTTAGCAAAGTAGGTTGTGACACTGGCAGACTGGACTGTCAAACTTTCTAGAACATCAGAAAATTTGCAATTTTTTTACCTAGTTAATAGGTGATGTTGGTGTGATAAGTACATCAATCAATTCTGGAGATGGATAGGCCGGCGAAAGGGGTTGGAGGTGCGCCGTTGTTTTTTTTAACACCATGTGTGCATATCCTGACGGACTGCATACTTGTTGTTAAATAAATTTTTCTCTTTTTGGTGGTCTAGAAAATTGACAGGCTTGTCTCCATCAAAACGGGGGCCCTTGAGATGTTGAGGCAGTTTGGACTCTACTCCTTAAATCCCTAGAGCCATAGCGATGTTCCTGAACAGGAGTGGACCCTGTGCTTTAGCATCTCACAGGTGAATTGTATTTTCTTAATAAGTTTAAGTTAGCGAAGTATACCCCAAAAAATGTTAGGTAGATGTTTTTGTAAGTTGGATAATGCGGTGTCCTAGGTTTTTATTTTTATAAGTATAAGTAGGGTATGCATGAAAGTTAGGATGAGGAGTTAAACTAAATACAGGATGGAGACGACCGTCGGTAGCTGCGGTTCGACTGTCCCTTTCCTTTGAGCGGCCCCTCAATGTTTTGGGAACGGGCGGAGGACATTGTCTCCATTAGAATGGGCTCCCTTGTGATGCTGATGCGCGTTGGTCTCCACTCCTTGAATTCCACTCCCCACCAGAGGTCGAGTGTTGAGTTCCCCTTTCCATCAGAAGGAAGGGAGGCTTTGATGTGCGATAGAATCTCATGGGCGAACTGTATTTATGTTAGTGAGTTTTATTTAGCAAAGTAGGTTGTGACACTGGCAGACTTGGACTGTCAAACTTTCTGGACCATCAGAAAATTTGCAATTTTTCTACCTAGTTAATAGGTGATGTTGGTGTGATAAGTACATCAATCAATTCTGGAGATGGATAGGCCGGCGAAAGGGGTTGGAGGTGCGCCGTTGGTTTTTTTTAACACCATGTGTGCATATCCTGACGGACTGCATACTTGTTGTTAAATAAATTTTTCTCTTTTTGGTGGTCTAGAAAATTGACAGGCTTATCTCCATCAAAACGGGGGCCCTTGAGATGTTGAGGCAGTTTGGACTCTACTCCTTAAATCCCTAGAGCCATAGCGATGTTCCTGAACAGGAGTGGACCCTGTGCTTTAGCATCTCACAGGTGAATTGTATTTTCTTAATAAGTTTAAGTTAGCAAACTATAACCCAAAAAATGTTAGGTAGATGTTCTTGTAAGTTGGATAATGCGGTGTCCTAGGTTTTTATTTTTATAAGTATAAGTAGGGTATGCATGAAAGTTAGGATGAGGAGTTAAACTAAATACAGGATGGAGACGACCGTCGGTAGCTGCGGTTCGACTGTCCCTTTCCTTTGAGCGGCCCCTCAATGTTTTGGGAACGGGCGGAGGACATTGTCTCCATTAGAATGGGCTCCCTTGTGATGCTGATGCGCGTTGGTCTCCACTCCTTGAATTCCACTCCCCACCAGAGGTCGAGTGTTGAGTTCCCCTTTCCATCAGAAGGAAGGGAGGCTTTGATGTGCGATAGAATCTCATGGGCGAACTGTATTTATGTTAGTGAGTTTTATTTAGCAAAGTAGGTTGTGACACTGGCAGAGTGGACTGTCAAACTTTCTAGACCATCAGAAAATTTGCAATTTTTTTACCTAGTTAATAGGTGATGTTGGTGTGATAAGTACATCAATCAATTCTGGAGATGGATAGGCCGGCGAAAGGGGTTGGAGGTGCGCCGTTGGTTTTTTTAACACCATGTGTGCATATCCTGACGGACTGCATACTTGTTGTTAAATACATTTTTCTCTTTTTGGTGGTCTAGAAAATTGACAGGCTTGTCTCCGTCCAAACGGTGGTCCTTGAGATGTTGAGGCAGTTTGGACTCTACTCCTTAAATCCCTAGAGCCATAGCGATGTTCCTGAACAGGAGTGGACCCTGTGCTTTAGCATCTCACAGGCGAATTGTATTTTCTTAATAAGTTTAAGTTAGCGAAGTATACCCCAAAAAATTTTAGGTAGATGTTTTTGTAAGTTGGATAATGTGGTGTCCTAGGTTTTTAGTTTTATAAGTATAAGTAGGGTATGCATGAAAGTTAGGATGAGGAGTTAAACTAAATACAGGATGGAGACGACCGTCGGTAGCTGCGGTTCGACTGTCCCTTTCCTTTGAGCGGCCCCTCAATGTTTTGGGAACGGGCGGAGGACATTGTCTCCATTAGAATGGGCTCCCTTGTGATGCTGATGCGCGTTGGTCTCCACTCCTTGAATTCCACTCCCCACCAGAGGTCGAGTGTTGAGTTCCCCTTTCCATCAGAAGGAAGGGAGGCTTTGATGTGCGATAGAATCTCATGGGCGAACTGTATTTATGTTAGTGAGCTTTATTTAGCAAAGTAGGTTGTGACACTGGCAGAGTGGACTGTCAAACTTTCTAGACCATCAGAAAATTTGCAATTTTTTTACCTAGTTAATAGGTGATGTTGGTGTGATAAGTACATCAATCAATTCTGGAGATGGATAGGCCGGCGAAAGGGGTTGGAGGTGCGCCGTTGGTTTTTTTTAACACCATGTGTGCATATCCTGACGGACTGCATACTTGTTGTTAAATAAATTTTTCTCTTTTTGGTGGTCTAGAAAATTGACAGGCTTGTCTCCATCAAAACGGGGGCCCTTGAGATGCTGAGGCAGTTTGGACTCTACTCCTTAAATCCCTGGAGCCATAGCGATCTCCTGAACAGGAGTGGACCCTGTGCTTTAGCATCTCACAGGTGAATTGTATTTTCTTAATAAGTTTAAGTTAGCAAACTATAACCCAAAAAATGTTAGGTAGATGTTCTTGTAAGTTGGATAATGCGGTGTCCTAGGTTTTTATTTTTATAAGTATAAGTAGGGTATGCATGAAAGTTAGGATGAGGAGTTAAACTAAATACAGGATGGAGACGACCGTCGGTAGCTGCGGTTCGACTGTCCCTTTCCTTTGAGCGGCCCCTCAATGTTTTGGGAACGGGCGGAGGACATTGTCTCCATTAGAATGGGCTCCCTTGTGATGCTGATGCGCGTTGGTCTCCACTCCTTGAATTCCACTCCCCACCAGAGGTCGAGTGTTGAGTTCCCCTTTCCATCAGAAGGATGGGAGGCTTTGATGTGCGATAGAATCTCATGGGCGAACTGTATTTATGTTAGTGAGTTTTATTTAGCAAAGTAGGTTGTGACACTGGCAGACTGGACTGTCAAACTTTCTAGACCATCAGAAAATTTGCAATTTTTTTACCTAGTTAATAGGTGATGTTGGTGTGATAAGTACATCAATCAATTCTGGAGATGGATAGGCCGGCGAAAGGGGTTGGAGGTGCGCCGTTGGTTTTTTTAACACCATGTGTGCATATCCTGACGGACTGCATACTTGTTGTTAAATAAATTTTTCTCTTTTTGGTGGTCTAGAAAATTGACAGGCTTGTCTCCATCAAAACGGGGGCCCTTGAGATGTTGAGGCAGTTTGGACTCTACTCCTTAAATCCCTGGAGCCATAGCGATGTTCCTGAACAGGAGTGGACCCTGTGCTTTAGCATCTCACAGGTGAATTGTATTTTCTTAATAAGTTTAAGTTAGCGAAGTATACCCCAAAAAATGTTAGGTAGATGTTTTTGTAAGTTGGATAATGCGGTGTCCTATGTTTTTATTTTTATTAGTATAAGTAGGGTATGCATGAAAGTTAGGATGAGGAGTTAAACTAAATACAGGATGGAGACGACCGTCGGTAGCTGCGGTTCGACTGTCCCTTTCCTTTGAGCGGCCCCTCAATGTTTTGGGAACGGGCGGAGGACATTGTCTCCATTAGAATGGGCTCCCTTGTGATGCTGATGCGCGTTGGTCTCCACTCCTTGAATTCCACTCCCCACCAGAGGTCGAGTGTTGAGTTCCCCTTTCCATCAGAAGGAAGGGAGGCTTTGATGTGCGATAGAATCTCATGGGCGAACTGTATTTATGTTAGTGAGTTTTATTTAGCAAAGTAGGTTGTGACACTGGCAGAGTGGACTGTCAAACTTTCTAGACCATCAGAAAATTTGCAATTTTTTTACCTAGTTAATAGGTGATGTTGGTGTGATAAGTACATCAATCAATTCTGGAGATGGATAGGCCGGCGAAAGGGGTTGGAGGTGCGCCGTTGGTTTTTTTAACACCATGTGTGCATATCCTGACGGACTGCATACTTGTTGTTAAATACATTTTTCTCTTTTTGGTGGTCTAGAAAATTGACAGGCTTGTCTCCGTCCAAACGGTGGTCCTTGAGATGTTGAGGCAGTTTGGACTCTACTCCTTAAATCCCTAGAGCCATAGCGATGTTCCTGAACAGGAGTGGACCCTGTGCTTTAGCATCTCACAGGCGAATTGTATTTTCTTAATAAGTTTAAGTTAGCGAAGTATACCCCAAAAAATTTTAGGTAGATGTTTTTGTAAGTTGGATAATGTGGTGTCCTAGGTTTTTAGTTTTATAAGTATAAGTAGGGTATGCATGAAAGTTAGGATGAGGAGTTAAACTAAATACAGGATGGAGACGACCGTCGGTAGCTGCGGTTCGACTGTCCCTTTCCTTTGAGCGGCCCCTCAATGTTTTGGGAACGGGCGGAGGACATTGTCTCCATTAGAATGGGCTCCCTTGTGATGCTGATGCGCGTTGGTCTCCACTCCTTGAATTCCACTCCCCACCAGAGGTCGAGTGTTGAGTTCCCCTTTCCATCAGAAGGAAGGGAGGCTTTGATGTGCGATAGAATCTCATGGGCGAACTGTATTTATGTTAGTGAGTTTTATTTAGCAAAGTAGGTTGTGACACTGGCAGACTTGGACTGTCAAACTTTCTGGACCATCAGAAAATTTGCAATTTTTCTACCTAGTTAATAGGTGATGTTGGTGTGATAAGTACATCAATCAATTCTGGAGATGGATAGGCCGGCGAAAGGGGTTGGAGGTGCGCCGTTGGTTTTTTTTAACACCATGTGTGCATATCCTGACGGACTGCATACTTGTTGTTAAATAAATTTTTCTCTTTTTGGTGGTCTAGAAAATTGACAGGCTTATCTCCATCAAAACGGGGGCCCTTGAGATGTTGAGGCAGTTTGGACTCTACTCCTTAAATCCCTAGAGCCATAGCGATGTTCCTGAACAGGAGTGGACCCTGTGCTTTAGCATCTCACAGGTGAATTGTATTTTCTTAATAAGTTTAAGTTAGCAAACTATAACCCAAAAAATGTTAGGTAGATGTTCTTGTAAGTTGGATAATGCGGTGTCCTAGGTTTTTATTTTTATAAGTATAAGTAGGGTATGCATGAAAGTTAGGATGAGGAGTTAAACTAAATACAGGATGGAGACGACCGTCGGTAGCTGCGGTTCGACTGTCCCTTTCCTTTGAGCGGCCCCTCAATGTTTTGGGAACGGGCGGAGGACATTGTCTCCATTAGAATGGGCTCCCTTGTGACGCTGATGCGCGTTGGTCTCCACTCCTTGAATTCCACTCCCCACCAGAGGTCGAGTGTTGAGTTCCCCTTTCCATCAGAAGGAAGGGAGGCTTTGATGTGCGATAGAATCTCATGGGCGAACTGTATTTATGTTAGTGAGTTTTATTTAGCAAAGTAGGTTGTGACACTGGCAGACTGGACTGTCAAACTTTGTAGACCATCAGAAAATTTGCAATTTTTTTACCTAGTTAATAGGTGATGTTGGTGTGATAAGTACATCAATCAATTCTGGAGATGGATAGGCCGGCGAAAGGGGTTGGAGGTGCGCCGTTGGTTTTTTTAACACCATGTGTGCATATCCTGACGGACTGCATACTTGTTGTTAAATAAATTTTTCTCTTTTTGGTGGTCTAGAAAATTGACAGGCTTGTCTCCATCAAAACGGGGGCCCTTGAGATGTTGAGGCAGTTTGGACTCTACTCCTTAAATCCCTGGAGCCATAGCGATGTTCCTGAACAGGAGTGGACCCTGTGCTTTAGCATCTCACAGGTGAATTGTATTTTCTTAATAAGTTTAAGTTAGCGAAGTATACCCCAAAAAATGTTAGGTAGATGTTTTTGTAAGTTGGATAATGCGGTGTCCTATGTTTTTATTTTTATTAGTATAAGTAGGGTATGCATGAAAGTTAGGATGAGTAGTTAAACTAAATACAGGATGGAGACGACCGTCGGTAGCTGCGGTTCGACTGTCCCTTTCCTTTGAGCGGCCCCTCAATGTTTTGGGAACGGGCGGAGGACATTGTCTCCATTAGAATGGGCTCCCTTGTGACGCTGATGCGCGTTGGTCTCCACTCCTTGAATTCCACTCCCCACCAGAGGTCGAGTGTTGAGTTCCCCTTTCCATCAGAAGGAAGGGAGGCTTTGATGTGCGATAGAATCTCATGGGCGAACTGTATTTATGTTAGTGAGTTTTATTTAGCAAAGTAGGTTGTGACACTGGCAGACTGGACTGTCAAACTTTCTAGAACATCAGAAAATTTGCAATTTTTTTACCTAGTTAATAGGTGATGTTGGTGTGATAAGTACATCAATCAATTCTGGAGATGGATAGGCCGGCGAAAGGGGTTGGAGGTGCGCCGTTGTTTTTTTTAACACCATGTGTGCATATCCTGACGGACTGCATACTTGTTGTTAAATAAATTTTTCTCTTTTTGGTGGTCTAGAAAATTGACAGGCTTGTCTCCATCAAAACGGGAGCCCTTGAGATGTTGAGGCAGTTTGGACTCTACTCCTTAAATCCCTAGAGCCATAGCGATGTTCCTGAACAGGAGTGGACCCTGTGCTTTAGCATCTCACAGGTGAATTGTATTTTCTTAATAAGTTTAAGTTAGCGAAGTATACCCCAAAAAATGTTAGGTAGATGTTTTTGTAAGTTGGATAATGCGGTGTCCTAGGTTTTTATTTTTATAAGTATAAGTAGGGTATGCATGAAAGTTAGGATGAGGAGTTAAACTAAATACAGGATGGAGACGACCGTCGGTAGCTGCGGTTCGACTGTCCCTTTCCTTTGAGCGGCCCCTCAATGTTTTGGGAACGGGCGGAGGACATTGTCTCCATTAGAATGGGCTCCCTTGTGATGCTGATGCGCGTTGGTCTCCACTCCTTGAATTCCACTCCCCACCAGAGGTCGAGTGTTGAGTTCCCCTTTCCATCAGAAGGAAGGGAGGCTTTGATGTGCGATAGAATCTCATGGGCGAACTGTATTTATGTTAGTGAGTTTTATTTAGCAAAGTAGGTTGTGACACTGGCAGACTTGGACTGTCAAACTTTCTGGACCATCAGAAAATTTGCAATTTTTCTACCTAGTTAATAGGTGATGTTGGTGTGATAAGTACATCAATCAATTCTGGAGATGGATAGGCCGGCGAAAGGGGTTGGAGGTGCGCCGTTGGTTTTTTTTAACACCATGTGTGCATATCCTGACGGACTGCATACTTGTTGTTAAATAAATTTTTCTCTTTTTGGTGGTCTAGAAAATTGACAGGCTTATCTCCATCAAAACGGGGGCCCTTGAGATGTTGAGGCAGTTTGGACTCTACTCCTTAAATCCCTAGAGCCATAGCGATGTTCCTGAACAGGAGTGGACCCTGTGCTTTAGCATCTCACAGGTGAATTGTATTTTCTTAATAAGTTTAAGTTAGCAAACTATAACCCAAAAAATGTTAGGTAGATGTTCTTGTAAGTTGGATAATGCGGTGTCCTAGGTTTTTATTTTTATAAGTATAAGTAGGGTATGCATGAAAGTTAGGATGAGGAGTTAAACTAAATACAGGATGGAGACGACCGTCGGTAGCTGCGGTTCGACTGTCCCTTTCCTTTGAGCGGCCCCTCAATGTTTTGGGAACGGGCGGAGGACATTGTCTCCATTAGAATGGGCTCCCTTGTGATGCTGATGCGCGTTGGTCTCCACTCCTTGAATTCCACTCCCCACCAGAGGTCGAGTGTTGAGTTCCCCTTTCCATCAGAAGGAAGGGAGGCTTTGATGTGCGATAGAATCTCATGGGCGAACTGTATTTATGTTAGTGAGTTTTATTTAGCAAAGTAGGTTGTGACACTGGCAGAGTGGACTGTCAAACTTTCTAGACCATCAGAAAATTTGCAATTTTTTTACCTAGTTAATAGGTGATGTTGGTGTGATAAGTACATCAATCAATTCTGGAGATGGATAGGCCGGCGAAAGGGGTTGGAGGTGCGCCGTTGGTTTTTTTAACACCATGTGTGCATATCCTGACGGACTGCATACTTGTTGTTAAATACATTTTTCTCTTTTTGGTGGTCTAGAAAATTGACAGGCTTGTCTCCGTCCAAACGGTGGTCCTTGAGATGTTGAGGCAGTTTGGACTCTACTCCTTAAATCCCTAGAGCCATAGCGATGTTCCTGAACAGGAGTGGACCCTGTGCTTTAGCATCTCACAGGCGAATTGTATTTTCTTAATAAGTTTAAGTTAGCGAAGTATACCCCAAAAAATTTTAGGTAGATGTTTTTGTAAGTTGGATAATGTGGTGTCCTAGGTTTTTAGTTTTATAAGTATAAGTAGGGTATGCATGAAAGTTAGGATGAGGAGTTAAACTAAATACAGGATGGAGACGACCGTCGGTAGCTGCGGTTCGACTGTCCCTTTCCTTTGAGCGGCCCCTCAATGTTTTGGGAACGGGCGGAGGACATTGTCTCCATTAGAATGGGCTCCCTTGTGATGCTGATGCGCGTTGGTCTCCACTCCTTGAATTCCACTCCCCACCAGAGGTCGAGTGTTGAGTTCCCCTTTCCATCAGAAGGAAGGGAGGCTTTGATGTGCGATAGAATCTCATGGGCGAACTGTATTTATGTTAGTGAGTTTTATTTAGCAAAGTAGGTTGTGACACTGGCAGACTTGGACTGTCAAACTTTCTGGACCATCAGAAAATTTGCAATTTTTCTACCTAGTTAATAGGTGATGTTGGTGTGATAAGTACATCAATCAATTCTGGAGATGGATAGGCCGGCGAAAGGGGTTGGAGGTGCGCCGTTGGTTTTTTTTAACACCATGTGTGCATATCCTGACGGACTGCATACTTGTTGTTAAATAAATTTTTCTCTTTTTGGTGGTCTAGAAAATTGACAGGCTTATCTCCATCAAAACGGGGGCCCTTGAGATGTTGAGGCAGTTTGGACTCTACTCCTTAAATCCCTAGAGCCATAGCGATGTTCCTGAACAGGAGTGGACCCTGTGCTTTAGCATCTCACAGGTGAATTGTATTTTCTTAATAAGTTTAAGTTAGCAAACTATAACCCAAAAAATGTTAGGTAGATGTTCTTGTAAGTTGGATAATGCGGTGTCCTAGGTTTTTATTTTTATAAGTATAAGTAGGGTATGCATGAAAGTTAGGATGAGGAGTTAAACTAAATACAGGATGGAGACGACCGTCGGTAGCTGCGGTTCGACTGTCCCTTTCCTTTGAGCGGCCCCTCAATGTTTTGGGAACGGGCGGAGGACATTGTCTCCATTAGAATGGGCTCCCTTGTGACGCTGATGCGCGTTGGTCTCCACTCCTTGAATTCCACTCCCCACCAGAGGTCGAGTGTTGAGTTCCCCTTTCCATCAGAAGGAAGGGAGGCTTTGATGTGCGATAGAATCTCATGGGCGAACTGTATTTATGTTAGTGAGTTTTATTTAGCAAAGTAGGTTGTGACACTGGCAGACTGGACTGTCAAACTTTGTAGACCATCAGAAAATTTGCAATTTTTTTACCTAGTTAATAGGTGATGTTGGTGTGATAAGTACATCAATCAATTCTGGAGATGGATAGGCCGGCGAAAGGGGTTGGAGGTGCGCCGTTGGTTTTTTTAACACCATGTGTGCATATCCTGACGGACTGCATACTTGTTGTTAAATAAATTTTTCTCTTTTTGGTGGTCTAGAAAATTGACAGGCTTGTCTCCATCAAAACGGGGGCCCTTGAGATGTTGAGGCAGTTTGGACTCTACTCCTTAAATCCCTGGAGCCATAGCGATGTTCCTGAACAGGAGTGGACCCTGTGCTTTAGCATCTCACAGGTGAATTGTATTTTCTTAATAAGTTTAAGTTAGCGAAGTATACCCCAAAAAATGTTAGGTAGATGTTTTTGTAAGTTGGATAATGCGGTGTCCTATGTTTTTATTTTTATTAGTATAAGTAGGGTATGCATGAAAGTTAGGATGAGTAGTTAAACTAAATACAGGATGGAGACGACCGTCGGTAGCTGCGGTTCGACTGTCCCTTTCCTTTGAGCGGCCCCTCAATGTTTTGGGAACGGGCGGAGGACATTGTCTCCATTAGAATGGGCTCCCTTGTGACGCTGATGCGTGTTGGTCTCCACTCCTTGAATTCCACTCCCCACCAGAGGTCGAGTGTTGAGTTCCCCTTTCCATCAGAAGGAAGGGAGGCTTTGATGTGCGATAGAATCTCATGGGCGAACTGTATTTATGTTAGTGAGTTTTATTTAGCAAAGTAGGTTGTGACACTGGCAGACTGGACTGTCAAACTTTGTAGACCATCAGAAAATTTGCAATTTTTTTACCTAGTTAATAGGTGATGTTGGTGTGATAAGTACATCAATCAATTCTGGAGATGGATAGGCCGGCGAAAGGGGTTGGAGGTGCGCCGTTGGTTTTTTTAACACCATGTGTGCATATCCTGACGGACTGCATACTTGTTGTTAAATAAATTTTTCTCTTTTTGGTGGTCTAGAAAATTGACAGGCTTGTCTCCATCAAAACGGGGGCCCTTGAGATGTTGAGGCAGTTTGGACTCTACTCCTTAAATCCCTAGAGCCATAGCGATGTTCCTGAACAGGAGTGGACCCTGTGCTTTAGCATCTCACAGGTGAATTGTATTTTCTTAATAAGTTTAAGTTAGCGAAGTATACCCCAAAAAATGTTAGGTAGATGTTTTTGTAAGTTGGATAATGCGGTGTCCTAGGTTTTTATTTTTATAAGTATAAGTAGGGTATGCATGAAAGTTAGGATGAGGAGTTAAACTAAATACAGGATGGAGACGACCGTCGGTAGCTGCGGTTCGACTGTCCCTTTCCTTTGAGCGGCCCCTCAATGTTTTGGGAACGGGCGGAGGACATTGTCTCCATTAGAATGGGCTCCCTTGTGATGCTGATGCGCGTTGGTCTCCACTCCTTGAATTCCACTCCCCACCAGAGGTCGAGTGTTGAGTTCCCCTTTCCATCAGAAGGAAGGGAGGCTTTGATGTGCGATAGAATCTCATGGGCGAACTGTATTTATGTTAGTGAGTTTTATTTAGCAAAGTAGGTTGTGACACTGGCAGACTTGGACTGTCAAACTTTCTGGACCATCAGAAAATTTGCAATTTTTCTACCTAGTTAATAGGTGATGTTGGTGTGATAAGTACATCAATCAATTCTGGAGATGGATAGGCCGGCGAAAGGGGTTGGAGGTGCGCCGTTGGTTTTTTTTAACACCATGTGTGCATATCCTGACGGACTGCATACTTGTTGTTAAATAAATTTTTCTCTTTTTGGTGGTCTAGAAAATTGACAGGCTTATCTCCATCAAAACGGGGGCCCTTGAGATGTTGAGGCAGTTTGGACTCTACTCCTTAAATCCCTAGAGCCATAGCGATGTTCCTGAACAGGAGTGGACCCTGTGCTTTAGCATCTCACAGGTGAATTGTATTTTCTTAATAAGTTTAAGTTAGCAAACTATAACCCAAAAAATGTTAGGTAGATGTTCTTGTAAGTTGGATAATGCGGTGTCCTAGGTTTTTATTTTTATAAGTATAAGTAGGGTATGCATGAAAGTTAGGATGAGGAGTTAAACTAAATACAGGATGGAGACGACCGTCGGTAGCTGCGGTTCGACTATCCCTTTCCTTTGAGCGGCCCCTCAATGTTTTGGGAACGGGCGGAGGACATTGTCTCCATTAGAATGGGCTCCCTTGTGATGCTGATGCGCGTTGGTCTCCACTCCTTGAATTCCACTCCCCACCAGAGGTCGAGTGTTGAGTTCCCCTTTCCATCAGAAGGATGGGAGGCTTTGATGTGCGATAGAATCTCATGGGCGAACTGTATTTATGTTAGTGAGTTTTATTTAGCAAAGTAGGTTGTGACACTGGCAGACTGGACTGTCAAACTTTCTAGACCATCAGAAAATTTGCAATTTTTTTACCTAGTTAATAGGTGATGTTGGTGTGATAAGTACATCAATCAATTCTGGAGATGGATAGGCCGGCGAAAGGGGTTGGAGGTGCGCCGTTGGTTTTTTTAACACCATGTGTGCATATCCTGACGGACTGCATACTTGTTAAATAAATTTTTCTCTTTTTGGTGGTCTAGAAAATTGACAGGCTTGTCTCCATCAAAACGGGGGCCCTTGAGATGTTGAGGCAGTTTGGACTCTACTCCTTAAATCCCTGGAGCCATAGCGATGTTCCTGAACAGGAGTGGACCCTGTGCTTTAGCATCTCACAGGTGAATTGTATTTTCTTAATAAGTTTAAGTTAGCGAAGTATACCCCAAAAAATGTTAGGTAGATGTTTTTGTAAGTTGGATAATGCGGTGTCCTATGTTTTTATTTTTATTAGTATAAGTAGGGTATGCATGAAAGTTAGGATGAGGAGTTAAACTAAATACAGGATGGAGACGACCGTCGGTAGCTGCGGTTCGACTATCCCTTTCCTTTGAGCGGCCCCTCAATGTTTTGGGAACGGGCGGAGGACATTGTCTCCATTAGAATGGGCTCCCTTGTGATGCTGATGCGCGTTGGTCTCCACTCCTTGAATTCCACTCCCCACCAGAGGTCGAGTGTTGAGTTCCCCTTTCCATCAGAAGGATGGGAGGCTTTGATGTGCGATAGAATCTCATGGGCGAACTGTATTTATGTTAGTGAGTTTTATTTAGCAAAGTAGGTTGTGACACTGGCAGACTGGACTGTCAAACTTTCTAGACCATCAGAAAATTTGCAATTTTTTTACCTAGTTAATAGGTGATGTTGGTGTGATAAGTACATCAATCAATTCTGGAGATGGATAGGCCGGCGAAAGGGGTTGGAGGTGCGCCGTTGGTTTTTTTAACACCATGTGTGCATATCCTGACGGACTGCATACTTGTTGTTAAATAAATTTTTCTCTTTTTGGTGGTCTAGAAAATTGACAGGCTTGTCTCCATCAAAACGGGGGCCCTTGAGATGTTGAGGCAGTTTGGACTCTACTCCTTAAATCCCTGGAGCCATAGCGATGTTCCTGAACAGGAGTGGACCCTGTGCTTTAGCATCTCACAGGTGAATTGTATTTTCTTAATAAGTTTAAGTTAGCGAAGTATACCCCAAAAAATGTTAGGTAGATGTTTTTGTAAGTTGGATAATGCGGTGTCCTATGTTTTTATTTTTATTAGTATAAGTAGGGTATGCATGAAAGTTAGGATGAGGAGTTAAACTAAATACAGGATGGAGACGACCGTCGGTAGCTGCGGTTCGACTGTCCCTTTCCTTTGAGCGGCCCCTCAATGTTTTGGGAACGGGCGGAGGACATTGTCTCCATTAGAATGGGCTCCCTTGTGACGCTGATGCGCGTTGGTCTCCACTCCTTGAATTCCACTCCCCACCAGAGGTCGAGTGTTGAGTTCCCCTTTCCATCAGAAGGAAGGGAGGCTTTGATGTGCGATAGAATCTCATGGGCGAACTGTATTTATGTTAGTGAGTTTTATTTAGCAAAGTAGGTTGTGACACTGGCAGACTGGACTGTCAAACTTTGTAGACCATCAGAAAATTTGCAATTTTTTTACCTAGTTAATAGGTGATGTTGGTGTGATAAGTACATCAATCAATTCTGGAGATGGATAGGCCGGCGAAAGGGGTTGGAGGTGCGCCGTTGGTTTTTTTAACACCATGTGTGCATATCCTGACGGACTGCATACTTGTTGTTAAATAAATTTTTCTCTTTTTGGTGGTCTAGAAAATTGACAGGCTTGTCTCCATCAAAACGGGGGCCCTTGAGATGTTGAGGCAGTTTGGACTCTACTCCTTAAATCCCTAGAGCCATAGCGATGTTCCTGAACAGGAGTGGACCCTGTGCTTTAGCATCTCACAGGTGAATTGTATTTTCTTAATAAGTTTAAGTTAGCGAAGTATACCCCAAAAAATGTTAGGTAGATGTTTTTGTAAGTTGGATAATGCGGTGTCCTAGGTTTTTATTTTTATAAGTATAAGTAGGGTATGCATGAAAGTTAGGATGAGGAGTTAAACTAAATACAGGATGGAGACGACCGTCGGTAGCTGCGGTTCGACTGTCCCTTTCCTTTGAGCGGCCCCTCAATGTTTTGGGAACGGGCGGAGGACATTGTCTCCATTAGAATGGGCTCCCTTGTGATGCTGATGCGCGTTGGTCTCCACTCCTTGAATTCCACTCCCCACCAGAGGTCGAGTGTTGAGTTCCCCTTTCCATCAGAAGGAAGGGAGGCTTTGATGTGCGATAGAATCTCATGGGCGAACTGTATTTATGTTAGTGAGTTTTATTTAGCAAAGTAGGTTGTGACACTGGCAGACTGGACTGTCAAACTTTCTAGACCATCAGAAAATTTGCAATTTTTTTACCTGGTTAATAGGTGATGTTGGTGTGATAAGTACATCAATCAATTCTGGAGATGGATAGGCCGGCGAAAGGGGTTGGAGGTGCGCCGTTGGTTTTTTTTAACACCATGTGTGCATATCCTGACGGACTGCATACTTGTTGTTAAATACATTTTTCTCTTTTTGGTGGTCTAGAAAATTGACAGGCTTGTCTCCATCAAAACAGGGGCCCTTGAGATGTTGAGGCAGTTTGGACTCTACTCCTTAAATCCCTAGAGCCATAGCGATGTTCCTGAACAGGAGTGGACCCTGTGCTTTAGCATCTCACAGGTGAATTGTATTTTCTTAATAAGTTTAAGTTAGCGAAGTATACCCCAAAAAATGTTAGGTAGATGTTTTTGTAAGTTGGATAATGCGGTGTCCTAGGTTTTTATTTTTATAAGTATAAGTAGGGTATGCATGAAAGTTAGGATGAGGAGTTAAACTAAATACAGGATGGAGACGACCGTCGGTAGCTGCGGTTCGACTGTCCCTTTCCTTTGAGCGGCCCCTCAATGTTTTGGGAACGGGCGGAGGACATTGTCTCCATTAGAATGGGCTCCCTTGTGATGCTGATGCGCGTTGGTCTCCACTCCTTGAATTCCACTCCCCACCAGAGGTCGAGTGTTGAGTTCCCCTTTCCATCAGAAGGAAGGGAGGCTTTGATGTGCGATAGAATCTCATGGGCGAACTGTATTTATGTTAGTGAGTTTTATTTAGCAAAGTAGGTTGTGACACTGGCAGACTGGACTGTCAAACTTTGTAGACCATCAGAAAATTTGCAATTTTTTTACCTAGTTAATAGGTGATGTTGGTGTGATAAGTACATCAATCAATTCTGGAGATGGATAGGCCGGCGAAAGGGGTTGGAGGTGCGCCGTTGGTTTTTTTAACACCATGTGTGCATATCCTGACGGACTGCATACTTGTTGTTAAATACATTTTTCTCTTTTTGGTGGTCTAGAAAATTGACAGGCTTGTCTCCATCAAAACAGGGGCCCTTGAGATGTTGAGGCAGTTTGGACTCTACTCCTTAAATCCCTAGAGCCATAGCGATGTTCCTGAACAGGAGTGGACCCTGTGCTTTAGCATCTCACAGGTGAATTGTATTTTCTTAATAAGTTTAAGTTAGCGAAGTATACCCCAAAAAATGTTAGGTAGATGTTTTTGTAAGTTGGATAATGCGGTGTCCTAGGTTTTTATTTTTATAAGTATAAGTAGGGTATGCATGAAAGTTAGGATGAGGAGTTAAACTAAATACAGGATGGAGACGACCGTCGGTAGCTGCGGTTCGACTGTCCCTTTCCTTTGAGCGGCCCCTCAATGTTTTGGGAACGGGCGGAGGACATTGTCTCCATTAGAATGGGCTCCCTTGTGATGCTGATGCGCGTTGGTCTCCACTCCTTGAATTCCACTCCCCACCAGAGGTCGAGTGTTGAGTTCCCCTTTCCATCAGAAGGAAGGGAGGCTTTGATGTGCGATAGAATCTCATGGGCGAACTGTATTTATGTTAGTGAGTTTTATTTAGCAAAGTAGGTTGTGACACTGGCAGACTGGACTGTCAAACTTTCTAGACCATCAGAAAATTTGCAATTTTTTTACCTAGTTAATAGGTGATGTTGGTGTGATAAGTACATCAATCAATTCTGGAGATGGATAGGCCAGCGAAAGGGGTTGGAGGTGCGCCGTTGGTTTTTTTAACACCATGTGTGCATATCCTGACGGACTGCATACTTGTTGTTAAATAAATTTTTCTCTTTTTGGTGGTCTAGAAAATTGACAGGCTTGTCTCCATCAAAACGGGGGCCCTTGAGATGTTGAGGCAGTTTGGACTCTACTCCTTAAATCCCTAGAGCCATAGCGATGTTCCTGAACAGGAGTGGACCCTGTGCTTTAGCATCTCACAGGTGAATTGTATTTTCTTAATAAGTTTAAGTTAGCAAACTATAACCCAAAAAATGTTAGGTAGATGTTCTTGTAAGTTGGATAATGCGGTGTCCTAGGTTTTTATTTTTATAAGTATAAGTAGGGTATGCATGAAAGTTAGGATGAGGAGTTAAACTAAATACAGGATGGAGACGACCGTCGGTAGCTGCGGTTCGACTGTCCCTTTCCTTTGAGCGGCCCCTCAATGTTTTGGGAACGGGCGGAGGACATTGTCTCCATTAGAATGGGCTCCCTTGTGATGCTGATGCGCGTTGGTCTCCACTCCTTGAATTCCACTCCCCACCAGAGGTCGAGTGTTGAGTTCCCCTTTCCATCAGAAGGAAGGGAGGCTTTGATGTGCGATAGAATCTCATGGGCGAACTGTATTTATGTTAGTGAGTTTTATTTAGCAAAGTAGGTTGTGACACTGGCAGACTGGACTGTCAAACTTTGTAGACCATCAGAAAATTTGCAATTTTTTTACCTAGTTAATAGGTGATGTTGGTGTGATAAGTACATCAATCAATTCTGGAGATGGATAGGCCGGCGAAAGGGGTTGGAGGTGCGCCGTTGGTTTTTTTAACACCATGTGTGCATATCCTGACGGACTGCATACTTGTTGTTAAATAAATTTTTCTCTTTTTGGTGGTCTAGAAAATTGACAGGCTTGTCTCCATCAAAACGGGGGCCCTTGAGATGTTGAGGCAGTTTGAAAATCTACTCCTTAAATCCCTAGAGCCATAGCGATGTTCCTGAACAGGAGTGGACCCTGTGCTTTAGCATCTCACAGGTGAATTGTAGTTTCTTAATAAGTTTAAGTTAGCAAACTATAACCCAAAAAATGTTAGGTAGATGTTCTTGTAAGTTGGATAATGCGGTGTCCTAGGTTTTTAGTTTTATAAGTATAAGTAGGGTATGCATGAAAGTTAGGATGAGGAGTTAAACTAAATACAGGATGGAGACGACCGTCGGTAGCTGCGGTTCGACTGTCCCTTTCCTTTGAGCGGCCCCTCAATGTTTTGGGAACGGGCGGAGGACATTGTCTCCATTAGAATGGGCTCCCTTGTGATGCTGATGCGCGTTGGTCTCCACTCCTTGAATTCCACTCCCCACCAGAGGTCGAGTGTTGAGTTCCCCTTTCCATCAGAAGGAAGGGAGGCTTTGATGTGCGATAGAATCTCATGGGCGAACTGTATTTATGTTAGTGAGTTTTATTTAGCAAAGTAGGTTGTGACACTGGCAGACTGGACTGTCAAACTTTGTAGACCATCAGAAAATTTGCAATTTTTTTACCTAGTTAATAGGTGATGTTGGTGTGATAAGTACATCAATCAATTCTGGAGATGGATAGGCCGGCGAAAGGGGTTGGAGGTGCGCCGTTGGTTTTTTTAATACCATGTGTGCATATCCTGACGGACTGCATACTTGTTGTTAAATACATTTTTCTCTTTTTGGTGGTCTAGAAAATTGACAGGCTTGTCTCCATCAAAACAGGGGCCCTTGAGATGTTGAGGCAGTTTGGACTCTACTCCTTAAATCCCTAGAGCCATAGCGATGTTCCTGAACAGGAGTGGACCCTGTGCTTTAGCATCTCACAGGTGAATTGTATTTTCTTAATAAGTTTAAGTTAGCGAAGTATACCCCAAAAAATGTTAGGTAGATGTTTTTGTAAGTTGGATAATGCGGTGTCCTAGGTTTTTATTTTTATAAGTATAAGTAGGGTATGCATGAAAGTTAGGATGAGGAGTTAAACTAAATACAGGATGGAGACGACCGTCGGTAGCTGCGGTTCGACTGTCCCTTTCCTTTGAGCGGCCCCTCAATGTTTTGGGAACGGGCGGAGGACATTGTCTCCATTAGAATGGGCTCCCTTGTGATGCTGATGCGCGTTGGTCTCCACTCCTTGAATTCCACTCCCCACCAGAGGTCGAGTGTTGAGTTCCCCTTTCCATCAGAAGGAAGGGAGGCTTTGATGTGCGATAGAATCTCATGGGCGAACTGTATTTATGTTAGTGAATTTTATTTAGCAAAGTAGGTTGTGACACTGGCAGACTGGACTGTCAAACTTTCTAGACCATCAGAAAATTTGCAATTTTTTTACCTAGTTAATAGGTGATGTTGGTGTGATAAGTACATCAATCAATTCTGGAGATGGATAGGCCAGCGAAAGGGGTTGGAGGTGCGCCGTTGGTTTTTTTAACACCATGTGTGCATATCCTGACGGACTGCATACTTGTTGTTAAATAAATTTTTCTCTTTTTGGTGGTCTAGAAAATTGACAGGCTTGTCTCCATCAAAACGGGGGCCCTTGAGATGTTGAGGCAGTTTGGACTCTACTCCTTAAATCCCTAGAGCCATAGCGATGTTCCTGAACAGGAGTGGACCCTGTGCTTTAGCATCTCACAGGTGAATTGTAGTTTCTTAATAAGTTTAAGTTAGCAAACTATAACCCAAAAAATGTTAGGTAGATGTTCTTGTAAGTTGGATAATGCGGTGTCCTAGGTTTTTAGTTTTATAAGTATAAGTAGGGTATGCATGAAAGTTAGGATGAGGAGTTAAACTAAATACAGGATGGAGACGACCGTCGGTAGCTGCGGTTCGACTGTCCCTTTCCTTTGAGCGGCCCCTCAATGTTTTGGGAACGGGCGGAGGACATTGTCTCCATTAGAATGGGCTCCCTTGTGATGCTGATGCGCGTTGGTCTCCACTCCTTGAATTCCACTCCCCACCAGAGGTCGAGTGTTGAGTTCCCCTTTCCATCAGAAGGAAGGGAGGCTTTGATGTGCGATAGAATCTCATGGGCGAACTGTATTTATGTTAGTGAGTTTTATTTAGCAAAGTAGGTTGTGACACTGGCAGACTGGACTGTCAAACTTTGTAGACCATCAGAAAATTTGCAATTTTTTTACCTAGTTAATAGGTGATGTTGGTGTGATAAGTACATCAATCAATTCTGGAGATGGATAGGCCGGCGAAAGGGGTTGGAGGTGCGCCGTTGGTTTTTTTAACACCATGTGTGCATATCCTGACGGACTGCATACTTGTTGTTAAATAAATTTTTCTCTTTTTGGTGGTCTAGAAAATTGACAGGCTTGTCTCCATCAAAACGGGGGCCCTTGAGATGTTGAGGCAGTTTGAAAATCTACTCCTTAAATCCCTAGAGCCATAGCGATGTTCCTGAACAGGAGTGGACCCTGTGCTTTAGCATCTCACAGGTGAATTGTAGTTTCTTAATAAGTTTAAGTTAGCAAACTATAACCCAAAAAATGTTAGGTAGATGTTCTTGTAAGTTGGATAATGCGGTGTCCTAGGTTTTTAGTTTTATAAGTATAAGTAGGGTATGCATGAAAGTTAGGATGAGGAGTTAAACTAAATACAGGATGGAGACGACCGTCGGTAGCTGCGGTTCGACTGTCCCTTTCCTTTGAGCGGCCCCTCAATGTTTTGGGAACGGGCGGAGGACATTGTCTCCATTAGAATGGGCTCCCTTGTGATGCTGATGCGCGTTGGTCTCCACTCCTTGAATTCCACTCCCCACCAGAGGTCGAGTGTTGAGTTCCCCTTTCCATCAGAAGGAAGGGAGGCTTTGATGTGCGATAGAATCTCATGGGCGAACTGTATTTATGTTAGTGAGTTTTATTTAGCAAAGTAGGTTGTGACACTGGCAGACTGGACTGTCAAACTTTGTAGACCATCAGAAAATTTGCAATTTTTTTACCTAGTTAATAGGTGATGTTGGTGTGATAAGTACATCAATCAATTCTGGAGATGGATAGGCCGGCGAAAGGGGTTGGAGGTGCGCCGTTGGTTTTTTTAATACCATGTGTGCATATCCTGACGGACTGCATACTTGTTGTTAAATACATTTTTCTCTTTTTGGTGGTCTAGAAAATTGACAGGCTTGTCTCCATCAAAACAGGGGCCCTTGAGATGTTGAGGCAGTTTGGACTCTACTCCTTAAATCCCTAGAGCCATAGCGATGTTCCTGAACAGGAGTGGACCCTGTGCTTTAGCATCTCACAGGTGAATTGTATTTTCTTAATAAGTTTAAGTTAGCGAAGTATACCCCAAAAAATGTTAGGTAGATGTTTTTGTAAGTTGGATAATGCGGTGTCCTAGGTTTTTATTTTTATAAGTATAAGTAGGGTATGCATGAAAGTTAGGATGAGGAGTTAAACTAAATACAGGATGGAGACGACCGTCGGTAGCTGCGGTTCGACTGTCCCTTTCCTTTGAGCGGCCCCTCAATGTTTTGGGAACGGGCGGAGGACATTGTCTCCATTAGAATGGGCTCCCTTGTGATGCTGATGCGCGTTGGTCTCCACTCCTTGAATTCCACTCCCCACCAGAGGTCGAGTGTTGAGTTCCCCTTTCCATCAGAAGGAAGGGAGGCTTTGATGTGCGATAGAATCTCATGGGCGAACTGTATTTATGTTAGTGAATTTTATTTAGCAAAGTAGGTTGTGACACTGGCAGACTGGACTGTCAAACTTTCTAGACCATCAGAAAATTTGCAATTTTTTTACCTAGTTAATAGGTGATGTTGGTGTGATAAGTACATCAATCAATTCTGGAGATGGATAGGCCAGCGAAAGGGGTTGGAGGTGCGCCGTTGGTTTTTTTAACACCATGTGTGCATATCCTGACGGACTGCATACTTGTTGTTAAATAAATTTTTCTCTTTTTGGTGGTCTAGAAAATTGACAGGCTTGTCTCCATCAAAACGGGGGCCCTTGAGATGTTGAGGCAGTTTGGACTCTACTCCTTAAATCCCTAGAGCCATAGCGATGTTCCTGAACAGGAGTGGACCCTGTGCTTTAGCATCTCACAGGTGAATTGTAGTTTCTTAATAAGTTTAAGTTAGCAAACTATAACCCAAAAAATGTTAGGTAGATGTTCTTGTAAGTTGGATAATGCGGTGTCCTAGGTTTTTAGTTTTATAAGTATAAGTAGGGTATGCATGAAAGTTAGGATGAGGAGTTAAACTAAATACAGGATGGAGACGACCGTCGGTAGCTGCGGTTCGACTGTCCCTTTCCTTTGAGCGGCCCCTCAATGTTTTGGGAACGGGCGGAGGACATTGTCTCCATTAGAATGGGCTCCCTTGTGATGCTGATGCGCGTTGGTCTCCACTCCTTGAATTCCACTCCCCACCAGAGGTCGAGTGTTGAGTTCCCCTTTCCATCAGAAGGAAGGGAGGCTTTGATGTGCGATAGAATCTCATGGGCGAACTGTATTTATGTTAGTGAATTTTATTTAGCAAAGTAGGTTGTGACACTGGCAGACTGGACTGTCAAACTTTCTAGACCATCAGAAAATTTGCAATTTTTTTACCTAGTTAATAGGTGATGTTGGTGTGATAAGTACATCAATCAATTCTGGAGATGGATAGGCCAGCGAAAGGGGTTGGAGGTGCGCCGTTGGTTTTTTTAACACCATGTGTGCATATCCTGACGGACTGCATACTTGTTGTTAAATAAATTTTTCTCTTTTTGGTGGTCTAGAAAATTGACAGGCTTGTCTCCATCAAAACGGGGGCCCTTGAGATGTTGAGGCAGTTTGGACTCTACTCCTTAAATCCCTAGAGCCATAGCGATGTTCCTGAACAGGAGTGGACCCTGTGCTTTAGCATCTCACAGGTGAATTGTAGTTTCTTAATAAGTTTAAGTTAGCAAACTATAACCCAAAAAATGTTAGGTAGATGTTCTTGTAAGTTGGATAATGCGGTGTCCTAGGTTTTTAGTTTTATAAGTATAAGTAGGGTATGCATGAAAGTTAGGATGAGGAGTTAAACTAAATACAGGATGGAGACGACCGTCGGTAGCTGCGGTTCGACTGTCCCTTTCCTTTGAGCGGCCCCTCAATGTTTTGGGAACGGGCGGAGGACATTGTCTCCATTAGAATGGGCTCCCTTGTGATGCTGATGCGCGTTGGTCTCCACTCCTTGAATTCCACTCCCCACCAGAGGTCGAGTGTTGAGTTCCCCTTTCCATCAGAAGGAAGGGAGGCTTTGATGTGCGATAGAATCTCATGGGCGAACTGTATTTATGTTAGTGAGTTTTATTTAGCAAAGTAGGTTGTGACACTGGCAGACTGGACTGTCAAACTTTGTAGACCATCAGAAAATTTGCAATTTTTTTACCTAGTTAATAGGTGATGTTGGTGTGATAAGTACATCAATCAATTCTGGAGATGGATAGGCCGGCGAAAGGGGTTGGAGGTGCGCCGTTGGTTTTTTTAACACCATGTGTGCATATCCTGACGGACTGCATACTTGTTGTTAAATACATTTTTCTCTTTTTGGTGGTCTAGAAAATTGACAGGCTTGTCTCCATCAAAACAGGGGCCCTTGAGATGTTGAGGCAGTTTGGACTCTACTCCTTAAATCCCTAGAGCCATAGCGATGTTCCTGAACAGGAGTGGACCCTGTGCTTTAGCATCTCACAGGTGAATTGTATTTTCTTAATAAGTTTAAGTTAGCGAAGTATACCCCAAAAAATGTTAGGTAGATGTTTTTGTAAGTTGGATAATGCGGTGTCCTAGGTTTTTATTTTTATAAGTATAAGTAGGGTATGCATGAAAGTTAGGATGAGGAGTTAAACTAAATACAGGATGGAGACGACCGTCGGTAGCTGCGGTTCGACTGTCCCTTTCCTTTGAGCGGCCCCTCAATGTTTTGGGAACGGGCAGAGGACATTGTCTCCATTAGAATGGGCTCCCTTGTGATGCTGATGCGCGTTGGTCTCCACTCCTTGAATTCCACTCCCCACCAGAGGTCGAGTGTTGAGTTCCCCTTTCCATCAGAAGGATGGGAGGCTTTGATGTGCGATAGAATCTCATGGGCGGACTGTATTTATGTTAGTGAGTTTTATTTAGCAAAGTAGGTTGTGACACTGGCAGACTGGACTGTCAAACTTTCTAGACCATCAGAAAATTTGCAATTTTTTTACCTAGTTAATAGGTGATGTTGGTGTGATAAGTACATCAATCAATTCTGGAGATGGATAGGCCGGCGAAAGGGGTTGGAGGTGCGCCGTTGGTTTTTTTAACACCATGTGTGCATATCCTGACGGACTGCATACTTGTTGTTAAATACATTTTTCTCTTTTTGGTGGTCTAGAAAATTGACAGGCTTGTCTCCATCAAAACGGGGGCCCTTGAGATGCTGAGGCAGTTTGGACTCTACTCCTTAAATCCCTGGAGCCATAGCGATGTTCCTGAACAGGAGTGGAGCCTGTGCTTTAGCATCTCACAGGTGAATTGTATTTTCTTAATAAGTTTAAGTTAGCAAACTATAACCCAAAAAATGTTAGGTAGATGTTCTTGTAAGTTGGATAATGCGGTGTCCTAGGTTTTTAGTTTTATAAGTATAAGTAGGGTATGCATGAAAGTTAGGATGAGGAGTTAAACTAAATACAGGATGGAGACGACCGTCGGTAGCTGCGGTTCGACTGTCCCTTTCCTTTGAGCGGCCCCTCAATGTTTTGGGAACGGGCGGAGGACATTGTCTCCATTAGAATGGGCTCCCTTGTGATGCTGATGCGCGTTGGTCTCCACTCCTTGAATTCCACTCCCCACCAGAGGTCGAGTGTTGAGTTCCCCTTTCCATCAGAAGGAAGGGAGGCTTTGATGTGCGATAGAATCTCATGGGCGAACTGTATTTATGTTAGTGAGTTTTATTTAGCAAAGTAGGTTGTGACACTGGCAGACTGGACTGTCAAACTTTGTAGACCATCAGAAAATTTGCAATTTTTTTACCTAGTTAATAGGTGATGTTGGTGTGATAAGTACATCAATCAATTCTGGAGATGGATAGGCCGGCGAAAGGGGTTGGAGGTGCGCCGTTGGTTTTTTTTAACACCATGTGTGCATATCCTGACGGACTGCATACTTGTTGTTAAATACATTTTTCTCTTTTTGGTGGTCTAGAAAATTGACAGGCTTGTCTCCATCAAAACAGGGGCCCTTGAGATGTTGAGGCAGTTTGGACTCTACTCCTTAAATCCCTAGAGCCATAGCGATGTTCCTGAACAGGAGTGGACCCTGTGCTTTAGCATCTCACAGGTGAATTGTATTTTCTTAATAAGTTTAAGTTAGCGAAGTATACCCCAAAAAATGTTAGGTAGATGTTTTTGTAAGTTGGATAATGCGGTGTCCTAGGTTTTTATTTTTATAAGTATAAGTAGGGTATGCATGAAAGTTAGGATGAGGAGTTAAACTAAATACAGGATGGAGACGACCGTCGGTAGCTGCGGTTCGACTGTCCCTTTCCTTTGAGCGGCCCCTCAATGTTTTGGGAACGGGCGGAGGACATTGTCTCCATTAGAATGGGCTCCCTTGTGATGCTGATGCGCGTTGGTCTCCACTCCTTGAATTCCACTCCCCACCAGAGGTCGAGTGTTGAGTTCCCCTTTCCATCAGAAGGAAGGGAGGCTTTGATGTGCGATAGAATCTCATGGGCGAACTGTATTTATGTTAGTGAGTTTTATTTAGCAAAGTAGGTTGTGACACTGGCAGACTGGACTGTCAAACTTTGTAGACCATCAGAAAATTTGCAATTTTTTTACCTAGTTAATAGGTGATGTTGGTGTGATAAGTACATCAATCAATTCTGGAGATGGATAGGCCAGCGAAAGGGGTTGGAGGTGCGCCGTTGGTTTTTTTAACACCATGTGTGCATATCCTGACGGACTGCATACTTGTTGTTAAATAAATTTTTCTCTTTTTGGTGGTCTAGAAAATTGACAGGCTTGTCTCCATCAAAACGGGGGCCCTTGAGATGTTGAGGCAGTTTGGACTCTACTCCTTAAATCCCTAGAGCCATAGCGATGTTCCTGAACAGGAGTGGACCCTGTGCTTTAGCATCTCACAGGTGAATTGTATTTTCTTAATAAGTTTAAGTTAGCAAACTATAACCCAAAAAATGTTAGGTAGATGTTCTTGTAAGTTGGATAATGCGGTGTCCTAGGTTTTTATTTTTATAAGTATAAGTAGGGTATGCATGAAAGTTAGGATGAGGAGTTAAACTAAATACAGGATGGAGACGACCGTCGGTAGCTGCGGTTCGACTGTCCCTTTCCTTTGAGCGGCCCCTCAATGTTTTGGGAACGGGCGGAGGACATTGTCTCCATTAGAATGGGCTCCCTTGTGATGCTGATGCGCGTTGGTCTCCACTCCTTGAATTCCACTCCCCACCAGAGGTCGAGTGTTGAGTTCCCCTTTCCATCAGAAGGAAGGGAGGCTTTGATGTGCGATAGAATCTCATGGGCGAACTGTATTTATGTTAGTGAGTTTTATTTAGCAAAGTAGGTTGTGACACTGGCAGACTGGACTGTCAAACTTTCTAGACCATCAGAAAATTTGCAATTTTTTTACCTAGTTAATAGGTGATGTTGGTGTGATAAGTACATCAATCAATTCTGGAGATGGATAGGCCGGCGAAAGGGGTTGGAGGTGCGCCGTTGGTTTTTTTAACACCATGTGCATATCCTGACGGACTGCATACTTGTTGTTAAATAAATTTTTCTCTTTTTGGTGGTCTAGAAAATTGACAGGCTTGTCTCCATCAAAACGGGGGCCCTTGAGATGCTGAGGCAGTTTGGACTCTACTCCTTAAATCCCTGGAGCCATAGCGATGTTCCTGAACAGGAGTGGACCCTGTGCTTTAGCATCTCACAGGTGAATTGTATTTTCTTAATAAGTTTAAGTTAGCAAACTATAACCCAAAAAATGTTAGGTAGATGTTCTTGTAAGTTGGATAATGCGGTGTCCTAGGTTTTTAGTTTTATAAGTATAAGTAGGGTATGCATGAAAGTTAGGATGAGGAGTTAAACTAAATACAGGATGGAGACGACCGTCGGTAGCTGCGGTTCGACTGTCCCTTTCCTTTGAGCGGCCCCTCAATGTTTTGGGAACGGGCGGAGGACATTGTCTCCATTAGAATGGGCTCCCTTGTGATGCTGATGCGCGTTGGTCCCCACTCCTTGAATTCCACTCCCCACCAGAGGTCGAGTGTTGAGTTCCCCTTTCCATCAGAAGGAAGGGAGGCTTTGATGTGCGATAGAATCTCATGGGCGAACTGTATTTATGTTAGTGAGTTTTATTTAGCAAAGTAGGTTGTGACACTGGCAGACTGGACTGTCAAACTTTCTAGACCATCAGAAAATTTGCAATTTTTTTACCTAGTTAATAGGTGATGTTGGTGTGATAAGTACATCAATCAATTCTGGAGATGGATAGGCCAGCGAAAGGGGTTGGAGGTGCGCCGTTGGTTTTTTTAACACCATGTGTGCATATCCTGACGGACTGCATACTTGTTGTTAAATAAATTTTTCTCTTTTTGGTGGTCTAGAAAATTGACAGGCTTGTCTCCATCAAAACGGGGGCCCTTGAGATGTTGAGGCAGTTTGGACTCTACTCCTTAAATCCCTAGAGCCATAGCGATGTTCCTGAACAGGAGTGGACCCTGTGCTTTAGCATCTCACAGGTGAATTGTATTTTCTTAATAAGTTTAAGTTAGCAAACTATAACCCAAAAAATGTTAGGTAGATGTTCTTGTAAGTTGGATAATGCGGTGTCCTAGGTTTTTATTTTTATAAGTATAAGTAGGGTATGCATGAAAGTTAGGATGAGGAGTTAAACTAAATACAGGATGGAGACGACCGTCGGTAGCTGCGGTTCGACTGTCCCTTTCCTTTGAGCGGCCCCTCAATGTTTTGGGAACGGGCGGAGGACATTGTCTCCATTAGAATGGGCTCCCTTGTGATGCTGATGCGCGTTGGTCTCCACTCCTTGAATTCCACTCCCCACCAGAGGTCGAGTGTTGAGTTCCCCTTTCCATCAGAAGGATGGGAGGCTTTGATGTGCGATAGAATCTCATCGGCGAACTGTATTTATGTTAGTGAGTTTTATTTAGCAAAGTAGGTTGTGACACTGGCAGACTGGACTGTCAAACTTTCTAGACCATCAGAAAATTTGCAATTTTTTTACCTAGTTAATAGGTGATGTTGGTGTGATAAGTACATCAATCAATTCTGGAGATGGATAGGCCGGCGAAAGGGGTTGGAGGTGCGCCGTTGGTTTTTTTAACACCATGTGTGCATATCCTGACGGACTGCATACTTGTTGTTAAATAAATTTTTCTCTTTTTGGTGGTCTAGAAAATTGACAGGCTTGTCTCCATCAAAACGGGGGCCCTTGAGATGTTGAGGCAGTTTGGACTCTACTCCTTAAATCCCTGGAGCCATAGCGATGTTCCTGAACAGGAGTGGACCCTGTGCTTTAGCATCTCACAGGTGAATTGTATTTTCTTAATAAGTTTAAGTTAGCGAAGTATACCCCAAAAAATGTTAGGTAGATGTTTTTGTAAGTTGGATAATGCGGTGTCCTATGTTTTTATTTTTATAAGTATAAGTAGGGTATGCATGAAAGTTAGGATGAGGAGTTAAACTAAATACAGGATGGAGACGACCGTCGGTAGCTGCGGTTCGACTGTCCCTTTCCTTTGAGCGGCCCCTCAATGTTTTGGGAACGGGCGGAGGACATTGTCTCCATTAGAATGGGCTCCCTTGTGACGCTGATGCGCGTTGGTCTCCACTCCTTGAATTCCACTCCCCACCAGAGGTCGAGTGTTGAGTTCCCCTTTCCATCAGAAGGAAGGGAGGCTTTGATGTGCGATAGAATCTCATGGGCGAACTGTATTTATGTTAGTGAGTTTTATTTAGCAAAGTAGGTTGTGACACTGGCAGACTGGACTGTCAAGCTTTGTAGACCATCAGAAAATTTGCAATTTTTTTACCTAGTTAATAGGTGATGTTGGTGTGATAAGTACATCAATCAATTCTGGAGATGGATAGGCCGGCGAAAGGGGTTGGAGGTGCGCCGTTGGTTTTTTTAACACCATGTGTGCATATCCTGACGGACTGCATACTTGTTGTTAAATAAATTTTTCTCTTTTTGGTGGTCTAGAAAATTGACAGGCTTGTCTCCATCAAAACGGGGGCCCTTGAGATGTTGAGGCAGTTTGGACTCTACTCCTTAAATCCCTGGAGCCATAGCGATGTTCCTGAACAGGAGTGGACCCTGTGCTTTAGCATCTCACAGGTGAATTGTATTTTCTTAATAAGTTTAAGTTAGCGAAGTATACCCCCAAAAAATGTTAGGTAGATGTTTTTGTAAGTTGGATAATGCGGTGTCCTATGTTTTTATTTTTATTAGTATAAGTAGGGTATGCATGAAAGTTAGGATGAGTAGTTAAACTAAATACAGGATGGAGACGACCGTCGGTAGCTGCGGTTCGACTGTCCCTTTCCTTTGAGCGGCCCCTCAATGTTTTGGGAACGGGCGGAGGACATTGTCTCCATTAGAATGGGCTCCCTTGTGACGCTGATGCGCGTTGGTCTCCACTCCTTGAATTCCACTCCCCACCAGAGGTCGAGTGTTGAGTTCCCCTTTCCATCAGAAGGAAGGGAGGCTTTGATGTGCGATAGAATCTCATGGGCGAACTGTATTTATGTTAGTGAGTTTTATTTAGCAAAGTAGGTTGTGACACTGGCAGACTGGACTGTCAAACTTTGTAGACCATCAGAAAATTTGCAATTTTTTTACCTAGTTAATAGGTGATGTTGGTGTGATAAGTACATCAATCAATTCTGGAGATGGATAGGCCGGCGAAAGGGGTTGGAGGTGCGCCGTTGGTTTTTTTAACACCATGTGTGCATATCCTGACGGACTGCATACTTGTTGTTAAATAAATTTTTCTCTTTTTGGTGGTCTAGAAAATTGACAGGCTTGTCTCCATCAAAACGGGGGCCTTTGAGATGTTGAGGCAGTTTGGACTCTACTCCTTAAATCCCTAGAGCCATAGCGATGTTCCTGAACAGGAGTGGACCCTGTGCTTTAGCATCTCACAGGTGAATTGTATTTTCTTAATAAGTTTAAGTTAGCAAACTATAACCCAAAAAATGTTAGGTAGATGTTCTTGTAAGTTGGATAATGCGGTGTCCTAGGTTTTTATTTTTATAAGTATAAGTAGGGTATGCATGAAAGTTAGGATGAGGAGTTAAACTAAATACAGGATGGAGACGACCGTCGGTAGCTGCGGTTCGACTGTCCCTTTCCTTTGAGCGGCCCCTCAATGTTTTGGGAACGGGCGGAGGACATTGTCTCCATTAGAATGGGCTCCCTTGTGATGCTGATGCGCGTTGGTCTCCACTCCTTGAATTCCACTCCCCACCAGAGGTCGAGTGTTGAGTTCCCCTTTCCATCAGAAGGAAGGGAGGCTTTGATGTGCGATAGAATCTCATGGGCGAACTGTATTTATGTTAGTGAGTTTTATTTAGCAAAGTAGGTTGTGACACTGGCAGACTGGACTGTCAAACTTTCTAGACCATCAGAAAATTTGCAATTTTTTTACCTAGTTAATAGGTGATGTTGGTGTGATAAGTACATCAATCAATTCTGGAGATGGATAGGCCGGCGAAAGGGGTTGGAGGTGCGCCGTTGGTTTTTTTAACACCATGTGCATATCCTGACGGACTGCATACTTGTTGTTAAATAAATTTTTCTCTTTTTGGTGGTCTAGAAAATTGACAGGCTTGTCTCCATCAAAACGGGGGCCCTTGAGATGCTGAGGCAGTTTGGACTCTACTCCTTAAATCCCTGGAGCCATAGCGATGTTCCTGAACAGGAGTGGACCCTGTGCTTTAGCATCTCACAGGTGAATTGTATTTTCTTAATAAGTTTAAGTTAGCAAACTATAACCCAAAAAATGTTAGGTAGATGTTCTTGTAAGTTGGATAATGCGGTGTCCTAGGTTTTTAGTTTTATAAGTATAAGTAGGGTATGCATGAAAGTTAGGATGAGGAGTTAAACTAAATACAGGATGGAGACGACCGTCGGTAGCTGCGGTTCGACTGTCCCTTTCCTTTGAGCGGCCCCTCAATGTTTTGGGAACGGGCGGAGGACATTGTCTCCATTAGAATGGGCTCCCTTGTGATGCTGATGCGCGTTGGTCTCCACTCCTTGAATTCCACTCCCCACCAGAGGTCGAGTGTTTAGTTCCCCTTTCGATCAGAAGGAAGGGAGGCTTTGATGTGCGATAGAATCTCATGGGCGAACTGTATTTATGTTAGTGAGTTTTATTTAGCAAAGTAGGTTGTGACACTGGCAGACTGGACTGTCAAACTTTCTAGACCATCAGAAAATTTGCAATTTTTTTACCTAGTTAATAGGTGATGTTGGTGTGATAAGTACATCAATCAATTCTGGAGATGGATAGGCCAGCGAAAGGGGTTGGAGGTGCGCCGTTGGTTTTTTTAACACCATGTGTGCATATCCTGACGGACTGCATACTTGTTGTTAAATAAATTTTTCTCTTTTTGGTGGTCTAGAAAATTGACAGGCTTGTCTCCATCAAAACGGGGGCCCTTGAGATGTTGAGGCAGTTTGGACTCTACTCCTTAAATCCCTAGAGCCATAGCGATGTTCCTGAACAGGAGTGGACCCTGTGCTTTAGCATCTCACAGGTGAATTGTATTTTCTTAATAAGTTTAAGTTAGCAAACTATAACCCAAAAAATGTTAGGTAGATGTTCTTGTAAGTTGGATAATGCGGTGTCCTAGGTTTTTATCTTTATAAGTATAAGTAGGGTATGCATGAAAGTTAGGATGAGGAGTTAAACTAAATACAGGATGGAGACGACCGTCGGTAGCTGCGGTTCGACTGTCCCTTTCCTTTGAGCGGCCCCTCAATGTTTTGGGAACGGGCGGAGGACATTGTCTCCATTAGAATGGGCTCCCTTGTGATGCTGATGCGCGTTGGTCTCCACTCCTTGAATTCCACTCCCCACCAGAGGTCGAGTGTTGAGTTCCCCTTTCCATCAGAAGGATGGGAGGCTTTGATGTGCGATAGAATCTCATGGGCGAACTGTATTTATGTTAGTGAGTTTTATTTAGCAAAGTAGGTTGTGACACTGGCAGACTGGACTGTCAAACTTTGTAGACCATCAGAAAATTTGCAATTTTTTTACCTAGTTAATAGGTGATGTTGGTGTGATAAGTACATCAATCAATTCTGGAGATGGATAGGCCGGCGAAAGGGGTTGGAGGTGCGCCGTTGGTTTTTTTAACACCATGTGTGCATATCCTGACGGACTGCATACTTGTTGTTAAATAAATTTTTCTCTTTTTGGTGGTCTAGAAAATTGACAGGCTTGTCTCCATCAAAACGGGGGCCCTTGAGATGTTGAGGCAGTTTGGACTCTACTCCTTAAATCCCTGGAGCCATAGCGATGTTCCTGAACAGGAGTGGACCCTGTGCTTTAGCATCTCACAGGTGAATTGTATTTTCTTAATAAGTTTAAGTTAGCGAAGTATACCCCAAAAAATGTTAGGTAGATGTTTTTGTAAGTTGGATAATGCGGTGTCCTATGTTTTTATTTTTATAAGTATAAGTAGGGTATGCATGAAAGTTAGGATGAGGAGTTAAACTAAATACAGGATGGAGACGACCGTCGGTAGCTGCGGTTCGACTGTCCCTTTCCTTTGAGCGGCCCCTCAATGTTTTGGGAACGGGCGGAGGACATTGTCTCCATTAGAATGGGCTCCCTTGTGACGCTGATGCGCGTTGGTCTCCACTCCTTGAATTCCACTCCCCACCAGAGGTCGAGTGTTGAGTTCCCCTTTCCATCAGAAGGAAGGGAGGCTTTGATGTGCGATAGAATCTCATGGGCGAACTGTATTTATGTTAGTGAGTTTTATTTAGCAAAGTAGGTTGTGACACTGGCAGACTGGACTGTCAAGCTTTGTAGACCATCAGAAAATTTGCAATTTTTTTACCTAGTTAATAGGTGATGTTGGTGTGATAAGTACATCAATCAATTCTGGAGATGGATAGGCCGGCGAAAGGGGTTGGAGGTGCGCCGTTGGTTTTTTTAACACCATGTGTGCATATCCTGACGGACTGCATACTTGTTGTTAAATAAATTTTTCTCTTTTTGGTGGTCTAGAAAATTGACAGGCTTGTCTCCATCAAAACGGGGGCCCTTGAGATGTTGAGGCAGTTTGGACTCTACTCCTTAAATCCCTGGAGCCATAGCGATGTTCCTGAACAGGAGTGGACCCTGTGCTTTAGCATCTCACAGGTGAATTGTATTTTCTTAATAAGTTTAAGTTAGCGAAATATACCCCCAAAAAATGTTAGGTAGATG
Organism: Eleutherodactylus coqui; assembly: GCF_035609145.1. Taxonomy (NCBI): domain Eukaryota; kingdom Metazoa; phylum Chordata; class Amphibia; order Anura; family Eleutherodactylidae; genus Eleutherodactylus; species Eleutherodactylus coqui. The sequence continues at coordinate 82,643,901 of NC_089840.1, read as the reverse complement.
TTTTTGTAAGTTGGATAATGCGGTGTCCTATGTTTTTATTTTTATTAGTATAAGTAGGGTATGCATGAAAGTTAGGATGAGTAGTTAAACTAAATACAGGATGGAGACGACCGTCGGTAGCTGCGGTTCGACTGTCCCTTTCCTTTGAGCGGCCCCTCAATGTTTTGGGAACGGGCGGAGGACATTGTCTCCATTAGAATGGGCTCCCTTGTGACGCTGATGCGCGTTGGTCTCCACTCCTTGAATTCCACTCCCCACCAGAGGTCGAGTGTTGAGTTCCCCTTTCCATCAGAAGGAAGGGAGGCTTTGATGTGCGATAGAATCTCATGGGCGAACTGTATTTATGTTAGTGAGTTTTATATAGCAAAGTAGGTTGTGACACTGGCAGACTGGACTGTCAAACTTTGTAGACCATCAGAAAATTTGCAATTTTTTTACCTAGTTAATAGGTGATGTTGGTGTGATAAGTACATCAATCAATTCTGGAGATGGATAGGCCGGCGAAAGGGGTTGGAGGTGCGCCGTTGGTTTTTTTAACACCATGTGTGCATATCCTGACGGACTGCATACTTGTTGTTAAATAAATTTTTCTCTTTTTGGTGGTCTAGAAAATTGACAGGCTTGTCTCCATCAAAACGGGGGCCTTTGAGATGTTGAGGCAGTTTGGACTCTACTCCTTAAATCCCTAGAGCCATAGCGATGTTCCTGAACAGGAGTGGACCCTGTGCTTTAGCATCTCACAGGTGAATTGTATTTTCTTAATAAGTTTAAGTTAGCGAAGTATACCCCAAAAAATGTTAGGTAGATGTTTTTGTAAGTTGGATAATGCGGTGTCCTAGGTTTTTATTTTTATAAGTATAAGTAGGGTATGCATGAAAGTTAGGATGAGGAGTTAAACTAAATACAGGATGGAGACGACCGTCGGTAGCTGCGGTTCGACTGTCCCTTTCCTTTGAGCGGCCCCTCAATGTTTTGGGAACGGGCGGAGGACATTGTCTCCATTAGAATGGGCTCCCTTGTGATGCTGATGCGCGTTGGTCTCCACTCCTTGAATTCCACTCCCCACCAGAGGTCGAGTGTTGAGTTCCCCTTTCCATCAGAAGGAAGGGAGGCTTTGATGTGCGATAGAATCTCATGGGCGAACTGTATTTATGTTAGTGAGTTTTATTTAGCAAAGTAGGTTGTGACACTGGCAGAGTGGACTGTCAAACTTTCTAGACCATCAGAAAATTTGCAATTTTTTTACCTAGTTAATAGGTGATGTTGGTGTGATAAGTACATCAATCAATTCTGGAGATGGATAGGCCGGCGAAAGGGGTTGGAGGTGCGCCGTTGGTTTTTTTAACACCATGTGTGCATATCCTGACGGACTGCATACTTGTTGTTAAATAAATTTTTCTCTTTTTGGTGGTCTAGAAAATTGACAGGCTTATCTCCATCAAAACGGGGGTCCTTGAGATGTTGAGGCAGTTTGGACTCTACTCCTTAAATCCCTAGAGCCATAGCGATGTTCCTGAACAGGAGTGGACCCTGTGCTTTAGCATCTCACAGGTGAATTGTATTTTCTTAATAAGTTTAAGTTAGCAAACTATAACCCAAAAAATGTTAGGTAGATGTTCTTGTAAGTTGGATAATGCGGTGTCCTAGGTTTTTATTTTTATAAGTATAAGTAGGGTATGCATGAAAGTTAGGATGAGGAGTTAAACTAAATACAGGATGGAGACGACCGTCGGTAGCTGCGGTTCGACTGTCCCTTTCCTTTGAGCGGCCCCTCAATGTTTTGGGAACGGGCGGAGGACATTGTCTCCATTAGAATGGGCTCCTTTGTGATGCTGATGCGCGTTGGTCTCCACTCCTTGAATTCCACTCCCCACCAGAGGTCGAGTGTTGAGTTCCCCTTTCCATCAGAAGGAAGGGAGGCTTTGATCTGCGATAGAATCTCATGGGCGAACTGTATTTATGTTAGTGAGTTTTATTTAGCAAAGTAGGTTGTGACACTGGCAGACTTGGACTGTCAAACGTACTAGACCATCAGAAAATTTGCAATTTTTTACCTAGTTAATAGGTGATGTTGGTGTGATAAGTACATCAATCAATTCTGGAGATGGATAGGCCGGCGAAAGGGGTTGGAGGTGCGCCGTTGGTTTTTTTAACATCATGTGTGCATATCCTGACGGACTGCATACTTGTTGTTAAATAAATTTTTCTCTTTTTGGTGGTCTAGAAAATTGACAGGCTTGTCTCCATCAAAACGGGGGCCCTTGAGATGTTGAGGCAGTTTGGACTCTACTCCTTATATCCCTAGAGCCATAGCGATGTTCCTGAACAGGAGTGGACCCTGTGCTTTAGCACCTCACAGGTGAATTGTATTTTCTTAATAAGTTTAAGTTAGCAAACTATAACCCAAAAAATGTTAGGTAGATGTTCTTGTAAGTTGGATAATGCGGTGTCCTAGGTTTTTAGTTTTATAAGTATAAGTAGGGTATGCATGAAAGTTAGGATGAGTTAAACTAAATACAGGATGGAGACGACCGTCGGTAGCTGTGGTTCGACTGTCCCTTTCCTTTGAGCGGCCCCTCAATGTTTTGGGAACGGGCGGAGGACATTGTCTCCATTAGAATGGGCTCCCTTGTGATGCTGATGCGCGTTGGTCTCCACTCCTTGAATTCCACTCCCCACCAGAGGTCGAGTGTTGAGTTCCCCTTTCCATCAGAAGGAAGGGAGGCTTTGATGTGCGATAGAATCTCATGGGCGAACTGTATTTATGTTAGTGAGTTTTATTTAGCAAAGTAGGTTGTGACACTGGCAGACTGGACTGTCAAACTTTGTAGACCATCAGAAAATTTGCAATTTTTTTACCTAGTTAATAGGTGATGTTGGTGTGATAAGTACATCAATCAATTCTGGAGATGGATAGGCCGGCGAAAGGGGTTGGAGGTGCGCCGTTGGTTTTTTTTAACACCATGTGTGCATATCCTGACGGACTGCATACTTGTTGTTAAATACATTTTTCTCTTTTTGGTGGTCTAGAAAATTGACAGGCTTGTCTCCATCAAAACAGGGGCCCTTGAGATGTTGAGGCAGTTTGGACTCTACTCCTTAAATCCCTAGAGCCATAGCGATGTTCCTGAACAGGAGTGGACCCTGTGCTTTAGCATCTCACAGGTGAATTGTATTTTCTTAATAAGTTTAAGTTAGCGAAGTATACCCCAAAAAATGTTAGGTAGATGTTTTTGTAAGTTGGATAATGCGGTGTCCTAGGTTTTTATTTTTATAAGTATAAGTAGGGTATGCATGAAAGTTAGGATGAGGAGTTAAACTAAATACAGGATGGAGACGACCGTCGGTAGCTGCGGTTCGACTGTCCCTTTCCTTTGAGCGGCCCCTCAATGTTTTGGGAACGGGCGGAGGACATTGTCTCCATTAGAATGGGCTCCCTTGTGATGCTGATGCGCGTTGGTCTCCACTCCTTGAATTCCACTCCCCACCAGAGGTCGAGTGTTGAGTTCCCCTTTCCATCAGAAGGAAGGGAGGCTTTGATGTGCGATAGAATCTCATGGGCGAACTGTATTTATGTTAGTGAGTTTTATTTAGCAAAGTAGGTTGTGACACTGGCAGACTGGACTGTCAAACTTTCTAGACCATCAGAAAATTTGCAATTTTTTTACCTAGTTAATAGGTGATGTTGGTGTGATAAGTACATCAATCAATTCTGGAGATGGATAGGCCAGCGAAAGGGGTTGGAGGTGCGCCGTTGGTTTTTTTAACACCATGTGTGCATATCCTGACGGACTGCATACTTGTTGTTAAATAAATTTTTCTCTTTTTGGTGGTCTAGAAAATTGACAGGCTTGTCTCCATCAAAACGGGGGCCCTTGAGATGTTGAGGCAGTTTGGACTCTACTCCTTAAATCCCTAGAGCCATAGCGATGTTCCTGAACAGGAGTGGACCCTGTGCTTTAGCATCTCACAGGTGAATTGTATTTTCTTAATAAGTTTAAGTTAGCAAACTATACCCCAAAAAATGTTAGGTAGATGTTTTTGTAAGTTGGATAATGCGGTGTCCTAGGTTTTTATTTTTATAAGTATAAGTAGGGTATGCATGAAAGTTAGGATGAGGAGTTAAACTAAATACAGGATGGAGACGACCGTCGGTAGCTGCGGTTCGACTGTCCCTTTCCTTTGAGCGGCCCCTCAATGTTTTGGGAACGGGCGGAGGACATTGTCTCCATTAGAATGGGCTCCCTTGTGATGCTGATGCGCGTTGGTCTCCACTCCTTGAATTCCACTCCCCACCAGAGGTCGAGTGTTGAGTTCCCCTTTCCATCAGAAGGAAGGGAGGCTTTGATGTGCGATAGAATCTCATGGGCGAACTGTATTTATGTTAGTGAGTTTTATTTAGCAAAGTAGGTTGTGACACTGGCAGACTGGACTGTCAAACTTTCTAGACCATCAGAAAATTTGCAATTTTTTTACCTAGTTAATAGGTGATGTTGGTGTGATAAGTACATCAATCAATTCTGGAGATGGATAGGCCAGCGAAAGGGGTTGGAGGTGCGCCGTTGGTTTTTTTAACACCATGTGTGCATATCCTGACGGACTGCATACTTGTTGTTAAATACATTTTTCTCTTTTTGGTGGTCTAGAAAATTGACAGGCTTGTCTCCATCAAAACGGGGGCCCTTGAGATGTTGAGGCAGTTTGGACTCTACTCCTTAAATCCCTAGAGCCATAGCGATGTTCCTGAACAGGAGTGGACCCTGTGCTTTAGCATCTCACAGGTGAATTGTATTTTCTTAATAAGTTTAAGTTAGCGAAGTATACCCCAAAAAATGTTAGGTAGATGTTTTTGTAAGTTGGATAATGCGGTGTCCTAGGTTTTTATTTTTATAAGTATAAGTAGGGTATGCATGAAAGTTAGGATGAGGAGTTAAACTAAATACAGGATGGAGACGACCGTCGGTAGCTGCGGTTCGACTGTCCCTTTCCTTTGAGCGGCCCCTCAATGTTTTGGGAACGGGCGGAGGACATTGTCTCCATTAGAATGGGCTCCCTTGTGATGCTGATGCGCGTTGGTCTCCACTCCTTGAATTCCACTCCCCACCAGAGGTCGAGTGTTGAGTTCCCCTTTCCATCAGAAGGAAGGGAGGCTTTGATGTGCGATAGAATCTCATGGGCGAACTGTATTTATGTTAGTGAGTTTTATTTAGCAAAGTAGGTTGTGACACTGGCAGACTGGACTGTCAAACTTTCTAGACCATCAGAAAATTTGCAATTTTTTTACCTAGTTAATAGGTGATGTTGGTGTGATAAGTACATCAATCAATTCTGGAGATGGATAGGCCAGCGAAAGGGGTTGGAGGTGCGCCGTTGGTTTTTTTAACACCATGTGTGCATATCCTGACGGACTGCATACTTGTTGTTAAATAAATTTTTCTCTTTTTGGTGGTCTAGAAAATTGACAGGCTTGTCTCCATCAAAACGGGGGCCCTTGAGATGTTGAGGCAGTTTGGACTCTACTCCTTAAATCCCTAGAGCCATAGCGATGTTCCTGAACAGGAGTGGACCCTGTGCTTTAGCATCTCACAGGTGAATTGTATTTTCTTAATAAGTTTAAGTTAGCAAACTATACCCCAAAAAATGTTAGGTAGATGTTTTTGTAAGTTGGATAATGCGGTGTCCTAGGTTTTTATTTTTATAAGTATAAGTAGGGTATGCATGAAAGTTAGGATGAGGAGTTAAACTAAATACAGGATGGAGACGACCGTCGGTAGCTGCGGTTCGACTGTCCCTTTCCTTTGAGCGGCCCCTCAATGTTTTGGGAACGGGCGGAGGACATTGTCTCCATTAGAATGGGCTCCCTTGTGATGCTGATGCGCGTTGGTCTCCACTCCTTGAATTCCACTCCCCACCAGAGGTCGAGTGTTGAGTTCCCCTTTCCATCAGAAGGAAGGGAGGCTTTGATGTGCGATAGAATCTCATGGGCGAACTGTATTTATGTTAGTGAGTTTTATTTAGCAAAGTAGGTTGTGACACTGGCAGACTGGACTGTCAAACTTTCTAGACCATCAGAAAATTTGCAATTTTTTTACCTAGTTAATAGGTGATGTTGGTGTGATAAGTACATCAATCAATTCTGGAGATGGATAGGCCAGCGAAAGGGGTTGGAGGTGCGCCGTTGGTTTTTTTAACACCATGTGTGCATATCCTGACGGACTGCATACTTGTTGTTAAATAAATTTTTCTCTTTTTGGTGGTCTAGAAAATTGACAGGCTTGTCTCCATCAAAACGGGGGCCCTTGAGATGTTGAGGCAGTTTGGACTCTACTCCTTAAATCCCTAGAGCCATAGCGATGTTCCTGAACAGGAGTGGACCCTGTGCTTTAGCATCTCACAGGTGAATTGTATTTTCTTAATAAGTTTAAGTTAGCAAACTATACCCCAAAAAATGTTAGGTAGATGTTTTTGTAAGTTGGATAATGCGGTGTCCTAGGTTTTTATTTTTATAAGTATAAGTAGGGTATGCATGAAAGTTAGGATGAGGAGTTAAACTAAATACAGGATGGAGACGACCGTCGGTAGCTGCGGTTCGACTGTCCCTTTCCTTTGAGCGGCCCCTCAATGTTTTGGGAACGGGCGGAGGACATTGTCTCCATTAGAATGGGCTCCCTTGTGATGCTGATGCGCGTTGGTCTCCACTCCTTGAATTCCACTCCCCACCAGAGGTCGAGTGTTGAGTTCCCCTTTCCATCAGAAGGAAGGGAGGCTTTGATGTGCGATAGAATCTCATGGGCGAACTGTATTTATGTTAGTGAGTTTTATTTAGCAAAGTAGGTTGTGACACTGGCAGACTGGACTGTCAAACTTTCTAGACCATCAGAAAATTTGCAATTTTTTTACCTAGTTAATAGGTGATGTTGGTGTGATAAGTACATCAATCAATTCTGGAGATGGATAGGCCAGCGAAAGGGGTTGGAGGTGCGCCGTTGGTTTTTTTAACACCATGTGTGCATATCCTGACGGACTGCATACTTGTTGTTAAATAAATTTTTCTCTTTTTGGTGGTCTAGAAAATTGACAGGCTTGTCTCCATCAAAACGGGGGCCCTTGAGATGTTGAGGCAGTTTGGACTCTACTCCTTAAATCCCTAGAGCCATAGCGATGTTCCTGAACAGGAGTGGACCCTGTGCTTTAGCATCTCACAGGTGAATTGTATTTTCTTAATAAGTTTAAGTTAGCAAACTATACCCCAAAAAATGTTAGGTAGATGTTTTTGTAAGTTGGATAATGCGGTGTCCTAGGTTTTTATTTTTATAAGTATAAGTAGGGTATGCATGAAAGTTAGGATGAGGAGTTAAACTAAATACAGGATGGAGACGACCGTCGGTAGCTGCGGTTCGACTGTCCCTTTCCTTTGAGCGGCCCCTCAATGTTTTGGGAACGGGCGGAGGACATTGTCTCCATTAGAATGGGCTCCCTTGTGATGCTGATGCGCGTTGGTCTCCACTCCTTGAATTCCACTCCCCACCAGAGGTCGAGTGTTGAGTTCCCCTTTCCATCAGAAGGAAGGGAGGCTTTGATGTGCGATATAATCTCATGGGCGAACTGTATTTATGTTAGTGAGTTTTATTTAGCAAAGTAGGTTGTGACACTGGCAGACTGGACTGTCAAACTTTCTAGACCATCAGAAAATTTGCAATTTTTTTACCTAGTTAATAGGTGATGTTGGTGTGATAAGTACATCAATCAATTCTGGAGATGGATAGGCCAGCGAAAGGGGTTGGAGGTGCGCCGTTGGTTTTTTTAACACCATGTGTGCATATCCTGACGGACTGCATACTTGTTGTTAAATAAATTTTTCTCTTTTTGGTGGTCTAGAAAATTGACAGGCTTGTCTCCATCAAAACGGGGGCCCTTGAGATGTTGAGGCAGTTTGGACTCTACTCCTTAAATCCCTAGAGCCATAGCGATGTTCCTGAACAGGAGTGGACCCTGTGCTTTAGCATCTCACAGGTGAATTGTATTTTCTTAATAAGTTTAAGTTAGCAAACTATAACCCAAAAAATGTTAGGTAGATGTTCTTGTAAGTTGGATAATGCGGTGTCCTAGGTTTTTATTTTTATAAGTATAAGTAGGGTATGCATGAAAGTTAGGATGAGGAGTTAAACTAAATACAGGATGGAGACGACCGTCGGTAGCTGCGGTTCGACTGTCCCTTTCCTTTGAGCAGCCCCTCAATGTTTTGGGAACGGGCGGAGGACATTGTCTCCATTAGAATGGGCTCCCTTGTGATGCTGATGCGCGTTGGTCTCCACTCCTTGAATTCCACTCCCCACCAGAGGTCGAGTGTTGAGTTCCCCTTTCCATCAGAAGGAAGGGAGGCTTTGATGTGCGATAGAATCTCATGGGCGAACTGTATTTATGTTAGTGAGTTTTATTTAGCAAAGTAGGTTGTGACACTGGCAGACTGGACTGTCAAACTTTGTAGACCATCAGAAAATTTGCAATTTTTTTACCTAGTTAATAGGTGATGTTGGTGTGATAAGTACATCAATCAATTCTGGAGATGGATAGGCCGGCGAAAGGGGTTGGAGGTGCGCCGTTGGTTTTTTTAACACCATGTGTGCATATCCTGACGGACTGCATACTTGTTGTTAAATACATTTTTCTCTTTTTGGTGGTCTAGAAAATTGACAGGCTTGTCTCCATCAAAACAGGGGCCCTTGAGATGTTGAGGCAGTTTGGACTCTACTCCTTAAATCCCTAGAGCCATAGCGATGTTCCTGAACAGGAGTGGACCCTGTGCTTTAGCATCTCACAGGTGAATTGTATTTTCTTAATAAGTTTAAGTTAGCAAACTATAACCCAAAAAATGTTAGGTAGATGTTCTTGTAAGTTGGATAATGCGGTGTCCTAGGTTTTTAGTTTTATAAGTATAAGTAGGGTATGCATGAAAGTTAGGATGAGGAGTTAAACTAAATACAGGATGGAGACGACCGTCGGTAGCTGCGGTTCGACTGTCCCTTTCCTTTGAGCGGCCCCTCAATGTTTTGGGAACGGGCGGAGGACATTGTCTCCATTAGAATGGGCTCCCTTGTGATGCTGATGCGCGTTGGTCTCCACTCCTTGAATTCCACTCCCCACCAGAGGTCGAGTGTTGAGTTCCCCTTTCCATCAGAAGGAAGGGAGGCTTTGATGTGCGATAGAATCTCATGGGCGAACTGTATTTATGTTAGTGAGTTTTATTTAGCAAAGTAGGTTGTGACACTGGCAGACTGGACTGTCAAACTTTGTAGACCATCAGAAAATTTGCAATTTTTTTACCTAGTTAATAGGTGATGTTGGTGTGATAAGTACATCAATCAATTCTGGAGATGGATAGGCCGGCGAAAGGGGTTGGAGGTGCGCCGTTGGTTTTTTTAACACCATGTGTGCATATCCTGACGGACTGCATACTTGTTGTTAAATACATTTTTCTCTTTTTGGTGGTCTAGAAAATTGACAGGCTTGTCTCCATCAAAACAGGGGCCCTTGAGATGTTGAGGCAGTTTGGACTCTACTCCTTAAATCCCTAGAGCCATAGCGATGTTCCTGAACAGGAGTGGACCCTGTGCTTTAGCATCTCACAGGTGAATTGTATTTTCTTAATAAGTTTAAGTTAGCGAAGTATACCCCAAAAAATGTTAGGTAGATGTTTTTGTAAGTTGGATAATGCGGTGTCCTAGGTTTTTATTTTTATAAGTATAAGTAGGGTATGCATAAAAGTTAGGATGAGGAGTTAAACTAAATACAGGATGGAGACGACCGTCGGTAGCTGCGGTTCGACTGTCCCTTTCCTTTGAGCGGCCCCTCAATGTTTTGGGAACGGGCAGAGGACATTGTCTCCATTAGAATGGGCTCCCTTGTGATGCTGATGCGCGTTGGTCTCCACTCCTTGAATTCCACTCCCCACCAGAGGTCGAGTGTTGAGTTCCCCTTTCCATCAGAAGGATGGGAGGCTTTGATGTGCGATAGAATCTCATGGGCGGACTGTATTTATGTTAGTGAGTTTTATTTAGCAAAGTAGGTTGTGACACTGGCAGACTGGACTGTCAAACTTTCTAGACCATCAGAAAATTTGCAATTTTTTTACCTAGTTAATAGGTGATGTTGGTGTGATAAGTACATCAATCAATTCTGGAGATGGATAGGCCGGCGAAAGGGGTTGGAGGTGCGCCGTTGGTTTTTTTTAACACCATGTGCATATCCTGACGGACTGCATACTTGTTGTTAAATAAATTTTTCTCTTTTTGGTGGTCTAGAAAATTGACAGGCTTGTCTCCATCAAAACGGGGGCCCTTGAGATGCTGAGGCAGTTTGGACTCTACTCCTTAAATCCCTGGAGCCATAGCGATGTTCCTGAACAGGAGTGGACCCTGTGCTTTAGCATCTCACAGGTGAATTGTATTTTCTTAATAAGTTTAAGTTAGCAAACTATAACCCAAAAAATGTTAGGTAGATGTTCTTGTAAGTTGGATAATGCGGTGTCCTAGGTTTTTAGTTTTATAAGTATAAGTAGGGTATGCATGAAAGTTAGGATGAGGAGTTAAACTAAATACAGGATGGAGACGACCGTCGGTAGCTGCGGTTCGACTGTCCCTTTCCTTTGAGCGGCCCCTCAATGTTTTGGGAACGGGCGGAGGACATTGTCTCCATTAGAATGGGCTCCCTTGTGATGCTGATGCGCGTTGGTCTCCACTCCTTGAATTCCACTCCCCACCAGAGGTCGAGTGTTGAGTTCCCCTTTCCATCAGAAGGAAGGGAGGCTTTGATGTGCGATATAATCTCATGGGCGAACTGTATTTATGTTAGTGAGTTTTATTTAGCAAAGTAGGTTGTGACACTGGCAGACTGGACTGTCAAACTTTCTAGACCATCAGAAAATTTGCAATTTTTTTACCTAGTTAATAGGTGATGTTGGTGTGATAAGTACATCAATCAATTCTGGAGATGGATAGGCCGGCGAAAGGGGTTGGAGGTGCGCCGTTGGTTTTTTTTAACACCATGTGTGCATATCCTGACGGACTGCATACTTGTTGTTAAATACATTTTTCTCTTTTTGGTGGTCTAGAAAATTGACAGGCTTGTCTCCATCAAAACAGGGGCCCTTGAGATGTTGAGGCAGTTTGGACTCTACTCCTTAAATCCCTAGAGCCATAGCGATGTTCCTGAACAGGAGTGGACCCTGTGCTTTAGCATCTCACAGGTGAATTGTATTTTCTTAATAAGTTTAAGTTAGCGAATTATACCCCAAAAAATGTTAGGTAGATGTTTTTGTAAGTTGGATAATGCGGTGTCCTAGGTTTTTATTTTTATAAGTATAAGTAGGGTATGCATGAAAGTTAGGATGAGGAGTTAAACTAAATACAGGATGGAGACGACCGTCGGTAGCTGCGGTTCAACTGTCCCTTTCCTTTGAGCGGCCCCTCAATGTTTTGGGAACGGGCGGAGGACATTGTCTCCATTAGAATGGGCTCCCTTGTGATGCTGATGCGCGTTGGTCTCCACTCCTTGAATTCCACTCCCCACCAGAGGTCGAGTGTTGAGTTCCCCTTTCCATCAGAAGGAAGGGAGGCTTTGATGTGCGATAGAATCTCATGGGCGAACTGTATTTATGTTAGTGAGTTTTATTTAGCAAAGTAGGTTGTGACACTGGCAGACTGGACTGTCAAACTTTCTAGACCATCAGAAAATTTGCAATTTTTTTACCTAGTTAATAGGTGATGTTGGTGTGATAAGTACATCAATCAATTCTGGAGATGGATAGGCCAGCGAAAGGGGTTGGAGGTGCGCCGTTGGTTTTTTTAACACCATGTGTGCATATCCTGACGGACTGCATACTTGTTGTTAAATAAATTTTTCTCTTTTTGGTGGTCTAGAAAATTGACAGGCTTGTCTCCATCAAAACGGGGGCCCTTGAGATGTTGAGGCAGTTTGGACTCTACTCCTTAAATCCCTAGAGCCATAGCGATGTTCCTGAACAGGAGTGGACCCTGTGCTTTAGCATCTCACAGGTGAATTGTATTTTCTTAATAAGTTTAAGTTAGCAAACTATAACCCAAAAAATGTTAGGTAGATGTTTTTGTAAGTTGGATAATGCGGTGTCCTAGGTTTTTATTTTTATAAGTATAAGTAGGGTATGCATGAAAGTTAGGATGAGGCGTTAAACTAAATACAGGATGGAGACGACCGTCGGTAGCTGCGGTTCGACTGTCCCTTTCCTTTGAGCGGCCCCTCAATGTTTTGGGAACGGGCAGAGGACATTGTCTCCATTAGAATGGGCTCCCTTGTGATGCTGATGCGCGTTGGTCTCCACTCCTTGAATTCCACTCCCCACCAGAGGTCGAGTGTTGAGTTCCCCTTTCCATCAGAAGGATGGGAGGCTTTGATGTGCGATAGAATCTCATGGGCGGACTGTATTTTTGTTAGTGAGTTTTATTTAGCAAAGTAGGTTGTGACACTGGCAGACTGGACTGTCAAACTTTCTAGACCATCAGAAAATTTGCAATTTTTTTACCTAGTTAATAGGTGATGTTGGTGTGATAAGTACATCAATCAATTCTGGAGATGGATAGGCCGGCGAAAGGGGTTGGAGGTGCGCCGTTGGTTTTTTTAACACCATGTGCATATCCTGACGGACTGCATACTTGTTGTTAAATAAATTTTTCTCTTTTTGGTGGTCTAGAAAATTGACAGGCTTGTCTCCATCAAAACGGGGGCCCTTGAGATGCTGAGGCAGTTTGGACTCTACTCCTTAAATCCCTGGAGCCATAGCGATGTTCCTGAACAGGAGTGGACCCTGTGCTTTAGCATCTCACAGGTGAATTGTATTTTCTTAATAAGTTTAAGTTAGCAAACTATAACCCAAAAAATGTTAGGTAGATGTTCTTGTAAGTTGGATAATGCGGTGTCCTAGGTTTTTAGTTTTATAAGTATAAGTAGGGTATGCATGAAAGTTAGGATGAGGAGTTAAACTAAATACAGGATGGAGACGACCGTCGGTAGCTGCGGTTCGACTGTCCCTTTCCTTTGAGCGGCCCCTCAATGTTTTGGGAACGGGCGGAGGACATTGTCTCCATTAGAATGGGCTCCCTTGTGATGCTGATGCGCGTTGGTCTCCACTCCTTGAATTCCACTCCCCACCAGAGGTCGAGTGTTGAGTTCCCCTTTCCATCAGAAGGATGGGAGGCTTTGATGTGCGATAGAATCTCATGGGCGGACTGTATTTATGTTAGTGAGTTTTATTTAGCAAAGTAGGTTGTGACACTGGCAGACTGGACTGTCAAACTTTCTAGACCATCAGAAAATTTGCAATTTTTTTACCTAGTTAATAGGTGATGTTGGTGTGATAAGTACATCAATCAATTCTGGAGATGGATAGGCCGGCGAAAGGGGTTGGAGGTGCGCCGTTGGTTTTTTTAACACCATGTGTGCATATCCTGACGGACTGCATACTTGTTGTTAAATAAATTTTTCTCCTTTTGGTGGTCTAGAAAATTGACAGGCTTGTCTCCATCAAAACGGGGGCCCTTGAGATGTTGAGGCAGTTTGGACTCTACTCCTTAAATCCGTAGAGCCATAGCGATGTTCCTGAACAGGAGTGGACCCTGTGCTTTAGCATCTCACAGGAGAATTGTATTTTCTTAATAAGTTTAAGTTAGCAAACTATAACCCAAGAAATGTTAGGTAGATGTTCTTGTAAGTTGGATAATGCGGTGTCCTAGGTTTTTATTTTTATAAGTATAAGTAGGGTATGCATGAAAGTTAGGATGAGGAGTTAAACTAAATACAGGATGGAGACGACCGTCGGTAGCTGCGGTTCGACTGTCCCTTTCCTTTGAGCGGCCCCTCAATGTTTTGGGAACGGGCGGAGGACATTGTCTCCATTAGAATGGGCTCCCTTGTGATGCTGATGCGCGTTGGTCTCCACTCCTTGAATTCCACTCCCCACCAGAGGTCGAGTGTTGAGTTCCCCTTTCCATCAGAAGGAAGGGAGGCTTTGATGTGCGATAGAATCTCATGGGCGAACTGTATTTATGTTAGTGAGTTTTATTTAGCAAAGTAGGTTGTGACACTGGCAGACTGGACTGTCAAACTTTCTAGACCATCAGAAAATTTGCAATTTTTTTACCTAGTTAATAGGTGATGTTGGTGTGATAAGTACATCAATCAATTCTGGAGATGGATAGGCCGGCGAAAGGGGTTGGAGGTGCGCCGTTGGTTTTTTTTAACACCATGTGTGCATATCCTGACGGACTACATACTTGTTGTTAAATACATTTTTCTCTTTTTGGTGGTCTAGAAAATTGACAGGCTTGTCTCCATCAAAACAGGGGCCCTTGAGATGTTGAGGCAGTTTGGACTCTACTCCTTAAATCCCTAGAGCCATAGCGATGTTCCTGAACAGGAGTGGACCCTGTGCTTTAGCATCTCACAGGTGAATTGTATTTTCTTAATAAGTTTAAGTTAGCGAAGTATACCCCAAAAAATGTTAGGTAGATGTTTTTGTAAGTTGGATAATGCGGTGTCCTAGGTTTTTATTTTTATAAGTATAAGTAGGGTATGCATGAAAGTTAGGATGAGGAGTTAAACTAAATACAGGATGGAGACGACCGTCGGTAGCTGCGGTTCGACTGTCCCTTTCCTTTGAGCGGCCCCTCAATGTTTTGGGAACGGGCGGAGGACATTGTCTCCATTAGAATGGGCTCCCTTGTGATGCTGATGCGCGTTGGTCTCCACTCCTTGAATTCCACTCCCCACCAGAGGTCGAGTGTTGAGTTCCCCTTTCCATCAGAAGGAAGGGAGGCTTTGATGTGCGATAGAATCTCATGGGCGAACTGTATTTATGTTAGTGAGTTTTATTTAGCAAAGTAGGTTGTGACACTGGCAGACTGGACTGTCAAACTTTGTAGACCATCAGAAAATTTGCAATTTTTTTACCTAGTTAATAGGTGATGTTGGTGTGATAAGTACATCAATCAATTCTGGAGATGGATAGGCCGGCGAAAGGGGTTGGAGGTGCGCCGTTGGTTTTTTTAACACCATGTGTGCATATCCTGACGGACTGCATACTTGTTGTTAAATACATTTTTCTCTTTTTGGTGGTCTAGAAAATTGACAGGCTTGTCTCCATCAAAACAGGGGCCCTTGAGATGTTGAGGCAGTTTGGACTCTACTCCTTAAATCCCTAGAGCCATAGCGATGTTCCTGAACAGGAGTGGACCCTGTGCTTTAGCATCTCACAGGTGAATTGTATTTTCTTAATAAGTTTAAGTTAGCGAAGTATACCCCAAAAAATGTTAGGTAGATGTTTTTGTAAGTTGGATAATGCGGTGTCCTAGGTTTTTATTTTTATAAGTATAAGTAGGGTATGCATAAAAGTTAGGATGAGGAGTTAAACTAAATACAGGATGGAGACGACCGTCGGTAGCTGCGGTTCGACTGTCCCTTTCCTTTGAGCGGCCCCTCAATGTTTTGGGAACGGGCAGAGGACATTGTCTCCATTAGAATGGGCTCCCTTGTGATGCTGATGCGCGTTGGTCTCCACTCCTTGAATTCCACTCCCCACCAGAGGTCGAGTGTTGAGTTCCCCTTTCCATCAGAAGGATGGGAGGCTTTGATGTGCGATAGAATCTCATGGGCGGACTGTATTTATGTTAGTGAGTTTTATTTAGCAAAGTAGGTTGTGACACTGGCAGACTGGACTGTCAAACTTTCTAGACCATCAGAAAATTTGCAATTTTTTTACCTAGTTAATAGGTGATGTTGGTGTGATAAGTACATCAATCAATTCTGGAGATGGATAGGCCGGCGAAAGGGGTTGGAGGTGCGCCGTTGGTTTTTTTTAACACCATGTGTGCATATCCTGACGGACTGCATACTTGTTGTTAAATACATTTTTCTCTTTTTGGTGGTCTAGAAAATTGACAGGCTTGTCTCCATCAAAACAGGGGCCCTTGAGATGTTGAGGCAGTTTGGACTCTACTCCTTAAATCCCTAGAGCCATAGCGATGTTCCTGAACAGGAGTGGACCCTGTGCTTTAGCATCTCACAGGTGAATTGTATTTTCTTAATAAGTTTAAGTTAGCGAAGTATACCCCAAAAAATGTTAGGTAGATGTTTTTGTAAGTTGGATAATGCGGTGTCCTAGGTTTTTATTTTTATAAGTATAAGTAGGGTATGCATGAAAGTTAGGATGAGGAGTTAAACTAAATACAGGATGGAGACGACCGTCGGTAGCTGCGGTTCGACTGTCCCTTTCCTTTGAGCGTTCCTTTGAGCGGCCCCTCAATGTTTTGGGAACGGGCGGAGGACATTGTCTCCATTAGAATGGGCTCCCTTGTGATGCTGATGCGCGTTGGTCTCCACTCCTTGAATTCCACTCCCCACCAGAGGTCGAGTGTTGAGTTCCCCTTTCCATCAGAAGGAAGGGAGGCTTTGATGTGCGATAGAATCTCATGGGCGAACTGTATTTATGTTAGTGAGTTTTATTTAGCAAAGTAGGTTGTGACACTGGCAGACTGGACTGTCAAACTTTCTAGACCATCAGAAAATTTGCAATTTTTTTACCTAGTTAATAGGTGATGTTGGTGTGATAAGTACATCAATCAATTCTGGAGATGGATAGGCCAGCGAAAGGGGTTGGAGGTGCGCCGTTGGTTTTTTTAACACCATGTGTGCATATCCTGACGGACTGCATACTTGTTGTTAAATAAATTTTTCTCTTTTTGGTGGTCTAGAAAATTGACAGGCTTGTCTCCATCAAAACGGGGGCCCTTGAGATGTTGAGGCAGTTTGGACTCTACTCCTTAAATCCCTAGAGCCATAGCGATGTTCCTGAACAGGAGTGGACCCTGTGCTTTAGCATCTCACAGGTGAATTGTATTTTCTTAATAAGTTTAAGTTAGCAAACTATAACCCAAAAAATGTTAGGTAGATGTTTTTGTAAGTTGGATAATGCGGTGTCCTAGGTTTTTATTTTTATAAGTATAAGTAGGGTATGCATGAAAGTTAGGATGAGGAGTTAAACTAAATACAGGATGGAGACGACCGTCGGTAGCTGCGGTTCGACTGTCCCTTTCCTTTGAGCGGCCCCTCAATGTTTTGGGAACGGGCAGAGGACATTGTCTCCATTAGAATGGGCTCCCTTGTGATGCTGATGCGCGTTGGTCTCCACTCCTTGAATTCCACTCCCCACCAGAGGTCGAGTGTTGAGTTCCCCTTTCCATCAGAAGGATGGGAGGCTTTGATGTGCGATAGAATCTCATGGGCGGACTGTATTTATGTTAGTGAGTTTTATTTAGCAAAGTAGGTTGTGACACTGGCAGACTGGACTGTCAAACTTTCTAGACCATCAGAAAATTTGCAATTTTTTTACCTAGTTAATAGGTGATGTTGGTGTGATAAGTACATCAATCAATTCTGGAGATGGATAGGCCGGCGAAAGGGGTTGGAGGTGCGCCGTTGGTTTTTTTAACACCATGTGCATATCCTGACGGACTGCATACTTGTTGTTAAATAAATTTTTCTCTTTTTGGTGGTCTAGAAAATTGACAGGCTTGTCTCCATCAAAACGGGGGCCCTTGAGATGCTGAGGCAGTTTGGACTCTACTCCTTAAATCCCTGGAGCCATAGCGATGTTCCTGAACAGGAGTGGACCCTGTGCTTTAGCATCTCACAGGTGAATTGTATTTTCTTAATAAGTTTAAGTTAGCAAACTATAACCCAAAAAATGTTAGGTAGATGTTCTTGTAAGTTGGATAATGCGGTGTCCTAGGTTTTTAGTTTTATAAGTATAAGTAGGGTATGCATGAAAGTTAGGATGAGGAGTTAAACTAAACACAGGATGGAGACGATCGTCGGTAGCTGCGGTTCGACTGTCCCTTTCCTTTGAGCGGCCCCTCAATGTTTTGGGAACGGGCGGAGGACATTGTCTCCATTAGAATGGGCTCCCTTGTGATGCTGATGCGCGTTGGTCTCCACTCCTTGAATTCCACTCCCCACCAGAGGTCGAGTGTTGAGTTCCCCTTTCCATCAGAAGGATGGGAGGCTTTGATGTGCGATAGAATCTCATGGGCGGACTGTATTTATGTTAGTGAGTTTTATTTAGCAAAGTAGGTTGTGACACTGGCAGACTGGACTGTCAAACTTTCTAGACCATCAGAAAATTTGCAATTTTTTTACCTAGTTAATAGGTGATGTTGGTGTGATAAGTACATCAATCAATTCTGGAGATGGATAGGCCGGCGAAAGGGGTTGGAGGTGCGCCGTTGGTTTTTTTAACACCATGTGTGCATATCCTGACGGACTGCATACTTGTTGTTAAATAAATTTTTCTCCTTTTGGTGGTCTAGAAAATTGACAGGCTTGTCTCCATCAAAACGGGGGCCCTTGAGATGTTGAGGCAGTTTGGACTCTACTCCTTAAATCCGTAGAGCCATAGCGATGTTCCTGAACAGGAGTGGACCCTGTGCTTTAGCATCTCACAGGAGAATTGTATTTTCTTAATAAGTTTAAGTTAGCAAACTATAACCCAAGAAATGTTAGGTAGATGTTCTTGTAAGTTGGATAATGCGGTGTCCTAGGTTTTTATTTTTATAAGTATAAGTAGGGTATGCATGAAAGTTAGGATGAGGAGTTAAACTAAATACAGGATGGAGACGACCGTCGGTAGCTGCGGTTCGACTGTCCCTTTCCTTTGAGCGGCCCCTCAATGTTTTGGGAACGGGCGGAGGACATTGTCTCCATTAGAATGGGCTCCCTTGTGCTGCTGATGCGCGTTGGTCTCCACTCCTTGAATTCCACTCCCCACCAGAGGTCGAGTGTTGAGTTCCCCTTTCCATCAGAAGGAAGGGAGGCTTTGATGTGCGATAGAATCTCATGGGCGAACTGTATTTATGTTAGTGAGTTTTATTTAGCAAAGTAGGTTGTGACACTGGCAGACTGGACTGTCAAACTTTCTAGACCATCAGAAAATTTGCAATTTTTTTACCTAGTTAATAGGTGATGTTGGTGTGATAAGTACATCAATCAATTCTGGAGATGGATAGGCCGGCGAAAGGGGTTGGAGGTGCGCCGTTGGTTTTTTTTAACACCATGTGTGCATATCCTGACGGACTACATACTTGTTGTTAAATACATTTTTCTCTTTTTGGTGGTCTAGAAAATTGACAGGCTTGTCTCCATCAAAACAGGGGCCCTTGAGATGTTGAGGCAGTTTGGACTCTACTCCTTAAATCCCTAGAGCCATAGCGATGTTCCTGAACAGGAGTGGACCCTGTGCTTTAGCATCTCACAGGTGAATTGTATTTTCTTAATAAGTTTAAGTTAGCGAAGTATACCCCAAAAAATGTTAGGTAGATGTTTTTGTAAGTTGGATAATGCGGTGTCCTAGGTTTTTATTTTTATAAGTATAAGTAGGGTATGCATGAAAGTTAGGATGAGGAGTTAAACTAAATACAGGATGGAGACGACCGTCGGTAGCTGCGGTTCGACTGTCCCTTTGCTTTGAGCGGCCCCTCAATGTTTTGGGAACGGGCGGAGGACATTGTCTCCATTAGAATGGGCTCCCTTGTGATGCTGATGCGCGTTGGTCTCCACTCCTTGAATTCCACTCCCCACCAGAGGTCGAGTGTTGAGTTCCCCTTTCCATCAGAAGGAAGGGAGGCTTTGATGTGCGATAGAATCTCATGGGCGAACTGTATTTATGTTAGTGAGTTTTATTTAGCAAAGTAGGTTGTGACACTGGCAGACTGGACTGTCAAACTTTCTAGACCATCAGAAAATTTGCAATTTTTTTACCTAGTTAATAGGTGATGTTGGTGTGATAAGTACATCAATCAATTCTGGAGATGGATAGGCCAGCGAAAGGGGTTGGAGGTGCGCCGTTGGTTTTTTTAACACCATGTGTGCATATCCTGACGGACTGCATACTTGTTGTTAAATAAATTTTTCTCTTTTTGGTGGTCTAGAAAATTGACAGGCTTGTCTCCATCAAAACGGGGGCCCTTGAGATGTTGAGGCAGTTTGGACTCTACTCCTTAAATCCCTAGAGCCATAGCGATGTTCCTGAACAGGAGTGGACCCTGTGCTTTAGCATCTCACAGGTGAATTGTATTTTCTTAATAAGTTTAAGTTAGCAAACTATAACCCAAAAAATGTTAGGTAGATGTTTTTGTAAGTTGGATAATGCGGTGTCCTAGGTTTTTATTTTTATAAGTATAAGTAGGGTATGCATGAAAGTTAGGATGAGGAGTTAAACTAAATACAGGATGGAGACGACCGTCGGTAGCTGCGGTTCGACTGTCCCTTTCCTTTGAGCGGCCCCTCAATGTTTTGGGAACGGGCAGAGGACATTGTCTCCATTAGAATGGGCTCCCTTGTGATGCTGATGCGCGTTGGTCTCCACTCCTTGAATTCCACTCCCCACCAGAGGTCGAGTGTTGAGTTCCCCTTTCCATCAGAAGGATGGGAGGCTTTGATGTGCGATAGAATCTCATGGGCGGACTGTATTTATGTTAGTGAGTTTTATTTAGCAAAGTAGGTTGTGACACTGGCAGACTGGACTGTCAAACTTTCTAGACCATCAGAAAATTTGCAATTTTTTTACCTAGTTAATAGGTGATGTTGGTGTGATAAGTACATCAATCAATTCTGGAGATGGATAGGCCGGCGAAAGGGGTTGGAGGTGCGCCGTTGGTTTTTTTAACACCATGTGCATATCCTGACGGACTGCATACTTGTTGTTAAATAAATTTTTCTCTTTTTGGTGGTCTAGAAAATTGACAGGCTTGTCTCCATCAAAACGGGGGCCCTTGAGATGCTGAGGCAGTTTGGACTCTACTCCTTAAATCCCTGGAGCCATAGCGATGTTCCTGAACAGGAGTGGACCCTGTGCTTTAGCATCTCACAGGTGAATTGTATTTTCTTAATAAGTTTAAGTTAGCAAACTATAACCCAAAAAATGTTAGGTAGATGTTCTTGTAAGTTGGATAATGCGGTGTCCTAGGTTTTTAGTTTTATAAGTATAAGTAGGGTATGCATGAAAGTTAGGATGAGGAGTTAAACTAAACACAGGATGGAGACGATCGTCGGTAGCTGCGGTTCGACTGTCCCTTTCCTTTGAGCGGCCCCTCAATGTTTTGGGAACGGGCGGAGGACATTGTCTCCATTAGAATGGGCTCCCTTGTGATGCTGATGCGCGTTGGTCTCCACTCCTTGAATTCCACTCCCCACCAGAGGTCGAGTGTTGAGTTCCCCTTTCCATCAGAAGGATGGGAGGCTTTGATGTGCGATAGAATCTCATGGGCGGACTGTATTTATGTTAGTGAGTTTTATTTAGCAAAGTAGGTTGTGACACTGGCAGACTGGACTGTCAAACTTTCTAGACCATCAGAAAATTTGCAATTTTTTTACCTAGTTAATAGGTGATGTTGGTGTGATAAGTACATCAATCAATTCTGGAGATGGATAGGCCGGCGAAAGGGGTTGGAGGTGCGCCGTTGGTTTTTTTAACACCATGTGTGCATATCCTGACGGACTGCATACTTGTTGTTAAATAAATTTTTCTCCTTTTGGTGGTCTAGAAAATTGACAGGCTTGTCTCCATCAAAACGGGGGCCCTTGAGATGTTGAGGCAGTTTGGACTCTACTCCTTAAATCCGTAGAGCCATAGCGATGTTCCTGAACAGGAGTGGACCCTGTGCTTTAGCATCTCACAGGAGAATTGTATTTTCTTAATAAGTTTAAGTTAGCAAACTATAACCCAAGAAATGTTAGGTAGATGTTCTTGTAAGTTGGATAATGCGGTGTCCTAGGTTTTTATTTTTATAAGTATAAGTAGGGTATGCATGAAAGTTAGGATGAGGAGTTAAACTAAATACAGGATGGAGACGACCGTCGGTAGCTGCGGTTCGACTGTCCCTTTCCTTTGAGCGGCCCCTCAATGTTTTGGGAACGGGCGGAGGACATTGTCTCCATTAGAATGGGCTCCCTTGTGCTGCTGATGCGCGTTGGTCTCCACTCCTTGAATTCCACTCCCCACCAGAGGTCGAGTGTTGAGTTCCCCTTTCCATCAGAAGGAAGGGAGGCTTTGATGTGCGATAGAATCTCATGGGCGAACTGTATTTATGTTAGTGAGTTTTATTTAGCAAAGTAGGTTGTGACACTGGCAGACTGGACTGTCAAACTTTCTAGACCATCAGAAAATTTGCAATTTTTTTACCTAGTTAATAGGTGATGTTGGTGTGATAAGTACATCAATCAATTCTGGAGATGGATAGGCCGGCGAAAGGGGTTGGAGGTGCGCCGTTGGTTTTTTTTAACACCATGTGTGCATATCCTGACGGACTACATACTTGTTGTTAAATACATTTTTCTCTTTTTGGTGGTCTAGAAAATTGACAGGCTTGTCTCCATCAAAACAGGGGCCCTTGAGATGTTGAGGCAGTTTGGACTCTACTCCTTAAATCCCTAGAGCCATAGCGATGTTCCTGAACAGGAGTGGACCCTGTGCTTTAGCATCTCACAGGTGAATTGTATTTTCTTAATAAGTTTAAGTTAGCGAAGTATACCCCAAAAAATGTTAGGTAGATGTTTTTGTAAGTTGGATAATGCGGTGTCCTAGGTTTTTATTTTTATAAGTATAAGTAGGGTATGCATGAAAGTTAGGATGAGGAGTTAAACTAAATACAGGATGGAGACGACCGTCGGTAGCTGCGGTTCGACTGTCCCTTTGCTTTGAGCGGCCCCTCAATGTTTTGGGAACGGGCGGAGGACATTGTCTCCATTAGAATGGGCTCCCTTGTGATGCTGATGCGCGTTGGTCTCCACTCCTTGAATTCCACTCCCCACCAGAGGTCGAGTGTTGAGTTCCCCTTTCCATCAGAAGGAAGGGAGGCTTTGATGTGCGATAGAATCTCATGGGCGAACTGTATTTATGTTAGTGAGTTTTATTTAGCAAAGTAGGTTGTGACACTGGCAGACTGGACTGTCAAACTTTCTAGACCATCAGAAAATTTGCAATTTTTTTACCTAGTTAATAGGTGATGTTGGTGTGATAAGTACATCAATCAATTCTGGAGATGGATAGGCCGGCGAAAGGGGTTGGAGGTGCGCCGTTGGTTTTTTTAACACCATGTGTGCATATCCTGACGGACTGCATACTTGTTGTTAAATAAATTTTTCTCTTTTTGGTGGTCTAGAAAATTGACAGGCTTGTCTCCATCAAAACGGGGGCCCTTGAGATGCTGAGGCAGTTTGGACTCTACTCCTTAAATCCCTGGAGCCATAGCGATGTTCCTGAACAGGAGTGGACCCTGTGCTTTAGCATCTCACAGGTGAATTGTATTTTCTTAATAAGTTTAAGTTAGCAAACTATAACCCAAAAAATGTTAGGTAGATGTTCTTGTAAGTTGGATAATGCGGTGTCCTAGGTTTTTATTTTTATAAGTATAAGTAGGGTATGCATGAAAGTTAGGATGAGGAGTTAAACTAAATACAGGATGGAGACGACCGTCGGTAGCTGCGGTTCGACTGTCCTTTTCCTTTGAGCGGCCCCTCAATGTTTTGGGAACGGGCGGAGGACATTGTCTCCATTAGAATGGGCTCCCTTGTGATGCTGATGCGCGTTGGTCTCCACTCCTTGAATTCCACTCCCCACCAGAGGTCGAGTGTTGAGTTCCCCTTTCCATCAGAAGGAAGGGAGGCTTTGATGTGCGATAGAATCTCATGGGCGAACTGTATTTATGTTAGTGAGTTTTATTTAGCAAAGTAGGTTGTGACACTGGCAGACTGGACTGTCAAACTTTCTAGACCATCAGAAAATTTGCAATTTTTTTACCTAGTTAATAGGTGATGTTGGTGTGATAAGTACATCAATCAATTCTGGAAATGGATAGGCCGGCGAAAGGGGTTGGAGGTGCGCCGTTGGTTTTTTTTAACACCATGTGTGCATATCCTGACGGACTGCATACTTGTTGTTAAATACATTTTTCTCTTTTTGGTGGTCTAGAAAATTGACAGGCTTGTCTCCATCAAAACAGGGGCCCTTGAGATGTTGAGGCAGTTTGGACTCTACTCCTTAAATCCCTAGAGCCATAGCGATGTTCCTGAACAGGAGTGGACCCTGTGCTTTAGCATCTCACAGGTGAATTGTATTTTCTTAATAAGTTTAAGTTAGCGAAGTATACCCCAAAAAATGTTAGGTAGATGTTCTTGTAAGTTGGATAATGCGGTGTCCTAGGTTTTTATTTTTATAAGTATAAGTAGGGTATGCATGAAAGTTAGGATGAGGAGTTAAACTAAATACAGGATGGAGACGACCGTCGGTAGCTGCGGTTCGACTGTCCCTTTCCTTTGAGCGGCCCCTCAATGTTTTGGGAACGGGCGGAGGACATTGTCTCCATTAGAATGGGCTCCCTTGTGATGCTGATGCGCGTTGGTCTCCACTCCTTGAATTCCACTCCCCACCAGAGGTCGAGTGTTGAGTTCCCCTTTCCATCAGAAAGAAGGGAGGCTTTGATGTGCGATAGAATCTCATGGGCGAACTGTATTTATGTTAGTGAGTTTTATTTAGCAAAGTAGGTTGTGACACTGGCAGAGTGGACTGTCAAACTTTCTAGACCATCAGAAAATTTGCAATTTTTTTACCTAGTTAATAGGTGATGTTGGTGTGATAAGTACATCAATCAATTCTGGAGATGGATAGGCCGGCGAAAGGGGTTGGAGGTGCGCTGTTGGTTTTTTTAACACCATGTGTGCATATCCTGACGGACTGCATACTTGTTGTTAAATAAATTTTTCTCTTTTTGGTGGTCTAGAAAATTGACAGGCTTGTCTCCATCAAAACGGGGGCCCTTGAGATGTTGAGGCAGTTTGGACTCTACTCCTTAAATCCCTAGAGCCATAGCGATGTTCCTGAACAGGAGTGGACCCTGTGCTTTAGCATCTCACAGGTGAATTGTATTTTCTTAATAAGTTTAAGTTAGCAAACTATAACCCAAAAAATGTTAGGTAGATGTTCTTGTAAGTTGGATAATGCGGTGTCCTAGGTTTTTATTTTTATAAGTATAAGTAGGGTATGCATGAAAGTTAGGATGAGGAGTTAAACTAAATACAGGATGGAGACGACCGTCGGTAGCTGCGGTTCGACTGTCCCTTTCCTTTGAGCGGCCCCTCAATGTTTTGGGAACGGGCGGAGGACATTGTCTCCATTAGAATGGGCTCCCTTGTGATGCTGATGCGCGTTGGTCTCCACTCCTTGAATTCCACTCCCCACCAGAGGTCGAGTGTTGAGTTCCCCTTTCCATCAGAAGGAAGGGAGGCTTTGATGTGCGATAGAATCTCATGGGCGAACTGTATTTATGTTAGTGAGTTTTATTTAGCAAAGTAGGTTGTGACACTGGCAGACTGGACTGTCAAACTTTCTAGACCATCAGAAAATTTGCAATTTTTTTACCTAGTTAATAGGTGATGTTGGTGTGATAAGTACATCAATCAATTCTGGAGATGGATAGGCCGGCGAAAGGGGTTGGAGGTGCGCCGTTGGTTTTTTTTAACACCATGTGTGCATATCCTGACGGACTACATACTTGTTGTTAAATACATTTTTCTCTTTTTGGTGGTCTAGAAAATTGACAGGCTTGTCTCCATCAAAACAGGGGCCCTTGAGATGTTGAGGCAGTTTGGACTCTACTCCTTAAATCCCTAGAGCCATAGCGATGTTCCTGAACAGGAGTGGACCCTGTGCTTTAGCATCTCACAGGTGAATTGTATTTTCTTAATAAGTTTAAGTTAGCGAAGTATACCCCAAAAAATGTTAGGTAGATGTTTTTGTAAGTTGGATAATGCGGTGTCCTAGGTTTTTATTTTTATAAGTATAAGTAGGGTATGCATGAAAGTTAGGATGAGGAGTTAAACTAAATACAGGATGGAGACGACCGTCGGTAGCTGCGGTTCGACTGTCCCTTTGCTTTGAGCGGCCCCTCAATGTTTTGGGAACGGGCGGAGGACATTGTCTCCATTAGAATGGGCTCCCTTGTGATGCTGATGCGCGTTGGTCTCCACTCCTTGAATTCCACTCCCCACCAGAGGTCGAGTGTTGAGTTCCCCTTTCCATCAGAAGGAAGGGAGGCTTTGATGTGCGATAGAATCTCATGGGCGAACTGTATTTATGTTAGTGAGTTTTATTTAGCAAAGTAGGTTGTGACACTGGCAGACTGGACTGTCAAACTTTCTAGACCATCAGAAAATTTGCAATTTTTTTACCTAGTTAATAGGTGATGTTGGTGTGATAAGTACATCAATCAATTCTGGAGATGGATAGGCCGGCGAAAGGGGTTGGAGGTGCGCCGTTGGTTTTTTTAACACCATGTGTGCATATCCTGACGGACTGCATACTTGTTGTTAAATAAATTTTTCTCTTTTTGGTGGTCTAGAAAATTGACAGGCTTGTCTCCATCAAAACGGGGGCCCTTGAGATGCTGAGGCAGTTTGGACTCTACTCCTTAAATCCCTGGAGCCATAGCGATGTTCCTGAACAGGAGTGGACCCTGTGCTTTAGCATCTCACAGGTGAATTGTATTTTCTTAATAAGTTTAAGTTAGCAAACTATAACCCAAAAAATGTTAGGTAGATGTTCTTGTAAGTTGGATAATGCGGTGTCCTAGGTTTTTATTTTTATAAGTATAAGTAGGGTATGCATGAAAGTTAGGATGAGGAGTTAAACTAAATACAGGATGGAGACGACCGTCGGTAGCTGCGGTTCGACTGTCCTTTTCCTTTGAGCGGCCCCTCAATGTTTTGGGAACGGGCGGAGGACATTGTCTCCATTAGAATGGGCTCCCTTGTGATGCTGATGCGCGTTGGTCTCCACTCCTTGAATTCCACTCCCCACCAGAGGTCGAGTGTTGAGTTCCCCTTTCCATCAGAAGGAAGGGAGGCTTTGATGTGCGATAGAATCTCATGGGCGAACTGTATTTATGTTAGTGAGTTTTATTTAGCAAAGTAGGTTGTGACACTGGCAGACTGGACTGTCAAACTTTCTAGACCATCAGAAAATTTGCAATTTTTTTACCTAGTTAATAGGTGATGTTGGTGTGATAAGTACATCAATCAATTCTGGAAATGGATAGGCCGGCGAAAGGGGTTGGAGGTGCGCCGTTGGTTTTTTTTAACACCATGTGTGCATATCCTGACGGACTGCATACTTGTTGTTAAATACATTTTTCTCTTTTTGGTGGTCTAGAAAATTGACAGGCTTGTCTCCATCAAAACAGGGGCCCTTGAGATGTTGAGGCAGTTTGGACTCTACTCCTTAAATCCCTAGAGCCATAGCGATGTTCCTGAACAGGAGTGGACCCTGTGCTTTAGCATCTCACAGGTGAATTGTATTTTCTTAATAAGTTTAAGTTAGCGAAGTATACCCCAAAAAATGTTAGGTAGATGTTCTTGTAAGTTGGATAATGCGGTGTCCTAGGTTTTTATTTTTATAAGTATAAGTAGGGTATGCATGAAAGTTAGGATGAGGAGTTAAACTAAATACAGGATGGAGACGACCGTCGGTAGCTGCGGTTCGACTGTCCCTTTCCTTTGAGCGGCCCCTCAATGTTTTGGGAACGGGCGGAGGACATTGTCTCCATTAGAATGGGCTCCCTTGTGATGCTGATGCGCGTTGGTCTCCACTCCTTGAATTCCACTCCCCACCAGAGGTCGAGTGTTGAGTTCCCCTTTCCATCAGAAAGAAGGGAGGCTTTGATGTGCGATAGAATCTCATGGGCGAACTGTATTTATGTTAGTGAGTTTTATTTAGCAAAGTAGGTTGTGACACTGGCAGAGTGGACTGTCAAACTTTCTAGACCATCAGAAAATTTGCAATTTTTTTACCTAGTTAATAGGTGATGTTGGTGTGATAAGTACATCAATCAATTCTGGAGATGGATAGGCCGGCGAAAGGGGTTGGAGGTGCGCTGTTGGTTTTTTTAACACCATGTGTGCATATCCTGACGGACTGCATACTTGTTGTTAAATAAATTTTTCTCTTTTTGGTGGTCTAGAAAATTGACAGGCTTGTCTCCATCAAAACGGGGGCCCTTGAGATGTTGAGGCAGTTTGGACTCTACTCCTTAAATCCCTAGAGCCATAGCGATGTTCCTGAACAGGAGTGGACCCTGTGCTTTAGCATCTCACAGGTGAATTGTATTTTCTTAATAAGTTTAAGTTAGCAAACTATAACCCAAAAAATGTTAGGTAGATGTTCTTGTAAGTTGGATAATGCGGTGTCCTAGGTTTTTATTTTTATAAGTATAAGTAGGGTATGCATGAAAGTTAGGATGAGGAGTTAAACTAAATACAGGATGGAGACGACCGTCGGTAGCTGCGGTTCGACTGTCCCTTTCCTTTGAGCGGCCCCTCAATGTTTTGGGAACGGGCGGAGGACATTGTCTCCATTAGAATGGGCTCCCTTGTGATGCTGATGCGCGTTGGTCTCCACTCCTTGAATTCCACTCCCCACCAGAGGTCGAGTGTTGAGTTCCCCTTTCCATCAGAAGGATGGGAGGCTTTGATGTGCGATAGAATCTCATGGGCGGACTGTATTTATGTTAGTGAGTTTTATTTAGCAAAGTAGGTTGTGACACTGGCAGACTGGACTGTCAAACTTTCTAGACCATCAGAAAATTTGCAATTTTTTTACCTAGTTAATAGGTGATGTTGGTGTGATAAGTACATCAATCAATTCTGGAGATGGATAGGCCGGCGAAAGGGGTTGGAGGTGCGCCGTTGGTTTTTTTTAACACCATGTGTGCATATCCTGACGGACTACATACTTGTTGTTAAATACATTTTTCTCTTTTTGGTGGTCTAGAAAATTGACAGGCTTGTCTCCATCAAAACAGGGGCCCTTGAGATGTTGAGGCAGTTTGGACTCTACTCCTTAAATCCCTAGAGCCATAGCGATGTTCCTGAACAGGAGTGGACCCTGTGCTTTAGCATCTCACAGGTGAATTGTATTTTCTTAATAAGTTTAAGTTAGCGAAGTATACCCCAAAAAATGTTAGGTAGATGTTTTTGTAAGTTGGATAATGCGGTGTCCTAGGTTTTTATTTTTATAAGTATAAGTAGGGTATGCATGAAAGTTAGGATGAGGAGTTAAACTAAATACAGGATGGAGACGACCGTCGGTAGCTGCGGTTCGACTGTCCCTTTGCTTTGAGCGGCCCCTCAATGTTTTGGGAACGGGCGGAGGACATTGTCTCCATTAGAATGGGCTCCCTTGTGATGCTGATGCGCGTTGGTCTCCACTCCTTGAATTCCACTCCCCACCAGAGGTCGAGTGTTGAGTTCCCCTTTCCATCAGAAGGAAGGGAGGCTTTGATGTGCGATAGAATCTCATGGGCGAACTGTATTTATGTTAGTGAGTTTTATTTAGCAAAGTAGGTTGTGACACTGGCAGACTGGACTGTCAAACTTTCTAGACCATCAGAAAATTTGCAATTTTTTTACCTAGTTAATAGGTGATGTTGGTGTGATAAGTACATCAATCAATTCTGGAGATGGATAGGCCGGCGAAAGGGGTTGGAGGTGCGCCGTTGGTTTTTTTAACACCATGTGTGCATATCCTGACGGACTGCATACTTGTTGTTAAATAAATTTTTCTCTTTTTGGTGGTCTAGAAAATTGACAGGCTTGTCTCCATCAAAACGGGGGCCCTTGAGATGCTGAGGCAGTTTGGACTCTACTCCTTAAATCCTTGGAGCCATAGCGATGTTCCTGAACAGGAGTGGACCCTGTGCTTTAGCATCTCACAAGTGAATTGTATTTTCTTAATAAGTTTAAGTTAGCGAAGTATACCCCAAAAAATGTTAGGTAGATGTTTTTGTAAGTTGGATAATGCGGTGTCCTAGGTTTTTATTTTTATTAGTATAAGTAGGGTTGGCCCTGAAAGTTAGGATGAGGAGTTAAACTAAATACAGGATGGAGACGACCGTCAACTGCGATTCGACTGTCCCTTTCCTTTGAGCGGCCCCTCAATGTTTTGGGAACGGGCGGAGGACATTGTCTCCATTAGAATGGGCTCCCTTGTGATGCTGATGCACGTTGGTCTCCACTCCTTGAATTCCACTCCCCTCCAGAGGTCGAGTTCAACTCCTTTCCAGAGGTCGAGTGTTGAGTTCCCCTTTCCATCAGAAGGAAGGGAGGCTGAGATGTGCGATAGAATCTTTTGGGCGAACTGTATTTATGTTAGTGAGTTTTATTTAGCAAAGTAGGTTGTGACACTGGCAGATTGGACTGTCAAACTTTCTGGACCATCAGAAAATTTGCAATTTTTTTACCTAGTTAATAGGTGATGTTGGTGTGACAAGTACATCAATCAATTCTGGAGATGGATAGGCCGGCGAAAGGGGTTGGAGGTGCGCCGTTTGTGTTTTTAACACCATGTGTGCATGTCCTGACGGACTGCATACTTGTTGTTAAATTAATTTTTCTCTTTTTGGTGGTCTAGAAAATTGACAGGCTTGTCTCCATCAAAACGGGGGGCCCTTGAGATGGTGAGGCAATTTGAACTCTACTTCTTAAATCCCTAGAGCCATAGCGATGTTCCTGAACAGGAGTGGACCCTGTGCTTTAGCATCTCACAGGTGAATTGTATTTTCTTAATAAGTTTAAGTTAGCAAACTATAACCCAAAAAATGTTAGGTAGATGTTCTTGTAAGTTGGATAATGCGGTGTCCTAGGTTTTTAGTTTTATAAGTATAAATAGGGTATGCATGAAAGTTAGGATGAGTTAAACTAAATACAGGATGGAGACGACCGTCGGTAGCTGCGGTTCGACTGTCCCTTTCCTTTGAGCGGCCCCTCAATGTTTTGGGAACGGGCGGAGGACATTGTCTCCATTAGAATGGGCTCCCTTGTGATGCTGATGCGCGTTGGTCTCCACTCCTTGAATTCCACTCCCCACCAGAGGTCGAGTGTTGAGTTCCCCTTTCCATCAGAAGGAAGGGAGGCTTTGATGTGCGATAGAATCTCATGGGCGAACTGTATTTATGTTAGTGAGTTTTATTTAGCAAAGTAGGTTGTG
The DNA here is from genome assembly GCF_035609145.1 of Eleutherodactylus coqui. Classification (NCBI taxonomy): domain Eukaryota; kingdom Metazoa; phylum Chordata; class Amphibia; order Anura; family Eleutherodactylidae; genus Eleutherodactylus; species Eleutherodactylus coqui. The sequence goes on along the minus strand of NC_089840.1, from coordinate 82,612,787 downwards.
ACACTGGCAGACTGGACTGTCAAACTTTCTAGACCATCAGAAAATTTGCAATTTTTTTACCTAGTTAATAGGTGATGTTGGTGTGATAAGTACATCAATCAATTCTGGAGATGGATAGGCCGGCGAAAGGGGTTGGAGGTGCGCCGTTGGTTTTTTTTAACACCATGTGTGCATATCCTGACGGACTGCATACTTGTTGTTAAATACATTTTTCTCTTTTTGGTGGTCTAGAAAATTGACAGGCTTATCTCCATCAAAACGGGGGCCCTTGAGATGTTGAGGCAGTTTGGACTCTACTCCTTAAATCCCTAGAGCCATAGCGATGTTCCTGAACAGGAGTGGACCCTGTGCTTTAGCATCTCACAGGTGAATTGTATTTTCTTAATAAGTTTAAGTTAGCAAACTATAACCCAAAAAATGTTAGGTAGATGTTCTTGTAAGTTGGATAATGCGGTGTCCTAGGTTTTTATTTTTATAAGTATAAGTAGGGTATGCATGAAAGTTAGGATGAGGAGTTAAACTAAATACAGGATGGAGACGACCGTCGGTAGCTGCGGTTCGACTGTCCCTTTCCTTTGAGCGGCCCCTCAATGTTTTGGGAACGGGCGGAGGACATTGTCTCCATTAGAATGGGCTCCCTTGTGATGCTGATGCGCGTTGGTCTCCACTCCTTGAATTCCACTCCCCACCAGAGGTCGAGTGTTGAGTTCCCCTTTCCATCAGAAGGATGGGAGGCTTTGATGTGCGATAGAATCTCATGGGCGGACTGTATTTATGTTAGTGAGTTTTATTTAGCAAAGTAGGTTGTGACACTGGCAGACTGGACTGTCAAACTTTCTAGACCATCAGAAAATTTGCAATTTTTTTACCTAGTTAATAGGTGATGTTGGTGTGATAAGTACATCAATCAATTCTGGAGATGGATAGGCCGGCGAAAGGGGTTGGAGGTGCGCCGTTGGTTTTTTTTAACACCATGTGTGCATATCCTGACGGACTACATACTTGTTGTTAAATACATTTTTCTCTTTTTGGTGGTCTAGAAAATTGACAGGCTTGTCTCCATCAAAACAGGGGCCCTTGAGATGTTGAGGCAGTTTGGACTCTACTCCTTAAATCCCTAGAGCCATAGCGATGTTCCTGAACAGGAGTGGACCCTGTGCTTTAGCATCTCCCAGGTGAATTGTATTTTCTTAATAAGTTTAAGTTAGCGAAGTATACCCCAAAAAATGTTAGGTAGATGTTTTTGTAAGTTGGATAATGCGGTGTCCTAGGTTTTTATTTTTATAAGTATAAGTAGGGTATGCATGAAAGTTAGGATGAGGAGTTAAACTAAATACAGGATGGAGACGACCGTCGGTAGCTGCGGTTCGACTGTCCCTTTGCTTTGAGCGGCCCCTCAATGTTTTGGGAACGGGCGGAGGACATTGTCTCCATTAGAATGGGCTCCCTTGTGATGCTGATGCGCGTTGGTCTCCACTCCTTGAATTCCACTCCCCACCAGAGGTCGAGTGTTGAGTTCCCCTTTCCATCAGAAGGAAGGGAGGCTTTGATGTGCGATAGAATCTCATGGGCGAACTGTATTTATGTTAGTGAGTTTTATTTAGCAAAGTAGGTTGTGACACTGGCAGACTGGACTGTCAAACTTTCTAGACCATCAGAAAATTTGCAATTTTTTTACCTAGTTAATAGGTGATGTTGGTGTGATAAGTACATCAATCAATTCTGGAGATGGATAGGCCGGCGAAAGGGGTTGGAGGTGCGCCGTTGGTTTTTTTAACACCATGTGTGCATATCCTGACGGACTGCATACTTGTTGTTAAATAAATTTTTCTCTTTTTGGTGGTCTAGAAAATTGACAGGCTTGTCTCCATCAAAACGGGGGCCCTTGAGATGCTGAGGCAGTTTGGACTCTACTCCTTAAATCCTTGGAGCCATAGCGATGTTCCTGAACAGGAGTGGACCCTGTGCTTTAGCATCTCACAGGTGAATTGTATTTTCTTAATAAGTTTAAGTTAGCGAAGTATACCCCAAAAAATGTTAGGTAGATGTTTTTGTAAGTTGGATAATGCGGTGTCCTAGGTTTTTATTTTTATTAGTATAAGTAGGGTTGGCCCTGAAAGTTAGGATGAGGAGTTAAACTAAATACAGGATGGAGACGACCGTCAACTGCGATTCGACTGTCCCTTTCCTTTGAGCGGCCCCTCAATGTTTTGGGAACGGGCGGAGGACATTGTCTCCATTAGAATGGGCTCCCTTGTGATGCTGATGCACGTTGGTCTCCACTCCTTGAATTCCACTCCCCTCCAGAGGTCGAGTTCAACTCCTTTCCAGAGGTCGAGTGTTGAGTTCCCCTTTCCATCAGAAGGAAGGGAGGCTGAGATGTGCGATAGAATCTTTTGGGCGAACTGTATTTATGTTAGTGAGTTTTATTTAGCAAAGTAGGTTGTGACACTGGCAGATTGGACTGTCAAACTTTCTGGACCATCAGAAAATTTGCAATTTTTTTACCTAGTTAATAGGTGATGTTGGTGTGACAAGTACATCAATCAATTCTGGAGATGGATAGGCCGGCGAAAGGGGTTGGAGGTGCGCCGTTTGTGTTTTTAACACCATGTGTGCATGTCCTGACGGACTGCATACTTGTTGTTAAATTAATTTTTCTCTTTTTGGTGGTCTAGAAAATTGACAGGCTTGTCTCCATCAAAACGGGGGGCCCTTGAGATGGTGAGGTAATTTGAACTCTACTTCTTAAATCCCTAGAGCCATAGCGATGTTCCTGAACAGGAGTGGACCCTGTGCTTTAGCATCTCACAGGTGAATTGTATTTTCTTAATAAGTTTAAGTTAGCAAACTATAACCCAAAAAATGTTAGGTAGATGTTCTTGTAAGTTGGATAATGCGGTGTCCTAGGTTTTTAGTTTTATAAGTATAAATAGGGTATGCATGAAAGTTAGGATGAGTTAAACTAAATACAGGATGGAGACGACCGTCGGTAGCTGCGGTTCGACTGTCCCTTTCCTTTGAGCGGCCCCTCAATGTTTTGGGAACGGGCGGAGGACATTGTCTCCATTAGAATGGGCTCCCTTGTGATGCTGATGCGCGTTGGTCTCCACTCCTTGAATTCCACTCCCCACCAGAGGTCGAGTGTTGAGTTCCCCTTTCCATCAGAAGGAAGGGAGGCTTTGATGTGCGATAGAATCTCATGGGCGAACTGTATTTATGTTAGTGAGTTTTATTTAGCAAAGTAGGTTGTGACACTGGCAGACTGGACTGTCAAACTTTCTAGACCATCAGAAAATTTGCAATTTTTTTACCTAGTTAATAGGTGATGTTGGTGTGATAAGTACATCAATCAATTCTGGAGATGGATAGGCCGGCGAAAGGGGTTGGAGGTGCGCCGTTGGTTTTTTTTAACACCATGTGTGCATATCCTGACGGACTGCATACTTGTTGTTAAATACATTTTTCTCTTTTTGGTGGTCTAGAAAATTGACAGGCTTATCTCCATCAAAACGGGGGCCCTTGAGATGTTGAGGCAGTTTGGACTCTACTCCTTAAATCCCTAGAGCCATAGCGATGTTCCTGAACAGGAGTGGACCCTGTGCTTTAGCATCTCACAGGTGAATTGTATTTTCTTAATAAGTTTAAGTTAGCAAACTATAACCCAAAAAATGTTAGGTAGATGTTCTTGTAAGTTGGATAATGCGGTGTCCTAGGTTTTTATTTTTATAAGTATAAGTAGGGTATGCATGAAAGTTAGGATGAGGAGTTAAACTAAATACAGGATGGAGACGACCGTCGGTAGCTGCGGTTCGACTGTCCCTTTCCTTTGAGCGGCCCCTCAATGTTTTGGGAACGGGCGGAGGACATTGTCTCCATTAGAATGGGCTCCCTTGTGATGCTGATGCGCGTTGGTCTCCACTCCTTGAATTCCACTCCCCACCAGAGGTCGAGTGTTGAGTTCCCCTTTCCATCAGAAGGATGGGAGGCTTTGATGTGCGATAGAATCTCATGGGCGGACTGTATTTATGTTAGTGAGTTTTATTTAGCAAAGTAGGTTGTGACACTGGCAGACTGGACTGTCAAACTTTCTAGACCATCAGAAAATTTGCAATTTTTTTACCTAGTTAATAGGTGATGTTGGTGTGATAAGTACATCAATCAATTCTGGAGATGGATAGGCCGGCGAAAGGGGTTGGAGGTGCGCCGTTGGTTTTTTTTAACACCATGTGTGCATATCCTGACGGACTACATACTTGTTGTTAAATACATTTTTCTCTTTTTGGTGGTCTAGAAAATTGACAGGCTTGTCTCCATCAAAACAGGGGCCCTTGAGATGTTGAGGCAGTTTGGACTCTACTCCTTAAATCCCTAGAGCCATAGCGATGTTCCTGAACAGGAGTGGACCCTGTGCTTTAGCATCTCACAGGTGAATTGTATTTTCTTAATAAGTTTAAGTTAGCGAAGTATACCCCAAAAAATGTTAGGTAGATGTTTTTGTAAGTTGGATAATGCGGTGTCCTAGGTTTTTATTTTTATAAGTATAAGTAGGGTATGCATGAAAGTTAGGATGAGGAGTTAAACTAAATACAGGATGGAGACGACCGTCGGTAGCTGCGGTTCGACTGTCCCTTTGCTTTGAGCGGCCCCTCAATGTTTTGGGAACGGGCGGAGGACATTGTCTCCATTAGAATGGGCTCCCTTGTGATGCTGATGCGCGTTGGTCTCCACTCCTTGAATTCCACTCCCCACCAGAGGTCGAGTGTTGAGTTCCCCTTTCCATCAGAAGGAAGGGAGGCTTTGATGTGCGATAGAATCTCATGGGCGAACTGTATTTATGTTAGTGAGTTTTATTTAGCAAAGTAGGTTGTGACACTGGCAGACTGGACTGTCAAACTTTCTAGACCATCAGAAAATTTGCAATTTTTTTACCTAGTTAATAGGTGATGTTGGTGTGATAAGTACATCAATCAATTCTGGAGATGGATAGGCCGGCGAAAGGGGTTGGAGGTGCGCCGTTGGTTTTTTTAACACCATGTGTGCATATCCTGACGGACTGCATACTTGTTGTTAAATAAATTTTTCTCTTTTTGGTGGTCTAGAAAATTGACAGGCTTGTCTCCATCAAAACGGGGGCCCTTGAGATGCTGAGGCAGTTTGGACTCTACTCCTTAAATCCTTGGAGCCATAGCGATGTTCCTGAACAGGAGTGGACCCTGTGCTTTAGCATCTCACAGGTGAATTGTATTTTCTTAATAAGTTTAAGTTAGCGAAGTATACCCCAAAAAATGTTAGGTAGATGTTTTTGTAAGTTGGATAATGCGGTGTCCTAGGTTTTTATTTTTATTAGTATAAGTAGGGTTGGCCCTGAAAGTTAGGATGAGGAGTTAAACTAAATACAGGATGGAGACGACCGTCAACTGCGATTCGACTGTCCCTTTCCTTTGAGCGGCCCCTCAATGTTTTGGGAACGGGCGGAGGACATTGTCTCCATTAGAATGGGCTCCCTTGTGATGCTGATGCACGTTGGTCTCCACTCCTTGAATTCCACTCCCCTCCAGAGGTCGAGTTCAACTCCTTTCCAGAGGTCGAGTGTTGAGTTCCCCTTTCCATCAGAAGGAAGGGAGGCTGAGATGTGCGATAGAATCTTTTGGGCGAACTGTATTTATGTTAGTGAGTTTTATTTAGCAAAGTAGGTTGTGACACTGGCAGATTGGACTGTCAAACTTTCTGGACCATCAGAAAATTTGCAATTTTTTTACCTAGTTAATAGGTGATGTTGGTGTGACAAGTACATCAATCAATTCTGGAGATGGATAGGCCGGCGAAAGGGGTTGGAGGTGCGCCGTTTGTGTTTTTAACACCATGTGTGCATGTCCTGACGGACTGCATACTTGTTGTTAAATTAATTTTTCTCTTTTTGGTGGTCTAGAAAATTGACAGGCTTGTCTCCATCAAAACGGGGGGCCCTTGAGATGGTGAGGCAATTTGAACTCTACTTCTTAAATCCCTAGAGCCATAGCGATGTTCCTGAACAGGAGTGGACCCTGTGCTTTAGCATCTCACAGGTGAATTGTATTTTCTTAATAAGTTTAAGTTAGCAAACTATAACCCAAAAAATGTTAGGTAGATGTTCTTGTAAGTTGGATAATGCGGTGTCCTAGGTTTTTAGTTTTATAAGTATAAATAGGGTATGCATGAAAGTTAGGATGAGTTAAACTAAATACAGGATGGAGACGACCGTCGGTAGCTGCGGTTCGACTGTCCCTTTCCTTTGAGCGGCCCCTCAATGTTTTGGGAACGGGCGGAGGACATTGTCTCCATTAGAATGGGCTCCCTTGTGATGCTGATGCGCGTTGGTCTCCACTCCTTGAATTCCACTCCCCACCAGAGGTCGAGTGTTGAGTTCCCCTTTCCATCAGAAGGAAGGGAGGCTTTGATGTGCGATAGAATCTCATGGGCGAACTGTATTTATGTTAGTGAGTTTTATTTAGCAAAGTAGGTTGTGACACTGGCAGACTGGACTGTCAAACTTTCTAGACCATCAGAAAATTTGCAATTTTTTTACCTAGTTAATAGGTGATGTTGGTGTGATAAGTACATCAATCAATTCTGGAGATGGATAGGCCAGCGAAAGGGGTTGGAGGTGCGCCGTTGGTTTTTTTTAACACCATGTGTGCATATCCTGACGGACTGCATACTTGTTGTTAAATACATTTTTCTCTTTTTGGTGGTCTAGAAAATTGACAGGCTTATCTCCATCAAAACGGGGGCCCTTGAGATGTTGAGGCAGTTTGGACTCTACTCCTTAAATCCCTAGAGCCATAGCGATGTTCCTGAACAGGAGTGGACCCTGTGCTTTAGCATCTCACAGGTGAATTGTATTTTCTTAATAAGTTTAAGTTAGCAAACTATAACCCAAAAAATGTTAGGTAGATGTTCTTGTAAGTTGGATAATGCGGTGTCCTAGGTTTTTATTTTTATAAGTATAAGTAGGGTATGCATGAAAGTTAGGATGAGGAGTTAAACTAAATACAGGATGGAGACGACCGTCGGTAGCTGCGGTTCGACTGTCCCTTTCCTTTGAGCGGCCCCTCAATGTTTTGGGAACGGGCGGAGGACATTGTCTCCATTAGAATGGGCTCCCTTGTGATGCTGATGCGCGTTGGTCTCCACTCCTTGAATTCCACTCCCCACCAGAGGTCGAGTGTTGAGTTCCCCTTTCCATCAGAAGGATGGGAGGCTTTGATGTGCGATAGAATCTCATGGGCGGACTGTATTTATGTTAGTGAGTTTTATTTAGCAAAGTAGGTTGTGACACTGGCAGACTGGACTGTCAAACTTTCTAGACCATCAGAAAATTTGCAATTTTTTTACCTAGTTAATAGGTGATGTTGGTGTGATAAGTACATCAATCAATTCTGGAGATGGATAGGCCGGCGAAAGGGGTTGGAGGTGCGCCGTTGGTTTTTTTTAACACCATGTGTGCATATCCTGACGGACTACATACTTGTTGTTAAAAACATTTTTCTCTTTTTGGTGGTCTAGAAAATTGACAGGCTTGTCTCCATCAAAACAGGGGCCCTTGAGATGTTGAGGCAGTTTGGACTCTACTCCTTAAATCCCTAGAGCCATAGCGATGTTCCTGAACAGGAGTGGACCCTGTGCTTTAGCATCTCACAGGTGAATTGTATTTTCTTAATAAGTTTAAGTTAGCGAAGTATACCCCAAAAAATGTTAGGTAGATGTTTTTGTAAGTTGGATAATGCGGTGTCCTAGGTTTTTATTTTTATAAGTATAAGTAGGGTATGCATGAAAGTTAGGATGAGGAGTTAAACTAAATACAGGATGGAGACGACCGTCGGTAGCTGCGGTTCGACTGTCCCTTTGCTTTGAGCGGCCCCTCAATGTTTTGGGAACGGGCGGAGGACATTGTCTCCATTAGAATGGGCTCCCTTGTGATGCTGATGCGCGTTGGTCTCCACTCCTTGAATTCCACTCCCCACCAGAGGTCGAGTGTTGAGTTCCCCTTTCCATCAGAAGGAAGGGAGGCTTTGATGTGCGATAGAATCTCATGGGCGAACTGTATTTATGTTAGTGAGTTTTATTTAGCAAAGTAGGTTGTGACACTGGCAGACTGGACTGTCAAACTTTCTAGACCATCAGAAAATTTGCAATTTTTTTACCTAGTTAATAGGTGATGTTGGTGTGATAAGTACATCAATCAATTCTGGAGATGGATAGGCCGGCGAAAGGGGTTGGAGGTGCGCCGTTGGTTTTTTTAACACCATGTGTGCATATCCTGACGGACTGCATACTTGTTGTTAAATAAATTTTTCTCTTTTTGGTGGTCTAGAAAATTGACAGGCTTGTCTCCATCAAAACGGGGGCCCTTGAGATGCTGAGGCAGTTTGGACTCTACTCCTTAAATCCTTGGAGCCATAGCGATGTTCCTGAACAGGAGTGGACCCTGTGCTTTAGCATCTCACAGGTGAATTGTATTTTCTTAATAAGTTTAAGTTAGCGAAGTATACCCCAAAAAATGTTAGGTAGATGTTTTTGTAAGTTGGATAATGCGGTGTCCTAGGTTTTTATTTTTATTAGTATAAGTAGGGTTGGCCCTGAAAGTTAGGATGAGGAGTTAAACTAAATACAGGATGGAGACGACCGTCAACTGCGATTCGACTGTCCCTTTCCTTTGAGCGGCCCCTCAATGTTTTGGGAACGGGCGGAGGACATTGTCTCCATTAGAATGGGCTCCCTTGTGATGCTGATGCACGTTGGTCTCCACTCCTTGAATTCCACTCCCCTCCAGAGGTCGAGTTCAACTCCTTTCCAGAGGTCGAGTGTTGAGTTCCCCTTTCCATCAGAAGGAAGGGAGGCTGAGATGTGCGATAGAATCTTTTGGGCGAACTGTATTTATGTTAGTGAGTTTTATTTAGCAAAGTAGGTTGTGACACTGGCAGATTGGACTGTCAAACTTTCTGGACCATCAGAAAATTTGCAATTTTTTTACCTAGTTAATAGGTGATGTTGGTGTGACAAGTACATCAATCAATTCTGGAGATGGATAGGCCGGCGAAAGGGGTTGGAGGTGCGCCGTTTGTGTTTTTAACACCATGTGTGCATGTCCTGACGGACTGCATACTTGTTGTTAAATTAATTTTTCTCTTTTTGGTGGTCTAGAAAATTGACAGGCTTGTCTCCATCAAAACGGGGGGCCCTTGAGATGGTGAGGCAATTTGAACTCTACTTCTTAAATCCCTAGAGCCATAGCGATGTTCCTGAACAGGAGTGGACCCTGTGCTTTAGCATCTCACAGGTGAATTGTATTTTCTTAATAAGTTTAAGTTAGCAAACTATAACCCAAAAAATGTTAGGTAGATGTTCTTGTAAGTTGGACAATGCGGTGTCCTAGGTTTTTAGTTTTATAAGTATAAATAGGGTATGCATGAAAGTTAGGATGAGTTAAACTAAATACAGGATGGAGACGACCGTCGGTAGCTGCGGTTCGACTGTCCCTTTCCTTTGAGCGGCCCCTCAATGTTTTGGGAACGGGCGGAGGACATTGTCTCCATTAGAATGGGCTCCCTTGTGATGCTGATGCGCGTTGGTCTCCACTCCTTGAATTCCACTCCCCACCAGAGGTCGAGTGTTGAGTTCCCCTTTCCATCAGAAGGAAGGGAGGCTTTGATGTGCGATAGAATCTCATGGGCGAACTGTATTTATGTTAGTGAGTTTTATTTAGCAAAGTAGGTTGTGACACTGGCAGACTGGACTGTCAAACTTTCTAGACCATCAGAAAATTTGCAATTTTTTTACCTAGTTAATAGGTGATGTTGGTGTGATAAGTACATCAATCAATTCTGGAGATGGATAGGCCGGCGAAAGGGGTTGGAGGTGCGCCGTTGGTTTTTTTAACACCATGTGTGCATATCCTGACGGACTGCATACTTGTTGTTAAATAAATTTTTCTCTTTTTGGTGGTCTAGAAAATTGACAGGCTTGTCTCCATCAAAACGGGGGCCCTTGAGATGTTAAGGCAGTTTGGACTCTACTCCTTAAATCCGTAGAGCCATAGCGATGTTCCTGAACAGGAGTGGACCCTGTGCTTTAGCATCTCACAGGAGAATTGTATTTTCTTAATAAGTTTAAGTTAGCAAACTATAACCCAAGAAATGTTAGGTAGATGTTCTTGTAAGTTGGATAATGCGGTGTCCTAGGTTTTTATTTTTATAAGTATAAGTAGGGTATGCATGAAAGTTAGGATGAGGAGTTAAACTAAATACAGGATGGAGACGACCGTCGGTAGCTGCGGTTCGACTGTCCCTTTCCTTTGAGCGGCCCCTCAATGTTTTGGGAACGGGCGGAGGACATTGTCTCCATTAGAATGGGCTCCCTTGTGATGCTGATGCGCATTGGTCTCCACTCCTTGAATTCCACTCCCCACCAGAGGTCGAGTGTTGAGTTCCCCTTTCCATCAGAAGGAAGGGAGGCTTTGATGTGCGATAGAATCTCATGGGCGAACTGTATTTATGTTAGTGAGTTTTATTTAGCAAAGTAGGTTGTGACACTGGCAGACTGGACTGTCAAACTTTGTAGACCATCAGAAAATTTGCAATTTTTTTACCTAGTTAATAGGTGATGTTGGTGTGATAAGTACATCAATCAATTCTGGAGATGGATAGGCCGGCGAAAGGGGTTGGAGGTGCGCCGTTGTTTTTTTTTAACACCATGTGTGCATATCCTGACGGACTGCATACTTGTTGTTAAATACATTTTTCTCTTTTTGGTGGTCTAGAAAATTGACAGGCTTGTCTCCATCAAAACAGGGGCCCTTGAGATGTTGAGGCAGTTTGGACTCTACTCCTTAAATCCCTAGAGCCATAGCGATGTTCCTGAACAGGAGTGGACCCTGTGCTTTAGCATCTCACAGGTGAATTGTATTTTCTTAATAAGTTTAAGTTAGCGAAGTATACCCCAAAAAATGTTAGGTAGATGTTTTTGTAAGTTGGATAATGCGGTGTCCTAGGTTTTTATTTTTATAAGTATAAGTAGGGTATGCATGAAAGTTAGGATGAGGAGTTAAACTAAATACAGGATGGAGACGACCGTCGGTAGCTGCGGTTCGACTGTCCCTTTCCTTTGAGCGGCCCCTCAATGTTTTGGGAACGGGCGGAGGACATTGTCTCCATTAGAATGGGCTCCCTTGTGATGCTGATGCGCATTGGTCTCCACTCCTTGAATTCCACTCCCCACCAGAGGTCGAGTGTTGAGTTCCCCTTTCCATCAGAAGGAAGGGAGGCTTTGATGTGCGATAGAATCTCATGGGCGAACTGTATTTATGTTAGTGAGTTTTATTTAGCAAAGTAGGTTGTGACACTGGCAGACTGGACTGTCAAACTTTCTAGACCATCAGAAAATTTGCAATTTTTTTACCTAGTTAATAGGTGATGTTGGTGTGATAAGTACATCAATCAATTCTGGAGATGGATAGGCCAGCGAAAGGGGTTGGAGGTGCGCCGTTGGTTTTTTTAACACCATGTGTGCATATCCTGACGGACTGCATACTTGTTGTTAAATAAATTTTTCTCTTTTTGGTGGTCTAGAAAATTGACAAGCTTGTCTCCATCAAAACGGGGGCCCTTGAGATGTTGAGGCAGTTTGGACTCTACTCCTTAAATCCCTAGAGCCATAGCGATGTTCCTGAACAGGAGTGGACCCTGTGCTTTAGCATCTCACAGGTGAATTGTATTTTCTTAATAAGTTTAAGTTAGCAAACTATAACCCAAAAAATGTTAGGTAGATGTTCTTGTAAGTTGGATAATGCGGTGTCCTAGGTTTTTATTTTTATAAGTATAAGTAGGGTATGCATGAAAGTTAGGATGAGGAGTTAAACTAAATACAGGATGGAGACGACCGTCGGTAGCTGCGGTTCGACTGTCCCTTTCCTTTGAGCGGCCCCTCAATGTTTTGGGAACGGGCGGAGGACATTGTCTCCATTAGAATGGGCTCCCTTGTGATGCTGATGCGCGTTGGTCTCCACTCCTTGAATTCCACTCCCCACCAGAGGTCAAGTGTTGAGTTCCCCTTTCCATCAGAAGGAAGGGAGGCTTTGATGTGCGATAGAATCTCATGGGCGAACTGTATTTATGTTAGTGAGTTTTATTTAGCAAAGTAGGTTGTGACACTGGCAGACTGGACTGTCAAACTTTGTAGACCATCAGAAAATTTGCAATTTTTTTACCTAGTTAATAGGTGATGTTGGTGTGATAAGTACATCAATCAATTCTGGAGATGGATAGGCCGGCGAAAGGGGTTGGAGGTGCGCCGTTGGTTTTTTTAACACCATGTGTGCATATCCTGACGGACTGCATACTTGTTGTTAAATACATTTTTCTCTTTTTGGTGGTCTAGAAAATTGACAGGCTTATCTCCATCAAAACGGGGGCCCTTGAGATGTTGAGGCAGTTTGGACTCTACTCCTTAAATCCCTAGAGCCATAGCGATGTTCCTGAACAGGAGTGGACCCTGTGCTTTAGCATCTCACAGGTGAATTGTATTTTCTTAATAAGTTTAAGTTAGCAAACTATAACCCAAAAAATGTTAGGTAGATGTTCTTGTAAGTTGGATAATGCGGTGTCCTAGGTTTTTATTTTTATAAGTATAAGTAGGGTATGCATGAAAGTTAGGATGAGGAGTTAAACTAAATACAGGATGGAGACGACCGTCGGTAGCTGCGGTTCGACTGTCCCTTTCCTTTGAGCGGCCCCTCAATGTTTTGGGAACGGGCGGAGGACATTGTCTCCATTAGAATGGGCTCCCTTGTGATGCTGATGCGCATTGGTCTCCAGTCCTTGAATTCCACTCCCCACCAGAGGTCGAGTGTTGAGTTCCCCTTTCCATCAGAAGGAAGGGAGGCTTTGATGTGCGATAGAATCTCATGGGCGAACTGTATTTATGTTAGTGAGTTTTATTTAGCAAAGTAGGTTGTGACACTGGCAGACTGGACTGTCAAACTTTCTAGACCATCAGAAAATTTGCAATTTTTTTACCTAGTTAATAGGTGATGTTGGTGTGATAAGTACATCAATCAATTCTGGAGATGGATAGGCCGGCGAAAGGGGTTTGAGGTGCGCCGTTGGTTTTTTTTAACACCATGTGTGCATATCCTGACGGACTACATACTTGTTGTTAAATACATTTTTCTCTTTTTGGTGGTCTAGAAAATTGACAGGCTTGTCTCCATCAAAACAGGGGCCCTTGAGATGTTGAGGCAGTTTGGACTCTACTCCTTAAATCCCTAGAGCCATAGCGATGTTCCTGAACAGGAGTGGACCCTGTGCTTTAGCATCTCACAGGTGAATTGTATTTTCTTAATAAGTTTAAGTTAGCGAAGTATACCCCAAAAAATGTTAGGTAGATGTTTTTGTAAGTTGGATAATGCGGTGTCCTAGGTTTTTTATTTTTATAAGTATAAGTAGGGTATGCATGAAAGTTAGGATGAGGAGTTAAACTAAATATAGGATGGAGACGACCGTCGGTAGCTGCGGTTCGACTGTCCCTTTCCTTTAAGCGGCCCCTCAATGTTTTGGGAACGGGCGGAGGACATTGTCTCCATTAGAATGGGCTCCCTTGTGATGCTGATGCGCGTTGGTCTCCACTCCTTGAATTCCACTCCCCACCAGAGGTCGAGTGTTGAGTTCCCCTTTCCATCAGAAGGAAGGGAGGCTTTGATGTGCGATAGAATCTCATGGGCGAACTGTATTTATGTTAGTGAGTTTTATTTAGCAAAGTAGGTTGTGACACTGGCAGACTGGACTGTCAAACTTTCTAGACCATCAGAAAATTTGCAATTTTTTTACCTAGTTAATAGGTGATGTTGGTGTGATAAGTACATCAATCAATTCTGGAGATGGATAGGCCGGCGAAAGGGGTTGGAGGTGCGCCGTTGGTTTTTTTAACACCATGTGTGCATATCCTGACGGACTGCATACTTGTTGTTAAATAAATTTTTCTCTTTTTGGTGGTCTAGAAAATTGACAGGCTTGTCTCCATCAAAACGGGGGCCCTTGAGATGTTAAGGCAGTTTGGACTCTACTCCTTAAATCCCTAGAGCCATAGCGATGTTCCTGAACAGGAGTGGACCCTGTGCTTTAGCATCTCACAGGAGAATTGTATTTTCTTAATAAGTTTAAGTTAGCAAACTATAACCCAAGAAATGTTAGGTAGATGTTCTTGTAAGTTGGATAATGCGGTGTCCTAGGTTTTTATTTTTATAAGTATAAGTAGGGTATGCATGAAAGTTAGGATGAGGAGTTAAACTAAATACAGGATGGAGACGACCGTCGGTAGCTGCGGTTCGACTGTCCCTTTCCTTTGAGCGGCCCCTCAATGTTTTGGGAACGGGCGGAGGACATTGTCTCCATTAGAATGGGCTCCCTTGTGATGCTGATGCGCATTGGTCTCCACTCCTTGAATTCCACTCCCCACCAGAGGTCGAGTGTTGAGTTCCCCTTTCCATCAGAAGGAAGGGAGGCTTTGATGTGCGATAGAATCTCATGGGCGAACTGTATTTATGTTAGTGAGTTTTATTTAGCAAAGTAGGTTGTGACACTGGCAGACTGGACTGTCAAACTTTGTAGACCATCAGAAAATTTGCAATTTTTTTACCTAGTTAATAGGTGATGTTGGTGTGATAAGTACATCAATCAATTCTGGAGATGGATAGGCCGGCGAAAGGGGTTGGAGGTGCGCCGTTGTTTTTTTTTAACACCATGTGTGCATATCCTGACGGACTGCATACTTGTTGTTAAATACATTTTTCTCTTTTTGGTGGTCTAGAAAATTGACAGGCTTGTCTCCATCAAAACAGGGGCCCTTGAGATGTTGAGGCAGTTTGGACTCTACTCCTTAAATCCCTAGAGCCATAGCGATGTTCCTGAACAGGAGTGGACCCTGTGCTTTAGCATCTCACAGGTGAATTGTATTTTCTTAATAAGTTTAAGTTAGCGAAGTATACCCCAAAAAATGTTAGGTAGATGTTTTTGTAAGTTGGATAATGCGGTGTCCTAGGTTTTTATTTTTATAAGTATAAGTAGGGTATGCATGAAAGTTAGGATGAGGAGTTAAACTAAATACAGGATGGAGACGACCGTCGGTAGCTGCGGTTCGACTGTCCCTTTCCTTTGAGCGGCCCCTCAATGTTTTGGGAACGGGCGGAGGACATTGTCTCCATTAGAATGGGCTCCCTTGTGATGCTGATGCGCGTTGGTCTCCACTCCTTGAATTCCACTCCCCACCAGAGGTCGAGTGTTGAGTTCCCCTTTCCATCAGAAGGAAGGGAGGCTTTGATGTGCGATAGAATCTCATGGGCGAACTGTATTTATGTTAGTGAGTTTTATTTAGCAAAGTAGGTTGTGACACTGGCAGACTGGACTGTCAAACTTTCTAGACCATCAGAAAATTTGCAATTTTTTTACCTAGTTAATAGGTGATGTTGGTGTGATAAGTACATCAATCAATTCTGGAGATGGATAGGCCAGCGAAAGGGGTTGGAGGTGCGCCGTTGGTTTTTTTAACACCATGTGTGCATATCCTGACGGACTGCATACTTGTTGTTAAATAAATTTTTCTCTTTTTGGTGGTCTAGAAAATTGACAGGCTTGTCTCCATCAAAACGGGGGCCCTTGAGATGTTGAGGCAGTTTGGACTCTACTCCTTAAATCCCTAGAGCCATAGCGATGTTCCTGAACAGGAGTGGACCCTGTGCTTTAGCATCTCACAGGTGAATTGTATTTTCTTAATAAGTTTAAGTTAGCAAACTATAACCCAAAAAATGTTAGGTAGATGTTCTTGTAAGTTGGATAATGCGGTGTCCTAGGTTTTTATTTTTATAAGTATAAGTAGGGTATGCATGAAAGTTAGGATGAGGAGTTAAACTAAATACAGGATGGAGACGACCGTCGGTAGCTGCGGTTCGACTGTCCCTTTCCTTTGAGCGGCCCCTCAATGTTTTGGGAACGGGCGGAGGACATTGTCTCCATTAGAATGGGCTCCCTTGTGATGCTGATGCGCGTTGGTCTCCACTCCTTGAATTCCACTCCCCACCAGAGGTCGAGTGTTGAGTTCCCCTTTCCATCAGAAGGAAGGGAGGCTTTGATGTGCGATAGAATCTCATGGGCGAACTGTATTTATGTTAGTGAGTTTTATTTAGCAAAGTAGGTTGTGACACTGGCAGACTGGACTGTCAAACTTTGTAGACCATCAGAAAATTTGCAATTTTTTTACCTAGTTAATAGGTGATGTTGGTGTGATAAGTACATCAATCAATTCTGGAGATGGATAGGCCGGCGAAAGGGGTTGGAGGTGCGCCGTTGGTTTTTTTAACACCATGTGTGCATATCCTGACGGACTGCATACTTGTTGTTAAATACATTTTTCTCTTTTTGGTGGTCTAGAAAATTGACAGGCTTGTCTCCATCAAAACAGGGGCCCTTGAGATGTTGAGGCAGTTTGGACTCTACTCCTTAAATCCCTAGAGCCATAGCGATGTTCCTGAACAGGAGTGGACCCTGTGCTTTAGCATCTCACAGGTGAATTGTATTTTCTTAATAAGTTTAAGTTAGCGAAGTATACCCCAAAAAATGTTAGGTAGATGTTTTTGTAAGTTGGATAATGCGGTGTCCTAGGTTTTTATTTTTATAAGTATAAGTAGGGTATGCATGAAAGTTAGGATGAGGAGTTAAACTAAATACAGGATGGAGACGACCGTCGGTAGCTGCGGTTCGACTGTCCCTTTCCTTTGAGCGGCCCCTCAATGTTTTGGGAACGGGCAGAGGACATTGTCTCCATTAGAATGGGCTCCCTTGTGATGCTGATGCGCGTTGGTCTCCACTCCTTGAATTCCACTCCCCACCAGAGGTCGAGTGTTGAGTTCCCCTTTCCATCAGAAGGATGGGAGGCTTTGATGTGCGATAGAATCTCATGGGCGGACTGTATTTATGTTAGTGAGTTTTATTTAGCAAAGTAGGTTGTGACACTGGCAGACTGGACTGTCAAACTTTCTAGACCATCAGAAAATTTGCAATTTTTTTACCTAGTTAATAGGTGATGTTGGTGTGATAAGTACATCAATCAATTCTGGAGATGGATAGGCCGGCGAAAGGGGTTGGAGGTGCGCCGTTGGTTTTTTTAACACCATGTGCATATCCTGACGGACTGCATACTTGTTGTTAAATAAATTTTTCTCTTTTTGGTGGTCTAGAAAATTGACAGGCTTGTCTCCATCAAAACGGGGGCCCTTGAGATGCTGAGGCAGTTTGGACTCTACTCCTTAAATCCGTAGAGCCATAGCGATGTTCCTGAACAGGAGTGGACCCTGTGCTTTAGCATCTCACAGGTGAATTGTATTTTCTTAATAAGTTTAAGTTAGCAAACTATAACCCAAAAAATGTTAGGTAGATGTTCTTGTAAGTTGGATAATGCGGTGTCCTAGGTTTTTAGTTTTATAAGTATAAGTAGGGTATGCATGAAAGTTAGGATGAGGAGTTAAACTAAATACAGGATGGAGACGACCGTCGGTAGCTGCGGTTCGACTGTCCCTTTCCTTTGAGCGGCCCCTCAATGTTTTGGGAACGGGCGGAGGACATTGTCTCCATTAGAATGGGCTCCCTTGTGATGCTGATGCGCGTTGGTCTCCACTCCTTGAATTCCACTCCCCACCAGAGGTCGAGTGTTGAGTTCCCCTTTCCATCAGAAGGAAGGGAGGCTTTGATGTGCGATAGAATCTCATGGGCGAACTGTATTTATGTTAGTGAGTTTTATTTAGCAAAGTAGGTTGTGACACTGGCAGACTGGACTGTCAAACTTTCTAGACCATCAGAAAATTTGCAATTTTTTTACCTAGTTAATAGGTGATGTTGGTGTGATAAGTACATCAATCAATTCTGGAGATGGATAGGCCGGCGAAAGGGGTTGGAGGTGCGCCGTTGGTTTTTTTTAACACCATGTGTGCATATCCTGACAGACTGCATACTTGTTGTTAAATACATTTTTCTCTTTTTGGTGGTCTAGAAAATTGACAGGCTTATCTCCATCAAAACGGGGGCCCTTGAGATGTTGAGGCAGTTTGGACTCTACTCCTTAAATCCCTAGAGCCATAGCGATGTTCCTGAACAGGAGTGGACCCTGTGTTTTAGCATCTCACAGGTGAATTGTATTTTCTTAATAAGTTTAAGTTAGCAAACTATAACCCAAAAAATGTTAGGTAGATGTTCTTGTAAGTTGGATAATGCGGTGTCCTAGGTTTTTATTTTTATAAGTATAAGTAGGGTATGCATGAAAGTTAGGATGAGGAGTTAAACTAAATACAGGATGGAGACGACCGTCGGTAGCTGCGGTTCGACTGTCCCTTTCCTTTGAGCGGCCCCTCAATGTTTTGGGAACGGGCGGAGGACATTGTCTCCATTAGAATGGGCTCCCTTGTGATGCTGATGCGCGTTGGTCTCCACTCCTTGAATTCCACTCCCCACCAGAGGTCGAGTGTTGAGTTCCCCTTTCCATCAGAAGGATGGGAGGCTTTGATGTGCGATAGAATCTCATGGGCGGACTGTATTTATGTTAGTGAGTTTTATTTAGCAAAGTAGGTTGTGACACTGGCAGACTGGACTGTCAAACTTTCTAGACCATCAGAAAATTTGCAATTTTTTTACCTAGTTAATAGGTGATGTTGGTGTGATAAGTACATCAATCAATTCTGGAGATGGATAGGCCGGCGAAAGGGGTTGGAGGTGCGCCGTTTGTGTTTTTAACACCATGTGTGCATGTCCTGACGGACTGCATACTTGTTGTTAAATTAATTTTTCTCTTTTTGGTGGTCTAGAAAATTGACAGGCTTGTCTCCATCAAAACGGGGGGCCCTTGAGATGGTGAGGCAATTTGAACTCTACTTCTTAAATTCCTAGAGCCATAGCGATGTTCCTGAACAGGAGTGGACCCTGTGCTTTAGCATCTCACAGGTGAATTGTATTTTCTTAATAAGTTTAAGTTAGCAAACTATAACCCAAAAAATGTTAGGTAGATGTTCTTGTAAGTTGGATAATGCGGTGTCCTAGGTTTTTATTTTTATAAGTATAAGTAGGGTATGCATGAAAGTTAGGATGAGGAGTTAAACTAAATACAGGATGGAGACGACCGTCGGTAGCTGCGGTTCGACTGTCCTTTTCCTTTGAGCGGCCCCTCAATGTTTTGGGAACGGGCGGAGGACATTGTCTCCATTAGAATGGGCTCCCTTGTGATGCTGATGCGCGTTGGTCTCCACTCCTTGAATTCCACTCCCCACCAGAGGTCGAGTGTTGAGTTCCCCTTTCCATCAGAAGGAAGGGAGGCTTTGATGTGCGATAGAATCTCATGGGCGAACTGTATTTATGTTAGTGAGTTTTATTTAGCAAAGTAGGTTGTGACACTGGCAGACTGGACTGTCAAACTTTCTAGACCATCAGAAAATTTGCAATTTTTTTACCTAGTTAATAGGTGATGTTGGTGTGATAAGTACATCAATCAATTCTGGAGATGGATAGGCCGGCGAAAGGGATTGGAGGTGCGCCGTTGGTTTTTTTTAACACCATGTGTGCATATCCTGACGGACTGCATACTTGTTGTTAAATACATTTTTCTCTTTTTGGTGGTCTAGAAAATTGACAGGCTTGTCTCCATCAAAACAGGGGCCCTTGAGATGTTGAGGCAGTTTGGACTCTACTCCTTAAATCCCTAGAGCCATAGCGATGTTCCTGAACAGGAGTGGACCCTGTGCTTTAGCATCTCACAGGTGAATTGTATTTTCTTAATAAGTTTAAGTTAGCGAAGTATACCCCAAAAAATGTTAGGTAGATGTTTTTGTAAGTTGGATAATGCGGTGTCCTAGGTTTTTATTTTTATAAGTATAAGTAGGGTATGCATGAAAGTTAGGATGAGGAGTTAAACTAAATACAGGATGGAGACGACCGTCGGTAGCTGCGGTTCGACTGTCCCTTTCCTTTGAGCGGCCCCTCAATGTTTTGGGAACGGGCAGAGGACATTGTCTCCATTAGAATGGGCTCCCTTGTGATGCTGATGCGCGTTGGTCTCCACTCCTTGAATTCCACTCCCCACCAGAGGTCGAGTGTTGAGTTCCCCTTTCCATCAGAAGGATGGGAGGCTTTGATGTGCGATAGAATCTCATGGGCGGACTGTATTTATGTTAGTGAGTTTTATTTAGCAAAGTAGGTTGTGACACTGGCAGACTGGACTGTCAAACTTTCTAGACCATCAGAAAATTTGCAATTTTTTTACCTAGTTAATAGGTGATGTTGGTGTGATAAGTACATCAATCAATTCTGGAGATGGATAGGCCGGCGAAAGGGGTTGGAGGTGCGCCGTTGGTTTTTTTAACACCATGTGCATATCCTGACGGACTGCATACTTGTTGTTAAATAAATTTTTCTCTTTTTGGTGGTCTAGAAAATTGACAGGCTTGTCTCCATCAAAACGGGGGCCCTTGAGATGCTGAGGCAGTTTGGACTCTACTCCTTAAATCCCTGGAGCCATAGCGATGTTCCTGAACAGGAGTGGACCCTGTGCTTTAGCATCTCACAGGTGAATTGTATTTTCTTAATAAGTTTAAGTTAGCAAACTATAACCCAAAAAATGTTAGGTAGATGTTCTTGTAAGTTGGATAATGCGGTGTCCTAGGTTTTTAGTTTTATAAGTATAAGTAGGGTATGCATGAAAGTTAGGATGAGGAGTTAAACTAAATACAGGATGGAGACGACCGTCGGTAGCTGCGGTTCGACTGTCCCTTTCCTTTGAGCGGCCCCTCAATGTTTTGGGAACGGGCGGAGGACATTGTCTCCATTAGAATGGGCTCCCTTGTGATGCTGATGCGCGTTGGTCTCCACTCCTTGAATTCCACTCCCCACCAGAGGTCGAGTGTTGAGTTCCCCTTTCCATCAGAAGGAAGGGAGGCTTTGATGTGCGATAGAATCTCATGGGCGAACTGTATTTATGTTAGTGAGTTTTATTTAGCAAAGTAGGTTGTGACACTGGCAGACTGGACTGTCAAACTTTCTAGACCATCAGAAAATTTGCAATTTTTTTACCTAGTTAATAGGTGATGTTGGTGTGATAAGTACATCAATCAATTCTGGAGATGGATAGGCCAGCGAAAGGGGTTGGAGGTGCGCCGTTGGTTTTTTTAACACCATGTGTGCATATCCTGACGGACTGCATACTTGTTGTTAAATAAATTTTTCTCTTTTTGGTGGTCTAGAAAATTGACAGGCTTGTCTCCATCAAAACGGGGGCCCTTGAGATGTTGAGGCAGTTTGGACTCTACTCCTTAAATCCCTAGAGCCATAGCGATGTTCCTGAACAGGAGTGGACCCTGTGCTTTAGCATCTCACAGGTGAATTGTATTTTCTTAATAAGTTTAAGTTAGCAAACTATAACCCAAAAAATGTTAGGTAGATGTTCTTGTAAGTTGGATAATGCGGTGTCCTAGGTTTTTATTTTTATAAGTATAAGTAGGGTATGCATGAAAGTTAGGATGAGGAGTTAAACTAAATACAGGATGGAGACGACCGTCGGTAGCTGCGGTTCGACTGTCCCTTTCCTTTGAGCGGCCCCTCAATGTTTTGGGAACGGGCGGAGGACATTGTCTCCATTAGAATGGGCTCCCTTGTGATGCTGATGCGCGTTGGTCTCCACTCCTTGAATTCCACTCCCCACCAGAGGTCGAGTGTTGAGTTCCCCTTTCCATCAGAAGGAAGGGAGGCTTTGATGTGCGATAGAATCTCATGGGCGAACTGTATTTATGTTAGTGAGTTTTATTTAGCAAAGTAGGTTGTGACACTGGCAGACTTGGACTGTCAAACTTTCTGCACCATCAGAAAATTTGCAATTTTTTTACCTAGTTAATAAGTGATGTTGGTGTGATAAGTACATCAATCAATTCTGGAGATGGATAGGCCGGCGAAAGGGGTTGGAGGTGCGCCGTTGGTTTTTTTTAACACCATGTGTGCATATCCTGACAGACTGCATACTTGTTGTTAAATACATTTTTCTCTTTTTGGTGGTCTAGAAAATTGACAGGCTTATCTCCATCAAAACGGGGGCCCTTGAGATGTTGAGGCAGTTTGGACTCTACTCCTTAAATCCCTAGAGCCATAGCGATGTTCCTGAACAGGAGTGGACCCTGTGTTTTAGCATCTCACAGGTGAATTGTATTTTCTTAATAAGTTTAAGTTAGCAAACTATAACCCAAAAAATGTTAGGTAGATGTTCTTGTAAGTTGGATAATGCGGTGTCCTAGGTTTTTATTTTTATAAGTATAAGTAGGGTATGCATGAAAGTTAGGATGAGGAGTTAAACTAAATACAGGATGGAGACGACCGTCGGTAGCTGCGGTTCGACTGTCCCTTTCCTTTGAGCGGCCCCTCAATGTTTTGGGAACGGGCGGAGGACATTGTCTCCATTAGAATGGGCTCCCTTGTGATGCTGATGCGCGTTGGTCTCCACTCCTTGAATTCCACTCCCCACCAGAGGTCGAGTGTTGAGTTCCCCTTTCCATCAGAAGGATGGGAGGCTTTGATGTGCGATAGAATCTCATGGGCGGACTGTATTTATGTTAGTGAGTTTTATTTAGCAAAGTAGGTTGTGACACTGGCAGACTGGACTGTCAAACTTTCTAGACCATCAGAAAATTTGCAATTTTTTTACCTAGTTAATAGGTGATGTTGGTGTGATAAGTACATCAATCAATTCTGGAGATGGATAGGCCGGCGAAAGGGGTTGGAGGTGCGCCGTTTGTGTTTTTAACACCATGTGTGCATGTCCTGACGGACTGCATACTTGTTGTTAAATTAATTTTTCTCTTTTTGGTGGTCTAGAAAATTGACAGGCTTGTCTCCATCAAAACGGGGGGCCCTTGAGATGGTGAGGCAATTTGAACTCTACTTCTTAAATCCCTAGAGCCATAGCGATGTTCCTGAACAGGAGTGGACCCTGTGCTTTAGCATCTCACAGGTGAATTGTATTTTCTTAATAAGTTTAAGTTAGCAAACTATAACCCAAAAAATGTTAGGTAGATGTTCTTGTAAGTTGGATAATGCGGTGTCCTAGGTTTTTATTTTTATAAGTATAAGTAGGGTATGCATGAAAGTTAGGATGAGGAGTTAAACTAAATACAGGATGGAGACGACCGTCGGTAGCTGCGGTTCGACTGTCCTTTTCCTTTGAGCGGCCCCTCAATGTTTTGGGAACGGGCGGAGGACATTGTCTCCATTAGAATGGGCTCCCTTGTGATGCTGATGCGCGTTGGTCTCCACTCCTTGAATTCCACTCCCCACCAGAGGTCGAGTGTTGAGTTCCCCTTTCCATCAGAAGGAAGGGAGGCTTTGATGTGCGATAGAATCTCATGGGCGAACTGTATTTATGTTAGTGAGTTTTATTTAGCAAAGTAGGTTGTGACACTGGCAGACTGGACTGTCAAACTTTCTAGACCATCAGAAAATTTGCAATTTTTTTACCTAGTTAATAGGTGATGTTGGTGTGATAAGTACATCAATCAATTCTGGAGATGGATAGGCCGGCGAAAGGGATTGGAGGTGCGCCGTTGGTTTTTTTTAACACCATGTGTGCATATCCTGACGGACTGCATACTTGTTGTTAAATACATTTTTCTCTTTTTGGTGGTCTAGAAAATTGACAGGCTTGTCTCCATCAAAACAGGGGCCCTTGAGATGTTGAGGCAGTTTGGACTCTACTCCTTAAATCCCTAGAGCCATAGCGATGTTCCTGAACAGGAGTGGACCCTGTGCTTTAGCATCTCACAGGTGAATTGTATTTTCTTAATAAGTTTAAGTTAGCGAAGTATACCCCAAAAAATGTTAGGTAGATGTTTTTGTAAGTTGGATAATGCGGTGTCCTAGGTTTTTATTTTTATAAGTATAAGTAGGGTATGCATGAAAGTTAGGATGAGGAGTTAAACTAAATACAGGATGGAGACGACCGTCGGTAGCTGCGGTTCGACTGTCCCTTTCCTTTGAGCGGCCCCTCAATGTTTTGGGAACGGGCGGAGAACATTGTCTCCATTAGAATGGGCTCCCTTGTGATGCTGATGCGCGTTGGTCTCCACTCCTTGAATTCCACTCCCCACCAGAGGTCGAGTGTTGAGTTCCCCTTTCCATCAGAAGGAAGGGAGGCTTTGATGTGCGATAGAATCTCATGGGCGAACTGTATTTATGTTAGTGAGTTTTATTTAGCAAAGTAGGTTGTGACACTGGCAGAGTGGACTGTCAAACTTTCTAGACCATCAGAAAATTTGCAATTTTTTTACCTAGTTAATAGGTGATGTTGGTGTGATAAGTACATCAATCAATTCTGGAGATGGATAGGCCGGCGAAAGGGGTTGGAGGTGCGCCGTTGGTTTTTTTTAACACCATGTGTGCATATCCTGACAGACTGCATACTTGTTGTTAAATACATTTTTCTCTTTTTGGTGGTCTAGAAAATTGACAGGCTTATCTCCATCAAAACGGGGGCCCTTGAGATGTTGAGGCAGTTTGGACTCTACTCCTTAAATCCCTAGAGCCATAGCGATGTTCCTGAACAGGAGTGGACCCTGTGTTTTAGCATCTCACAGGTGAATTGTATTTTCTTAATAAGTTTAAGTTAGCAAACTATAACCCAAAAAATGTTAGGTAGATGTTCTTGTAAGTTGGATAATGCGGTGTCCTAGGTTTTTAGTTTTATAAGTATAAGTAGGGTATGCATGAAAGTTAGGATGAGGAGTTAAACTAAATACAGGATGGAGACGACCGTCGGTAGCTGCGGTTCGACTGTCCCTTTCCTTTGAGCGGCCCCTCAATGTTTTGGGAACGGGCGGAGGACATTGTCTCCATTAGAATGGGCTCCCTTGTGATGCTGATGCGCGTTGGTCTCCACTCCTTGAATTCCACTCCCCACCAGAGGTCGAGTGTTGAGTTCCCCTTTCCATCAGAAGGATGGGAGGCTTTGATGTGCGATAGAATCTCATGGGCGGACTGTATTTATGTTAGTGAGTTTTATTTAGCAACGTAGGTTGTGACACTGGCAGACTGGACTGTCAAACTTTCTAGACCATCAGAAAATTTGCAATTTTTTTACCTAGTTAATAGGTGATGTTGGTGTGATAAGTACATCAATCAATTCTGGAGATGGATAGGCCGGCGAAAGGGGTTGGAGGTGCGCCGTTGGTTTTTTTAACACCATGTGTGCATATCCTGACGGACTGCATACTTGTTGTTAAATAAATTTTTCTCCTTTTGGTGGTCTAGAAAATTGACAGGCTTGTCTCCATCAAAACGGGGGCCCTTGAGATGTTGAGGCAGTTTGGACTCTACTCCTTAAATCCGTAGAGCCATAGCGATGTTCCTGAACAGGAGTGGACCCTGTGCTTTAGCATCTCACAGGAGAATTCTATTTCCTTAATAAGTTTAAGATAGCAAACTATAACCCAAGAAATGTTAGGTAGATGTTCTTGTAAGTTGGATAATGCGGTGTCCTAGGTTTTTATTTTTATAAGTATAAGTAGGGTATGCATGAAAGTTAGGATGAGGAGTTAAACTAAATACAGGATGGAGACGACCGTCGGTAGCTGCGGTTCGACTGTCCCTTTCCTTTGAGCGGCCCCTCAATGTTTTGGGAACGGGCGGAGGACATTGTCTCCATTAGAATGGGCTCCCTTGTGATGCTGATGCGCGTTGGTCTCCACTCCTTGAATTCCACTCCCCACCAGAGGTCGAGTGTTGAGTTCCCCTTTCCATCAGAAGGAAGGGAGGCTTTGATGTGCGATAGAATCTCATGGGCGAACTGTATTTATGTTAGTGAGTTTTATTTAGCAAAGTAGGTTGTGACACTGGCAGACTGGACTGTCAAACTTTCTAGACCATCAGAAAATTTGCAATTTTTTTACCTAGTTAATAGGTGATGTTGGTGTGATAAGTACATCAATCAATTCTGGAGATGGATAGGCCGGCGAAAGGGGTTGGAGGTGCGCCGTTGGTTTTTTTTAACACCATGTGTGCATATCCTGACGGACTACATACTTGTTGTTAAATACATTTTTCTCTTTTTGGTGGTCTAGAAAATTGACAGGCTTGTCTCCATCAAAACAGGGGCCCTTGAGATGTTGAGGCAGTTTGGACTCTACTCCTTAAATCCCTAGAGCCATAGCGATGTTCCTGAACAGGAGTGGACCCTGTGCTTTAGCATCTCACAGGTGAATTGTATTTTCTTAATAAGTTTAAGTTAGCGAAGTATACCCCAAAAAATGTTAGGTAGATGTTTTTGTAAGTTGGATAATGCGGTGTCCTAGGTTTTTATTTTTATAAGTATAAGTAGGGTATGCATGAAAGTTAGGATGAGGAGTTAAACTAAATACAGGATGGAGACGACCGTCGGTAGCTGCGGTTCGACTGTCCCTTTCCTTTGAGCGGCCCCTCAATGTTTTGGGAACGGGCGGAGAACATTGTCTCCATTAGAATGGGCTCCCTTGTGATGCTGATGCGCGTTGGTCTCCACTCCTTGAATTCCACTCCCCACCAGAGGTCGAGTGTTGAGTTCCCCTTTCCATCAGAAGGAAGGGAGGCTTTGATGTGCGATAGAATCTCATGGGCGAACTGTATTTATGTTAGTGAGTTTTATTTAGCAAAGTAGGTTGTGACACTGGCAGAGTGGACTGTCAAACTTTCTAGACCATCAGAAAATTTGCAATTTTTTTACCTAGTTAATAGGTGATGTTGGTGTGATAAGTACATCAATCAATTCTGGAGATGGATAGGCCGGCGAAAGGGGTTGGAGGTGCGCCGTTGGTTTTTTTTAACACCATGTGTGCATATCCTGACAGACTGCATACTTGTTGTTAAATACATTTTTCTCTTTTTGGTGGTCTAGAAAATTGACAGGCTTATCTCCATCAAAACGGGGGCCCTTGAGATGTTGAGGCAGTTTGGACTCTACTCCTTAAATCCCTAGAGCCATAGCGATGTTCCTGAACAGGAGTGGACCCTGTGTTTTAGCATCTCACAGGTGAATTGTATTTTCTTAATAAGTTTAAGTTAGCAAACTATAACCCAAAAAATGTTAGGTAGATGTTCTTGTAAGTTGGATAATGCGGTGTCCTAGGTTTTTAGTTTTATAAGTATAAGTAGGGTATGCATGAAAGTTAGGATGAGGAGTTAAACTAAATACAGGATGGAGACGACCGTCGGTAGCTGCGGTTCGACTGTCCCTTTCCTTTGAGCGGCCCCTCAATGTTTTGGGAACGGGCGGAGGACATTGTCTCCATTAGAATGGGCTCCCTTGTGATGCTGATGCGCGTTGGTCTCCACTCCTTGAATTCCACTCCCCACCAGAGGTCGAGTGTTGAGTTCCCCTTTCCATCAGAAGGATGGGAGGCTTTGATGTGCGATAGAATCTCATGGGCGGACTGTATTTATGTTAGTGAGTTTTATTTAGCAAAGTAGGTTGTGACACTGGCAGACTGGACTGTCAAACTTTCTAGACCATCAGAAAATTTGCAATTTTTTTACCTAGTTAATAGGTGATGTTGGTGTGATAAGTACATCAATCAATTCTGGAGATGGATAGGCCGGCGAAAGGGGTTGGAGGTGCGCCGTTGGTTTTTTTAACACCATGTGTGCATATCCTGACGGACTGCATACTTGTTGTTAAATAAATTTTTCTCCTTTTGGTGGTCTAGAAAATTGACAGGCTTGTCTCCATCAAAACGGGGGCCCTTGAGATGTTGAGGCAGTTTGGACTCTACTCCTTAAATCCGTAGAGCCATAGCGATGTTCCTGAACAGGAGTGGACCCTGTGCTTTAGCATCTCACAGGAGAATTCTATTTCCTTAATAAGTTTAAGATAGCAAACTATAACCCAAGAAATGTTAGGTAGATGTTCTTGTAAGTTGGATAATGCGGTGTCCTAGGTTTTTATTTTTATAAGTATAAGTAGGGTATGCATGAAAGTTAGGATGAGGAGTTAAACTAAATACAGGATGGAGACGACCGTCGGTAGCTGCGGTTCGACTGTCCCTTTCCTTTGAGCGGCCCCTCAATGTTTTGGGAACGGGCGGAGGACATTGTCTCCATTAGAATGGGCTCCCTTGTGATGCTGATGCGCGTTGGTCTCCACTCCTTGAATTCCACTCCCCACCAGAGGTCGAGTGTTGAGTTCCCCTTTCCATCAGAAGGAAGGGAGGCTTTGATGTGCGATAGAATCTCATGGGCGAACTGTATTTATGTTAGTGAGTTTTATTTAGCAAAGTAGGTTGTGACACTGGCAGACTGGACTGTCAAACTTTCTAGACCATCAGAAAATTTGCAATTTTTTTACCTAGTTAATAGGTGATGTTGGTGTGATAAGTACATCAATCAATTCTGGAGATGGATAGGCCGGCGAAAGGGGTTGGAGGTGCGCCGTTGGTTTTTTTTAACACCATGTGTGCATATCCTGACGGACTACATACTTGTTGTTAAATACATTTTTCTCTTTTTGGTGGTCTAGAAAATTGACAGGCTTGTCTCCATCAAAACAGGGGCCCTTGAGATGTTGAGGCAGTTTGGACTCTACTCCTTAAATCCCTAGAGCCATAGCGATGTTCCTGAACAGGAGTGGACCCTGTGCTTTAGCATCTCACAGGTGAATTGTATTTTCTTAATAAGTTTAAGTTAGCGAAGTATACCCCAAAAAATGTTAGGTAGATGTTTTTGTAAGTTGGATAATGCGGTGTCCTAGGTTTTTATTTTTATAAGTATAAGTAGGGTATGCATGAAAGTTAGGATGAGGAGTTAAACTAAATACAGGATGGAGACGACCGTCGGTAGCTGCGGTTCGACTGTCCCTTTGCTTTGAGCGGCCCCTCAATGTTTTGGGAACGGGCGGAGGACATTGTCTCCATTAGAATGGGCTCCCTTGTGATGCTGATGCGCGTTGGTCTCCACTCCTTGAATTCCACTCCCCACCAGAGGTCGAGTGTTGAGTTCCCCTTTCCATCAGAAGGAAGGGAGGCTTTGATGTGCGATAGAATCTCATGGGCGAACTGTATTTATGTTAGTGAGTTTTATTTAGCAAAGTAGGTTGTGACACTGGCAGACTGGACTGTCAAACTTTCTAGACCATCAGAAAATTTGCAATTTTTTTACCTAGTTAATAGGTGATGTTTGTGTGATAAGTACATCAATCAATTCTGGAGATGGATAGGCCGGCGAAAGGGGTTGGAGGTGCGCCGTTGGTTTTTTTAACACCATGTGTGCATATCCTGACGGACTGCATACTTGTTGTTAAATACATTTTTCTCTTTTTGGTGGTCTAGAAAATTGACAGGCTTGTCTCCATCAAAACAGGGGCCCTTGAGATGTTGAGGCAGTTTGGACTCTACTCCTTAAATCCCTAGAGCCATAGCGATGTTCCTGAACAGGAGTGGACCCTGTGCTTTAGCATCTCACAGGTGAATTGTATTTTCTTAATAAGTTTAAGTTAGCCAAGTATACCCCAAAAAATGTTAGGTAGATGTTTTTGTAAGTTGGATAATGCGGTGTCCTAGGTTTTTATTTTTATAAGTATAAGTAGGGTATGCATGAAAGTTAGGATGAGGAGTTAAACTAAATACAGGATGGAGACGACCGTCGGTAGCTGCGGTTCGACTGTCCCTTTGCTTTGAGCGGCCCCTCAATGTTTTGGGAACGGGCGGAGGACATTGTCTCCATTAGAATGGGCTCCCTTGTGATGCTGATGCGCGTTGGTCTCCACTCCTTGAATTCCACTCCCCACCAGAGGTCGAGTGTTGAGTTCCCCTTTCCATCAGAAGGAAGGGAGGCTTTGATGTGCGATAGAATCTCATGGGCGAACTGTATTTATGTTAGTGAGTTTTATTTAGCAAAGTAGGTTGTGACACTGGCAGACTGGACTGTCAAACTTTCTAGACCATCAGAAAATTTGCAATTTTTTTACCTAGTTAATAGGTGATGTTGGTGTGATAAGTACATCAATCAATTCTGGAGATGGATAGGCCGGCGAAAGGGGTTGGAGGTGCGCCGTTGGTTTTTTTAACACCATCTGTGCATATCCTGGCGGACTGCATACTTGTTGTTAAATAAATTTTTCTCTTTTTGGTGGTCTAGAAAATTGACAGGCTTGTCTCCATCAAAACGGGGGCCCTTGAGATGCTGAGGCAGTTTGGACTCTACTCCTTAAATCCCTGGAGCCATAGCGATGTTCCTGAACAGGAGTGGACCCTGTGCTTTAGCATCTCACAGGTGAATTGTATTTTCTTAATAAGTTTAAGTTAGCAAACTATAACCCAAAAAATGTTAGGTAGATGTTCTTGTAAGTTGGATAATGCGGTGTCCTAGGTTTTTATTTTTATAAGTATAAGTAGGGTATGCATGAAAGTTAGGATGAGGAGTTAAACTAAATACAGGATGGAGACGACCGTCGGTAGCTGCGGTTCGACTGTCCTTTTCCTTTGAGCGGCCCCTCAATGTTTTGGGAACGGGCGGAGGACATTGTCTCCATTAGAATGGGCTCCCTTGTGATGCTGATGCGCGTTGGTCTCCACTCCTTGAATTCCACTCCCCACCAGAGGTCGAGTGTTGAGTTCCCCTTTCCATCAGAAGGAAGGGAGGCTTTGATGTGCGATAGAATCTCATGGGCGAACTGTATTTATGTTAGTGAGTTTTATTTAGCAAAGTAGGTTGTGACACTGGCAGACTGGACTGTCAAACTTTCTAGACCATCAGAAAATTTGCAATTTTTTTACCTAGTTAATAGGTGATGTTGGTGTGATAAGTACATCAATCAATTCTGGAGATGGATAGGCCGGCGAAAGGGGTTGGAGGTGCGCCGTTGGTTTTTTTTAACACCATGTGTGCATATCCTGACGGACTGCATACTTGTTGTTAAATACATTTTTCTCTTTTTGGTGGTCTAGAAAATTGACAGGCTTGTCTCCATCAAAACAGGGGCCCTTGAGATGTTGAGGCAGTTTGGACTCTACTCCTTAAATCCCTAGAGCCATAGCGATGTTCCTGAACAGGAGTGGACCCTGTGCTTTAGCATCTCACAGGTGAATTGTATTTTCTTAATAAGTTTAAGTTAGCGAAGTATACCCCAAAAAATGTTAGGTAGATGTTTTTGTAAGTTGGATAATGCGGTGTCCTAGGTTTTTATTTTTATAAGTATAAGTAGGGTATGCATGAAAGTTAGGATGAGGAGTTAAACTAAATACAGGATGGAGACGACCGTCGGTAGCTGCGGTTCGACTGTCCCTTTCCTTTGAGCGGCCCCTCAATGTTTTGGGAACGGGCGGAGGACATTGTCTCCATTAGAATGGGCTCCCTTGTGATGCTGATGCGCGTTGGTCTCCACTCCTTGAATTCCACTCCCCACCAGAGGTCGAGTGTTGAGTTCCCCTTTCCATCAGAAGGAAGGGAGGCTTTGATGTGCGATAGAATCTCATGGGCGAACTGTATTTATGTTAGTGAGTTTTATTTAGCAAAGTAGGTTGTGACACTGGCAGAGTGGACTGTCAAACTTTCTAGACCATCAGAAAATTTGCAATTTTTTTACCTAGTTAATAGGTGATGTTGGTGTGATAAGTACATCAATCAATTCTGGAGATGGATAGGCCGGCGAAAGGGGTTGGAGGTGCGCCGTTGGTTTTTTTAACACCATGTGTGCATATCCTGACGGACTGCATACTTGTTGTTAAATAAATTTTTCTCTTTTTGGTGGTCTAGAAAATTGACAGGCTTGTCTCCATCAAAACGGGGGCCCTTGAGATGTTGAGGCAGTTTGGACTCTACTCCTTAAATCCCTAGAGCCATAGCGATGTTCCTGAACAGGAGTGGACCCTGTGCTTTAGCATCTCACAGGTGAATTGTATTTTCTTAATAAGTTTAAGTTAGCAAACTATAACCCAAAAAATGTTAGGTAGATGTTCTTGTAAGTTGGATAATGCGGTGTCCTAGGTTTTTATTTTTATAAGTATAAGTAGGGTATGCATGAAAGTTAGGATGAGGAGTTAAACTAAATACAGGATGGAGACGACCGTCGGTAGCTGCGGTTCGACTGTCCCTTTCCTTTGAGCGGCCCCTCAATGTTTTGGGAACGGGCGGAGGACATTGTCTCCATTAGAATGGGCTCCCTTGTGATGCTGATGCGCGTTGGTCTCCACTCCTTGAATTCCACTCCCCACCAGAGGTCGAGTGTTGAGTTCC
The DNA here is from genome assembly GCF_035609145.1 of Eleutherodactylus coqui. Lineage (NCBI taxonomy): Eukaryota > Metazoa > Chordata > Amphibia > Anura > Eleutherodactylidae > Eleutherodactylus > Eleutherodactylus coqui. The sequence continues at coordinate 82,580,487 of NC_089840.1, read as the reverse complement.
CCTTTCCATCAGAAGGAAGGGAGGCTTTGATGTGCGATAGAATCTCATGGGCGAACTATATTTATGTTAGTGAGTTTTATTTAGCAAAGTAGGTTGTGACACTGGCAGACTTGGACTGTCAAACTTTCTGGACCATCAGAAAATTTGCAATTTTTTTACCTAGTTAATAGGTGATGTTGGTGTGATAAGTACATCAATCAATTCTGGAGATGGATAGGCCGGCGAAAGGGGTTGGAGGTGCGCCGTTGGTTTTTTTTAACACCATGTGTGCATATCCTGACGGACTGCATACTTGTTGTTAAATAAATTTTTCTCTTTTTGGTGGTCTAGAAAATTGACAGGCTTATCTCCATCAAAACGGGGGCCCTTGAGATGTTGAGGCAGTTTGGACTCTACTCCTTAAATCCCTAGAGCCATAGCGATGTTCCTGAACAGGAGTGGACCCTGTGCTTTAGCATCTCACAGGTGAATTGTATTTTCTTAATAAGTTTAAGTTAGCAAACTATAACCCAAAAAATGTTAGGTAGATGTTCTTGTAAGTTGGATAATGCGGTGTCCTAGGTTTTTATTTTTATAAGTATAAGTAGGGTATGCATGAAAGTTAGGATGAGGAGTTAAACTAAATACAGGATGGAGACGACCGTCGGTAGCTGCGGTTCGACTGTCCCTTTCCTTTGAGCGGCCCCTCAATGTTTTGGGAACGGGCGGAGGACATTGTCTCCATTAGAATGGGCTCCTTTGTGATGCTGATGCACGTTGGTCTCCACTCCTTGAATTCCACTCCCCACCAGAGGTCGAGTGTTGAGTTCCCCTATCCATCAGAAGGAAGGGAGGCTTTGATCTGCGATAGAATCTCATGGGCGAACTGTATTTATGTTAGTGAGTTTTATTTAGCAAAGTAGGTTGTGACACTGGCAGACTTGGACTGTCAAACGTACTAGACCATCAGAAAATTTGCAGTTTTTTACCTAGTTAATAGGTGATGTTGGTGTGATAAGTACATCAATCAATTCTGGAGATGGATAGGCCGGCGAAAGGGGTTGGAGGTGCGCCGTTGGTTTTTTTAACATCATGTGTGCATATCCTGACGGACTGCATACTTGTTGTTAAATAAATTTTTCTCTTTTTGGTGGTCTAGAAAATTGACAGGCTTGTCTCCATCAAAACGGGGGCCCTTGAGATGTTAAGGCAGTTTGGACTCTACTCCTTATATCCCTAGAGCCATAGCGATGTTCCTGAACAGGAGTGGACCCTGTGCTTTAGCATCTCACAGGCGAATTGTATTTTCTTAATAAGTTTAAGTTAGCGAAGTATACCCCAAAAAATGTTAGGTAGATGTTTTTGTAAGTTGGATAATGCGGTGTCCTAGGTTTTTATTTTTATTAGTATAAGTAGGGTTGGCCCTGAAAGTTAGGATGAGGAGTTAAACTAAATACAGGATGGAGACGACCGTCAACTGCGATTCGACTGTCCCTTTCCTTTGAGCGGCCCCTCAATGTTTTGGGAACGGGCGGAGGACATTGTCTCCATTAGAATGGGCTCCCTTGTGATGCTGATGCACGTTGGTCTCCACTCCTTGAATTCCACTCCCCTCCAGAGGTCGAGTTCAACTCCTTTCCAGAGGTCGAGTGTTGAGTTCCCCTTTCCATCAGAAGGAAGGGAGGCTGAGATGTGCGATAGAATCTTTTGGGCGAACTGTATTTATGTTAGTGAGTTTTATTTAGCAAAGTAGGTTGTGACACTGGCAGATTGGACTGTCAAACTTTCTGGACCATCAGAAAATTTGCAATTTTTTTACCTAGTTAATAGGTGATGTTGGTGTGACAAGTACATCAATCAATTCTGGAGATGGATAGGCCGGCGAAAGGGGTTGGAGGTGCGCCGTTTGTGTTTTTAACACCATGTGTGCATGTCCTGACGGACTGCATACTTGTTGTTAAATTAATTTTTCTCTTTTTGGTGGTCTAGAAAATTGACAGGCTTGTCTCCATCAAAACGGGGGGCCCTTGAGATGGTGAGGCAATTTGAACTCTACTTCTTAAATCCCTAGAGCCATAGCGATGTTCCTGAACAGGAGTGGACCCTGTGCTTTAGCATCTCACAGGTGAATTGTATTTTCTTAATAAGTTTAAGTTAGCAAACTATAACCCAAAAAATGTTAGGTAGATGTTCTTGTAAGTTGGATAATGCGGTGTCCTAGGTTTTTAGTTTTATAAGTATAAGTAGGGTATGCATGAAAGTTAGGATGAGTTAAACTAAATACAGGATGGAGACGACCGTCGGTAGCTGCGGTTCGACTGTCCCTTTCCTTTGAGCGGCCCCTCAATGTTTTGGGAACGGGCGGAGGACATTGTCTCCATTAGAATGGGCTCCCTTGTGATGCTGATGCGCGTTGGTCTCCACTCCTTGAATTCCACTCCCCACCAGAGGTCGAGTGTTGAGTTCCCCTTTCCATCAGAAGGAAGGGAGGCTTTGATGTGCGATAGAATCTCATGGGCGAACTGTATTTATGTTAGTGAGTTTTATTTAGCAAAGTAGGTTGTGACACTGGCAGACTGGACTGTCAAACTTTCTAGACCATCAGAAAATTTGCAATTTTTTTACCTAGTTAATAGGTGATGTTGGTGTGATAAGTACATCAATCAATTCTGGAGATGGATAGGCCGGCGAAAGGGGTTGGAGGTGCGCCGTTGGTTTTTTTTAACACCATGTGTGCATATCCTGACGGACTGCATACTTGTTGTTAAATACATTTTTCTCTTTTTGGTGGTCTAGAAAATTGACAGGCTTATCTCCATCAAAACGGGGGCCCTTGAGATGTTGAGGCAGTTTGGACTCTACTCCTTAAATCCCTAGAGCCATAGCGATGTTCCTGAACAGGAGTGGACCCTGTGCTTTAGCATCTCACAGGTGAATTGTATTTTCTTAATAAGTTTAAGTTAGCAAACTATAACCCAAAAAATGTTAGGTAGATGTTCTTGTAAGTTGGATAATGCGGTGTCCTAGGTTTTTATTTTTAGAAGTATAAGTAGGGTATGCATGAAAGTTAGGATGAGGAGTTAAACTAAATACAGGATGGAGACGACCGTCGGTAGCTGCGGTTCGACTGTCCCTTTCCTTTGAGCGGCCCCTCAATGTTTTGGGAACGGGCGGAGGACATTGTCTCCATTAGAATGGGCTCCCTTGTGATGCTGATGCGCGTTGGTCTCCACTCCTTGAATTCCACTCCCCACCAGAGGTCGAGTGTTGAGTTCCCCTTTCCATCAGAAGGATGGGAGGCTTTGATGTGCGATAGAATCTCATGGGCGAACTGTATTTATGTTAGTGAGTTTTATTTAGCAAAGTAGGTTGTGACACTGGCAGACTGGACTGTCAAACTTTCTAGACCATCAGAAAATTTGCAATTTTTTTACCTAGTTAATAGGTGATGTTGGTGTGATAAGTACATCAATCAATTCTGGAGATGGATAGGCCGGCGAAAGGGGTTGGAGGTGCGCCGTTGGTTTTTTTAACACCATGTGTGCATATCCTGACGGACTGCATACTTGTTGTTAAATAAATTTTTCTCTTTTTGGTGGTCTAGAAAATTGACAGGCTTGTCTCCATCAAAACGGGGGCCCTTGAGATGTTGAGGCAGTTTGGACTCTACTCCTTAAATCCGTAGAGCCATAGCGATGTTCCTGAACAGGAGTGGACCCTGTGCTTTAGCATCTCACAGGAGAATTGTATTTTCTTAATAAGTTTAAGTTAGCAAACTATAACCCAAGAAATGTTAGGTAGATGTTCTTGTAAGTTGGATAATGCGGTGTCCTAGGTTTTTATTTTTATAAGTATAAGTAGGGTATGCATGAAAGTTAGGATGAGGAGTTAAACTAAATACAGGATGGAGACGACCGTCGGTAGCTGCGGTTCGACTGTCCCTTTCCTTTGAGCGGCCCCTCAATGTTTTGGGAACGGGCGGAGGACATTGTCTCCATTAGAATGGGCTCCCTTGTGATGCTGATGCGCATTGGTCTCCAGTCCTTGAATTCCACTCCCCACCAGAGGTCGAGTGTTGAGTTCCCCTTTCCATCAGAAGGAAGGGAGGCTTTGATGTGCGATAGAATCTCATGGGCGAACTGTATTTATGTTAGTGAGTTTTATTTAGCAAAGTAGGTTGTGACACTGGCAGACTGGACTGTCAAACTTTCTAGACCATCAGAAAATTTGCAATTTTTTTACCTAGTTAATAGGTGATGTTGGTGTGATAAGTACATCAATCAATTCTGGAGATGGATAGGCCGGCGAAAGGGGTTGGAGGTGCGCCGTTGGTTTTTTTTAACACCATGTGTGCATATCCTGACGGACTACATACTTGTTGTTAAATACATTTTTCTCTTTTTGGTGGTCTAGAAAATTGACAGGCTTGTCTCCATCAAAACAGGGGCCCTTGAGATGTTGAGGCAGTTTGGACTCTACTCCTTAAATCCCTAGAGCCATAGCGATGTTCCTGAACAGGAGTGGACCCTGTGCTTTAGCATCTCACAGGTGAATTGTATTTTCTTAATAAGTTTAAGTTAGCGAAGTATACCCCAAAAAATGTTAGGTAGATGTTTTTGTAAGTTGGATAATGCGGTGTCCTAGGTTTTTTATTTTTATAAGTATAAGTAGGGTATGCATGAAAGTTAGGATGAGGAGTTAAACTAAATACAGGATGGAGACGACCGTCGGTAGCTGCGGTTCGACTGTCCCTTTCCTTTGAGCGGCCCCTCAATGTTTTGGGAACGGGCGGAGGACATTGTCTCCATTAGAATGGGCTCCCTTGTGATGCTGATGCGCATTGGTCTCCACTCCTTGAATTCCACTCCCCACCAGAGGTCGAGTGTTGAGTTCCCCTTTCCATCAGAAGGAAGGGAGGCTTTGATGTGCGATAGAATCTCATGGGCGAACTGTATTTATGTTAGTGAGTTTTATTTAGCAAAGTAGGTTGTGACACTGGCAGACTTGGACTGTCAAACGTACTAGACCATCAGAAAATTTGCAATTTTTTACCTAGTTAATAGGTGATGTTGGTGTGATAAGTACATCAATCAATTCTAGAGATGGATAGGCCGGCGAAAGGGGTTGGAGGTGCGCCGTTGGTTTTTTTAACATCATGTGTGCATATCCTGACGGACTGCATACTTGTTGTTAAATAAATTTTTCTCTTTTTGGTGGTCTAGAAAATTGACAGGCTTGTCTCCATCAAAACGGGGGCCCTTGAGATGTTGAGGCAGTTTGGACTCTACTCCTTATATCCCTAGAGCCATAGCGATGTTCCTGAACAGGAGTGGACCCTGTGCTTTAGCATCTCACAGGCGAATTGTATTTTCTTAATAAGTTTAAGTTAGCGAAGTATACCCCAAAAAATGTTAGGTAGATGTTTTTGTAAGTTGGATAATGCGGTGTCCTAGGTTTTTATTTTTATTAGTATAAGTAGGGTTGGCCCTGAAAGTTAGGATGAGGAGTTAAACTAAATACAGGATGGAGACGACCGTCGGTAGCTGCGGTTCGACTGTCCCTTTCCTTTGAGCGGCCCCTCAATGTTTTGGGAACGGGCGGAGGACATTGTCTCCATTAGAATGGGCTCCCTTGTGATGCTGATGCGCGTTGGTCTCCACTCCTTGAATTCCACTCCCCTCCAGAGGTCGAGTTCAACTCCTTTCCAGAGGTCGAGTGTTGAGTTCCCCTTTCCATCAGAAGGAAGGGAGGCTGAAATGTGCGATAGAATCTTTTGGGCGAACTGTATTTATGTTAGTGAGTTTTATTTAGCAAAGTAGGTTGTGACACTGGCAGACTGGACTGTCAAACTTTCTGGACCATCAGAAAATTTGCAATTTTTTTACCTAGTTAATAGGTGATGTTGGTGTGACAAGTACATCAATCAATTCTGGAGATGGATAGGCCGGCGAAAGGGGTTGGAGGTGCGCCGTTTGTGTTTTTAACACCATGTGTGCATGTCCTGACGGACTGCATACTTGTTGTTAAATTAATTTTTCTCTTTTTGGTGGTCTAGAAAATTGACAGGCTTGTCTCCATCAAAACGGGGGGCCCTTGAGATGGTGAGGCAATTTGAACTCTACTCCTTAAATCCCTAGAGCCATAGCGATGTTCCTGAACAGGAGTGGACTCTGTGCTTTAGCATCTCACAGGTGAATTGTATTTTCTTAATAAGTTTAAGTTAGCAAACTATAACCCAAAAAATGTTAGGTAGATGTTCTTCTTGTAAGTCAGATAATGCAATGTCCTCGGTTTTTCTTTTTGTTAGTATAAGTAGGGTTGGTCCTGAAAGCTAGGATGAGGAGTTAAACTCCTTTCCAGAGGTCGAGTGTTGAGTTCCCCTTTCCATCAGAAGGAAGGGAGGCTTTGATGTGCAATAGAATCTCATGGGCGAACTGTATTTATATTAGTGAGTTTTATTTAGCAAAGTAGGTTGTGACACTGGCAGACTGGACTGTCAAACTTTCTGGACCATCAGAAAATGTGCAATTTTCTGCGATAATAGTAACAAAAATAATTGCATAAATAAGTTAAACAAAATTGCAAAATAGAATAAAAATCTATACATTAGAAAGAAAATAACCCAAAGCCGCCAAGATCCCAAACCATCGCCGTATGTGCCCTTTAATCCAAAACCATACATATTATATATCAAAACATCTAAAACAAAATGAAGAATCCATTCCCATACTTTTTTTTAGCATAAATATACTAATTAAAGGAGATGTCTCGAGGAAGCAGTTAAATTTTTTTTTTGCCCAGTCCCCCCCATTAAGTACACATTACTAAGCCCCCCTGTAAATGACATTTCTAGCTGGTTCGTACTTACCGTTCCAGCGTTTCAGCAACTTATAAAAGTTTCCTCAAGATGGCCGCCGGCTCTTTCCCCGTCGCTCGCTGCAGCCCGACGTGCGCGCTCCCGAGACGCCGCCAGCTGTGTCTCCATGGCAACCGGACGCATCGCAGCCGCCGACCAGACGCCCCGCAGCCGCCGACCAGACGCCCACCGCCAGGCAGTAGGTAACCGGCGCTAGCCCCCGGCTCCCCAGCGCTAGACCCTCAGCCCAGGTGAAGGCCCCGGAGCCCAGCGCTAGGTTCCGGAGCCCAGCGCTAGTTCCCCCGGCCTAGTGGCAGCCCCCCCCGGCCTAGCGACAGCCCCCCCATCGCAGCGACAGCCCCCCCCCGGCCTAGCGACAGCCCCCCCATCGCAGCGGCAGCCCCCCCCGGCCTAGCGACAGCCCCCCCATCGCAGCAACAGCCCCCCCGGCCTAGCGCTAGTTCCCCCATCACAGCGGCAGCCCCCCCCGGCGCAGCGACAGCCCCCCCGGCGCAGCGGCAGCCCGGTGCAGCGGCAGCCCCCCCCAGCGCAGCGACAGCCCCCCCCCCGGCGCAGCCCGGCGCAGCGGCAGCCCCCCCCCGACAAATCACTTACCTGGGACGCTTCTCGGGGCTGCTGGGCTGGGCTGGGCTTCTCCGCTGGGCAGCTCCAGTTTCTGCACCTTCCTCTAACAGAGGAAGGTACAGAATGGCCGCTGCAGCGCGCTCCCGAGCAGTGACAGCTCGTCTGCGCATGCGCAGAAGAGCTGTAGCGGGGAGCACACTGAAGCGGCTCGTGCTGAATGGAGAAGACCGGACTGCGCAAGCGCGTCTAAAAAAGCAAGCTGCCAGCGAATTTAGACGGAACCATGGAGACGAGGACGCTAGCAACGGAACAGGTAAGTGGAATAACTTCTGTATGGCTCATATTTAATGCACGATGTATATTACAAAGTGCATTAATATGGCCATACGGAAGTGTATAACCCCACTTGGTTTCGCGAGACCACCCCTTTAAGAAAAAATCACTAGGAATGGTAAAACAATTATTTTTCTTAGCTTTTCACCCGCAATAAAACTAAAAAACGGAATAAACAAAAAAAAGGGAAAAAGACATTTAAAAAATAGCCCTGTATGTCATGGAAAAAAATACAGCAAAAATAATTTTAGTAGCTGAAGGAAAAAAAAATAGGGCAGTAAAACAACTACATGGTTAAAATCTCTAAAAAGTGTCTGGTCCTTAAGGTAGCCTGGTCCTCAAGGGGTTAAGTACCGTATGTATTTGTTTTTATTAATTATTATTTATTTAACGTTAACATCAGTATCTATTTTGAGTTGTAAAGTTTTACTTATTTATTTACCTATTTTACATCATATCAGGTCGCTGGAGCAGGGAGGTGGTGTTTGAAGTTTTTGAGAAGAAAACTGTAAAATAAAAAAATGCCAGAATTGCAGATTTTGTTAATCTTGCCTCTAGGAAAAAAAAAGACTAAAAAGTGATTGAAATCTTCCAAAAATGGGATAAAGACGACTAGAGCTCATCTTGCAAAAAAGCAAAACAAAACAAAAAGAAGCACTCAGAGATCCGTTGAAGGAAAAATAAAAAACATAATGTTTCCTGGATTGCAGCGACTCAAAAGCAAATCTATAAAAAAAAAAATAACAGTGCTTTTAGTGTATAAAGCAGTGAAAACATTTAAAAAAATACTGTATAAACTTAGTATCGCTGGCAATGAGCTGAGCCAGAGAATAACACTAGTACATTATTTGTTCAGCAATCTGAATGGTGTAAAAAAAAAACAAAGATTCCAATTCTCCTGCAAAAAAAAAATTAATAAAGGTTCTAGCATACGTCATATGTACCCAAAATGATGCCATTCAAAATACAACTTTTCATGCAAAAACAAGCCCTCAAAATGGACATCGAAATGGTCAACGAAAAAAAAAAAGTTATGACACCAGGAATGCGACAAAAATAAAAAGACTTGAAAATTGGTTGGTCATTAGTGCCAGGCCAGTCATAATGGAGTTAACTAATGGCCATTCACCACTTGCCAGTAAGGTTCTGCAGGAACGTTTATTTAATGAATGTCATGTAAATCTCTCCACTTCAGTAACTCCATTAGTTTCTGTAGGACTTCCAGCAGACAGAGTCCTACAGAAACTCAGTGTGCATTTTGTATATGGCGGCGCTCCCCATGTCCCCTCCTGCACAGACCCCATGACACCATGGACCCCAGTTGTCAAGAAGGCACTGTGCAGGCTGGTGCTGGTTCCATACTGGTGTGGAGTATGTTCTCATGGCATGGGTTGGGTCCACTGTTCCACCTAAACACATCACTGACCAATACCTGCTACATTTCACTGCTTGGTGATCATTGTAGCCCTTCACGGTCTTCATGTAACTCCACAATGATGGGCTATTCCAGCAGGATAATGCAGTGATCCAATGGGCCCTAGTTGTCCAGAATTGGTTTGAGAAGCATTCAGAAGCATTCCTATGAATGGTGTGGTCTGCACATTTGCCCAACTGAGCATTTATGGATGTTCTGGAGAGGTCCATTCACACCAGAGATCCGACATGTACAAATACCCCACAGCTGTGAACGGCTATCCAGATGGCATGGCTCAACATCCATCCAGATGTCTTCTACCCACTTGTGGAATCGATGACCTGTCAAGTTGCTGCACTTTGCCAGGCTAAAGGGCGTCCTATTTGATATTCGTTCCTGTCCCATGATTTTGGGCATGTTGGCTCAAGGAAGGCCTGTGTGCCAAAATGTCTCTGTTATTAGCAGCATGTGCCCCATTATAAAGTGGTAAAGACTTGCCTCCGGTTGTTGATGCGATGCACTATTTTATCTTTGTAACACCCCGAAACGACCTATTAATTAGTAAAGGGACTTGGCATACATTTTAGAACTACATTTAAATTGCAGTAAATTTTGATTGCTCCCGGCATTCTTTTTAATAAAGACTTCCTCTCAGAGAGCAGGTGTGTGTTGGCGTGCTTCGGTGGGGGTAAGCATGTTCTTGACTGTTCTTTGACTGCATGTAGTAGGGACCATAGGAATATCTATTCCAAATATGACTCCAGTTTTGTCTACAGATGACAGAGTGCAGTTTATTTACAACCGCTTGTATTCTGTAAATGTGATCTACACCCCGATCAGCCATAACCCAAAAGTGCATGATCATATTTCACATTCACCACACAGCAATTGCGCAGTCGCTAGGTGATACCTGCGGCCCATCCATTGACTTCAAAATAGAGCATGCTGCGATTTTTTTTCCCTACGAGTTTGAAGGAAAAAGTGAAAGTACATACCTTTCAATGCGTGTGATTTGCTGATGATCCTCCGTGCGGACGCTGCTGGCAGATTCCGCAATAGGAATCCGGCTGTGTGAAGCCAGCCTAATATTTAGAGTAAAAAGCATTAAAGGGGTTGTATCAAATTAGGACAACATAGCTGCTTTCTTCCAGAAAAAAAGCACCAGCCCTGTCCATGGGTTGTGTACAGTATTGCAGCTCAGGCTCATTCATCTGAATGGGGCTGAGCTGTAGTACCAGACACAGTGCATGAACAGGAGTAGGGGTAATTTTGGAAGAATAAAAAATAAGACATAGCATGATTTTCCAGAATTTTTGAGGATGCAAAATGATTTCCCCTCGTCATCCTGACAGCATACACATGGAGGTTGTCCGCCGTACACCTGTTGGGACAGGAAGTGGAGAATACAAAAGGTAACTCCCACCACCGGCTCACCAGTGTCTTTCTGTCCCTACAGGACAGTCCAAGCGGGCCTCCAGGTGTATGCTGGAGGAAAATGAAGAAAGAAGACTCCCATGCAGCCTGTCCGCCCGTGGGGGGACGACCCTCTGTTCGGGCTGGCAGGGCTTGCGCGGGTGAGACCCTACGAGGGGACCCCTTACCCGCAGGATCTACCCAGCACTGTTCCCCTAGTGGGAAAATCCTCCCCCAGTACGCTGCCTAGTGGGGTTGTCGTACCGGTAGGAAGCAGCCCCGGTACCTGCAGGCTCGGACGCCGGCGTCACCAGGGATCCACGTCTAGAGAGGTATGCCAGCGTGCATAGAAGCGCTCGGTGCGGTCCGGTCAGCGCGAGCGCGGCGCCATGTGTGTCTCCTAGGCGGCGGGTCCGGTCGGCGTGCGCACGTGTGTTCTAGTCGGCGGCGTCTCAGTGTATGCGGCGTATCCCCTGGGTCCGGTGCAGCGGCGTGACGTCAGCGCGGCCGCGTCACGGGGGGCGGGGCCTCACTTAAAGGGGGCGTGTCGGCGCCAAATTTGAAAATTTAAAAGGACTGGATTCCCCTGCATCTCTCCTGTCTGCACCTTACTGAATATGTCAGCCAGAGAGGACACTGAAAGCAGCCTGCTGGTGAGTAGACCGCTTTGGGGGTATCGGGGAGGGAGGATTGAGAAATCAGGTATCTGGTGCTGGAAGTCCTTTTTGCTGTCACCGTCTCTTAGGACAGAGATGCACAAAAGGTTAGAGAGGCCAAAAAGCGAGTGCGCAAATGTCCAGTTTGCTTGCGGCGGCTAGAAGAGGGCCACACCAAGCCACTATGCGTGGACTGTACGGAGAAGCTGATCCGCGAAGAGGGCTCCTCGGGCATGTCGGACATCCGATCCATGATCCACGAGGAGATTGAAGCCTCGCTCTCATCTCTTTCTCTGCCGCCCCCCACGAAAAGGGTAAGGCGGGCACGAATGGAAGAGTCGGACTCTGAGGAGGGACTCCTGGAAGATTCTCCTTCAGAAACCATGCCGCCCATGGAGGATGCAAGGAAGTATTTCTTTTCATCGGCGGACTTGGGTCAGCTGTTAACTGCAGTCCGGCGCACCATGCAGGTGGAGGAAGAGGTGCCGCAGCAGCCATCCTTTCAGGATAGCCTGTTCCAGGGGGCTCCTACCACAGCCAAAACCATCATTTCCAGTTAATGACATTTTAAAACAGCTGATCCTGACAGAGTGGAAACAGGCAGATCAGAAATTCTTCCTGTCCAAGGAATTAAAGGATCGGATGGTCTTCACACCAGAAGATATTGAGTTCCTAGAAACCGTCCCTAAGGTGGATCTGGCAGTCACCAGGGTCTCAAAAAAAGCAGCCCTCCCCTTTGAGGACATTTCCCAACTGCGGGATCCACTAGATACCAGAGTGGATTCCGCAATGAAAAAGGCCTGGGAGACTGCGGCTCTGACCGTCAAAGCCAACATCACGGCCACATCTGTGGCGAGATCTATGTCGGTCTGGTTGGACCAACTCCAGACGCTGATTTCTCAGAGGGGCTCTAGGGAGGACATCTCAAGCTGCCTTCCCCTCCTCCAGCAGGAAACCGGCTTTCTGGCAGATGCCTCTATGGAGTCAGTGAGGTTCGGGGCCCGTTCAGCAGCCCTCTCGAACACAGCCAGGAGGGCTGTCTGGGTTAAGGCCTGGACAGGGGATAACGCCTCCAAGAATAGACTCTGTTCCCTGCCCTTCCAAGGACACAGAATCTTCAGGCCTTCCTTGGATACACTCCTAGAGACGGCATCGGATAAGAGCCAGGGACTACCGTCGGAGAAATCCTTTAAGCGGCCTTCCTCCTCCTACCCTCCTCCTTTTGTTCCCTCTAGAACATACCAGGGGAAAGGAAAAACCGGACGCTGGTCCTATCCCAAAGGCGGAAAGGGTGAGAATCCGCCTTCCCGGATCCTACAAGTAGGGGGTAGACTGAAGGGGTTCGCCCTTAGATGGAGTGAGGTGACCTCCAATCCCTGGGCCTTACGCCTAGTCTCGGATGGCTACAAAATTGAATTTTCCTCCCCTCCTCCCCCGAGGTTCGTGGTCACCCCCTGCCAGTCACCTGCATCTGCTCAGGCCCTCCAGTTGGGGGTGCAAAAGCTGTTGTCCCTAGGGGCCATCACTCAGGTTCCCGCAGAAGAACTATTCAAGGGGTGCTACTCCCCCTTGTTCCTAATCAAAAAACCTAACGGATCCTATAGAACTATAATTAATCTGAAATTCCTGAATAAATCTATCACGTATCAAAGATTTAAAATGGAATCGGTGCGGTCAGCAATCCCCTTAATTGCGCCGGATAGTGTCATGGCCACCGTGGACTTAAGGGACGCTTATTACCATGTCCCTATACACATAGATTCCCAGTGGTTTCTGCGGTTTGCCCTGGTGATAGATGGCTCTGTCTCTCACTTTCAATTTACGTGCCTGCCGTTCGGGATTTCCTCCGCACCCCGGGTGTTCTCCAAACTGGTGTTAGAGATGGTGGCGGCACTAAGGACTGACAAGGTGTTGATTGCCCATACCTCGACGATTTCCTGATCATAGCAGGATCGGCTTCAGAACTCCCATTCCAGGTCAACCTCACACTCCGTCTGTTCGAGTCGTTAGGCTGGATCATCAACTCCGCTAAATCCAGTCTTCTGCCCGAGCAGAAGAAAAAATTTCTGGGAGCGATTCTGGACTCACACCACCAGTGCTCATCCCTTCCCCTAGAAAGGCAAAAAACGATCCAGGATGAGTGTAGGGCACTTTCTCTAACCACCGAAGTCTCCCTTAGGAGAGGCATGAGGGTCCTCGGCCTCATGACATCTTGCATCGGGGTAGTCCCTTGGGCCCAGTTACATTGTAGAACCCTCCAAGACTTTATCCTAAACAACTGGGATAAATCCCCCGCCTCCCTGGATCGGAAAGTCGTCCTTACCTACAAGATAAAATCCTCCTTGGAATGGTGGATGTCTATCTCCAACCTTGCCAGAGCCACGGCTTGGTACCCTGCATCCCCAGTATCCATCTTTACTGACGCAAGTGCAACTGGCTGGGGGGCCCACTTAAGCCGTCATTACGTCCAAGGGGGCTGGAATCGGGAGGAAGCTACTCAATCCTCCAACTACAAAGAACTTTGCGCTGTCTGGAAGGCCATTCGGAGCCTCGAGACAGAGATCAGGGGTAGACACATTAAGATCTTTTCGGATAACATAACAACTGTGTCCCTCATTCGCCACCAGGGATCCACGCGGAACCCCCGACTCCAAGACCTGGCGGCGAAAGTTCTCGGGTGGATAGAGCAGCGGACGCCTTCCGTCACAGCATACCGCGTAAGGGGCCCAGAGAACTCCATGGCGGACCATCTCAGCCGCAGGAAGATAGACCCCGGGGAGTGGACTCTACATCCACACGCGTTCCAGCTCATTTTAGAGAGATGGAGGACACCCAAGGTGGACTTGTTCGCCTCTCGGGAGAACACCAAGTGTCCCCGGTTTTTCTCCAGGGGAGCAGACGGGGGCTCCCTGGGAATAGATGCACTATCCCAGGTCTGGGATTGGGACCTTGCATACGCCTTCCCACCTATCCCCCTGATTCCTCGGGTCCTAAGGAAAATTCAGGAGTCCCCAGGCTCCGTTATCCTGGTGGCCCCATTCTGGCCCAAGAGACCCTGGTTCCCGCTCCTGACCGCTCTCTCGACACAGGAGCCTCTACATCTGCCGCAGAGAGACGACCTCCTTCAGCAGGGTCCCCTGATATGCCCAAAGGTCTGACAGTTCAGACTGGCGGTCTGGAAGTTGAGCGGGTAAAATACCTGAGCCAGGGCCTATCAGGGAGGGTGACCACTACTTTATGTGAGAGCCTCAAAAAATCCACCAGAAAAATATACTCCAGGGTGTAGGATACCTTCTCTAGGTGGTTGGGGTATAGTATACATGACCTCCAACAGCCCGACATTAACAAAATATTGGAGTTCCTACAGGATGGTTTGGACATGGGGCTAAGACCTGGTACCCTTAAGGTCCAGGTGGCTGCCCTTGGGGCCTTCTTCGACTTCCCCTTAGGCGACCATAGGCTAATTAAGAAATATCTGAAAGGGGCAGTAAGACTCCACCCCTTTATAAGGGAAACCATGCCCCCCTGGGACCTGAACCTTGTTTTGCAGGCCCTCTGCGCACACCCCTTTGAGCCCCTGGAAGATCTATCAGTAAAGATCCTCTCCTATAAAGTGGCCTTTCTAGTTGCCATCACATCTGCCAGACGGATCGGGGAGATCCAATCCCTCTCTATTAGGCCCCCGTACATGACCACCTTCCCAGATAAAATAGAGTTCAGGCCTGACCCCTTTTTCCAACCGAAAGTTCTCACAGACTTTCACAGAGAACAGCGAATAGTACTTCCCTCCTTCTGCCAGGAACCCCGTAACACCACGGAACAGAGGTTCCATAATTTAGATGTTAGACGAGCAGTTCTGAAGTATTTGGAGGTCACACATTCCTTCAGGAAGTCTAACAACCTCTTTATTCAATTCCAGGGTCCACGCAGAGGAGGGGCCGCTACTAAGGACTCCTTAGCGCGGTGGGTCAGGAGGGCCATAGAAGAGGCGTACAGATCCCAAGGGATCCCACTCCCGGGCGACGTTAGAGCCCATTCCACTAGGGCGGTCGCCTGTTCCTGGGCGGAGAGAGCCCAGGCGACAACCGACCAGATCTGCAGGGCCGCCACATGGTCGAGCACTCATACCTTCACGAAACACTATCGCCTACACCTGGGGGCCAGCCGTGATATGGCCTTTGGGCGGAAGGTGCTACAGGCAGTGGTCCCTCCCTAAAGCCCTTGATTGTTGGCACTACTCCATGTGTATGCTGTCAGGATGACGAGGGGAAGACAGGAATTAGGTCTTACCAGTTAATTCCTTTTCTTGAAGTCATCCTGACAGCATAGGGGCTTTTCCCTCCCCTTGAGTTATTTTTATGTGAAGTAACTAGAGATGAGCGAACACCAAAATGTTCGGGTGTTCGTTATTCGGAACGAACTTCCCGTGATGCTCGAGGGTTCGTTTCGAACAACGAACCCCATTGAAGTCAATGGGCGACCAGAACATTTTTGTATTTCGCCGATGCTCGCTAAGGTTTTCATGTGTGAAAATCTGGGCAATTCAGGAAAGTGATGGGAATGACACAGTGACGGATAGGGCAGGCGAGGGGCTACGTGTTGGGCTGCATCTCAAGTTCACAGGTCCCACTATTAAGCCACAATACCGGCAAGAGTGGCCCCCCCCCCTCCCAACAACTTTTACTTCTGAAAAGCCCTCATTAGCATGGCATACCTTTGCTAAGCACCACACTACCTCCAACAAAGCACAATCACTGCCTGCATGACACTCCACTGACACTTCTCCTGGGTTACATGCTGCCCAACCGCCCCCCCTCCCCCCCCCACAGCGCACACCAAAGTGTCCCTGGGCAGCCTTCAGCTGCCCTCATGCCACACCACGCTCATGTCTATTTAGAATTGCGTCTGCCATGACGAGGGACCGCAGGCACACACTGCAGAGGTTGGCACGGCTAGGCAGCGACCCTCTTTAAAAGTGGCGGAGCGATAGCCCACAATGCTGTACAGAAGCAATGAGAAATAGAATCCTGTGCCACCGCCATCAGGAGCTGCACACGTGGGCATAGCAATGGGGAACCTATGTGCCACACACTATTCATTCTGTCAAGGTGTCTGCATGCCCCAGTCAGACCGGGCTTTTTAATTCATAGACACAGGCAGGTACAACTCCCTATTGTGAAGTCCCTGTCGACCCACAGCATGGGTGGCTCCCTGGAACCCACCGGCGGTACACAGAAATATCCCATTGCATTGCCCAACACAGCTGAGGTAGTAATGTCGTGCTTAATGCAGGTGGGCTTCGGCCCACACTGCATGCCCCAGTCTGACTGGGGTTCTTTATAAGTGTACAGATGTAGTAAAAACTCCGTGTGCACCTACAGCATGGGTGGGTGCCAGGAAGCCACCGGCGGTACATAGAAATATCCCATTGCATTGCCCAACACAGCTGAGGTAGTAATGTTGTGCTTAACCCTTTCCAATCCAATTTGTATATGGTTTTCCTAGGGGGCTTACTCTTTTTCTGCTGTTATACAACGGCGCTATATGCTGGCTAAAGCCAGTACTGCATGAGCTGACACGTAGGATAGGCTCCGACAGCAGAGAGGCTGGCAATATACAGTAAGAGAACCCCGACGGACGTCTACCAACAACGGAGCTGTACAGCCTTAAACCCTAATGTCTTCACAGGTCACACAGTGGACTGGAAAGGGTTAATGCAGGTGGGTTTCGGCCCACACTGCATGCCCCAGTCAGACTGGGGTTCTTTACAAGTGGACACATGTAGGTTAAACTCCCTGTGGACCCACTGCCTGGGTGGGTGCCAGGAAGCCACCGGCGGTACATAGAAATATCCCATTGCATTGCCCAACACAGCTGAGGTAGTAATGTCGTGCGTAATACAGGTGGGCTTCGGCCCACACTGCATGCCCCAGTCAGACGGGTTCTTTAGAAGTGTACAGATGTATTAAAAACTCAGTGTGCACCTACAGCATGGGTGGCTCCCTGGAACCCACCGGCGGTACACAAAAATATCCCATTGCATTGCCCAACACAGCTGAGGTAACGTCAGCTGTAATGCAGGTGGCCTAAAAATTAATTTGATTACACTGTAGGCGAGGGCCCACAAAAATTGCTGTATCAACAGTACTAATGTACATCCCAAAAATTGGCCATGGCCAGCCAAGAGGGCAGGTGAAACCCATTAATCGCTTTGGTTAATGTGGCTTAAGTGGTAACTAGGCCTGGAGGCAGCCCAGTGTAACGAAAAATTGGTTCAAGTTACAGTTCCAACGCTTTTAAGCGCATTGAAACTTATAAAAATTGTTCTGAAAAATTATTTGAGTGAGCCTTGTGGCCCTAAGAAAAATTGCCCGTTCAGCGTGATTACGTGAGGTTTCAGGAGGAGGAGCAGGAGGAGGAGGAGGAGGAATATTAGACACAGATTGATGAAGCAGAAATGTCCCCGTTTTGGATGGTGAGAGAGAACGTAGCTTCCATCCGCGGGTGCAGCCTACGTATTGCTTACGTATCGCTGCTGTCCGCTGGTGGAGAACAGAAGTCTGGGGAAATCCAGCCTTTGTTCATCTTGATGAGTGTTAGCCTGTCGGCACTGTCGGTTGACAAGCGGCTACACTTATCTGTGATGATTCCCCCAGCCGCACTAAACACCCTCTCCGACAACACGCTAGCCACAGGACAAGCAAGCACCTCCAGGGCATACAGCGCTAGTTCAGGCCACATGTCCAGCTTCGACACCCAGTAGTTGTAGGGGGCAGAGGCGTCACCAAGGATGGTCGTGCGATCCGCTACGTACTCCCTCACCATCCTTTTACAGTGCTCCCGCCGACTCAGCCGTGACTGGGGAGCGGTGACACAGTCTTGGTGGGGAGCCATAAAGCTGGCCAGGCCCTTAAAGACTGTTGCACTGCCTGGGATGTACATGCTGCTCGATCTACGCACATCCCCTGCTACCTTGCCCTCGGTACTGCGCCTTCTGCCACTAGCGCTGTCGGCTGGGAATTTTACCATCAGCTTGTCCGCAAGGGTCCTGTGGTATAGCAACACTCTCGAACCCCTTTCCTCTTCGGGAATCAGAGTGGGCAGGTTCTCCTTATACCGTGGATCGAGCAGTGTGTACACCCAGTAATCCGTAGTGGCCAGAATGCGTGCAACGCGAGGGTCACGAGAAAGGCATCCTAACATGAAGTCAGCCATGTGTGACAGGGTACCTGTACGCAACACATGGCTGTCTTCACTAGGAAGATCACTTTCAGGATCCTCCTCCTCCTCCTCCTCCTCCTCCTACTCCTCAGGCCATACACGCTGAAAGGATGACAGGCAATCAGCCGGTGTACCGTCAGCAGCGGCCCAAGCTGTCTCTTCCCCCTCCTCCTCATCCTCCTCATGCTCCTCCTCCTCCTCCTGTACGCGCTGAGAAATAGACAGGAGGGTGCCCTGACTATCCAGCGGCATACTGTCTTCCCCCGCCCCCGTTTCCGAGCGCAAAGCAGCTGCCTTTATGGTTTGCAGGGAATTTCTCAAGATGCATAGCAGAGGAATGGTGACGCTAATGATTGTAGCATCGCCGCTCACCACCTGGGTAGACTCCTCAAAATTACCAAGGACATGGCAGATGTCTGCCAACCAGGCCCACTCTTCTGAAAGGAATTGAGGAGGCTGACTCCCACTGCGCCGCCCATGTTGGAGTTGGTATTCGACTATAGCTCTACGTTGTTCATAGAGCCTGGCCAACATGTGGAGCGTAGAGTTCCACCGTGTGGGCACGTCGCACAGCAGTCGGTGCACTGGCAGCTTAAAGTGATGTTGCAGGGTGCGCAGGGTGGCAGCGTCCGTGTGGGACTTGCGGAAATGTGCGCAGAGCCGGCGCGCCTTTACGGGCAGGTCTGACAAGCGTGGGTAGCTTTTCAGAAAGCGCTGAACCACCAAATTAAAGACGTGGGCCAGGCATGGCACGTGCGTGAGGCTGCCGAGCTGCAGAGCCGCCACCAGGTTACGGCCGTTGTCACACACGACCATGCCCGGTTGGAGGCTCAGTGGCGCAAGCCAGCGGTCGGTCTGCTGTGTCAGACCCTGCAGCAGTTCGTGGGCCGTGTGCCTCTTATCGCCTAAGCTGAGTAGTTTCAGCACGGCCTGCTGACGCTTGCCCACCGCTGTGCTGCCACACCGCGCGACACCGACTGCTGGCGACATGCTGCTGCTAACACATCTTGATTGCGAGACAGAGGAGGAGGAGGAGGGTGCTTTAGTGGAGGAAGCATACACCTCCGCAGATACCACCACCGAGCTGGGGCCCGCAATTCTGGGGGTGGGTAGGACGTGAGCGGTCCCGGGCTCTGACTCTGTCCCAGCCTCCACTAAATTCACCCAATGTGCCGTCAGGGAGATGTAGTGGCCCTGCCCGCCTGTGCTTGTCCACGTGTCCGTAGTTAAGTGGACCGTGGCAGTAACCGCGTTGGTGAGGGCGCGCACAATGTTGCGGGAGACGTGGTCGTGCAGGGCTGGGACGGCACATCGGGAAAAGTAGTGGCGACTGGGAACTGAGTAGCGCGGGGCCGCCGCCTCCATGATACTTTTGAAGGACTCAGTTTCCACAACCCTATACGGCAGCATCTCAAGGCTGATGAATTTTGCTATGCGGACGGTTAACGTTTGAGCGTGCGGGTGCGTGGCGGCGTACTTGCGCTTGCGCTCGAACACTTGCGCAAGCGACGGCTGAACGGTGCGCTGAACTACACTGCTGGATGGGGCCGAGGACAGCGGAGATGAGGGTGTGGGTGCAGGCCATGAGGCGGTAGTGCCTGTGTCCTGAGAGGGGGGTTGCATCTCAGTGGCAGGTTGGGGCACAGGGGGAGAGGCAGGGGTGCAAACCGGAGGCGGTGAACGGCCTTCGTCCCACCTTGTGGGGTGCTTGGCCATCATATGTCTGCGCATGGTGGTGGTGGTGAGGCTGTTGGTGTTGGCTCCCCGGCTGAGCTTTGCGCAACAAAGGTTGCACACCACTGTTCGTCGGTCGTCAGGCGTCTCTGTGAAAAACTGCCAGACCTTAGAGCACCTCGGCCTCTGCAGGGTGGCATGGCGCGAGGGGGCGCTTTGGGAAACACTTGGTGGATTATTCGGTCTGGCCCTGCCTCTACCCCTGGCCCTGGCCACCGCACTGCCTCTTGCAACCTGCCCTGCTGATGCCCTTGACTCCCCCTCTGAAGACCTGTCCTCCTGAGTAAGCGTTGCACACCAGGTGGGGTCAGTCACCTCATCGTCCTGCTGCTCTTCCTCCGAATCCTCTGTGCGCTGCTCCCTTGGACTTACTGCCCTTACTACTACCTCACTGCAAGACAACTGTGTCTGATCGTCATCGTCCTCCTCACCCACAGAAAGTTGTTGAGACAGTTGGCGGAAGTCCCCAGCCTCTTCCCTCGGACCCCGGGAACTTTCGAATGGTTGGGCATCAGTGACGATAAACTCCTCTGGTGGGAGAGGAACCGCTGCTGCCCAATCTAAGCAGGGGCCCGAGAACAGTTCCTGGGAGTGTTCCCGCTCCTGAGCAGGTGTCATTGTAGTGGAGTGAGGAGGCTGGGAGGAAGGAGGAGCAGCAGACAGAGGATTCGGATTTGCAGCAGTGGACGGCGCAGAACTGCGTGTTGACGATAGGTTGCTCGAAGCACTTTCTGCCATCCAGGACAGGACCTGCTCACACTGCTCATTTTCTAATAACCGTCTCCCGCGTGGACCCATTAATTGGGCGATGAATGTGGGGACGCCAGAAACGTGCCTCTCTCCTAATCGCGCAGCAGTCGGCTGCGACACACCGGGATCAGGAGCTCGGCCTGTGCCCACACCCTGACTTGGCCCTCCGCGTCCTCGGCCGCGTCCACGTCCTCTAGGCCTACCCCTACCCCTCAGCATGCTGTATTACCAGTGATTTGATTTCACAGGCAGGAAATAAATTGGCGCAAGACTGCAGGCCAAATATAATTTTTTCCCTTTTTGGAAAACGAAAGGCCCCACTGCCTCTAGTGAATGAATAATCTAAGTTTAATAACTGTGCTGTGTCCCTGCTAATGTGTCACAGAACGTGAGGGTAGCAGAGTTATTATAACTCTGGCAGAGCAGGTATTTTTTTTCCCAATTAAGGAAAGCAAATGGCGAAGCCAGCAGTAAAGCGTAGCTGGGTGCGTATGATTTAGCAATGTTTTTCACGCAGCTCACACGTGTCCACCCCCCGTAAGGACGGACAGAGGCTGGACAAATAGATTTGTTTCCACTTGTTTTTCCACTAAAAGGCAGCACTGCGTATATTCAATGAACATGAGAAGTTTAATAACTGTGCTGTGTCCCTGCTAATGTGTCACAGAACGTGAGGGTAGCAGAGTTATTATAACTCTGGCAGAGCAGGTATTTTTTTTCCCAATTAAGGAAAGCAAATGGCGAAGCCAGCAGTAAAGCGTAGCTGGGTGCGTATGATTTAGCAATGTTTTTCACGCAGCTCACACGTGTCCACCGCCCGTAAGGACGGACAGAGGCTGGACAAATAGATTTGTTTCCACTTGTTTTTCCACCAAAAGGCAGCACTGCGTATATTCAATGAACATGAGAAGTTTAATAACTGTGCTGTGTCCCTGCTAATGTGTCACAGAACGTGAGGGTAGCAGAGTTATTATAACTCTGGCAGAGCAGGTATTTTTTTTCCCAATTAAGGAAAGCAAATGGCGAAGCCAGCAGTAAAGCGTAGCTGGGTGCGTATGATTTAGCAATGTTTTTCACGCAGCTCACACGTGTCCACCGCCCGTAAGGACGGACAGAGGCTGGACAAATAGATTTGTTTCCACTTGTTTTTCCACCAAAAGGCAGCACTGCGTATATTCAATGAACATGAGAAGTTTAATAACTGTGCTGTGTCCCTGCTAATGTGTCACAGAACGTGAGGGTAGCAGAGTTATTATAACTCTGGCAGAGCAGGTATTTTTTTTCCCAATTAAGGAAAGCAAATGGCGAAGCCAGCAGTAAAGCGTAGCTGGGTGCGTATGATTTAGCAATGTTTTTCACGCAGCTCACACGTGTCCACCGCCCGTAAGGACGGACAGAGGCTGGACAAATAGATTTGTTTTCACTTGTTTTTCCACCAAAAGGCAGCACTGCGTATATTCAATGAACATGAGAAGTTTAATAACTGTGCTGTGTCCCTGCTAATGTGTCACAGAACGTGAGGGTAGCAGAGTTATTATAACTCTGGCAGAGCAGGTATTTTTTTCCCAATTAAGGAAAGCAAATGGCGAAGCCAGCAGTAAAGCGTAGCTGGGTGCGTATGATTTAGCAATGTTTTTCACGCAGCTCACACGTGTCCACCGCCCGTAAGGACGGACAGAGGCTGGACAAATAGATTTGTTTTCACTTGTTTTTCCACCAAAAGGCAGCACTGCGTATATTCTATGAATAATAACTGTGTTGTGGCCCTGCCTATACAATTCTTTCCCTGCAGTATCAATGGAGGGTGGAATGCTCTGCAGAGGCGATTTTGAGAAGCCCAAAAAAAATGCAGCACAGCTAACAGCAGCCTGGACAGTACTGCACACGGATAAATATGGCCCTAGAAAGGACCGTTGAGGTTCTTGAAGGCCACACTCACTCCTAACACTCTCCCTGCCTATGCAGCACTTCTGTCCCTAATGCCAGGTGCAACGCTCTGCAGAGCCGAGTTTGAGAAAAAAAAAATGCCACTGCTAACAGCAGCCAACACACAGCTATCAGTGGCCCTAATAAGGACCTTTGGGGGGTCTTGAAGCCTACACTAACTACCAATTCTTTCCCTACAGCAGCTCCGGTATAAACAGCACTGTCCCTCATCTAACTCACCAGGCATCTGAGGCGAGCCGCGGGAGGGGCCGACTTTTATATTAGGCGAACACCTGATCTCGCCAGCCACTCACAGCAGGGGGGTGGTATAGGGCTTAAACGTTGCAGGGGGAAGTTGTAATGCCTTCCCTGTCTTTCAATTGGCCAGAAAAGCGCGCTAACGTCTCAGGGAAGGAAGTGAAAGTAACCAGAACACCGCATGGTGTTCGTTACGAATAACGAACATCCCGAACACCCTAATATTCGCACGAATATCAAGCTCGGACGAACGCGTTCGCTCATCTCTAGAAGTAACGTATTGTACTATGATTTCTGTATTAAAATTGATTGGTTAAGCAAAGCCGGGTCACTGTAGTTATTTGGTACACACTGGTGAGCCGGTGGTGGGAGTTACCGTTTGTATTCTTCGCTTCCTGTCCCAACAGGTGTCCGACGGACAACCTCCATGTGTATGCTGTCAGGATGACTTCAAGAAAAGGAATTAACAGGTAGGACCTAATTCCTGTCTTTTCAGGCTTTTTGAGGATGCTTGAAATATAAGCTCTACTCCAAAATTAAGCCCTGCTAACAGTTAATTTAAAAAGTCAATTTAAATAGTGTCCAGGCAGCTATACATGTAAAAAAGTTAAACCTTTTTGAACAGAAATTAATATAAGACACTGTCTTATTTTCGGGGAAACACGGTATTACTCCAATGTTCCCGAATCACAACTACTTTTACCAAGAGTTTATGATACAATGAGCTTGGTCAAATCCACTCAGCATCTAAAATATGCATGTTTCTGAGTACTGGAACCATAAGCATGTATATTTTCTAGTCACCTAAAGGCCGCTGGAAGCTTTGCCATCATTTACCATTATCCTTCTGCTTTATTTAAATGAGATGATGCTCGAAATGTCTTGATATAGTTTAACCTTGTACTGGATTTGTAGTGCCTTGACTTATTTAGATCGCTGAAGGCTTTCTTCTGTTGTGCATTCTCCTAATCTTTCAGCAGGTGGCAGCAGACTCAAACAAAATAACAATTTCGCATCCGCCTTTTATGCATTATATCTATACTGTGTGTACTTAACATTTTATTTATTAGTTTTTTTTTTTAACAGAACCTTCTGGATTTTATTCAGTAAAATGGTCACCCACTACCATTTCTTCATGCTTTTTAAGTATTTGCCATTAAAATGTCAAAATTATACAGAAATTATCTGCACAGGTGATTGAGTTTTAAAGTATCTATAATTAGATTTTTTTCCTATTTAAAGAGGCCTAATATTCTGTGCAGATCAATTTCATCATATGGATTCCTTGCGAGGTCACAGGGTTACGCTGTGATCTTTGGCAGCATAGCCGAAGTCAACATGTAGCCCTAGTCTAAAACTTAAAATTCTTTTTGAGAAGCGCGCTGTACACGGCATTGGCTCATAAGTCGAAACTCCATGCCAACACAAGAAACCAGCAGTCCATCCCAAGCTCTTCTTCAGAATTACGACAGAGATCAGGACAAGCCTTGTTCCACCCCAAATCTTCATCCAGTGACATCAACTTTTCCCTGATGTTAAGGGGTATTCTCACAAAATACATGTATTCCCTATTCACAGGATAGGAAATATGTGTCTGATTGCTGGGGATCCAACCTCAGGGACTCCAAGGTATATCAAGGACCCTGAATGTCAATTGAGCTACGGTGCACATGCATGATCACTGCTTCATTCACTTTTAAAGGACAAAGGAAAACAACCAAGCATATCGATCCTCCTTCATCCCATAGAAGTGAGTGGAGCAGTGGTCATACATGCGAACCACAGTTCAATTCACATGGGGCATTTGGGCTGTGCTATTGCTGGGAATTGCTGGGGACACCTAGTAGTTGTTTATTACCCATCCTGTGGATGAAGGATACATGTCTTTAGCTGGAAAACCCTTTAAAGCAATAACATTTTCACTTTGGTTCTGTTGGGCTGGGGGATTTTGTGCTGCACTGTAGTATTTGAGAACTTCATAGTGGTCCTTGGCACAGCTGAGGGTTTACAATACTGTATAGTAGTATTTCATTTGAATTCTGCTAAAATGAGCCAAGCCCTAATTTGTTCTTTTTTTCATTCTCTGTCTTTAGTTTTTATAACAGAATTGGTGACCCTTTCCTTTACATGCTGAAGACTCTACATAATTGTACAGAAAATGAGTCTACTTATGTGCATTTTAGAGCATGGTAATAGCCTGGCCATTACAGGAGACGTAGCAAAGTAAAGATTCATTTTGTCGCCCCCTTCCCTCCAATCTTAGGTTGGGCTCCGTCGGCTGAGCCCCCTCCCCACCACCAATAAATGTAATATAAATATCACATCCTGCGATCTGATCCTGCGGATAGATGATTAACCCCTTAGTGACGGAGCTTTTTTGTTTTTTTCCATTTTTGTTTTTTCCTCCTCCCTTTTAAAGAAAATTGTAACTCCTTTATTTATCCATCGACGTCACTGTATGAGGGCTTGTTTTTTGGGGGACGAGTTCTATTTTTCAATGGTACTATTTAATGTAATATATAATGTACTGAAAAACGTTTGAAAAATTCTAAGTGGAGAGAAATAGGAAAAAAATGACATTAAGCCATCTTTCCGTGCGTCCTGTTTCCACGGCGCACAAACTGCAACAAAAATAACCTGATAACTTTTTTCTATGGGTCAGTACGATTACTACGATACCAAACTTGCTTTTTATTACATTTTGTCTTAGAGATAGGGTGACCAAAAAAGCGCATTTCTGGCATTCTTTTTTTTCGGACGCTGTTCACCATGTGGGGTAAATAATGCATTACTTAGCTAGATCAGACTTTTACGGACGCAGCGATACCAAACACGTATTTTTGCTTCATTATTTAGATATTTTATTGCAAATATGGCAAAATGTTTTTTTTTACTTTTAGTACTTTTTTTAAAAATAATTAATAAAACTTTATTGTTTTCATTTTTACACTTTCTTTTAGTCCCCTTGGGACGACCACAACCAGCGATGCTTTGATCGCCATAGCATTACATCATAGTGCATTCTGACAAGCAGCCTACCAGGCCACCCCACGGCGATGGCTTGATGGGCAGTCTGCCAAGACAGCCATGGGGCCTTTCAGAAGGCCCCCGGCTTCCATGACACCTGCACGGCTCCCCCGATCTCACGGGACCCACCGAACATTGGTCGGGGGATTTAAAGGGTTAATAGCCACGATCGGTCGTGAGGCGGTTTGCAACCGTTGCCCACGGGTGTCAGCTGTAATAAACAGCTGACGCCCGCACTGTATGGAGGGAGATAGCAGCACTGTCTCTCTCAATACACGTCCTCAATGGCAGGACGTAAAAAGACTGTTAGGCCGTCACTAAGGGGTTAATATCTCTCTGCAAACGGCTACTGAACAATCACTGCCCTTACATGATAGTCATTTTGTGTAGAGGTATTTTTAGCCTACAGTTATACCTCGTTTGGGCGCCCGTCCAGTCTTCTCATCCGAGCGTTCCATCCAAACATGGCATTCGGATGGAAAACTGAATGGCTCCAAAGGCTTATGAAACAGAGACCAAAGCTGCAAGGTTTTGAACTGCCCAATTCTTTGCCACATATTTTTAACCTATTAGGCTACCATACTGTTACTAAATGAAGACTGGTACAATGATATAATATGATGCAACCTTTTGCCCCTAAATGCGATCAAGTAAAATCAGGCCATACTCACTGCCGCTGTTGCTCCCCAGCCGCTGACAGTTGGAGGTCCACATTGTGCGATCATGTGACACACATGATTGCTGCAGTCCATCCCTGGCCTCAGTAATGTTGAGGCCAAGGAATGTCCAGAGACTGTGCAGCAGTCATGTGTGTCACATGATCGAACCATGCAGAAGTTAGCAGGGGACAGAGCAGAGTCAACGACCAGCAGCTGGGTAGAAAGACAGGAGGTGACTAAATATTGTTTTTTATTTTATTATACGCTTAAAAAAATCAAAATCAGGGGTGCCTAACCTAGCTGCCCGAATCCCCCTCCGCGACCTGACCGGCATACCGAGATTTCTTCCATTGTGGTCAATGGCCAGTCCGCCTCCATAAGAATCCCCTTTCCCTCTGCATCTGGGGCACATGCCCCGCCTGACACTCCCTCCGCTGTGCCCCTGACCATTACCAAGGTTAAAGGAAAGTAAAAAGTAGGTTGGCAGCTTACAAAGTGATTTTACTAAAATACCAAATAAGAGGAGACTGGAACATAAAACTCACATCTGAAGGGCATCTCACATGAAGCTAAAGCAAGAATCAGCACTTGTCAGCAGTAATTATCATTAGTGCTGTCTACTATAATGGGATATATTACTGGAAGTGGCAGATTTCTTTTCTATCTACATTTGCATGTCGTTACTATATTATCTGATGCATAAAGTATTCAGTAAGATAAAGTAAAGTTTTACTTAACCTTTAAGACATAATGATTAGGGATGAGAGATTATTGGAATAATCGGGTCAGGAGTTAAAGGTCAAATTTTCCAAAAATAACTGAGTTGGGATAACCCAATCCCGATTCCCATTAAAGTCAATAGGAGACACTAATTTGGCCTCCAGATTTTGACTTGCAGTGCAGGAGTTCTAGGTTCAAATCTTACCCAAGGCAACATCCGTATGGAGTTTTTCATGTTCTCTTCGCCTGTCTGAGAATGACAATCAACACTAATTATGATAACTTT
Organism: Eleutherodactylus coqui; assembly: GCF_035609145.1. Classification (NCBI taxonomy): domain Eukaryota; kingdom Metazoa; phylum Chordata; class Amphibia; order Anura; family Eleutherodactylidae; genus Eleutherodactylus; species Eleutherodactylus coqui. The sequence continues at coordinate 82,552,670 of NC_089840.1, read as the reverse complement.
GTGTTCCCCCGTTTGCTTACCCTTTCAATGGCTTCACAAAGGGTTTTGTTGTGTTAAAATAACAATAACTTTTGAATAGTACAAAGTAGTATTTAGACCCGGGTGATAAAATTGCCCCCATTTTTGCAAAATGGAATCAGGTCAGTCCAAATAGGTTTTTGCCAAAAATCAAGAGCAAATTGAATTTCCCATAATGTCTGCTGTATGTCACCAAATGTGTCTTCCATCTTGCATAAGGGCAAAAGTTTAATTAGACGCCTGCATCACATGACCTAGCCATATATAATATAGGCACAATGTAACCAACAGCCATTTTACATTTGAGTACAGGACAGAAAAGCTGCATCACGTTTATATACCTACTAGCTGATATACCCGGCTTCGCCCGAGTTAATTTGGTACTGGTGTTTATCTGGTGTTCACACGGAAAATCTTATGAAGTTGTGGTTACTTTAGAGATACTGAGGAAAAACATATGTTCACTATTTTGCATAGTTCTCTGCGTTACCCAGGAAACACCACGTGGAGGTAACCATGCGACGTTTCCTTTATATAAAATGACATCAGGAAGTGAGAAAATTACATTCCGCTCGTAAAATTTGGACGCTAATTCTTTTGCGCATAGAATTGAATAATGGAGTTGGGACCCATTAGCTTTCCCTATTTATGACATAATCAATGCTCGTGCCAAATTTCCCGTTTCTATGACACCGGAAAGTGAGAAAATTACATTCCGCATATAAAATTTGGACACTAATTCTTTTGCGCATAGAATTGAATAATGGAGTTGGGACCCATTAGCTTTTCCTATTTATGACATAATCAATGCTCGTGCCAAATTTCACGTTTCTATGACACCGGAAAGTGAGAAAATTAGATTCCGTACGTAAAATTTGGACGCTAATTCTTTTGCGCATAGAATTGAATAATGGAGTTGGGACCCATTAGCTTTTACTTTTTATGACATAATCAATGCTTGTGCCAAATTTCCTGTTTCTATGACACCGGAAAGTGAAAAAATTACATTCCGCACGTAAAATTTCAACGCCAATTTTTTTGCGCTAGAATTGAATAATGGAGTTGGGACCTATTAACTTTTCCTATTTATGACATAATCAATGCCTGTGCCAAATTTCATGTTTCTATGACACCGGAAAGTGAGAAAATTAGATTCCGTACGTAAAATTTGGACGCTAATTCTTTTGCGCATAGAATTGAATAATCAAGTTGGGACCCATTAGCTTTTCCTATTTATGACATAATCAATGCTTGTGCCAAATTTCCTGTTTCTATGACACCGGAAAGTGAAAAAATTACGTTCCGCACGTAAAATTTCAACGCCATTTTTTTTGCGCTACAATTGAATAATGGAGTTGGGACCTATTAACTTTTCCTATTTATGACATAATCAATGCTCCTGCCAAATTTCATGTTTCTATGACCCCGGAAAGTGAGAAAATTAGATTCCGTACGTAAAATTTGAACGCTAATTCTTTTGCGCATAGAATTGAATAATGGAGTTAGGACCCATTAGCTTTTCCTATTTATGACATAATCAATGCTCGTGCCAAATTTCCTGTTTCTATGACACCGAAAAGTGAGAAAATTAGATTCCGTACGTAAAATTTGAACGCTAATTCTTTTGCGCATAGAATTGAATAATGGAGTTGGGACCCGTTTGCTTTTCCTATGTATGACATAATCAATGCTCGTGCCAAATTTCACGTTTCTATGACATTGGGAAGTGAGAGATTTAGATTATGTACGTAAAATTTCGACGCCGATTCTTTTGCGCATAGAATTGAATAATCGAGTTGGGACCTATTAACGTTTCCTATTTTGGAGATAATCTATGCTTCTGCCAAATTTCATGTTTCTGCGACATTAGGAAGTTGGAGAACTTTTGGCGAGTCAGTGAGTGAGTGAGTCAGTCAGTGAGTCAGTGAGGGCTTTCAGCTTTATATATATAGATATAACATGTGGTCTGTTGTTAGGGCCAGATAATTCACAGTGGATATATTGCTGCTGGTGTGATAGTTTATATACCAGCAGACAACTTGAACAGGGTTCTATTGGAGGAAGCAGAGAAAGTTGCTGCATGACATTTATATGCCTATATGCAATGTGGTCTGTACATTGGGAGAGGGTATATTTCTTCTTCTGTCAATGTATATAGCAGCAAAGCAGACCAAAATATGGTTTGGTGTAGGGAATATTGCAATTCTCAGTGTGTTGCCTCAGACATCGTTCAAAGTCGCCAGTCCGGTCACGGCAAATTATTTTGCAAACCTTACACAGCTAGCAGTGGGGTTTAGGGAATTCAATTACTCTGCGTGTAAAAGGGACGGCTCACAAAGATACAAGTTATACTCTGTTGACTTCTGTTTTCAAAGGGATTGTAGCTTATTTAGTTGGTGGTGCTTTTTTAGTTAATATAAAAAAAAGGAAAACAAAACAGGGAAACAGCAAATTCATACAGTGTGTGTCAGTGGCCTCAGATGTCTTCAAAGTTGCCAGTGTAGCACTTACAAATTATTTGCAGTTCTTACGCAATTAGCAGTGGATTTCAGAGAGGTTACATAAAACTACACTAAAAAGTGAACCAAACAAAACTAAATAAGAAAAATAAAAACAAAACCTGAAGAAATTAAGGGGTAGGGGACAGGTTGGTTGTGGTGGGGGTCGTTGGCACTTTAAGTGTCTCCGACTGAAGCAACAGCTCCATGCTCTGCAAGAGATAAGGCAAGCCCACTGCTATTCTTTTGAAGTGATTCTGCCCACACGTTACATCTGCAGCATGCATAACATGTTGTAGAGTGGATGACTACATCCATGTGTTTTTGCCCTAAGGGCTTTATCAGATGGTCATAATTTAGTCCCTTTATGAGTTCAATGGTTTCATTTTCATTTTGAGGCATATGAGCCGAAGAGTTCTTGATGGCTCTGCAGGCACAGGCTGACACATAACTGATCCCATAAAATTTGAAGCCAGGCAAGGTCATGTGTGACAATAGGGCCGACCTGCTGGTAGCCCAGACGGGTACCTTGCTTGGGCCATGTGATGAACAATTACTCAGGTTTGCACCCAGTGCTGGAAAAAGGCCAGAAAACTGTGCTCACACTTTCGGAGTTCACATCCAGCTGCTTCTATTCTGGCGGAGGTGCAATGACAGGCTACCACTCAACCGTCTAATCTGTGACATGCCTACATGGTGGAACTCCAAGTTGCTAAAGCAGCAGCAGAGCATGATCACGGAGTACCAGATGGTGCATGTCATGGTGTATATATTAGTGGTATTTCTGCCCGTTAATAGTACGTGCGAGAAAAGTTAGGACTTGCCCTATTTTTCTCTCACATAGTTAATACTACATGCAGGAAAGATAGGGCAGGACCTATATTCCTGCTATTTTTTAAAAACTCATGCACTCAAACTCATGAGTTTGAATGGCTTGGAAAAAAAAAACTATGAAAACCTAATTTATGCGCAACTACGTTCTGTAGCAGAGAGCGTAGGTGTACATATGCCCATGTGTTTTTGCCCTCATTAGAAGAAGTGAAATCTACACTGAAGTTCTTCAACATAAGGGCAAAAACACATGGGTGTATGTACAACTATGCTCGCCGCTATGGACTAGCTCCCGCCCATCTGTTTAAGTCCTGAGAGGATGAAATTCAGGTAGAAAATTGCAACAAAATCCACATCAATATCTACGTTTCACCTGTGAATTTTCATTTGCATTTTGAGGTGGATCTTGCCACATTTTACTGTAAGCACTACATGTTAGGAAACCCTTCTATTCTGCATGTGTGATATGGTATATCTTGGCAAAAAAGAACTTGTATTATAACTTTGACCCTTATGAGAAATTAGACCACACCGAGGAACGTCCTTGACAAGGCGAATGTGCAGACTGTGCAAGTTATTCAGGCAAAAAAACTAAAAAGAATGGAATCAGACTGTAAGCTTTTAGTTTGCTTTCCATTTTTTGAAAACCTAATGAAATCAATGGGGAAAAAAGAAAATGTTTATTTCCATTTGCATTCTGTTTCTCTGCTCCAAAAGCAGAACAGACAGACAGAATTCTGGTTTTGTAGTGTTCCATATGTATGTATATCTATCTTCCACATGCTTGTTAAATATTGCAGAACTTTGTATGCTGTTGATTATGATAATTTCTTTTCCGTTATCCTTCATTTTCAGGAAACAGAAGCTGGAAATAGAAAGTATAAATGTGCTTCAGTGGAATTAATGACACGTCATCTATTATTTATATGGAGATATCTGCCTCTGATTCAAATATATTCAGCTCAGATAAACTTTATGTTCCTCTTTCTGGTCTTGGCGAATGTTTCCACTAGCTTTGATGATACAAGGAAGATTGTGTTAAAGGTTTAAGTAAACATTTGCAGATGTGATATAGTCCAAGTAGAGAATAAACTAGGAGTTCAGCACTTAAGCACTGAAGAAGCAGAGAATGTGGACCAAAAGAGACAGGCGCATGCGCTATTACGTTTGCCGCTCCGGGACATACTAGCGCAGAACTGTTTTTTGGTTTTTTTTCTCGCTACTTTGAAAAAAAAAGCGGGAAGATAGGTCCTGGCTTTTTTTCCCCCTTCAGACTCATGTGCACTAGCGCAGAGCTTGAATAATCCAGAAAAAAAACGGTTCATGTACTAATACGCTCCATAGTGGCGAGCATATTAGCGCATACACATGTGTTTTTGCTCTAATAATCATGGGATGTCCCACATGTATATGACACTATGGAGATTCAGCTTTAATGGTAGAAAACTACAAGTAACTCACTGCTACCTTCTTTGCAACTGATGATGATGCTTATCATTGTTAGGGCTCACACAGATGAGCACATGTGCAAATACGCTCACCGCTATGGAGCATATTAGCGCATGAACCCTGTCGAAATCCTTTTTGGTTTTGACAGTTCAAATTTTGTGCTATTGCGCGAAGGGTATCATCTCTCCTTATTTGGTATTGCTCCATCTTCCTTATTTGCATATTGACAGGAATAATACATTGCAGTTCAGAGGTATTGCATTGCATTTTTGAAACAATCAGAGGTTTGAATGCGCAAGTCACCTAGTGGGAAAGATGTATAATAATGTTTACAAAAGAAGAATACCAAATTTTAAAAAAGTTACTTTTTTCCCTTACAAAATTCTTTATTATAGGAAAAGTAAAAAATAAATAAATGTAATAATGTGCAAAACCTACTGAAAAGAAACCTTTTGACATGTGTTTTGCTCAATAGAAAGCTGTGAGAACATTACAGTGTAGAATACTTTTTTCCTTTATACAGACATACACGTGTGATGTACAGTGTGGGGCAAATATAGTTTGAATAGACAAAAAAAAAACTAAGCGCAAACAAGCAAATAGCCAAAAATGAGAAAAACGCCTACAATATTAGATGTAAGCACTAGATTGTCCTGTCAATATACTGGACCACATGCAATAATGAACAATGAATAACAATAAGATACTTACAATATACGTGCCGGACTGTCCCGTCAGGAATACCCCATTTACACTGACAGATGATCGATCGCTCAAGAGTTGCTCAAACGACAGTTTGAGTGACAGTTTTGAGCAATCATCTTTGCATTCCTTATAGTAGCCAAGTAGCTACTATACAGTTATGCAGCCGGAGCAGGACACAGCCATGCCTGTAATAGAACAATACAGCTGTTTGGCATAAGCAAATAGCTGTATTGTTCTGCAGGCTTACAGCCCGTGCCCCGCTGTGAATTCACAGTAGGACACAGGCACAGATAATCTTATCAGCGCAGCCGGCTGTGATAACAGCTGATCACTCAATTCAAGAAAACTTGAAGTGAGCGATCAATGACTCGTGTACGAAAACTGCACGATGTCAGTGCATTTAGACAGAACGAGAATCGCTCAAAAGATTCTTTTGAGCGAAATTTGAGCGATTCTTGTTGCATCTAAATCAGCCTTTAAGTCATGCAAAGTTAAAAAAATCCCAGATTAAGCTCGCTGTAAGAGCGCATGACAGCTCCTAATATTCCAACTAGGTTTCCACAGAGACTTCCACATGAAACAAAAATGGTCAGTCGTAATGACACATTGATCAGTATGACCATCCCTGTTGACTGCCTGCTGGAATAGATGCTACAGGGACTCAGGAATAATGATGTGTTGTTATCATAGGAGGAGAAAGAAGAGTTACCAATCTCCCAACTGTCTGGCCAGTCAGCCATAACTCAACACCGTAGGGAGGGTGGCTTTGATCAAGAAATGTGGGCGGCATCTCCAACACGTTTCTCCACCGATGGGAGAAGTATAGCAGAGGAAGAGGAGGGGGATAATATAGGTCCAGAACCATTGGAGGGGACTGTGCAACATTTCTTCCATCCATCACTAAGCTCAGCTATTCTACGTGGATGGCGGAACCAGGCAGAAGATGCTCTTAGGCCTGAACCCAAAAAATGTGGGCCATCACTCTTAGGCATATGAATGCTTTTATGCCGCAGTGCTTGCAGAGGGACCGTCGCATAGCCCACATCAAAACATCAGATCATTACTAAGTGGCCACCCTAATTGATCCCTTCTACAAACTCAAGATGACAAATCTCATTCCGGCAGTGGAGAGGGACCTCAATATTCAGCAGTATCACGGCCAACTATTTAGCAGCGTAAGCAGAGCATTTCTCCATGGCCACAGGGAATGCATCTGCAATGGATCACAGCTCTGTGGCTCTTGTGAACGAGCAGGAAGCCGTCACAGCAGAGTGTTTGATGCATAGCTGGGGGTGTGATAAAGGAAAACTAGACATAAGAAGAAAAGGATGCAGCAAGAGACCCCCCCTGATCATAACACATGAATACATTTACTGCTCACAACTGTTATATTATGGGGGCTCATAAAATATTTTCCTGTGCTACTAACTATTCAATTAATAAATTCCTACATTTTTTAGGTTGTTGTGTTTTTCTGTTGTTGTTGCTTTTTTAACTTCATCCTCTTGATACACCAAGCTAGCTGCTTCCGATAGAAGAAGTTGAAAAAACATCTACTTATCTGAGTAGACGTGTGGAGTCTATATTTAGGGGTTGAATAATCGCTTCTAAATTAGCCTGCGATAGCTCGCTTGGTAATAAATGCATCATGGATAATTTGGTAAAATATACACCAACAAAAAGCATACTGACAGTGATTAAGAACGATAGAGACAGGTCAACTAATTTCAGTATTGACTCACTTGGCAACTGAAATTCAATGCCAAGATAAATTCGTTTTGGCTCATATGTAGAATTGAATGCTCCAGGTAATTTCTGTGTGGGTAGACAGAGAAATTGCCTGGGGTATGACATTGTCATAAGCCATTTAAAACCATTTGTGCAAATGACGTTTGTGATACAGGCTAACAAAAGACCGGGCTTTGCAAAGTAAAGAGAAATCACAGGTCACTGTGACTAATCATTTAGAGACTCATCAAAGCCGGTAGCTGAGTGGTACAGCATAGCTGTATTACTCATAGGTTCCTGTAGGAAGAGATAAGATGTGAAGTGTTGTAATTATTCTTGTCTGTCAAACGTCACACTGCGCTTAGCAGATCATAATTTGAAACCAGCTTAGCAACACATCCAGCCAGTTCTCCCACTAAGCACATTTATACCAAACAAGCGCATTGATGGAAAAGTGAAATTGATGAACTGATAAATAAGCACTTCTCTTCCGTTAATGGATCCGCTAGTAAAAAAGAGAAAGCTTTGTTTAATTACAATTTAAAAAAAAAACACAAAAAGAAGCTTTTTAACACATATTTGATTTGCGTCCATTACTGAAGTTGGTGCTGCGAAAGGTCGGGCAATTCAAGTACTTACCAAGATTTGCTTAATTCAAAATGTCTTTGATAAGCAATTAAAACACTTTAGAGCCTTAAACAGGTTTTCACATGCGTTACGGAGTGTATTAGCGCATGAACCAGGTAAAAGTCTTTTTTTTATTTTTTACCGTTCGAACTATACGCTATTGAGCGCGAGGTTGAAAAAAAAGTGGAAAGGTAGGTCCTGGACTATCTTTTTCGCAAGTAGAAAAACTATGTGCGAGAAAGATAGGGGGCAAGTATTATTAATGCACAAGAATCCCAGTAGCAAAAATGAAACCATTGAAATCAATGGTTTCGTTATGTTCTGTTTTGCGGCTGTGATTTACACGGCCGCAAAACAGGATGAAAACACGCCCATATGTTAAAGCCCTAAGTGCCAAACTGCCCCTCTTATTGAGTTTACCTGTTCTATCTTTTGGCATTTCCACCGAACGCATCGCCCATTGTTTTCAATGGGGATGGAAAAAGCATTGCACAGCGTAACACAAAAACACCCCGCATCAACGGGGAAGTCACACGTTGCGAACAGCTCCATATTATGCTCACTCCCATGATATTAGCCGTAGGACTCATGCACAAAACAAATCCAGTATGGAGCACGTATGCTGGTACATAGAAATCCTGCAGCTTCATGATAAATAAAAACTTAGGGGGAGAACTGGCATTCATTTTTTGGGTCGTAAAAAAAGTCAAAAAATTTGGCACAAGCACTGCTGCTCTGCACTACTTTTTTTAAAAAGGGGTGCGGCTTATCAGGAGAGGGTGTGGCTACCCTGGACTGACACATTTATGTATAATTTACTCCAGAAACTGTCATAAATTATACCAGAAATCTACTCCTATGCCTAGCTGGCATAGATTTCTGTGTAGGCGCATAGAGCAGTCAAGACAAACCTAATATATGAAGAGTCATTGTCATGTCTCATCTACCTGACTCTATTCATTGACATGAATAAGCTGTACTATATCTGCAAGTCAGAATAGTCATTCATATGGTAAATATGGTAAAAAAGTGGGCGGTGCCTGTTGGGAGAGGGCATGGCCACGCCAGGCCAACAGAGTTATGTATAAGTTATGCTATAAACTGGCATACATTTCTCTGAAGGCGCATGAAGCTGCTGGGATTGAGCTTTGTACATGAAGAGGCCTGTGCCTGGGGGAAGCTGTACTAAGCCTGGCGTCAGAAATTTCCCCAAATATGTCATGAAAAAAAGTCTCAGAATCACTTAGATAAGCAAAAGCATTCAAAGTTTTTAGCATATAAATTGTCGCATGTTAGATGTGATAAATTGGCTATGTCATTATTGGGGTTTTCCAATTGTAAGCAATTCCTGGCCTGTCCTTAGATAGATTGGCAGGAGCCTAGTTCTGGGACCCTTGCCAAACTGCTGTTCACTGGGCTGGTACACTTGTACACTGAGCTGATTCCTAAAGGGAGCACTAAAGTTGCCCAGCTTGGTATTGCAGGCATAGTTACCATTCACTTGGAACTATGCATGTAAGGCTAAGCCTGGCCACTGCAGTTGGAATGGAGCTGTCTGCTTCCTATAGAAATCAGCTTGGTGAATTGCTGCCAGGTGGGGGTTCCCACTGATATATTATTGATGGCCTATACTGTAGTTAGGCCTTCAGTAGTTTACAACTGGACACCCCTTTCAGTATCAATTAAGATCACATCCTTAAGGGGTTAATATCGATTCTGTCATTTACAATGAGCAGCTGTTAGGCATTTATAGTAATATATGTGCAGAGGGTCCGCCTTTAAACTGCCTTTACAAATGTTTTTTTTTTATTATCTCTTTTCAGAAAGTGTAACTGGTCTTAGTTCCCGTTGTCTTCAGATGAAAGAAGAGACAAGTGCGTCTCATGTTTCCTGCAAGTACTATTGATTAACATGGTGGGGTATTTTATTATCAGTCATTTGGATGATCAGATAATTGAAAACAACAGGATATTCTATAAGAACATCTGCATAACCTTTATAAAATATTAACACTTGACCCAAGTACTTAGGAAGCAGCATCCTTCATGTAATATGATGGCATCTGAAGTGTTGTGGAAAAGGAAATCAAATCTGCAAACGAATGTAACAGAAAGGTTTTACTTAGAGATGAGCGAGCGTACTCGCTAAGGCAAATTGCTCGAGCGAGTATTGCCATTTTCGAGTACATGCCCGCTCGTGCTAAAAGATTCGGGGGCCGGCGGGGGTGAGCACTGAGTTGCGGGAGGGAGTGTGGGGGAGAGAGAGAGATCTGCTCCCCCCCTGTTCCTGCCCACTTTCCCCCGCCGCCCACCGCCGGCCCCCGAATCTTTTGGGACGAGCGGAAATGGCAATACTCGCTCGAGTAATTTGCCTTAGTGAGTACGCTCACTCATCCCTACTTTTACTTTATTATTTTATGTATCGAAATAGAAATGCTACTCGGACAGACAATATCTCTGTATGAAATTGTAGGCACATGGAGGTAGAGTAAAGGCCCCATGCACCAGAATGCAAGCCCTGCTATGGAGGTGTATACATAACAATCCATACAATAAATGAAACATACTTTTTAAACCACAAAAACTACAAAAAAAGGAGCCAAAATGCTATTTTTGTTCATTGCACCTCCCAAAATAATGCAATAAAAGTAACTTAAAAAATTTATATTTAACCGAAAATAGTACCTACAAAAACTACAGCTTGTCACACAAAAAAACAAGTGCTTGCACAGCAGTGTCCATGGAAAAATAAAAAGTTATGAGTGTATTTCTTACTATGAGTGCACTTTGAATGCAGTGATGCGGGAAAAAGATTATTGTGCAAAAGAAGAAAAACTTAAAAAAATATATATATAATTTTGCAATGGGTATTATAGAACCAACCCACAAAAAATCATATCATTTAGGGCTTATTCACACGCACAAACGGCCAGCCGATATACACTACCATGTGATGCACGGGGCATCGTATACGCCATTGGACAGGGGGGAGACAGGTTAACAGAACTAAGTGGTCTTCCCCTTCTATTCCCCTTGCCGTCTCTCTGCAAGGGTAGGAGGGGGGACAGGGAGCTAGTGTGCTAAGCTCCCGTCCCTCTCCGCCCCTTGCCGCTGTTTGCAATGGGAGGAGCGGGATGGGGCGGGGTTTAGCTCCACCCCTGTCTCACCCCTTCCATTGCAAACAGCGGCAAGGGGCGGAGAGGAGAAAAGAAGGGGGACAGAGTTTAGCAGTCACGCTGCTAAACTCCCTCCCATCCCCCTTCTCTTACAGCTATCATTGGCTCCCATAGGACCAGGCACTTTTACGATGCGGAGATATGCCCCTGTGCACTGATGTATTGTAAACCAATGCATCAGAGGGGCAGCGTATAGCAGCTGGGCGTGAATACCCGGCCTGATATACGCCCGCGTGAATAAGCCCTTATACTGCATAGTGAATACCGTAAAACCAAAAAAACAATGGCAGAATTGATATCTTCTTTCTCCCTCTCCCCCCCAAAAATTCATAAAAGTTATAGACATTATATGTACCTCCAAGTTGTACCAACAAAAACTACAACTCACCATGCAACATACCTCATCCAGCTATCTCAACTGAAAAAGTAAAAAGTTATAGTTTTTGAAAAGTAAAAATGAAAACCCCAAAAATCATTGAGTCTCAAACTGGGTCCCATCCTTAAGGGGTCAAGTGCTGCCCCAGCATCTCCATGGGGGTTGATTCAGAACTTTGACTAGGGCACTTCAAACTGGTATTTTGGTGGACTTTGAATCTTTGTCTTACTGCATCACCAGGACTCAGGTTTTCTTTTATCTTATATTAAATGTTCTTTAAGGATTTGAAGGAAGTGGGAAAAATATGTCAAATCCTTTATTTTTCTATGTAGTCCAAAAATTGCATTTCTTGTTGTTTACATATGCTAACTAATTTTGATTTATGCTCCATTGTGATGTGAAGTCATTCACTATATGTGGTAAAATCATGGTATAACTGTAACCCCATGAGAAAAAAAGTTATAAGTGATCTTGTAAAATCACAAAATCAGACATGAATAAACATTTTGGCGCCGGTCGGGACTTTCCTTGGATCTTTTTTTCGCTAAAGACCTGCAGCATTGCTACAACAGAAATCAATGGGAAGCAGTCCATCAATCTTCTTAAATTAGCTTACTGTCAGAGAAAACAGACACCGAGGTAGACTACTATTTTAAAGTGTCATTGGTATAAAAGTAGATGGTAATAAATGACTACACAACTGTATATCATACATTACCAGAACTTTCTCCAGTGTTACTAACAAGCACAGCTTAATAACGTTCTATAGACATTCGCACGAGCAACAATTGTACATTTTCTCACCTCCTACTGTCTGGCAAGCTAACAACAGAAAAGCGCAGATGTGATTCAATATTCATGACGCAATTTCACACAGCATGTCAGTGTATTTTACAGCAACTTGGAAAGATAAGTGGGATGCCTCTTATACGTATGTCCAAAAGAGATACATATGGGATGCCTTTTCTTTGAATGGATGAAGGTTGAGAAAAGTATAATTTCTCCTTAAGGAGAGCACCTAGAAGGTGTGAGGAGACTTATGAGGCCATGCAAGCTCCTATGGGAAATATGCAAATCGAAAGATGATACAATGCCTCTGCAGTGCCACCTATTGGAATGCAGCATTCCTGCAAGTCAATGTCTGACTTTTAACCGACCTTGTAACAATGACTGGAAATATAGGCCAAAACCAGAGTCTTCTCCAGAAGGAAAAGATAACCATTTACAGACAGACTACTTGGGGGGTTTTGCCCATCATTAGTGTACAGTAGAGTACTGGCTGACTGGGTGAGAGCCCTATGACATTGGTCAGGAAGGATACAGTTTCTTCTAAGGGACAGCACCTAGAAATATGCAAATATGAATACTTCCACAGCACCACCTATTAAAAGGTAGCATTCTTGCAAGTGTCTGGCCTTTTAAATGTCTGACCTGTGAATAATACATTCTTTTTTGTCTGTCCATGTAAAATCTTCAAAGTTAAAGGTTATAAACACCATTAGGGGGCTTTTTGTACTTAAATGTGTGCATTTTGGGCTAAAAATCATTTTTTCAATATGATTTGATTTAAAAATGTGCACTGTTTGTCTTCTGCAGCTTCTACATATCACTGTATACTGACACTGCAGTATAAGTCTCAATAGGAGATCTATCATTGAGACTGGACTGACAACTTGGATTTCTTCTGCTCTCTCCTCTCCTGAAAATTGTTATCAGTTAATTTATAACCACAACAAAATTTTATCAATACAGTCGATACGATCTGTCAAAAACACAACACTCGAATTCTAGTACAAGTTCATAACCGTGAACATTGGAGGTCTAGTACACAGTCCAAGTCCTTTAATGTGGCACCTCACTACATAACAGGCCTGTTGCTCACCTAGTCATGTCCCTAGTGGAGTGCACACCAAGTAGTTGGATTGAGGTCAGGCTCACTTACAGTTCTGTTGTACTGGAGTCGCCACTACTTCTAACTCGAACTTGTCCTGAGTCAGGAATGCAAATCTACTTATCCTCAGTTCCTTGTCCTGATCAGTTGTTTCCCTCCAGGCCGTGGCTGTAATATGGCTATTTACTCCCTCTTTGAAGAAAGTAATCTCTGCACTGCATCCTATGTGCTTTCCAAATAGTCCCTTCTTCTCACAGTCACTTGATTCTGCTGCTATTCTTCTCTCACTTTCTTAAAGGGAGCAGCTCCACTGCAGACTATTGTATGTCTCCTTGGTCAGCTCCAGCAACACCTCCAGCTTACTGTTGTCTCTTCTGTGATGCAACAAAAAATGTCCTTTTATATAGCCAGGCTTCAGCAACCTGAAAGTTTCCAGTGATCATGCTCAGTTCCGTTCTCACAAATTTTGGGGCACATTGTGTCACAGTGATTTTTGGTGCATCTTACTGTCCATTACCACAGCAACAGCTTAACCCTTTAGTGTAAGCTTTTACATAAGTTCCCAAACATGACTTTATAACATAGAAACTTGATTAAGGGGTTATTCAGACAGGCATATATTGGCCGGGTTTTCACTCCACTGTTTGCAATGGGAGGGGGTGGGACGGGTGGAACTTAGCTCCGCGCCTGTCCCTCCCATTGCAAGCAGTGGTGAGGGGCAGGAGCTCAGTGCACTAGCTCCCGGCCCAGCCCGCCTCCTCCCCTTGCAGAGAGGGACAGCGTATATCGGCGGGGCATGAAAACCCGGCCAATATGCGCCTGTCTGAATAAGCCCTACTGATGACACATTTCTTTAAAAATGTATTTCTTAGGATGACTATACTGTATATAAATAAAGGGTATTCATTGATTAATGAAGTGTTATGCAACTTTCTAATATACTATGCGTTTTGATTCTTCACAGCCTTCAAGATCTCTACTAGCACCAATGAATGGAGACATTCTGAAAACCTGTTCAGAAATAGTACACATGTCCAATTTGTAAAGTGAATCAAGTCTGCCTTACAATAAGCTGTGCAATGAACTGCCACTTATGCAGGCAGGAAATAGTGAAGACAGGTCTTTAGGCACTGGATATAAAAATTAATGTTTCCATTTGCTGAATGTTCATGGAGAATTGAAAAACTTTTTATTATGCATTTAATAAACTGTGACATTGGTATTTAAAAGCCGAATACAAAGTATTCCATTGCTGATCCAAATTTGTGGATGAAAGGATTCACTACAAATGTCATATAGTAAGAGTTTACAGTGTACGCTAGAAAGACTCCAACTTATGTAGGGAAGATTAAGTCAATAATAAATAACTGATTGGCTGGGGTCACACGGGGCGGAATCCCACCGGAAATCTCGCGGCTTAGCCGCAGCAAAAACCGCGAGATTTCCGCCGGGAGAAGCGCCGCGGAAAAACGCACGGCGGCTTTTAAGCGACCCGGCCGCTCGCTCTTCCGCTGCGGCCGGCGCTCCCATAGAGGAGAGCGTGGCCACAGCGGAATGAAAAAATAAATAGACATGCTGCATATTGTAAAGCCTGCCTGACTTACCGCAGCGGATTGGTCGTCCCGTGTGGACGAGATTTCTGAGAAATCTTGTTCACATGGCTGGCTAAACCTGAGATTAGCGGCCGCAGGCGGATTTGCTGCGGCGAAATTTCGCATGGAATTTCCGCGGCAAATCCGCCTTGTGTGAACTCAGCCTTACGGATTTTCCTAAGCAGGAAATCCACAATGGCAAAAAAAATGATGCCGTTTTTGGTATGGACCTGCTATAGATTTGCTGCAAATTTCACCCCTTGTAGAGCAAAGGATTTAATCTATGGTGAAGACCTGCAGCCAACATTTGACATGCAGCGAATTTAAAGTTTTTCCTTAGTATATGGATAAGATTTTTTAAATCTGATATACACAGCAGTGGATTTTCCATGCCAAAATTTCACATGGAAAATCTGCAGTATTTGCACTGTATGGGATCATGCTCTTATGGCTGCTACTCGTTTTGTCTAATGTATCCTTATCTGGGCAATAATTGCTAATTATTTTTAGAATCCTTCTTGTTCAGCTTCCATTCCTGTCACTGATCAAATATTTATTGAAGTGACTAAGTGCTGATTTGCAAAAGATATGTCCCAGACAAAAGAGCTAACATGTCTCTCTATATTGATGAGCATCCAGATGTAATAGATTGCTTTAATTCATATCAACAACGAGACGGGAGAAGCAAGTTTATGTTCAATCAAAGTATTTGCTTGACAAAAAGAAAGAAATGCCCCACAGTATCTGGCACCAAGATGCTAGCAGCGGATCCTTTAAGGTGTCAAGAAACTTGTGCTTATGTGATAGTCAATGTGATAAGTATCAAAAGTGCTAATCACTATATTTACCTAAAATTGTGTTTTTGCGCTAGAAAAATTACTTTCATATCACTGCTGGATTCACATTGACACTGCTCAGTGCAGCAGTATAATGTTCTCCATGCTGCTGTTGCTTATTTGTGTGTGATATAGATAGAGGGCAGAAAAATTTCCTCTTCACTGTGTGTGCAGTGTATGGGAAACATATTAGCAGCTAGTCTTCATCCACCAGCTTGTAGAAAACTGAGAATTAGGAATACAGTCTGCAGAGAAGAAAACTGTGAGCAACTTTATATACAAGTCATATCATGGCCAGATACCATGCTATTTCTTAAGTACACATGTGACAGCTTATTCTGAAAAGTCAGCTCAAAAATTAGATATATTTTAAGTCCTGGTGCAAGGTTTTCATGGATCTGACATGTTTTTCCAGCACATTCCTCAGATGCTCAATCTTATAGAGATTAGAAGAATTTGTGGGCCAATTCAATACCATGAACGTTTTGTTATGTCCCTCAAACTATTCCTGAACAATGTTTACAATGTGGCAGGTGCACCATCATAGTAATTTAGTATGGAAGTCTGATAAAAGACATAAGTCCTTAGAGTTCTGCCTATTATTCTGCAATGTGGATCAAGAAAAAGACAAACTCTACCAAAGGGCAAAGAACTAAATTTCCTCATCTAAGGGAAAAAAATCCTTCTTGACTCCAAACATGGCAGTTAGAATTAATTCTTGGATCAGCAGTCCCGTAGTAACCATAATTTGTAATATTATTATGCTCAAGGAAGGCATCCAGGCCACTTTTAAACTTCTTTAGCGAGTTCTCTATCACCACCTCCTCAGGCAGAGAGTTCCTTAGTCCACTGCTCTTACAGTAAAGAACCCCTTTCTATGTTGGTGTAGAAACCTTCTTTCCTGTAGACGTAGAGAATATCTTTTTATTATAGTTTAGGGTCTGGGATTAATAGATTAGAAGAGATCTCTGTATTGGCCCCTGATATATAGTTATTAGGTCAGCTCTCAGTCACCTTGATTCTTTTATCCCTTCCCACTGCAACCTCTTCTTTTTTTCAACTTCCCACTTTTGAAAAATCTGAACTTTTTTTATTTTTCGGATGGAATACCACCACACCAGCAGCACCTTGAGGGACAGTGAGGGACAGTGGGGTCTTTGATATAAATCTATGCTCAGTCAAATGTAAATAAAAATTGCCAGGATGCTAACTAATCAGTGGAATCTACCACAATAAAAGACTCCAGAATTGTGCTTTTTTGGTCACCTGGTCTCCAAGAAACAAATATAATAAAAAGCGACCAAAAGTCATATATACTCCAAAATGGTACCGGTAGAAACTGCAAGACATCCCGCAAAAAATGAGTCCTCACACAACTATGTTGACAGAAAAATAAAAAAATTAACTGTCAGAAGATGGCAGCAGAAAATGATTTTACAATACAGATATTTAATTTTTTTTTAAAGTAGTACAGCAAAAAGAACTATATAAATTTGGTTTTGTAGTAATTGTACTGACACATAGAATAAAGTTTTCGTGTCATTTTTGCTACAGCATATACACCGTAGAAACAAGACCCCTTCCCCAAGATGGTGGAATTTCAGGGTTTTTTTTCATTTCTCTCCACTTAGAATTTTTTAATGGTTTTTAAGTACATTATATGATACATTCAATAGTACCATTAAAAAATACAACTTGTCCTGCAAATAACAAGCCCTCAGACAGCTATGTTGATGGATAAATAAGAGTAATGATTTTTTTTTAAGTGGGAGGTTAAGAATTGACTGTTCTCTTGCTGTCTAATATATCCAGCCCCATAACAGGTGCCATTATCACAAAATAATCAATGTTATTCACTTCACCCCTCAATGGTTTTAATGTATTATCTGCAGGGTGTATGAGAATGCTGTAAATTATATATCATATATAAAAAGCCCCCAGAACATCACACCAGCAGTGCGGGTAATGTGTGTCGCTCTACAGCAAAGGCAGGATTGAGGCGCTCATTTATAGGTCTCCAGACACAAACATGGCTGTTGTCAGGGGCCAAACTAAACCTGGATTATTCGTGGAAGACAACCCAATTCTACTCCATAGCAGTCCAATGTCATTGTTAATGCCACCACTACAAATGAAGGCGACGATGGGTGGGCCTCAAAGGCAGTACACATAATGAGCGCCATGAGACCAAATATCCTATGGCAAGTGCCTGGAAATGGTTCTGACAAACACGTGGACCTGTAATGATGGTGCCAACTGTCTCTGGATGGCGAACAATGAAACAGTTGGAGACGCTGCTGCTTGTCAGATGATCAGACAATCTTCTCTACTGGTGATCTGTTGAGGGTATCCTGAGCCCTCACGCATCCACTGCTTCCAACACCTCCTAGAAGTCTGGTCAGAACGGCCCGGGTGTTGGGCAATTCGTCATTATGACCATCAAACTTCTTTTTTTGTAAAAATGCGCCTTCTTCTCAAACTCTGTTAACTAGGCAAAATCTCTTGGATAGTGTCGTAGAGGCGTGTACTGGGCAATAAGCTCTACACAAGCGGAAAAGAGGTCCACTAAACACAAGTAGCTTCTGAGAGCCTTCAAGTGTGAAACCACTTTTAGGGCCTCAGGTGGCAAGGGCATTCATCTAGTCATGCGGCAGCTCTAAATATTATCTGCCTAAGGCCTCTTTCACACGGGCTATAAAATAATCGCTACAAAACGCATGTATGTGAAGCCCGTGGATTCCAATGGGTTCATTCATATGAGGGATGTTTTGTAGCCTGAAAGAACCCATTGAAAACTATGGACTTCACATATATGCGTTTCATAGCGATGATTTTGTAGCCCATGTGAAAGAGCCCTAAGATGTAACTGCATGCCAAGTTTTTCGGCAAAACATCAACTCCTTCTAGGTGCTTGCTTGTTTTTTTACAAAGAGTGTAGCACGTTATACACAAATTGCTGGAGAAGAGCTATTTATGTATTTCCCAGGAAGCATTGCCTGAAGTCTGTCTACAGTTTTGCTAATTATCCTGAAAAGGTCTTCATGGGAAGCTGTACAGGGAAGAAAACAAAAACAGCACGAACAGCAAACATTTAAAGAAAGGAATTGACTGCAATTTGCTTTAAAACTGCATCAACCCTCATAGTTTTTTTTTTGCGTGAAAATCAACTTGCAGGTTGCTGTAAGTAATTAGATAAAGTTTTTCTGCAGATGCCTAGAGTGATTCCAGATAGGCATACCGAGAATACTTTTAAACAATTACTTCATAATACTTAAAGGGGTTGTTTCCCTCAGCCACATAGAATGAATCAGCTGTGCACGCTCTCAATGGCCACTCCAGGGGCGTAACTATAGAGGATGCAAGAGATGCGGTTGCACCCTGGCAGGAGCCCTAGGGGGCCCATAAGGCCTCTCTTCTCCATATAGAAAGTCTAGTACCATGAGTAAAGCATTATAGTTGGGGGCCCTGTTACAAGTTTTGCATCGGGGCCCGGGCGCTTCAAGTTACGTCTCTGGACCACTCCATTCATATTCCACCTCATCATGCTTGTAAAAGAAGAGGAATATTATACTTGGGACCTGTGTTTTAGTGATTGTAGGGGCCTCAAAGGCAGGAACCACCAGAGTCATACATTTATAAATGTTCTTTAAGGAAATGTTCATATGACAAATTTTTGTCATGGTCTAGACACGGAATCTATGCAGTTTCCACATTGTATTCACAGCAATTCTGCGTCTCAGAAATATCCCAATACTTTCAATGAGGTCCATGTTTTCTAATCGGCATACAGAAAAAAAAAGAAGTAACATGTCCCTTCTTGATACGGATTCAGCAGCTAAACCACATCAGGAAATATACACATTGATTTGCCCATTGAAAAGGCAAAGCCAAGTATTTCTGCTGTTTTTTTTAGAGGTGGAATCTGCGCAGAACTATCCCACATAGAGTCTGCTGTTTGAACATACCCTTAAGGGGTTGTTCTATGAAAACTATTGGTTCTAGTTACATCCAACCCATAATCATAAACATATTTGTATTTTGTGTTTAAATGTATGTTTCTAAATGTTTCTATCGCCAGACATTCCAGGACTAATGTTATAATAGAACCACCTTCTGTGTCCACCTGCTTGGTGTTCATCCCCTCTCTGCTACACTGGGTATGTGGGTGGATCATTGGTGTGGTGAGCGGCTGCTTCTGAAGTTGCTGCCTCTTCTCTGATGTCAGAAGAGATAATAGGCAAGTGATAAGAGTGAGACAGCAATACTGCACTGAAGTGTGACTATCTTGGAATATATTGAAGTGGACTAGATACAGAAAGGCTCTTCGATAAAAACAGCAGGTGGCACTATTCTAACATTAGTCCTGGAATATCTTACCTCTGAAAGTCACCAGGAATGCCATAATTGTTTGCCTATTGAAGACATGACTGTGGCAGGTCTTTAATAGGCAGCCTGTGAAAATACAGTATTATGCAATACTATAGTATTGCATTATACTATATGTGTTATCAAACAATCACAGGTTCAAGTCCTCCATTGGGACTAATAAAGAAAATTAAAATAAAGATCAGTGGGGTTGCTGATCTCAAATGTTGATCCAGGGATTACTCTTGCTGCCATTACGGAGTCAGGAAGGAATTTTTTTCCTCCAAATGAGCTAAATTGGCTGGTTGGTTTTTTTTTGCCTTCCTCTGGACCAACACGGATGGGGGGGTTGAAACAGGCTGAACTAGATGGACATTGTTTTCATTCAGCCTAACATACTATGTTACTATGTAAGATAAAATAAAGATTTTTTTTAATCAGATTGGTCCCTGCGCTGAGCCAATGACAGGCAGCAGTCACTCACCCATTCATGAATTCATGAATGGGTGTGTGAGTGAGATCTGCCTCTGAATGGTCAGGCTGTGACCAATTAGAGGCAGCTCATTCAGCAGGCGGGGATTTTAAATCCCCGGCTGCTGAATACTACTCACAGCTGTTCAGAGCAGTTCAGGAGGACTGCCGCCGGCCGCGCTGAACTCCGTCTGCCGGGACCAGGTGAGTATATATTTTTTTTTTATTTTTACACATTTCTGGATGAATTGCAGGGAAGGGCTTATATATTTAAGCCCTTCCCGACAATTCATCCCGCGATCGCCGGCAGCCCATTGCTTTCAATGGAGCCGGCTGTATTGCCGGCTCCATTGAAATCAATGGGCTAACATCGTTCTGCCGGGACAAGGTGAGTATATTTTTTATTATTTTTACACATTTCTGGATGAATTGCAGGGAAGGGCTTATATATTTAAGCCCTTCCCGACAATTCATTCCGCGATCGCCGGCAGCCCATTGCTTTCAATGGAGCCGACTGTATTGCCGGCTCCATTGAATTCAATGGTCAGTGCTCGTTTAATCGAGACGAGTACCGCGTGGTGCTCGTCTCGAGTAACGAGCATCTCGAGCACCCTAATACTCGAACGAGCATCAAGCTCGGACGAGTATGCTTGCTCATCTTTAGTCATTGCATTTGAAAATTTTTAAAAATTAAAAATCGGCGTTGCCACATCTGTGAAGGTCCATTTTTTAAAATATATAATACTATATAATAATAAAGTATATAAGGTTGGTACTGCAGTACTCATACTGACCCGCAGAATAAAGACAATGTGTCACTTTTACTGTACCATGAACACCGTAAAAAAAAAAATGTAATATTGTTCAATTGTGGGGGTTTTCCCACTTTGCCACACTTAGAAATTTTTTTAAATCTTCTAATACATTATGTAGTAAGTTAAATGGTGCCATTGAAAAACACAACTCATCCAGCAAAAAAGCTAATCCTTGTGTAGCTATGTCACCTGAAAAATAAAAAAGTTATGATTTGTTGAAAGTGAAGATCCAAGACTACAGAATGTGACCTGGACACAAGGCGCATCAATGCCCTTTGGTCATGTAGGTGTTAATAACATACTGCACATGTTTGTAAGAAAGTATGAAGAAGTATAAGATAGACACAGAAAGACATTTTGCATTAGCATAGACAGTCTTTGAGAAGTAAGATAAAAGTAAGCTATGTAAATTACACAGCTATTACAAGAATCCTACTTGCAGTACTGGATTTTTACATTACATTCGGTTATACAGAAAATACATCAGGAAAGAGAAAAGGAGATACCAATTATATCTGAAGAATTCCAAGAAGGATTGTGTCAACCTGACATGAAAATTGGCACTTCTTAAACATTGTGATGGCTTACACGTAAAATATAAAGTTAAGCAGCTACTACACCAAAGTGTCTAGGAAGTAATACTGAATAGAGAAAAAGTTACTAGTAGCACAAAAAGCACGATTATAAATGTTTGTTGAAAGGAAATTAAGAAGTAAAAAAGAGAACATATTTCAGATCCAGAATAACAATTTAATTAATGTCTGTCTGATACCTAAAGGGACACTCAGGTCAATGTTTTCTTCATTCAATATGTAGCCATAACCCCAGTGTATATAAGTTGGCTAGTGTTACCTTGGTAAGTTATTTATTTCTGTCTCATACTCCCGTCCTATTTCTCCTTAGATGGTCATGTGATATCAGTTCTGACCAGCTCAGATCTTCTTGGGGGTTATGGACTCATTTTCTAGTGAGATTTCCAGTTTGTGTCCTACTATTACATGGATCTACCACAGAAACTGCCTAGAGGGGGGACACAGACACTTCTGTCACAGTTATGGCTGGTAATCATACAGCTCCTGTCACACAGTTATAATAGAGCAGATCACAGATCCTCCAGCTGACTGTTTACTTATGGTCTGCAGCTTATTTAGGTGAATATAGAAGGTAATGATAATTAAACTGCCCCCTGCAGGCAAAAGAAGGTATAACCTCAGCTAATGAATCATGAGATTGATAAAAAGTATAAAAAAGTGTTTTTTTGCTGGAGTAGCCCTCTAATTATACTGTATGTATGAAATGTCTTTAATACATATAGCCTTCAGTTGTGTTAAAGGAAAGTCTACCAAACTGGCCAAGCCAGCCCCAACAAAAACATTGTTATTATGTCAAACACGGGCTACAGTTCTAAGGATCTAGGATTACATTGGTCATGCCTATCCTTGGTCCACTGTAATAGGGATCTGGGATTACACTGTATATTTCCTGATGCCTAGAGTTGGCCTACTGTAATAAAAGTCTGGAATTGGGTTGAATATCTTGGGTTGTGGCCAGGTTATCTATGGAAAGGCAATACATTTCTCCACATTTTTGCCATCTTCTATATTGAAAGAGTTGTCTGACCTAAATTTTTTGTCTATAAAGGCTTCCCTATTCCCCAACATAACTAATAACTTGTACTCAGCTCTCCCTGCTTTTTCCCCATCAGTGGCTTCGGGTCTTCGCTGTCATGTTATGTTTATAGGCTGTAGTGCGTTTTTGACATCTCAAAAATCTGCTGCTGCAGCCAACATTAGGGCTTAGTAGTCATCACTGGCTGCAGCAGCCTGTTTACAGGACAGCACAGACTTACTGCAGCCTGCAAAATGTGAGGTCAGCAGGGAGACCCAAAGCCGCTGGTGGGGAACGAGCAGCGAGCGGGCAGAAGAGAGTATGAGCTATTTGTTATGTTGTGGCAACAGGAGGCCCCTTTTTAGATTAACCCCTTTAATGCAAGGGTTATACCTAACTCCAGTGCGTTTTTTTAGGACTTAAACAACTGAGGACCCCTCCTTAGGATATTTGATCAGTGTTTAATCATGGAGTGAACATACTTTAATCACTACCAGAATGCTATCAATTACAGGTAAGGAAGGGGACATCTACCACAGCTTAGAAGTGTAAGGGTCCTTTTGGATGAGCCAATTCCCATTTGAACGAGCAAACAAGCAAGTGATGTCACCACTAATTTGTTCGCTCTTGTGCAGCCTGTATAGACAGGCAAATGCATTGTTGGCCCATTCAAACAAGAATCGTTCAGAATCGTTCAATCCCCATATAAGTGAATGTGAAAAACTGAACGATTGCTGTTTAAACCGAACGATAAGTGAACGAGCCAAAGATGGTTTTTATGCCACATAAAATGAAAGACGAATGAGAAGCAAATGATTCTCATTTGTCCTTCAGTCATTGGCTCACATTTAGACCAAAAAATGATTGTTCATATTTGCTCATATGAATGATTTTTTGGAACGATAATCATTCCATTGAACTTTTTGAAGGACAGAATTGCGCAGCTCAGAAAAAAAAACTCAGTTGATAGTCAATGGGGCAAACAAAACACACTATGTGATCCATCATATTGGTCTCGGTTGCTTTAAAACACAAGCCATGACACCAGTGTTAACATTTTTCCAGTGCTACTTCTAAATGTTACACAAACTGAGATATCTTCTTTTAGCTACTTTGTTTGCATTCCTAAAAATAACTAGTAGACAGAACTTGGGAAAGTTCAAAAACTACAAGAAATGATATTCCCTATCTCAAAAAAAAGAGTCAAATTCATATTTGGCATGCTGGACATCAATGCTATTTTTCACCAGCTGGATCATGATCTAAATAGACAATCTGCTCCGTAGTTACCAATATTCAGTAAATATTCAGTAAACTAAATACATCTGAATAGCAGCAGGGGAATGGTAAATTGCTTTCTGAAATTCCTGGCATGGAGCTAGAAAAGCATTTTGCAATAATTCGATTCAATTTTCTCGGAAGATGAATCACAAATCATTTCTATGTTGCCACTTCATGGGAGAGTGTACTGGGAGAAAATACCATTTAATAATTCTTTCTGACAGTGTATTGCAGTCGCAACGCAGTGTAATGTATAGAGGTTTTCAGACTTTTTAAAATTTCAAGGAAAGAAAGATTTAGAATTTGTAACAAAATGTATTAATCCGTTATTAAAGTGGTGGTCTCAAAGGGGCTGTCTTATCATAAAGGAGATTAGATCATTCTACTTCAAAACAGCAGCAGTGGTCCGTCCTGAGGAATGCTCATCCTTACGCATTAGGAGACAATGCTTCCTGCTTTACCTTTTAGACTCCCATTTACAGTATAGGAACTAGTACTGTAGGATATTAAGTAATCCTATAACTGAAGACTGGAGCCTAGGAGATAGGGGAAGGAAGCTTTTCTACAACTACTTAGGTCTTCATTGATGTACTAAATAAACCCTCAGCTATGAGAAGCCAGGGTGATCAATGAATGGAACATGTTGTCACAGGAGGTGGTGAATTCTCCTTCAATGGAAGTCTTCAAACAAAGGCTGGACAGATTTCTGTGGGGGATGATTTGGTGATCCTGCATTGAGCATGGGGTTGGACCCGATGACCCTGGAGGTCCCTTCCAACTCTACCATTCTATGATTTTATGAATATTCTTTTCCCAACTGGAAGATTTTTAGTAAGTATGTGAGAAGTTGAAATACTAATCATATTAGGAATTTACATAACTTGTCATCATAGTTATATAACACCAATTAAAGGAAGCAGATATTTGTCTTGGCTCCTTGTTGGATTTTTGTGATCTGCAGGTCATGATCATGGCAGCTTGCAAGTTGCACCATTACCCCCATTGACTTTAATGGGAGGATGAGGTTGCATGGCTACACAGTGAACTTTGGCAGTGCGACCTCTGTTGCAGCGAAAGTCACTGAGTGGCCCTAGCCTTATATTATTGCACCATCATTTTTCATATTCATTAAGCTTATAATAAGCTGACACCTCCTGCTCTGTAGAGATCTCTTTTTACTAGTCATCTCATTATCATTATAGGCAGGAATACAATGAAAGGTAATGTACACAGGCATAATAGGTGATGATCACAGCTCACCTCCTCCATCCTCTGCACAGATGACAGAGCCAACACTCTCCCATAGAAGTTAATAAGTCATCTAGATCCTCATTACTGTTTCTACTGTCCATAAAGCTGCTTTAAAACCTATCTCTGAATGCTGTTAGCAACAACTCAGGCAAAATGACAGTGTCCATAGTCATGAGTAGAAAATGGAATTTTAAAAACTACCATTAGGAAATAAAAACAAGAGAATGACAGTATTTGGTTCTATTCATCAAACCTATAAGTGATAGAATCCATTTAAATGATAAAATTATTGCTGCCACTACTGGAGGCAGCTCACGTTATGCAGATAAATGTGGGGGCCCATAAACGCAATACTACATGCATTAATCCATTTAACAACTGTAGTACCATGAAATGCTGCTTCTTAATTATGTGGCGGAGGGCGCTATGAGTAACAAGCAACCAGGCACTATGATGCACTATGATGCAGGTACAGTTGCCACTTCTGTGCTCCCTATGGTTGGCTTTCGCGCAGAGGCGTAACGTGAAGCTTCTGGGCCCCAATGCAAAACCTGTAATAGGGCCCCCAACGACAATGCTTTATTCATAGTACTGGGCTCCCTATACAGAGAAGAGAGGCCTTATGGGCCCAGTAAGGGCTCCTGGGCCCAGGTGCAACGGCATCCCCTGCATCCCCTATAGATACGCCCCTGCTTTCGGGGTGAGAGCTCTGTTCTTCTTCTTACTTTTATCTGCTAATAAAAAGAAAACTTGCGTTTGCATCTTCTGTGATTTGCAAAGTGGATAATAGTACATTCCATAGTGATGAATGGAAATGCTTTTAGAACATATTCCTGAGCGTCACTCTCTGAGTTATGTTTGTGAACTGCCAAAACCCAGTTTGTCTAACTGCGCTGTTTTACTATTTGAAACTGTTCCAAGTATGGCTAGAATCAGTGAGGAGAATCCAAGAGGAAAAAAAATAAAAACTACAGAAAATTAGGCAAGCAAACAAAAGAGAATATCACAATTTTCTTGCGTTCAAAGACAAGTAAGACATGTTGATGATTTTACAATTTCCCTGGGCTGGTTACTGAATCCTTATATCTGAATACACTGTGCTAAATGAAGTGATGCAAATAGTTTGTATAGCCTGCAAAATCACTTCTTCAGGGCTCAGCTTTGCTCAGCTAATTTTAGGCACCTAGTAAAAGAACCCCACTTGTCAGCATGAAAACATTTTTCAGTTAAATGTAATGAAACACACAAAGACTAAATAGTAGAAGTTATCGGTATTATTGTATCTTGTCACCACCGGACATGTGGGTGGTGACAAGATGCAGGATGCCCCCAGTTTTTAATTGGCTGCAGGGCTGCTTCCCCCTGCTCAGGCTCACAGGTCCTGGCACTCACTAAGGCCTTAGTCAGACAGGCGTTTTTAGCCGCGATTTGCGCATGCGCATGCGTCCGGCGATTTTATAAAACCATTGCTTTGCAATGGTATCGGACACATGAGCGCTTTTTATGCGCTCGTCCGATAAATTATAGAACAGAAATCGCAGATCGCACCTATCTGTGATCTGCGATTCCTGTTCTCTTCTCTATATGCGCTCAATGGGGCCGGCGGCAGCAGCGCCGACCCCATTGAGAACATATAGAAGACAAATCATTCTTCTCTGCCACAGCTGTAACAACTGTGACAGAGAAGAACGATGTTTGCCCATTGAATTCAATGGAGCCGGCAATACAGCCGCTCCATTGAAAGCAATGGGCTGCCAGCGTGCGCAGGGTGAATTGTCGGGAAGGGCTTAAATATATAAGCCCTTCCCTGCAATTCATCCTAATATGTGTTAAAATAAAAAAAAATTGTATACTCACCTTTCCGCTGCAGCCGGAGTCCAGCCGCGGCCGCTGTCAGTTCTCCTGAACTGCTTCTCGGCACTAATCATCCGGCGGGGCTTTAAAATCCCCGCCTGCTGAATGATCTGCCTCTGATTGGTCACAGCCCTGACCAATCAGAGGCAGGTTTCACTCACACACCCATTCATGAATTCATGAATGGGTGAGTGACTGCTGCCTCTCAGCGCTGAGCCAATCAGGGGCAGGTCTGACTCACATCCATTCATGAATTCATGAATGGGTGTGAGTGAGACATGCCTCTGATTGGCTCAGTGCTGAGCCAATCAGGGGGCAGGTCTGACTCACACCCCCTTCACACCCACTGCAGGACGGCCGCGCGGAGCTCCGGCTGCCGGGAGAAGGTGAGTATATATATATTTTTTATTTTTACACATTTTAGGATGAATTGCAGGGAAGGGCTTATATATTTAAGCCCTTCCCGACAATTCATCCTGGGCTCGCCCGCAGCGCATTGCTTTAAATGGAGCCGGCTCTATTGCCGTCTCCATTGAATGCAATGCGCTGGACAGCTCCGGCCCATTTCTAATGAAACGCGGCTAGGAGCAGATTTTCGGGCGATTTGCGGGCGACTTGCGTGCACCGGTCACGCGATTTGCGGATGCGCATCCGTCATGCGATCCGCAAATCGCGTGAAAAAACGCCCGTGTGACTAAGGCCTAAGAGCGGCTTCCCCGGTGGCACAGCGGCTTCTTGACACTGCTAACCTCAACTCCCCTCCAGCCTTTCCTCCCCCCACCGCATCCTCGCTCTCCCTCACTGTCACTCACTGCTGTCCCCTAACCCTCCACCCTTCCTCTGCAGCCTTCCCCACAGCGCCCCCCTCCCTTGCTGTCACCCAGCACTGTGCTGTGCAGTCTTCCTGCAGTGTCCCCGCTCCCCTCCTCAGCCTTCCCGTCCCCCTTCCTTACCCTCACCCAGTGATGTGCTGTACAGTCCCCGATGCCATGCCGCTACTCCCTCAGTGTCTGCTGACTTTTAGAATAAAAGTCTTAAGTGTTTCATGCACCAATCGATGCTGCCATGCTTCTTTCTTTGATTGCATCTTCTGGATATGGTTCTTGTCCACATGGCTGCTGCATCATCTTTGAGTCGTACCCCCGTGGGGGGGTTAAATGTACTGTTGGTAAAATTTCATTTCTGCACCATCATGGGATCAGTCACTGGGGCTCTGAGCTCTGCCTCTGATCACATGACAGTGATGTCATCACAGGTCTTTCACTTTACTAAAAGCCTGCAGATTTGGACAGCAACCATGTGCTTACAGCACCTGTGATGATGTCACCTTCATGTGATCAGTCACCTGTGTGGGAGGAGTCTGGGGTCACATGACTAGGGGTTGATCAGTGTGTACAGGACTTTGCTGTACTGGTTGTGATCCCTGTTGTATGGGATAAAAAAATGTATGTAGCAGAGTTGTGTGTGATGTATATGTAGCGGAGCTCTGTGTGTGTGTGATGTGCATGTAGCAGAGCTTTGTGTGATGTACATGTAGCAGAGCTCTGTGTGTGTGTGACGTGCTGTAGCAGAGCTTTGTGTGATGTACATGTAGCGGAGCTCTATGTGTGTGTGACGAGCATGTAGCAGACCTGTGTGTGTGTGTGACATGCATGTAGCAGACCTGTGTGCGTGTGTGATGTTCATGTAGCAGAGCTGTGTGTGTGATGAGCACATACCAGAGCTGTGTGTGTGTGACAGGCATGTACCAGAGCTGTGTGTGATGTGCATGTAAGCAAGCTGTGTGTGTGCCATGCATGTAGCAGAGCTGTGTATGTGTGATGTGCAAGTAGCAGAGCTGTGTGTGACGTGCATGTAGCAGAGCTATGTGTGTGATGTGCATGTAAGCAAGCTGTGTGTGTGACATGCACGTAGCAGAGCTGTGTATGTGTTACGTGCAAGTAGCAGAGCTGTGTGTGATGTGCATGTAGCAGAGCTGTGTGTGATGTGAATGTAGCAGAGCTGTGTATGTGATGTGCATGTAGCAGGGCTGTGTGTGTGACATACATGTAGCAGAGCTGTGTGTGTGATGTGCATGTACAGAGCTGTGTGGTGCATTGCACCACCAGAAACACTGGTGCTAAAATTTCCTAATAATTAGTAGTGTATGTTATATTGATCACCATTGCATAAAATAATAAAAACAGTTTAAACATAATTAGTCTGATGAGTTGAAGATGTGTTCTTTTTCCTGCACAATTACGCAGTATTTCATCTCCTAGCACACTGTGCATGAATTTGCGTATCCCCATTAATTTGTATGGGGACTTCTGGTGCACAAATGTACGGGAAAATAGAGTGTGCTGCATTTTTGTTTTTGCGTGAACGAAATGCACAAGCAAAATACACGCATTTGAATGAATCCATTGAAATCAACGGGTTCTATTCTCTGCGTATTGCATGCAAAAATGTTGCGTTTGCAAATACGTCTGTGTGAAGCCGGCCTAAACCTTTATGTTCCCTAAGCTTTCAATTAGTTCATCAGGGAATTGGGATCCTGTAAAATAAAAACAACATGATTACGTGATAGTATGAGTAGTGGACCCCATTTCACTGGCATGTCGGTGTCACAAAAACCTTGCCTGTTTCTGGACGAGTGGTAAATGTTAGTATATGGAAGTGGGCTATTTCGGTATCTTCTGACAATCCCTGAAATGGATTTTGAATTAGATAATAAAACACATCTAATATATTTCTGTAATACTACTCTACTTTATTTCCCTTTCAGTGCTATGACAGAGATGACACATCTATTAATTTACAGTTGCCCTCTTCCAAGTAATTGCAGATAACCATTATCCAAGATCTGCTATTTCTCTAATTTTCTCAATAAATGTCATTATTCTGCCAGCCGCCTGCAACGTCACTTGCTGTATTTTCGTACCTCTGTTTTGCAGGGAAGAACTGAGTGTTCTTCCTGACGTCACGGGTCTGGCTCAATTTAATAGTGGATGTCAAAGAGCGGAAGGCCATATAACTAACAGTTCAGAGCTGAAAGGATTACATTTACTGTAACGCTTTTCCAAGCTGTGTCCATTCTCTGCACACGGCAGAAAAGAAAAATCAGATGGGATTTTAAAACCACCTCTAATTCATAGAAAAGGTACTTTAAGTCATTCTCGTTTTTTCATCATTCAACTTTTTATTATTTTCTAATTAGAAATGCAATAATTTATTACATTTGCATTTTAATCTATTTCATTACGAAATTATTTTTTATTACTTGACAATTAGGTCTCTGGTCAAAGAGGTAATCCTGGCAAGTCACTAGGGTATGCCATCAAGGTTCAGCTTATGGTGGTCCAATATTTGCTTCTCCTGGTGGTCATTACAAGGAGTTGACAGCAAAGCAAGTAAAGCACCATCCCATGTTGTCACTGCTCATTTTTTTTCTGAGGCCGCATGGTCAGCCCACTATGGGCAATGGTTAACTGTACAGCCACCTGGAAAAAGAACAAGTGGATCAGAAAGGAAACAGGAGTGGTAATGCACTTTCTTAGCACAGCTACCACTTCATCTTAGTAATCGATGGGGTCAAATCAGCTGGGTCTCTGATGATTAGACATTCATGGTATATCCTAATTATATGACATCAATGTTTGTACTGAGACCCTTTTTATTATAGAAAATAGATACTTCATGTGTTTAGTGACCAGATTATGGTAAACATCTAGAATGTTATACTGTACATTGGTGTACACAATTTTTTGTGATCAGAGGGCCACATTTTGATATTGTATTACTCCCAAGGTCTGCAACAAATTTAAAAGGATATTCCCATCTGAGACAGTTATATGGACAATACATGCAGCAAATGTCTACAAGGTAAATGCTCCATTTCTAGGACAACTACCTACATTGCACAATCGCTGCAGAGGGTACCGAACACCGCCCGATATAGTTAATAGGGTCCGCCCACTTTCCGCCTAGTTGTCTTGATTTAGAACATGCTGTATGCAGAACTTTTTCTTCCAGTATTTGCAGACGTATTTGTAACAGAATATCCTGCCGGAGGTTCCGAAGCAGATGTGAAACTGGCGTTTCTCCTTCAATAGTGCTGTAGTGGACAGGGTAAGTTCTTTGGCTAGGAAACACAGCAGGGTAAAACCTGTTGATGTGTCATGGGTAGCTTTACCATCTTCTCCTGGAAGATCCAAAGTGTAGTCAGCCCAGTGCACACAGGACCCGGTAATAGCGACCGTGTTGAATAACTTTATTACCTGTTTGTTCTCGTGATGCCAGTGCCCCTTTACAGTAAGCAAACCGAATACCAAAGCCCACAGTCAAAGGAATAGTTTCAAACCGGAGACATACAGTTTTCTTTTACTTGTGCAATCAACTTAGATTCTTACATGACAAAGCATCACAACAGTCTTAGGCATGACATTTTCAAGCACATTAGTAATTTTCTCCACCTTAACAAGCTTGTATCCAGAAATCACTCTTCTCATACCCAACCTCTGAACATGCGCAGTCTTAGTTATCTGACGGATGATCCCTGGGGGTGCTTCTGACACTTGAAGAAAACACACTACATACCCCTCCTTTTTCCTGTTACGTCCTTTCTTTCACCACTCCAGTCACATTTAACAACTTGGCTACTCAGTCCTCATTTGCTCCCAACATGGAGGTAATTAAGCGGAGGCACTATGAATTCTCCACCACCAACTCCAGAAAAACAGGATTTACACAACACGCTTCCTGGAGGGGAGATATCCCCTAGGCACAGGGATAGGCCTGAGAGCTCCTGTTTCTTCCTTACATGTCCTCCTTTACCGACTACATCTTCATATACTTCTCTGGTAATGCTGACTACTGCACCACTCCATCATACCTCATCTCTCCTTCATGTCCCGACTACCACTCACTCTCTAACTCCTCCCCCAATGTTCCTGACCAACCACACACATCACATATCCAGCAGGTTAGGGAGACAAAACACACAATCAAAATAGGCTGAAGCAACACAAAGCATAGACAAACATGAATACACCAGAAGAGGACAAACATAACAGAGAGACACTCTAACTCTGGGCCACTACAGTTTCCCCCTACTTAAAGAAAGTCAACCTGGAATACTCTGAAAACAGAGCGAATGAGTCCAGGATAGGGATTCCTCAGTGTACTAACCCATTATTGGCTCCTGACCCCCCAGTAAAGGAAGCAGTTACAAACTACAATAAAGAGAATACGGGAGGCCATGAAAATCACTAATCCAGACTGGTGAGGCAATAGTAGAACTACAACACTTTCCCCCTTTGGTTGCAACAAAGCATACAACCCACCCCGGCATGACTTACCTGGATCTTACTTCCAGTGTCAGACTTTAGCTAAATGTCAGCGCATTACTAAAATAAGGAATGGCCAGAACCTTTTTACAACATTACTGCTGAGCCAAGCAGAACTCGAGATGCATCATATGCTATGGGGCTCTCACATAATTTTTCTCCCTAAAGCCTTTTGTGAAAAGTACATACTGATGCTGACACTTGGATAAAAAAGGGTATCTGGTTAGGTAAAATAAGGGGGAAAGTAGAATGAACTTCACTCCCCCCTTTTGTTGCACTGGGTAGCAGGACCCTTACTATCGCCCCCAGTCAAACTCAAAATTGCCACTACTATAGGCATAAATGGGGATGTGCTCCTGAGATACCAATCTCTTACAGAGACACAAGCAGACACTGACATCCGAACTGACAACGACTTGCACAGGAGTCTCTCCTATGATTAATAACTAACCTTTCTCCCACATTCACATTCAACTGAATCACTCATTCCCATATGGTACACATCACCATAGAACTAAAGATTCTCATTAAAGCACTCAATACACTTTTTCATGCAGAATAATAAATGATATTATGCAAAGTATCTAAGCAATTAGCAGTATAACATTACCTTAAAACAGTATTATCATTTTGTGTAAAATTAACTTTAGAGTGCCACATAACCAAAAAGTTTCAAAAATCTTAGATACCTTCACACCAAAAGTCCAACAAAATTGTCCAAATGTTTTTTTTTTCTTTCATTTTCTCTTTTTTAATAATCCACATGGCCAAGAAATCCTAGCGGTTGTGTATGTTTTTCAGTTTTGGATCCCGTAGTGAAACCAGTGGGGGTCGGGTTTCTTTCCCAAGACCTGATCTTGAATGAAAAGCAAATGGAGGGACCAGGACTCAGGAACCCACAAACCTCCTGATCCTCTTCAGCATATTCCTCATCCTCAACTGCAGTAGGGGTCTCCCCTCTGGAGCAGACCTCATGAAGGCCCAGAGATGGCGAAGGCAGAAACGTAGGCTGTAGTCCCTTGTGCATAGCTGATGCAATACAATTTGGAAGACCCTTGTTCTCCTTAGGCCTGTCATTCCAAAACACAAAGAAAAGTTCTGATCACCATACTCTTTGATGAACTGCTGCAAGCATGCCGGCAAGCCCTGACAGCCTTCCAAGTTGTCCTTGTGTATCAAAATCCAGGATGGGAAATGGGAAAACACCGTCCCTGAGGAAGCAACATACAGGGGCTGTCTCAGAGTCCCTGCTTCAGACAAACCCTTCACCACATCCGTGAAGCAGGAACCACTGATGGGTCCATCTCAGTCTCTGTCCGTGTAGCAGCAGTATTAAGTTCCACATTTGCAGACCTCCCCGCTCTCACATTAAAAACAGTTCATGTCTCAAGGAACCTCTGAGCACCAACCGGCACAACCTATGATCCCTGCTGGGAATGGCGACCACAAACAGTGCCAACTCCATAGCAGTTCTCTCTGTCTCAACAGATGGTCTTGCTGGTAAGGAGCTGACGAGGAGTAGCAGATCTTGTAACTCCTTCTGATCTGCAAAGTACCATTGCGATCTGGCCAGTGGATAGCCAGCAGGTACACCCTGCAGTACTCCAGTAGTAAACATCCTCTCAGAGTCGTCACTGCTTACCACCACAAGCTCTTCCTCTGACTCTCCAGTGCACTCTTCTGTGTCATTAGAGCGTGCTGCTGTCTCTGCCCCTGGGTGGCTCTGGCCACCTTCCTCTCCTAGCTCTGCAGTGGGGATTTTCCACCCCCCTACTTTTTTCTTAAAACTGGCGGGCATTTGTTGGTGGGAAACTTTGGCGGGCTTTTCCGGCAGGGAATAAGATTTTGAGTGGGCGCCATGTTCAGAGTCCATATCCTCTGCCATTACGTTAAGGTTCAACAATGCTACCTCCCCCAAAAGCACCACACAGTCCTCTCTCATCTCATAGGACACTTTCAAACGTACATCTTGTCCCAAATGAAGTTGCCATGTAATCCAAAGATGAGGGCAAAGAATGTCCTTTACTGTCCCTTTTTCAACATGCAAGGCACAGAGGTATCATCCTGTTTGTGATGCCAAGCAGGCGTTTGCAGCAGACGGGGTCAGTTTTTTGGCCGGGGAAGATGGTGGGGTAATACCTGATGATGTGTCATGGGTGGCCCTACCATTTTCTCCTGGAAGATCCAAAGCGTAGTCGGCCCAGTTGCACACAGGACCCGGTAATAGCAACTGTGCTGAATAACTTTATTACCTGTTTGTTCTCGCGATGCCAGCACCCCTTTACAGAAAGCGAACCAAATAAAAAAGTCCACAGTCAAAGGAATAGTTTCAAACCGGAGACACATGTTTTTCTTTTACTTGTGCAATCAACTTCAATTCTTCCATGACAAAGCGTTACAACAGTCTTAGGCATGACATTTTCAAGCACATATTTTTCTTCACCTCAACAAGTTTGTATCCAGAAGTCACTCTTCTTATACCCAACCTCTGAACATCCGCAGTCTCAGTTATCTGACGGACGATCCATGGGGGTGCTTCTGACATTGGAAGGGAACACGCCACATACCCCTCCATTTTCCTATTAGGTCCTTTCTTTTGCCGCCCCAGTCACACTTAACAACTTGGTTACTCAGTCCTCATTCCCTCCCAACATGGAGGTAATTAAGCGGAGGGACTATGCATTTGCCACTGTCGACTCTAGGAAAATAGGATCGGCACTCCACGCTCTCCAGAGGGGAGTTATTTCCTAGGCACAGGGATAAGCCTAAGACTCGGCTCAGGTACCAGCATCAGATCTCCTGTCTCCCCCTCACACATCCTCCTTTACCGACTTTATCTCCACTCTCTTCTCCGGTAAACGCTGACTATTGTCACTCCGCATCACACCTCCTCTCTCCTTCATATCCTGACTACCACTCACTCTCTAACTCCTCCCCCAATGTTCCTGACAAACCACACATGTCACACATCCAACAGATTAGGGAGACAAAACACACAACCAAAATAGGCTGAAGCAACACAAAACATAGACAAACATGAATACACCAGAAAAGGACAAACGGCACAGAGAGACAATAGTACCTGTCCATGCTCCTGCACAATGTACTACTCCTCACCACTGTAACATGGAAAATACATGTGAGCAGCCATTACAAGGCATTCACATGTACAGTATCTTCCAAGCCCTGCACTGATATTCTGCACTCCATTTTTGCCAGAAGGATGAGGTTGACTTTTCATCACAAGTTTTACAAAAATGTTAAGAAAACAAAACAATTTAGTCACGACTTGAGTGATCAAAGATAACAAGAATACAGCATCCTGACCTTTGGAGTACCATTACTGAAATAAACGAAGTTCCTCTATAACAAACGTATTGTAAATAACAGTATGGAAAAAATATAAGGTGTCCTCAATTTTTCCCACAAGTGAAAATTGTAAACCACATTCCGTATGCATATCCTGGGAAATAAGGTGAATGTAGTAATAGTCCCCTGAAATAATACAAAACAGAAGGGATAGATGGAATAGACCGACACAGAGGGGGATAAATGGGTAAAAGAAGGGGAGGAATTGTGGGAAGATGAACAAGGCTATAGCTAGAAGGAGGCCCAGAATCAAGTCTACGGGTCCCCTAATAAAATTTTCAGGCTACTTCAATCTCTTTAGTTGCTGTTCCAGCAAAAGTGGTTCTATGAGTATTATTGCCTATGAGGCTATATACATGAATGCTTTTTCACATGGACTAGTGAACCATGTAAAAAAAAAATTGCTATGTGTCATATTCTCATCTGTATCATGGACGAGAATAGGACATGCACTGTCCCCAGTCCTCGCGAATCGGACAGATTCTTGGATGCAACTCGCATCGGCCATCTGAATTCAGCCTTAAAGTTTACTGTCAACTAGATTATGAGTCCATGTTTGACTTCTCCATTGAGCCCTATGAATTCCAGTCTTGCCTGTGCAAGAGAGATTGTGCACGGTTACAATGCTATATGCAAATAAGACCTTTCTTAACCTAATTAGTTCTATTATATGTAAGGTCATTACATGAATTGCAGAAAATATCGTGTCAGTCAAGCAAAACCATCATGATGAAAGAAGGGCCTTTTTTTTTCTACTTCCCCTTTATGTCACAAAGATTGATCACAAGAATTGGCAGGATGACTCCTATAATCAAGGCTTTTTGTGCATTATGTGGAAAGATACGATGAAGTATATTTTTAGGCCATTTTAACTTTGGAAGTGATACAAATTGCTTTGACCGGGATTATGAGATATGCTTCTATGTATAGAGCTGTTTCTGAAGAGGAGAAAGAAGAGCTTGTAAGATCTCATATTGATGGAACATTATCCAGACAATGTAGTTCATGAGGGGAATAGAGGAATTTTTATTACCCAGATGCGAAGAGCCAAGTAGCCTAGACTCAAGAAATGGTTTCAAGACCTTCTAAGAGGCCAATACTGCAGCATTGCTCTTTATGCTAAATTAGTGGAGAGTTCTGTTGTGCATGCAGAGCTCATTTATCACATCGCATCTCTCCGTTGTGTATCTTTATACTTGTCTGCTAATGGAAAATGATGAATGAGTTCTGTAAGTGTGGCGGAGATATAAATGGCAAAATTATCAGGTGTCATTTTTCATGTTATATTAAGATAAAGATAGGGAACAGCATGAAAGCATATTCTCGGAAAGAAATTAGTACAAAAACAGCCAAATAAACTTAGAAAAAAAACATAGAGTAATACCTAAAGCTTTGGCCGTAGGTATATACTTCATTATACAATCACAAGTAAAACTAAAGGAACCCTTTGGAACTACCTGGATTTCTTTATTGATTGCTACTGAAACTTTTTGATTGTTGTTATCTAAAGGTGCTTTTATTGTCCTTCCAAAATTCGTTAAAACCAGCTAAAGTGAGCGATAATCGTTCTGTCTAAATGCAAGCCAATGACGGAATGATGAACCAAAACTGTTCACTTTTCGCTTATCCTTCATTTTATGCAAGCGTAAAAACCATGGTTGTCTCATTCCCCCATCGTTCAGTTTAACCAGCGCTCGTTGAGTCCCTCTCATTTACTAATACAGCAAATGTGAAAGACTGAATGATACAGAATGCTGTTCTTTTGTACAAGCCAATGATGTGTTTGCTGGTCTAACCAGAGTGCACAAGAGCAAATTAGCTAGCGGTGACGTCACTCGGTCATTCATTCGTCCAAACGAAAATCAGCTCGTTGAAAGGGACCCTAAGTCACAATTATAGACAGAAACAATCTACCTAAACTAATAACACACAAAAAGTTGTACCATTTACTTTTTTTTATTGAGCACGTAGCATAAAATTTAAAATACACAGAGAAAAAGTAAGTGAACCTCTGTGTCAATACATTTTTCAAGATCTAATTGGTAAAACATGTTTAGTCACAGGTGCTTTGCAGTACGAGGAGAAAAAGGAACTGCACTAGAGATGAGCGAGCACCAAAATGCTCGGGTGCTCGTTACTCGGGACGAACTTTTCGCGATGCTCGAGGGTTCGTTTCGAGTAGCGAACCCCATTGAAGTCAATGGGCGACCCGAGCATTTTTGTATTTCGGAGATGCTCGCTAAGGTTTCCTTGTGTGAAAATCTGGGCAATTCAAGAAAGTGATGGGAACGACACAGCAACGGATAGGGCAGGCGAGGGGCTACATGTTGGGCTGCATCTCAAGTTCACAGGTCCCACTATTAAGCCACAATAGCGGCAAGAGTGGGCCCCCCCCCCCTCCCAAAAACTTTTACTTCTGAAAAGCCCTCATTAGCATGGCATACCTTTGCTAAGCACCACACTACCTCCAACAAAGCACAATCACTGCCTGCATGACACTCCACTGCCACTTCTCCTGGGTTACATGCTGCCCAACCGCCCCCCCTCCCCCCCACAGCGCACACCAAAGTGTCCCTGCGCAGCCTTCAGCTGCCCTCATGCCACACCACCCTCATGTCTATTTAGAAGTGCGTCTGCCATGACGAGGAACCGCAGGCACACACTGCAGAGGGTTGGCACGGCTAGGCAGCGACCCTCTTTAAAAGGGGCGGGGCGATAGCCCACAATGCTGTACAGAAGCAATGAGAAATAGAATCCTGTGAAACCACCATCAGGAGCTGCACACGTGGGCATAGCAATGGGGAACCTATGTGCCACACACTATTCATTCTGTCAAGGTGTCTGCATGCCCCAGTCAGACCGGGCTTTTTAATTCATAGACACAGGCATGTCCAACTCCCTATTGTGAAGTCCCTGTCGACCGACAGCATGGGTGGCTTCCTGGAACCCACTGGCGGTACATAAAAATATCCCATTGCAGTGCCCAACACAGCTGAGGTAGTAATGTCGTGCTTAATGCAGGTGGGCTTCGGCCCACACTGCATGCCCCAGTCTGACTGGGGTTCTTTACAAGTGGAAACAGATGCATTTATAATTCCCTGTGGAAGCACAGCATGGGTGGCTCCCTGGAACCAACCGGCGATACACAAAAATATCCCATTGCATTGCCCAACACAGCTGAGGTAGTAATGTCGTGCTTAATGCAGGTGGGCTTCGGCCCACACTGCATGCCCCAGTCTGACTGGGGTTCTTTACAAGTGGAAACAGATGCGTTTATAATTCCCTGTGGACCCACAGCATGGGTGGGTGCCAGGAAGCCACCGGCGGTACATAGAAATATCCCATTGCATTGCCCAACACAGCTGAGGTAGTAATGTCGTGCTTAATGCAGGTGGGCTTCGGGCCACACTGCATGCCCCAGTCAGACTGGTAATATGTACCTTAACAGTAACCGCGTTGGTGGTAATGTGTTGGTGACTGCGGACCTAGTAGCGCGGTTTTATTTTGTTGGTTTTCGGAATGTGGCCAGGATTAAGTGGGCTGTGGCGGCGGATGTTTTTGAGGCACTACGTGTCCTCTCCACGTGTCCGTGGTTATATGCACCTTAACAGTAACAGCGTTGGTGGGAAATGGCCTCGCCGCCATCATGTCTTTGGGAAGCCTCTGTTTCCACACCCCAGAGACATACCATTAGCAGCGGTATAGGCAGAGCCCAGAATTAGTAACATTTCAGCCGTAGCATTAGGACAGGCCCCACTAACATATCACTAGCAGCATTATAGGGGGAGCACAGTATGCGTTCCATTTCAGTAATAGTAGCACTCAAGACAGGCCCCAGTAACAATTCCGAAGCAGCAGTATAGTGGGAGCGCAGTCTTCGTTCCATTTCAGTAGCTGCAGTATAGACAAGGCACAAGTTACATTTATGTAGCTAAAGTGTAGGCGAACCCCACACACCTTTCTGTACCATGAGTGCAGGCGAAGAACATAGAAATTGCTATGATTACACTGTAGGCGAGGGGCCACAAAAATTGCTGTATCAACAGTACTAATGTACATCCAAAAAATTGGCCATGGCCAACCAAGAGGGCAGGTGAAACCTATTAATCGCTTTGGTTAATGTGGCTTAAGTGGTAACTAGGTCTGGAGGCAGCCCAGTTTAACGAGAAATTGGTTCAAGTTAAAGTTTCAACGCTTTTAAGAGCATTGAAACGTATAAAAATTGTTTAGAAAAATTATATGAGTGAGCCTTGTGGCCCTAAGAAAAATTGCCCGTTCGGCGTGATTACGTGAGGTTTCAGGAGGAGGAGCAGGAGGAGGAGGAGGAGGAATATTATACACAGATTGATGAAGCAGAAATGTCCCCGTTTTGGATGGTGAGAGAGAACGATGCTTCCATCCGCGGGTGCAGCCTACGTATTGCTTAGGTATCGCTGCTGTCCGCTGGTGCAGAAGAGAAGTCTGGGGAAATCCAGGCTTTGTTCATCTTGATGAGTGTAAGCCTGTCGGCACTGTCGGTTGACAGGTGGGTACGCTTATCCGTGATGATTCCCCCAGCCGCACTAAACACACTCTCTGACAAGACGCTAGCCGCAGGAGAAGCAAGCACCTCAAGGGCATACAGCGCGAGTTCAGGCCACGTGTCCAGCTTCGACACCCAGGAGTTGTAGGGGGCAGAGGCGTCACGGAGGACGGTCGTGCGATCGGCTACGTACTCCCTCACCATCCTTTTACAGTGCTCCCGCCGACTCAGCCGTGACTGGGGAACGGTGACACAGTCTTGCTGGGGAGCCATAAAGCTGGCAAAGGCCTTGGAGAATGTTCCCCTGCCTGCGCTGTACATGCTGCATGATCTCTGCACCTCCCCTGCTACCTGGCCCTCGGAACTGCGCCTTCTGCCACTAGCGCTGTCGGATGGGAAGTTTACCATCAGTTTGTCCACCAGCGCCCTGTGGTATTGCATCATTCTTGAACCCCTTTCCTCTTCGGGAATGAGAGTGCAAAGGCTCTCCTTATACCGTGGGTCGAGCAGTGTGTACACCCAGTAATCCGTAGTGGCCAGAATGCGTGTAACGCGAGAGTCACGAGAAAGGCATCCTAACATGAAGTCAGCCATGTGTGCCAGGGTACCTGTACGCAACACATGGCTGTCTTCACTAGGAAGATCACTTTCAGGATCCTCCTCCTCCTCCTCTTCCTCCTCCTCAGGCCATACACGCTGAAAGGATGACAGGCAAGCAGCATGGGTACCGTCAGCAGTGGGCCAAGCTGTCTCTTCCCCCTCCTCCTCATCCTCCTCATGCTCCTCTTCCTCCTCCTGAACGCGCTGAGATATAGACAGGAGGGTGCTCTGACTATCCAGCGACATACTGTCTTCCCCCGGCTCTGTTTCCGAGCGCAAAGCGTCTGCCTTTATGCTTTGCAGGGAACTTCTCAAGATGCATAGCAGAGGAATGGTGACGCTAATGATTGCAGCATCGCCGCTCACCACCTGGGTAGACTCCTCAAATTTTCCAAGGACCTGGCAGATGGCTGCCAACCAGGGCCACTCTTCTGTAAATAATTGAGGAGGCTGACTCACACTGCGCCGCGCAAGTTGGAGTTGGTATTCCACTATAGCTCTACGCTGCTCATAGAGTCTGGCCAACATGTGGAGCGTAGAGTTCCACTGTGTGGGCACGTCGCACAGCAGTCAGTGCACTGGCAGATTAAACCGATGTTGCAGTGTCCGCAGGGTGGCAGCATGCGTGTGGGATTTGCGGAAATGTGCGCAGAGCTGACGCACCTTTCCGAGCAGGTATGACAAGTGGGGGTAGCTTTTCAGAAAGCGCTGAACCACCAAATTAAACACATGGGCCAGGCATGGCACGTGCGTGAGGCTGCCGAGCTGCAGAGCCGCCACCAGCTTACGGCCGTTGTCACACACGACCATGCCCGGTTGGAGGCTCAGCGGCGCAAGCCAGCGGTCAGTCTGCTCTGTCAGACCCTGCAGCAGTTCGTGGGCCGTGTGCCTCTTCTCTCCTAAGCTGAGTAGTTTCAGCACGGCCTGCTGACGCTTGCCCACCGCTGTGCTGCCATGCCGCGTTACACCGACTGCTGGCGACGTGCTGCTGACACATCTTGATTGCGAGACAGAGGTTGCGTTGGAGGAGGAGGAGGAGGAAGGTGCTTTAGTGGAGGAAGCATACACCGCCGCAGATACCACCACCGAGCTGTGGCCCGCAATTCTGGGGGTGGGTAGGACGTGAGCGGTCCCAGGCTCTGACTCTGTCCCAGCCTCCACTAAATTCACCCAATGTGCCGTCAGGGAGATATAGTGGCCCTGCCCGCCTGTGCTTGTCCACGTGTCTGTTGTTAAGTGGACCTTGGCAGTAACCGCGTTGGTGAGGGCGCGTACAATGTTGCGGGAGACGTGGTCGTGCAGGCCTGGGACGGCACATCGGGAAAAGTAGTGGCGACTGGGAACTGAGTAGCGCGGGGCCGCCGCCGCCATCATGCTTTTGAAAGCCTCCGTTTCCACAAGCCTATACGGCAGCATCTCTAGGCTGATCAATTTTGCAATGTGCACGTTTAACGCTTGAGCGTGCGGGTGCGTGGCGGCGTACTTGCGCTTGCGCTCAAACTGTGGCGCTAGCGACGTCTGGACGCTACGCTGAGAGACATTGCTGGATGGGGCCGAGGACAGCGGAGGTGAGGGTGTGGGTGCAGGCCAGGAGACGGTAGTGCCTGTGTCCTCAGAGGGGGGTTGGATCTCAGTGGCAGGTTGGGGCACAGGGGGAGAGGCAGTGGTGCAAACCGGAGGCGGTGAACGGGCATCGTCCCACCTTGTGGGGTGCTTGGCCATCATATGCCTGCGCATGCTGTTGGTGGTGCCTCCCCAGCTGATCTTGGCGCGACAAAGGTTGCACACCACTGTTCGTCGGTCATCAGGCGTCTCTGTGAAAAACTGCCACACCGTAGAGCACCTTGACCTGTGCAGGGTGGCATGGCGCGAGGGGGCACTTTGGGAAACAGTTGGTGGATTATTCGGTCTGGCCCTGCCTCTACCCCTGGCCACCACACTGGTTCGGCCTGTGCCCACACCCTGACTTGGGCCTCCGCGTCCTCGCCCGCGTCCACGTCCTATAGGCCTACCCCTACCCCTCAGTATGGTGTATTACCAGTGATTTGATTTCCCAGGCAGGAAAGAAAGTGGCGCAAGCCTGCAGCCAAAATAGAATTTTTTCCCTTGTTTTTCAAAGGAAAAGCCACACTGCGTGTATTCAATGAATACTACTAAGTTTAATAACTGTGTTGTGGCCCTGCAAATGTGTCAGAGAACTGCAGTGATGCAAAGTTATTGGCTCCAGCAGATCAGGGATTTCCCATGCAGGAAAAAAATTGGCGCAAGCCTGCAGTAAAACGTAGCTGGCTGCGTCTGATTTTTTTTAATGTTCTGCACGCAGCACACACGTACCCAGAGCCCTGAGGACTGTCAGAGGCAGGCGAAATAGAATTTTTTCCCTTGTTTTTCAAAGGACAAGCCACACTGCGTGTATTCAATGAATACTACTAAGTTTAATAACTGTGTTGTGGCCCTGCAAATGTGTCAGAGAACTGCAGTGATGCAAAGTTATTGGCTCCAGCAGATCAGGGATTTCCCATGCAGGAAAAAAATTGGCGCAAGCCTGCAGTAAAACGTAGCTGGCTGCGTCTGATTTTTTTTAACGTTCTGCACGCAGCACACACGTACCCAGAGCCCTGAGGACTGTCAGAGGCAGGCGAAATAGAATTTTTTCCCTTGTTTTTCAAAGGACAAGCCACACTGCGTCTATTCAATGAATACTACTAAGTTTAAAGGGGTTGTCCCGCGCCGAAACGTTTTTTTTTTTTCAACCCCCCCCCCCCCCCCCCCGTTCGCCGCGAGACAACCCCGATGCAGGGGTTAAAAAAGAACACCGGAGAGCGCTTACCTGAATCCCCGCGCTCCGGTGACTTCTTACTTACCTGATGAAGATGGCCGCGGGGATCTTCTCACTGGGTGGACCGCAGGGCTTCTGTGCGGTCCATTGCCGATTCCAGCCTCCTGATTGGCTGGAATCGACACGTGATGGGGCGGAGCTACACGGAGCCGGCATCCAGCACGAGCAGCCCCATTGAAAAAAGAAGAAGACCGGGACTGCGCAAGCGCGGCTAATTTGGCCATTAGACGGCGAAAATTAGTCGGCTCCATGGAAACGAGGACGCTAGCAACGGAGCAGGTAAGTGAAAAACTTTTTATAACTTCTGTATGGCTCATAATTAATGCACAATGTACATTACAAAGTGCATTAATATGGCCATACAGAAGTGTATAGACCCACTTGCTGCCGCGGGACAACCCCTTTAATAACTGTGTTGTGGCCCTGCAAATGTGTCAGAGAA
This sequence comes from Eleutherodactylus coqui, assembly GCF_035609145.1. Classification (NCBI taxonomy): domain Eukaryota; kingdom Metazoa; phylum Chordata; class Amphibia; order Anura; family Eleutherodactylidae; genus Eleutherodactylus; species Eleutherodactylus coqui. The sequence continues at coordinate 82,508,200 of NC_089840.1, read as the reverse complement.
CTACAGTGATGCAAAGTTATTGGCTCCAGCAGATCAGGGATTTCCCATGCAGGAAAAAAATTGGCGCAAGCCTGCAGTAAAACGTAGCTGGCTGCGTCTGATTTTTTTTAACGTTCTGCACGCAGCACACACGTACCCAGAGCCCTGAGGACTGTCAGAGGCAGGCGAAATAGAATTTTTTCCCTTGTTTTTCAAAGGACAAGCCACACTGCGTGTATTCAATGAATAATGTATGTCTTCTGGCCCTGCCTACACAATTCTATCCCTGTAGTATTAATGCCGGGTGCAATGGTCTGCACAGCCGGTTTTGAGAAAAAAAAAAAATGCAACACTGCTAACAGCAGCCTGGACAGTACTGCACACGGATAGATGTGGCCCTAGAAAGGACCGTTGGGGTTCTTGAAGCCTACACTCACTGCTAACACTCTCCCTGCCTAACCACCACTTCTGTCCCTATTGCAGGGCGCAATGCTCTGCAGATCCAATTTTGAAAAAAAAATAAAAAATACAGTGCTAACACAGTACTGCACACTATTAGAGGTGGCCCCTAACTCCTAACGCTCTCCCTACAGCAGCTCCAGCACGATACCACTGTCCCTCAGCTAACTCACAAGGCATGTGTGGCGAGCCGCGGGAGGGGCCGACTTTTATACTCGGGTGACATCTGATCGCCCCAGCCACTCACAGCAGGGGGGTGGTATAGGGCTTGAACGTCACAGGGGGAAGTTGTAATGCCTTCCCTGTCTTTCAATTGGCCAGAAAAGCGCGCTAACGTCTCAGAGAGGAAACTGAAAGTAACCGGAACACCGCGTGGTACTCGTTACGAGTAACGAGCATCCCGAACACCCTAATATTCGCACGAATATCAAGCTCGGACGAGTACGTTCGCTCATCTCTAAACTGCACCCTTTAATATTGTAGATCTTGCTTTAGCAGTAGTCACCTTCACCAAATGTTTTCATTTCTGGGATGCTTTATATGCATAACCTTCTTCAGATAATACCACAGCATCTTTATAAGGTTGAAAGGTTGCCCACTGTGCTAAAATAAGAAAAGAAACAGTATTTACCTGATCCCTACCACCATGATCTAGTGCGGTGGTCCCAATGTTTGTTACTTCTGTTGATGTCACCCAAAGTTAAGTTGCAGCCAATTAGAGGCTTTAACATCCCTGCTGGAATCAGCGCTCACATCCCTATTGCTATGATGCCATGAGTTTGGAATGGAGATGCTGCAGCCTCTGATTGTCCGATGACATCAACAGCGACAACAAATACTGGGAGTACAGCGCTGGATTGTGGCGGCAGGGAATAGGTTAATACTGGTCCTTTTTTATTTTAGAACCCATTTAACTTCAGGACTTTGACTTGGCCATCTTTTGAGCCATTGTTTAGTCGAGAGGTGGACGTTGAAGCTTCTGGGCCCCAATGCAAAATTTGTAAGAGGGCCCCCAACCATAATGCTTTATTCTTAGTAATAGAACTTACAGAAGCAAACAGAGCAGGGAACATGAATTGAATTGTAAGATGAAAAACAGTCATCAGAGACCCCCTACTCAGCATCAGAGACAGAGTCCTACAGTAGCTGTACAAGCAGCAGTGAGACATCAGCACAGCATGGAATAGCAATTGGAACAGGAGTATCGGCTGCACGCCAGAGGGTCAGTTTCCACCAGAAGCTAGTGTGAGTCAAAGCAAGGAAGAAAACCTTCAGCGGCAAGCCCCTGGAGTTTAGCTTACTGGCCTCATCTAAGTACCAAGACTTTGAATATATTTCATAACCCTTTATTTCCCTAGCTACAAGAACCGCTGAGTAATATGAAAGACTGTTTGTAGTTGCTTTAATAATGTACAGGAAAATCCATACAGTACAGCTTGCTTACATCTGAAAGACTGATATCAACTTTTACTGCAAGCAAAAAATGAATTCTACCTATAGATTGTTGATACGTTTTACCATATATTAAGTTGTGGGCAAATTCCAGTCTTCTACTTGTTTTTCTTTGCTACTTTGTTCATCTTGAGTACAGTTCACATTCTACCTATCTGCCTCCGTATTGTTGACATTATGCATTTCTCAGTAAACTGTTAGATTTTAATTAAATGTATATAGAAAATAAAATGTATTTAGTGTCCAAAATACTCGTATATAACTTAAATACATATTGTTATAAAATATCAGAAAGGGCTGAGAATTAAGACCCATTTACATGCAACGATTATCGCTCACAATTCATTCAAACGATGTCTTTTAAGCGATAATCATTGCGTGTAAATGCTACCATCATTTACTCTTCGGCCAAACAATGATTTTTAGTTGAGCTTAAAATCCATCGTTCAGCCTGAGAGCTGATAGCAGAGCCCAGATGCTGTTTCTCCACGGGAGCGCTGATAACATTGTACTCAGCTGCAGTCCTGAGGCAGAACAAAGAAGCTGTATGCAGAGAACAGATCACCTACTATTCTCAGCATACAATGCACCGAGGCTCATTTACATGCAAATAAAGCTAATAAGCTACTATTGGGCTTTAGTGCCTATTAGCAGCTTATGCAAATTGATCGCTCAAACTGTCAATCATCCTATCTTTTGAACGAATTTTGAGCGAACATCTTTGCATGTAAATGGGGCTTTAGCCAGTTATCATTTCAATCAACAAAATGAAGCTCCAAGCTCCAAAGTATAAAACCCAGGGAGTAAAAGACTTAGCAGTTAAAAGGATTGTCCGAGATAACAGTTTTATCTTAAAAGGGCTTCCCCCCATCCCTCGCTCATTCCCCTTCAGCGACTCTGGGTCTCCCTGCTGATGTATTGTTTAAAGGCAGCAGTCAGCCTGTCCCGTCCCATAAACTGCAGCGGCAGGTTGATGGGACCTTACAGGCTGACTGCAGCCTATAAACAATAGGTCAACAGGGAGACCCGGAGCCACTAGCGGGGGATGAGCAGGGATGGGTGAGTATAATTCTTTGCTATGTTTTCTCTGGGGGAAGGGGAAGTCCTTTTTAGATAAAACTGTAATTTTGGACAGGCCCTTTAATAGGTCTTTATGAGACAACATTTGCAAGACCAAAATTGTCCAAGTCGTTAGGTGATTAATTAAAGGAAAACTAAACCTAAAAATGTATTGGCAGTGGGATCTAGAAAATTATGTGAGCAGTGGAGACATAGGAGGAGAGCTCATGGGAATATGGGTATTTATGTATGTGGTTCAGTTGTAGCAGGGTGTTTTTTTTTTTGTTTGTTTGTTTTGTTTTTTTCTCCACTTCTCTCTGTTTCTCCTCTTCTACTATCCATTGCAGCCAACATTTTAAATTATATGTATAAAACATGAATATCATTTACCATGGTTCAAGTGGGTATTATCATTTTGTGAGAGGTGCAGGGTATGGGGGACAAAATTGAAATATATGCTGTTTTTTCATCTACTCAGCATTTTCAACCAGCTATTGTTTGTCTATTAGAAACACACTTAACAGGAGATACTGTAGATTTGCTTCACCATTCTGGACAGGTACATTCTTTTCATTCTGTATACTTGAGTTATTTACATGAAATAAGTGTTCTTGTTCATGAAAATATCTATTTTAAGTGTGAATCATCTTTTATAGATTGTATGGTGAGATTTGTTTGTCTTAAATGTATTATTGCACAAAAAAATATTTTTTCGTGGCAATATATGTCCTCCCTCTGCATTCTACTGAATGTATTAAGAATGTGATGAAATTTGTGGCTATATCCCCTGATGTTCCTACATTAATTGTGAGTAATTTTAATAATTGTCTGAATCCCTGTTTGAATAGATTTAATAAAGGCCCTATAGTGGCTTCTCATTCCCCAACTACTTTTGCACGTTTATTAATGGAATTAGGTTTATGTGATCTCTGGGGGTAGATCTCCCAATAGGTACTCCATCTATGGTTCCTTATGTTCATAGAGTGGAATACCTACCTCCCTATTTGTTGTTGATTATGAATGAAGGGGATTTGGGAGTTTGCAGGTTGAATCCCTTTGGGTTGAACTTGCTTGATGGTAATGCTAGAATGGAGGAATTTTTTGTTTTAGATTAATATTGGCTTTTCCTCAGTGTCTGTAGTGTGGGATGCCATGAAGGCATTTATACGTGATCATTATATACAGAAGATAATCCTACATAAATCTAAATCTCGTGATGTCATTAAAGCCATTAAAGTCATTCAGCAATGAGCTTTAGATACGGAGCAAGTGTATATATATTCTCCTACTAATCAAGTGGAAATTAACTGGAAAGAGGCACAGTTTAAACTTGCAGATCTCTGAGGAAGGGGAAGCAGGGGGTTGTTTTTTTGGCTTCTATTGCAGCGACCAGGAACCAGGCCTTCAGCCGAGGAGACAGCGGGGTACACGATGGCAGCGGTTTATGGTGGCACTACCGTCTCCTTTCCCATAGGCTGAAGTATCAGCCTATGGCTTGCAAGCTCAGTCACTTCCAAGGGAGATAAGATTTTAGCAAACTTGATCACCACAGATCAGTCCAGGATTATTGTCATGATGCCAGTGTCCATAGATAAGCAATAAGTTACTCCCAATGAATAAATGAGTCCACAAACAAAAAGTGCTTTTTAAACCGTGCACATGCGGTTTCCTTTTACTCACGATCCAACTTTGATTTCCCAACACAGGCAAATTACTTGAACTTCCCAACATGAAGATACAGGCTTCTGAACAGTTTTCTGGGCTCTACCATAACATTTTGGATACATTTTTTTTCTATTTTAAAAACCTGTGTTCTTCTAAGTTAAGTGTGGATTGTGAAGATCTTTTTGAATATTTGGCTTTGGTACAATTGACAACTTCGTCTGATAATCAGAAAGTCATATTACAGGCTCCATTAACACTGAATGAGTTAAGGGATGCGGTAGCAACACTTTCTAATGAAAAGACGCTTGGGTTAGATGGTCTTCCAAATGAATTTTTTAAGAACTACCAGAATATACTTCTGCCACATTTATTGATGGTGTTTAATAAATTATTTTATGAAGGCATATATTCATCATAAATTAGAGATACTATGATTGCCTTAAATCCTAAAACGGGAAAGGATTTGTCTCTCCTTGACTCCTATCGTTCAATATCTCTGTTGACCACTGATGTTAACATCTTGGCGAAGATACTTGTGAAAAGATTACTTTTAGTAATGTTTCATTTCATACATAAGTATCAATCCAGCTTCATGCCAAATGAATCAACTGATATTTGTTTAAAGGTTACATCTAAATTTTCAGGCTGATCATTGAGTTTGTGGGAGCAGGGCTGTTTTTTCACTTAACACTGCCAAAGCTTTTGACAGTGTTGAGTGGAACTATTTGTGAGGTGCTCTTCATAAGATGAGTTTCGGTGATAAATTTATTCCATGGGTTAAACTGCTTTATTCAATGCCAGGGGCAAGAGTGCGGGTAAGTGGTTGTATTTCTGGAAGGATGATGTTAGAGAGGGGAACAAGGCAGGGATTGTCTCCTGACCCCTCTTATCTTTGCTTTGGCAATCGAGTCCCTAGCCGGTTTGATAAAGTAATCATCCAATATAGTTGGATTGCAGTATGAATAAATTGAGGAACATAGCTCGCTAAATGCAAATAATCTGTTGTTGTATATGGGCGATATGAGTAGATCAGTGATTCTATTATGTCCATTTTTGATATATTTGGTAAGATGTTGGGTCTCACTATTAACTGGGAGAAATCTGTAATTCTTTCTTTAGATCCCTTGCTGGTGGACTATTCATTGGGAACATATGCAATTACAAATAGTGAAGGAGTTCAAATATTTGGGAGATGTGGTATCATCTAAGCCTCAAGATTATATTTCTGTCAATCTGCTTCCGTTAGTATGAAAGTTCGAGGATAAGGTCAAGGTCTGGTATAGTCTTTCATTATCGATAATTGGCAGGGGAAAATGGTTTTTATGCCACAACTTATTTACATACTTAAAAACTCTCCTGTTTAGATCGCATCACAATATTTTTTAGACTCCGTGTGATATTTAGGAATTTGGAGCAAGAAATATGCTAGAATGAAATTGGAGACCCTTCAAAGAGATAAATGGTTGGGAGTTTTCGCAATTTCAAATGCTTGGATATATTTTCTGGCATCTCAACTGCAACAGTTCAAGGGGTGGAGAGATAAATGGCGTAGGGGGAGAATGGCAGATTGTTTTTTAAAAGGATAGGTTGAAGCCCCTCTATGATGGTATGTGACAGAGGGATAAAAAGATGAAAAAAAGAATTAAAAATGACAATTATTTTAATAATAAAACTAAGGAATATCTCTAAGCAGATTTTGCAACTAGATGGATTTACTATATATACCCCCTCTGCAGGAACCCTAAATTGCCATAGATTTTTAAGTTGCAGGGGTTTTTACAATGGGAGAAGAGTGTGGTAATCTTTTTGGAACAGATGAACAATTTAGAGAGCTTTTTGATCCCTATAGTTATTTTTTTCCAGTTCCTGCAATTACAGCATGCGTTTGCTTCTCAGGCCCAGTCAGTATCTGTGCTTACGGTTCTATACTAGAGATGAGCGAGTGTACTTGCTACGGCAAACTACTCGAGCGAGTAGTGACTTATGCGAGTACCTGCCCGCTCATCTCTAAAGATTGGGATGCCGACGGGGGGCGGTGAGCGGCAGGGGAGAGCGGGGAGGAATGGGGGGGAGATCTCTCTCTCTCACTCTCTCCCCTGCTCCCCCCTGCTCACTCCCGCAACTCACCGCTCTCCCCCACCGGCACTCGAATCTTTAGAGATGAGCGGGCAGGTACTCACATAAGGCACTACTGGCTCGAGTAGTTTGCCTTAGCGAGTATGCTCGCTCATCTCTATTCAATACCCTTTGGTGAATTTTCTTGGGTGTTCTGGAGCCATGAAGGGTGTAATATCTTATTTATGTAGACAGATGATTTTTTTTACACTAATTATGGCAATTCCCAATAAAGTTAAAAGAAAAATGGGAAAAAGATTTTGGTCATATTAGAGAGGATAAATGGGCAGCAGTGTTGTGTATAATTCCAATGATATCTCTATCTGAAAGTTGAAGAGTATCGTAATTATATTTAGTGCATAGAGTTTATCGTACTCCATTAAAGTTGTTTAACATGGGTATTAGATTAAACTTAGACTGTCAGAAATGTTATATGTCAGATTTAATGTATACGGTCTTGTATTGTGTTCAATTGCGTAAATTTTGGAATGGGGTACTAGAGATAATTAAAAAACTAGATCTTGTCCATATTGATCTTGAATTCCATAGCTTGTATATTGGGTATTATTGTTGGGCTTGATAAGCATACTCTTTTGGGAATTCAGAGAATACTGCATCTGGCGTGGAAATTGATAACTGCCCGTTGGATGGAACCTGCCCACCCAACAGTAGGAGATTTTGTTGCAAAAATAGGAGAGGTTATATCTTTGAAAAGGGGCTGTTTGACTAAGTTTGAGGAAATTTGGGGAAGTTGGTCTGATATGTATGTAATGGATAGCTCAATCAAGTGCGAGTTGTATGGAGGTGTCGTAGAAGAGCTGATGGGATTTGGAGGAGGTGAGGGAGAATGTTGAAAATGTGTGTAGATGACTTAGGTTCATTTTTTTCTATGTGTCTAAATATTTTTTGGGGCGAGGTGAGATAAATTATGATTTTCTTAAATATAGTTATGACTGTATTGTTTGGGTGGGATAATGATATGTTCTGTATATATTATACTTCTGGATATATAAATGTCTTGAAATTAAGGGATAATTGTACTCAAAAATATAATTTCAACAAAAATTATCTAAATAAAAAAAAAACTACAAAGGAATGATTCAGGTAAACAAAAGATACATTTGCCCACAGTGTTTGTTATTCTATGGCATTTTTTTAATGCAACCAGTCTTGTATAAATCCTGCAGAAAGCAAATGGGTTCATTCTCTTATGGTCTCTTTCCTTAGGCCAGCAGAATATATGTTTGTCAACAATTATCACAAGAGTTTGTTGCAGTCGCACATGCCCAATGCAAACTTTAAGTGAAGCCAAACTTTTAAAAAACTTCTAAGTTGTCACAGGAAGGGCTCAGTCACACTGCCCTTATCGTGCAAGAACATGGGCGGATCGGTGCGTGTGACTGAGCCCTAACAGTGTCCAGACACTGAGATCTACCACCAATCGCTAAAACGAACAGGCAGAAGTACTCAGCTGAGCACTGTGCCTGTTCATCTGGATCAAGCAGGAATGGAAATGGCAGAACAGGCATGGCGCTCAGCTGAGCACTTTTGCTTGTTTGTTTTAGCGATTGGTAGGGATCTCAACACCTGAACCTCCATTAATCAATAATTCTGACATGTCATTAAGATAGGTCAAAAGTTTTTTTTAAGTTTAGTAACCCTTTAAAAAATAACAGGCTGTCTTTTTTTTCCACAGGACCAAGCTCTTGAGGAGTGTCCCTAAATTTTTTGATAGTTGGCAACCTTGTTTCCTCAAATTTAACTCCACAGTAAGATCCTATTGTCCTAAAAGTTGTAGTTCTCTTCCCTTTTAAAGACAATAAACTTGTATATTGTAATACATTCTCATGGGAAACCATTACATGGAGTGGAGTTTAATCGTCATACAATTCTTATTGTATATCACTTCATTGTACATCCTGGCTCATTCTGTAATAAATGGTCTCTAATAAATGGTCCTAAAGTAAAATGGAAACTTTTCATTGGCTCTAAGTCACTTTTAACCCCAATGAGACCATTCAGGTACAGTGGCTTTTCATACCTGCCCCTAGCTGTCACGTTCAGAAGATCTGCTGCAGTATCAGATAAAGATATAGGACTATGAATGCTTACAGATGTTAGACAAATTGTCAGCATTCAGCCGTTTCTGTGAGTGATTCACCATGTGGATTTACATAAGCATTAGAGGATTGGATTTGCAAATGTATTTTTAGTAAAGCTGTCATTCATCTATTACACATTGTGTGATAGAAAAAGAAGTCACAAGGTGAGAATTACTCATCTGCTTTATTTAGAGCTATTCAGGTAGTTAATGTTCATTTGCATCATGGGAACATATGTTCAAACATTGCTGAAGACATTTCTGAGAAATGACAGTACTCAGAATTATGTGTTCAGATTAAGTCACTTATTAAACTGTGAACTGTAATAGAAGAAAATTTATGACTTACGGTTTTTGCTTTTATGTCACAGCCCCAAATGGTACTGTACGGTTTAGTGACAGCACAATTTTAATTTGCTACATCTTCTCAAGTAGGATGCATTTTACTTGCTCTTTAAAGGGGTTGTGCCAATTTTTAAACTTATCCCCAATCCAAGTGCCTGATCGCTGGAGGTGTGACTACAGGGATCCGCACTAATCATGAGAAGAGGAGATCTGTTGCCCCATATGAATGGAGCGTTGGTTGAGAATGCACGCTGTAATTCCATTCATCTCTGTGGAACACAAAGAGATAATCAAATAGAGCGGTTTTCAGATGTTTTTATAAGCTCTAGAAACAGTAAGTACAAATGTAGCAGGAAAATAGACGTATTTCACACTTTAGCTTTCTCTATGTTTGGAAGAGTGTGGCTTAAAGTGGATGTACCAAAATTACAAGTTATCGTCTATTCGAAGGATTCACTGGTTTTAATATTTAGAGGGGTGATGTAGATGTCAGAACAATTTAATGACAGATGAACTACAGGATAAAACTGAATACTCTAAGATGGAATTTGAAACAGAATAGGTTTGTGCCATCAGTTGATACTAGGCAGAGCTGTTAGAATTTTTTGTTTTGCTCTTCTTCAGAGTTTAGTTTGGTCATATACTACTGCCTCTACAGACTACACCGATGTGTGCAGAAAGTTTAGGTCTAGGAAATTGGGAAAGGGTGCTCCCTTTGCACCAAAGAGTTGTTATAGCTGTCTTAGCATTTAGCGGTATGATGTAGATGTTAGAACTGTCTTATGACCAATGAAAACACCAAATACCATATTGGATCGCCAGTTGCAACACAATAGAATCAGGGAACAGGATGCTATTAGATGATATTGTTGTACTTTTTGGTTTTGTTTTTCTTTAGTGTTTCTTCATCTACAGACTATTCAATGTGTACAGAACGTTAAGGCATGGGAAATCGGGAAAGGGTGGCTTCTTCGCACCAAAAAGATGTTTTAGCTCTTCAGAAACAGTGTAAGTCCGTTAGCTTTGCTATTTCTGCAGCTCAAAGTTTTGAAAACAGCAAACTTCACTGTGCCACCCTATTTCTTAACTCTCATTTACTATGCAAACAGCATAGCAAAGTCAATTTAGCTCTTTCCGTAAGACCTGGCCATTCCCGATACAACATTTAGCCAGGTAAGAGGCGATGGGGGTCAGAACTAGAAAGAGGTGAGGTGGGACCCTCATCTATCAGATTTTCATAGACTATCCTGTGACTATTTCATGAAAGTCTCAGATGAGAATATCCCTTTAAGTCAGTTTGATTGATTTGTGTGATACCAAATAAATGTGGTGTACTAGCAAGAACATGGAACATTTGAACCCCTGATACAATGGAGTGCTACACTAGCCATTCTAACACTATGGTATTAATAAAGTCTTTATGATACAAAGTCAAAGCAGGTTTTGTTTTACATTTCATTTTATTAAATGACTTTACAGATTCTGTGATTTTAGCCAACACACTTTATCCCCTAGTGCCTGAGATGACCCATTTCCAAATGGATGATAATAGGACTGGAGGTCTAAATATAACTTAGTGATTAAGGCAAGTAGAAAAAGTTGGCAAAGAGTGATGGGTCTGCTCAGTAGTCTTTTCTACATTGCATTTTATGTGTAAGAAGTAGCATGAAACAAATGAAATGTCCTATTTTATTTTTTGCAATATATCTATGTACACTCTGAATTGAACTCAGTTAATTTTTAGGGATGCAGAAGCTGATGAAGATGAATGTCTTGTAATCTCTGAGTAGATTAAAAAGAACTCAGCAAATGTAGATCACTAATGATAGGGAATAAATACATGTACTCCACTAATCCCCTTTATCCACGGAACTATGATTATAACGGATACTTAATCATAGTATGTATCTCATTGGAACCTTTTACTTATATTAACCTTATTTCAGCAAGCTACCAAAACACAATTATTCTGAATTTATAATAACGTAATACAATAATCCTTGCACTATATTATTATTATTGTAAGGGAACATTTAGAGGGATGTTTCAAAAGATAATATCCAATTAAATGACTAAGTTCTTTCTGCCCCCACTTGCAGGACTTCACTGTATTTATTACTGATTTGATATAGAGCTGTATAAAACCCTACACAGTGAGCTCCCTCTAGTGGTAGCTACCGGTAGACAGTATTTTATCAATTAACAGGATAGTTGTGTGAATGGAAGCACAGCTGCAAACCCTATAAATTATTCTGAATCCATTTAGATTAAATAGATGTGAAATTACTATCCTAGCTAAGATTGAGGGCTCTTTCCCACGAGCATAGGCGTTTTTACATTCGCCCGTCGGCATGGTAAAATCTAACCTTTGTGCGCACGTTGAGACAGCATGGGCCCAGCACATATATGCCGAGGCTGCAATGCTGTTGCCTCTCCTTCCCTCCCCGGCTCTCCTCTTCTCTCCTTCCCCCCCACTGTTTGCAATTGGAGTAGGCGGGACAGGGACAGAGCTAAGCACCTGCCCCCTGTTCACCCCCATCCTGCCCCCTCCCATTACAAATAGTTAGAGGGGAGAGGAGGAGAGAAGGGGGAGGGAGTTTAGCAGTCATGCTGCTAAACTCCCACCTCCTTTCTCCATCCGCTGTCATTGGCTCCCATATGAGCCTATGCAGCGGCCGATAAATTCCAGGTACAAAGATAGTTCCAGGACTATCTTTGCTGCCCGGCATAAAAGCGCCCGGTGTTATATTGGCAGGCCTGGTGCTTTTATGCCTTGGGACTACGCCTGTGTGATCTGATGCATTGGAATTCAATGCATCAGATGGTAGCGTATATTGGCTGGCCGTGAAAACAGCGGCCAATATACGCTTGTGTGAATAAGCCCTGAGAGTGCTGTTCACACCAGAAACGTATCAACAAAAGTGGCATATCTTTTGTGTATTGTGGTCAAGGCCCTACTGTTTCATATTTTTTATTTATTTTTTTCATAAATTTCTTGTTCTATCGTTGACTGAGCTGGATTTTCCCCTTGGTGTTACAGGTGGTTGGTCGAACACTTCAATGCTATGTCTTGGTATCAAGGTAGTTGGTGAACTTGAATTTCTTTTGTAATCTTTCTATTTATCTGTAGATGCTGCAGAAGTAAAATAGCGCACAATTCTAATTAAACAGATGGACAGAGAGTATAGATTGTAGATTCTGAACTGTCCCTGTTTTGTGCCATGTAGTTTAATTTCCCTCACTCCACAGGTAGCTGTATAAGGCCTGCAAATAATTTGTAGCGGCCAGACTGGTGACTTTGAACAACGACTGAAGCAACAGACAACTGCAATATTCCCCAAGCCAAAGCGTAGTTTATCTGTCTGCTTTGCTGCTATATACAGTGACAGCAGCAGAAATATGCCCTCTACCGGTGTACAGACAACTTTTTGTATAGGCATATAAAAATGATGCAGCTTCTTTCTCTGCTCCCTCCAATACAACCCTGTTTAACTTTTCTGCTGGTATACAAACTTTCACACCAGCAGCAATATATCCTCTGCATTGTATTTCGCCCTAAGAACAGACCACGTTTTATATAGGCATTTTAACATGATGCAGCTACTCTGTTCTGTACTCAGCTGTAAAATGACTGCTGGTTACACTGTGCCTATGTTATATATGGCTAGGTCATGTGATTCAGTTGTCTAATGAAACTGCTGCCCATATGCAAGATGTGGGACACATTTGGTGACATTATCAAGGCACTCTGACTGTGATCGGCTGCACTCTGATGTTTGATTTTTCCCACAATTTTCATTAAAAATAGGGTTAAAAATTACGCAATCCAATTTGGCAAATATTGAAGCAATTTTACTGCCCCTGCCCAGCAATAGTATTAGCACTTTTTGGTGACATCCATGTGTGTATTATTCTTGTATTATGATAGATTCTTTCATTGGGTCATAAAATATGAACATTTACAAGGTTCTAAGCTCCATTCACTAACTATACAAGTACACTATATAAAGATTAAAAAAAATTAAGTTCCTTGCTGGAGGTTGACTTTCTGCAAACGAAATCTATGACATTCAACATAACAGTAAAAAATAGCCTATTCTTGTGAATTTAATTCAGAACGCGTTATTTTTTAGTCACAAGCTTTGCCAAGCATATTTTAGAGCATTCGTGTTTAATCAATCTACAAGTAATAAATCATTCATGCTTTAAGCCTCACCAAGCTTCATGATGTTGGCTTCGCCATACAAATTACATTGACTCGTCAGTGATATTTGTTCTCCAGAATTGTCTACAGAGGGCTCTCTTCCAAGGAGCAGAGACACTAAAATCATGTTTAATATAACTATAATTTGAAAAAGTTTCAGAAACATCAGGACCGCTTTCAGAGTGTTTTGTGCCAGGAGATTTACTAGTGCCCAGGAAATATTATGCCACTAAGCTATGTTAAGACATTCTAATAAATCTACCTCTAGAATGCATTGCATTCAGGGTTGTCTTCCTTGTCAGCCAATGATTTATTATATGGTTTATGGTTTTTTCATAGAAAATGTATAAAATACTCTTAGATGTGGCGATAGAAGTGTACAAAGTAAAGGTCCTGTGTGGCTGCTATCCTTCCTGGGGCTCCTGGAACAGAAAGAATATACTGAGAATATGCAAGAATAGAGAGAACATTTACTGATGCTTAGACCAATTTTCCTTTCTAAAATCTTGGCTCATTTTTAATACAGCCATCCTGAGTATAACTGCAAATAACTGAGTTCTCAAACGGCATAGGATATATTGGTTTATATGAACAGACCAGCACATGGGAGAAAAGAAGAGATATTGCTAATGCCTAACTTCCCAATTTACAGAAATGGTGAAAAGTTGAAATGCTAACAAACTTTATTATTTACTCTAACACTATGTCCTCTCTCTACCTAAAACTGAACCTCTCAAAAACTGACCTACTGGTGTCTTCGCCCTCTACTAACAGACCTCATCCTGACTTCTCCATCTCAGTATGTGGCACCATCATAACTCCCAGACAGCATGCCCACTGCCTTGGGGTCATATTCAACTCTGATCTCTCTTTTACCTCCTACATCCAATCTGTTGCCAGAACATGTCAGCTGCACCTCAAGAACGTTGCAAGAATCCGCCCTTTTCTCACCATGGACACGCTACGAACACTCACTGTTGCCCTCATCCACTCTCACCTCGATTATTGCAACTCGTTGCTGATCGGCCTCCCCGACTCCAGACTCTACCCCCTCCAATCCATCCTGAATGAGGCAGCCAGGCTCATCTTCCTGTCCAGCCACTACTCAGCCGCCTCTCCCCTGTGCCGGTCACTGCACTGGCTGCTCATTAAATACAGAATTCAATTTAAACTCACTACCTTCATCCACAAAGCCCTCCATAGTGCAGTGCCCTCCTATATTGCCTCCCTCATCTCAATCCACCACCCAGCCCAGGCCCTACGCTCTGCTAACGAAATCAGACTGAGTGCCACATTAATCCGAACCTCTCATTCCCGCCTCCAAGACTTCTCCAGAGCAGCACCGGTCCTCTGGAACGCACTACCAAAGGCTACCCGAACAATCCAGGACTCGCAGAACTTCAGGCGTGCTCTAAAAATGCAACTCTTCAGGGAGGCATACCGTATTCCTTAAACCAAACCCCTCTGTACTCCGCCTGATAACATGCTCCCTGTCTTAGTGACGCAACCCCTGCTAGCTGCCATCAACCGCTCCTGACAGTCATATCAATTCAGCCACCACACAGCCTAATGTCTGACCATTGTCTATGTGTATAACATCGCTCACTCTCCACCTCGCCATACTGTGCACATCTCCAGCCCCTTTACCTTCTGTATCACCCCATTACTTGTAGTATGGAAGCTCGTTGGAGCAGGACCCTCACCCCTATTGTTTCCATCAACTGATTACTATGTAACCGTGGTTTTGTGCATTTGTCTTTCTGTATCCCCCTGTTTTTGTAAGTGCTGCGGAATATGTTTGGCGCTGAACAAATAAAGATTATTATTATCTTTCATTAGCTATTTTGATCAGTATCTTACTTCATACTGTCCCAATGCTGTGGAGACCTCATAGCTTATATCTAGACTTGTTTCTTTTTGACATCTGGTAAGCAGAACTATGCCCAAATCTGATTACACATTTGTAGCATAGTGGTTGGCCAAATGTTTTATTAAAATTAAACCAAAATAAACTAATCTTCTAAGGCACATTTAGGTGGCTAAATCATATAGCTATAAAACAGTTGGCAATCGCTGGACTCCTAATGAGAAATCTACCTTTGATGCTTGTCCTTACTTTACCAAAATAGTCAAAAATCCCTACAAAAGAAATTCTGTGCAGAGGGCTTTGTCCCCCGCCCAGTAAAATTACTGTCTACTCCACATTGTAGTACTGAAAGAAAAATACAGCTGTAAGAAATGGTAAATGAACCATTTGGAACTACCTGGATTTCTGCATTGATTGCTACTAAAATGTAGCTTAATTGTTATCTATGTCACAATTTTAGGCCGGCTGTCCACGAGTGTTGCGATATACCGCTGCGCGAGTTGCCACAGGGGAGCATTATGTCACTGTGATTTTCTGCGATGAACCTATCATTTATACGCAAGCTGAAAAATGCCGTGATTTTCTGCTCGTGTACATCGGGCTGCACTTTCCACAGTCATCCTATGGAAAGCGTTCATTGTGTTACCCGCGTGCGGATTTTGGCCATGGGTAACGCAGTGAAATATCGCCCATGGACAGGAGGCCTTAGACCAATACAATCTAACTGAACTAATAAGACACAGTTATACCTTCATGTCTTTTATTGAGCACAATGTGTAAATATTCATAGTGCAAGGAGAAAATAAACTGAACCTATATACTGACATACTAAAAGTCACAGGACAGAAACTAATATCATGTAGGACTCCTCTAGCCCAATGAAGTGCAGTAACTTGGCATGACATTGATTTCATAAGATGTCTGGGGGGATATTCAGTCATGCTATCTGGATAGCCACCCAAAGCTCCATGGTATTTGCAGGTACAGGATCTCGGTTGGAAATGCACTTCTCCACCACATCCCATAAATGCTCGTGTCAGGTGTAATATTCGTGTTACACAAGCATGCAGTCCACACCATTCATAGGAACTCTCCAGAATGCTTCTAAAATTAGTTCTGGACGACTTGCGCCCAATGGAATGGTGCATTATCCTGCTGGTATATCCCATATGCAAATGGTCATGAAGTAGTGAAACAAAAAGGCACCAGTCAATCGTGTGTTCAGGTGGACAAGTGAAACAAACCCATGCCATGAGAACACACTTCACACCAGTATGGAACCACCACCAGCCTTGCCAGTGCCTAATTGACAACTGCAGTTCATCATTTCATGAGGTCTGCGCTACCCCTTGATGACAAGCAGCTTTAGTACTTAGTAGAGTGCCCTTTTGCTGTTATCACCTGTTGCAAACATGATGCATACCTAGACATCAGTGTCTGACAGTGTTCCTGAGGAATTTTAGTCTGTTCCTCGTGGGCAATTGCCTCTAGTTCAATAATACTCTTGGGTTTGCATACTATAACTGCTTTCTACAAATCCTACTAAAAATTGTCTATGGGGTTCAAGTCAGGCAACTGTGATGGCCACTCTAGAATCCTCCAGGACTTCTTCTGAAACCAGTCCTTAGTGTACTTTGAAGATAAAGGAGATTAGGAGGGCGCTTCAGCCGGAAACCAATAAAATAAAATAAGAAGGGTAAGTAAACCGGTAAATGTATGTGACTTACCCGGTGATGAGTGAGGACTACAATAGCCTCACTATCACCTCCAAAATCCAAGCGAGCCTATAGTAATTTTATATATACTCCAGTATATATATAAATGGGTGGTGGGGATTCGTTGCGCCAATTCAGGGGGGCTAGGTCCGGAGAGCTGCTGATGATGGTGGGTGCTATTGGCAAATAGTACCCACTATGAATAAGTGAGAAATATTGCACATGAATTATAAATTATAGCACCCTGTAAAGACAATATTTAGAACCACCTAATTGCGCGTGACTCATGTTCAGTCCTATATCACTTATTTGATAAGAGCAATCAATTGTCTATTAGCCCTGTTTATAACTAAATCTATGTGATTATTTTTATTTTTATTTTTAATTCCCCTATTTATACATTTATATATCTCAATAGGTCGTTCTAAATATGTTAAGCACTGCTATATGCATATAAAGGAACCCTGTTACAGAGGTTCTCATCACCTCTAATTTCACATATTTTGTGCAAACAACATATTGTCTTTACAGGGTGCTATAATTTATAATTCATGCAGTCCGTTTTCATTGTCCGCATCTGTTCAGCCACCAGAACAGGGGTCTCGGGATGCCGGCGCCTTCAGGTCCCGCCCAGAACATGTGACGATTCCGTCACTCATCTCCACTACGGGATGCTGCGTTCCAAGTGTTACGCACCAGCCCCAGACATATGACCATTACGTCACCTGGCTGCCCAACCACGCCCCCCTTGTACAGCATGTGACCCGTACGTCATTCCCGTTCTAGCCAGCGGCTCCACCGCCACTACGTATGGGCTCATAATAACCATAGGACTTACCCAACCTGTCCTTGTTCCGGCACATCCATTTTGGAAATTCAGAATTTCAAGTTTTAGCTCCCAATAGGCAGCGCTATACCACAAGCCCGCCGCCTTCTCGATGACGCCTTCAGTCGTCATCACGTCCCACCCACGTGACCCTTAACGTAGACATGTGACCCACAAACCCCCCCCCATCATGGCGGCCGCCACGCTGGCAACATGAGCAGGTACTTTCGTTTTCATGTTTCATTACTCTCCATAGACACATATGTATATAAGGTGATGTCTTTGTGTGCATTTTATACTATGTTTTTGTGTGCTTGATAAAGTCTGCTTAGACGAAACGCATTGCACTGGAGGACCCGTGTGTCCTAATAAAGAATCCTTTTTTCTGTTAGCACTACTTGGTGGATTCTTTGTGCTATTACAGACCTCTGTAAGCAGCGCTGGTGTACTTTTTTGCACTTACAGTATGTGCAATCTTTATCGCTTAGTGTACTTTGAGGTATGCTTGGGATAATTTTCCTGTTGGAATGTCAATGATGCCCAAGCTTCAGTTTCCTCACAGAAGGCATAATGTTTTCTTCTAAGATTTCCTGATACTTAATTGAATTCATCTTGTTCTCCACATGCTGCAGGTTTCCAGTGCCAGATGAAGCAAAGCAGCCCCAAAGCATCATGATCCACCACCATGATTCACTGGAGGCAAGGTGTTCTGTTAAGCAGATGCTTCATTCTTCCTCCTCCAGACATACCGCTGATCATGGCTGTTTTTACCACGGGGCAGATGGTGCAAATGCTTGGGGTGCAGAGAAACAGGGGAAACGCAACCACGGATAGACTGGGAAAATACAGTAAAAAACACAGATATACTCACCTCTTTCGTTGCTTCTGGGCCTTGGCCTCTGCAATCTGCACCATTCTGATCACTTCTGCATAGAGCGGTTACATGATAAGCCTATCGTGACTGCTACAGCTAGTTTTTGGCCTAGGCGTTACAGAAACTGGGGAGTGGCCATAATGATCATGTGATCGCTCAACCCGGAAGTCAGCATGGGCTTAGTACGGCATGAACTGCAGAGGTTGGGAGCAGGAGGAAAAAGGTGGGCATATGTGCTTTTTATTGTAGTGTGCAAAAAAGGGGCCCCAAGGGGCATTGTTATTGCTATAAAGGGCATCATTATTATCATTATTATTAGTAACACTGTGCACTGCTCTCTCATTGGCCAGCGCAGATCCCATGAACAACCTTGGCCAATCAGAGAGTAGGCATAGTGTATTGGTAGTCTATAACTACCAATGTACTGTGTGGATTAGGTAGTCTAAAGACTGCATTGGCCATCTTGGATGGGCAAAAACAGGACCTAGAACTGGGCAGCAGAGTACAACTGCAGATACCATACTGCTGCTCCCTCCAATCCCAGGACAGAATTTTGTCCTAAAACTGGATGGTTGCTTTAACCCCTTGAGTGGCATGCCCAGAAATTTTCCGGGAGGAGCTCCACTGCTCATTGCGACATAGCCCGGAAGATTTCCGGGCTATGTATCACTATGGGAGCTACAGAGCACAATGCCACAAGCTGTGACAGTGTGCTCTGCCTGCACAGACCCACAGAGAACAAAGCAAGGGCTTTGAAAAACCAGCAGAAGATATTGCCGATATGCCGGCAATCTCCTGCTTTGTTTACAGGTTGCCATAGAGACCATCGGCTTGTCAGAAGCAAGCCGATGGTCTCTGTGGCAGGGCGAGCTTGGTGTTTGGCTGTCAGAGGACAGCTAGGTACCTGCTCTTACAGCAGAGATCAGAGAAAACTTCTGATCTCTGCTGTGTTAACCCTTTACATGCTGCAGTCTATGTGACTGCAGCATGTAAAGGGTTGTCACTGCAGCATGTAAAGGGCTGTCACCATCGGACCCACGGAATGTGATCAGGGGTCATGATGGGTCCCTGTGGAAGTCCCCTAAAGGGACAAAAAAAAAGTTAAAAAATTATTTAAAAAATTATAAAAACACTTGTCTCCCTTTACTTTGTAAAAAATCAAAAATACAATCACACATGTGGTATCCATGCGTTGTAATGACCCAGAGAAGGAAGTTAATACATTATTTAACCCCTTAATGACATAGCCCCTTTTTTTCTTTTTTCCCCATTTCTCCCCCCCCCCCCCCCCCCCCACTGTTTAAAAAATCACAACTTGTCCCGCAAAAAACAAGCCCTTATATGGCCATGTCAATGGAAAAATGAAAAAGTTATGGCTCTTGAGACGCAACTGCAAAATTAGTTGAAAGTCAATGATTAGACCATTTTAAAAAACCTGCCCTGGTGGGCACGACAGGGTGGTAGGAAACCCGCCACTCAAGGAGTTAAGGATGCAGCTCTATTTTTCAAGACTGACATGTGACACTTCATGTGGTAATAACTTTGGTATACTTCTACCCATCTAAATAATTCTGCTGTTATAACACATCATAGTTTATGTTAGTGGTAGATTCTGGTTAGTATGTTTTGTGGTTATGTATAAAAACAAAATTTACAGAAAATTTGGAAAAATTAGCAATTTTCAAAATTTGAATTTTTCTGCTTGTAAAACAGATCTTATCACACAAAATAGTTAATAAATAACATTCATCATATGAATATTGTAGCAAGGGGGGGGGTTCTCTTGCCTCGGGATCGCTGACCTCTCATTCCAGAAATGGCGCACCACACGGGTAAACACAGCTCGGGAATACCGTATCTCTTTGTCTGGCTCCTGCCAGCGTTTATTCTACAGCAAATCACATCACGTCAGTAAGCACCCCAACTTGGGTGGGAGACCAGGGGAGTCATCCCTGTCGGACTCTTGCCTTTTCAGGCCACCAGCCTGCAGCACCTTCCTATGCTGCGCTGGTCCTCTCTCTCTTGCCTTTGGCAGGAACCGGCCTTTTATCTGGTTCCTGCTCCACCCCTTGGTTAACCCTCGCACCAGGAGTCCTGTCTCTGGCCCTCTACAGGCCCTTCTGTGTACTACACTGCTACACTATTTTATGTTGATAAGATTTTCTAATTGTCCTTTTATTCTTTTAGAGCATTACGAGGCTAGTAGGTGTAGCAGCATCTTTTCAAATGTTGAATAAAATTTCCAAAACCAACTTTTTAGGAACCAATTTAGTTTTCAAATGGCTTTGAAGGTCCTATCTAGTAGAAGCCCCAATAAATCACCACATTTTAAAAACTGCACCCTCAAAGTGTTCAAAACAGCATTTAGGAAATCTGCTAACCTTTTAGACGTTTCACAAGAATTAAGGAAATCTTATTGGCAGATTTTCAATTTTAACCTTTTCAAGACAAGATATTCTTCAGTCGTTAATTTTAGTTTTTTTGTCTCTACCTTTCAAGAGCCATAACTTTTTTTTATTTTTTCATTGACGAACACGGTAGGGCTCTGAAGGGAAGGATAGCTATTTGGCTTTTGGAGTGCAGATTTTGCTATGTTCCTTTTCGGATGCCACATCCCATTTGCAGAGCCTCTGAGGTTAAGGTATAGTAGAATTCCCCTCAAGACTAACTCCATTTTGCAAATTACACCTATTAGGTATGGAGCAGAATGGAAATTGCCATTTTTCAACAGTCATACCATTTAAGTGCCCATATGTTGTGCCAAGCTTGTGCCACTGTTAAAAGTTGGCTTTCTAATAATTGTGTTGCATTTCCTGGTTTTAGAAACACCCTACAGACGACCCCAATCCTTTACCTAGAATTACAACAGGGCTGCTATGTAACCAGTTATCTACAGGAATCAAGAAGAATGGATTAAATCCTGTAGTATGCAACTAGTAACACGACTATGTTTGGATACAACATTATGCAATAGAAATAATCACGTCATTAATTGGTACAAAAAACGAATGTCATTTGACATTTTGTCACAATGTCCTTAAATGTCTGTTCATACTTTTTGCCACATTTCTGGACAAAAAGGCAAACTACATTTTAGGCTACGTAGAATTGGAAATACAGAAGAACTAAAAAGAGTCTACAGAAATGTACAAGGCACTAGAGGGCACACTAGATTTCAGAAACCGGTGCTTGTGGCATACAGCAAATCCAAAGTAATTATTTTTACTAGGTGCTAAGACAGAGAAAACTCACCACCAATAAGTTTTGTATTAACATATCATGGCTTTTCTTTTAAGGACAGACATTTCAGTAACGTATTATTTCTCAAAGTGGCTTCCTGCCCAAGTCTAATTTTATTTGACAGTATAAGCTTTGAAACTGCTGGAGTAGCATACAAACTCAATTGCAGTAATAGGAATTTGAAAAATAGCCTGACAAATGCATTAAAGAACAAATGTCTGCTATCTATGTACAAGTAAACAGTTGTGAGATAAGCCGGAAGATGAGCTATAGATAGACTGGGTATTATTTGTCAGGGTTATTCGAAGCAGTCATTTTATTGTTGTAGCATATGCAAATTATCATTGGTGCTAAGTAAGAACTACCCTTAAAGGGTTCTCCTATCTGATAAAATGCCAACACTTTATGATCAGTGAAGGCCTACTTCTGGGGCCCACACCATGAATTGGGGCTCAGTGGTTAGCACTAGAGATGAGCGAGTATACTCGCTAAGGGCAATTGTTCGATCGAGCATTGCCCTTAGCGTGTACCTGCCCGCTCGGGAGCAAAGATTCGGCTGCCAGCGGCGGGCGGGGAGCTGCGGGGGAGAGCGGAGAGGAATGGAGGGGAGATCTCTCTCTCCCTCTCTCCTCCCCGCTCCCCCCTGCTGACTGCAGCAACTCACCTCTCACCCGCGCCGGCACCAGATCCTTTTCTCCCGAGCGGGGAGACACTCGCTAAGGACAATGCTCGATCGATTTGCAGATGCCATGTGCGGAAAAGAAATCGCAGCATGCTCCATTTTACCACGGATTGCATGCGGATGAGCTCCATTAATGTCTATGGAAGTGAGTGATCAGCAATGCATCCGCAATTCAATTTGTGGGCAGATACCTCTCTGGTTGTTTGGAGACCTAGCAGGGAGGTGGGGGAAGGCAATCACTTTAGGCTTGCAATTTTTTTTTGCCCGTGATCACCGGCAAGCATTTAAAAATCATTTCCGCATTGACTCACAGGTCTTCCACTGTGGAAATCCGTGCGTGCCGTGTACATAAGGCCTTATTCTTCTTTCTTTCTTCTCTGGAGGAGAAAAAGAAACACAACGAGAACATACAAAGTCCATGAAGATGTTGTTTGTGGTTAGAACTTAAGATAAAGAAAGACATAACTCAACAGAAAAAGAAGCCAAGAATGCACCATCCGATAAACTGCAGGGCAGGCTCAATCACCATTAAACTCTGGTAGAATGCAGAGGGCCAGATCGTAATATAAGCAAGCTTAATGTTCAGGCCCGTCAGCTTATGTGTTTTGGCCAAAATGCAGACTAACACCCACATTTATCAGTGTTTCTGTTGTTACAAACTCAGCATAGATGATACTGCTTTTTGGCTAGCTTTCCTAAAAGCATGCAGTGCTTTTTCCACTGGTAAAATGTTGGGCTACTGAGCAGAAACCAAACAGACCCCATTATAGTCAACGGGGTCCATTTGGCGCTGTTCGGTTCCATCATAAGAAGGACACATTTGGCCAAGGGGATTCCTCTATCCTGCCCCCCAAACAGAGCAGGGAAACGAAACCCCCACCACAAATGTGAAAGCAGCAAGGAGATGTGAGCATTATTCAGACTACTGCTCAGATTGTTACTCATCTTTGCGACGCTGACATTAAACTTCTGCAAGTTTTATCCGGAATGAAAAACTTTTCTGCCAGGGAAGCTGTGATGTCATTTACATGTAAAGACAACAAAAGTTGACTCATTTAGAAGCAGATGATATTTTTCTCACCAGACATAAATATTCGGCAGTTCTCAAAGTAATTAGTAAGTGTTAATTGAACTCAATAAATGCAAATACATAATTTGCTTTACATCTGGCTGTGAGCCTACCTGTGTCCAGTTTGCATTTAGAGGATTAATAGATGATAATCTCATTAGCATGAAGCTACCATGAACATGAATAAATGGAAAAATGGAAATTTTCTAATTTGTCTTTTTCTTCTCTCTATATTTTTTTCCTAGTTTATACATGATTTTTCAGTCATCCATCATGCCTGAGCCGCTGCTCCGAGGTGTAAACAGTAGATTAAGAGACTTACAGGCACCTGGACCCAACAAATAACAGAAATCAATTAATTGATTTATATGGGAGATAGATGTTAATATACATGTAAGTGTGGTGAGAAAAAGTAAGCTAGTGTAGTCGGATTAAGGCTATAGCTGTGGAATTTTAAAGGGAACCATAAATTAAACACACTCTCCCACAGACTTGTGTAGGAGAGCGTGCACACGGGACTCTGAAAAGAGTCCGATTTTCGTGTCACATGACGACTTAAGAGCTGGAACTTATGAATGGGTGAGTATACAAATCGCCCAGCTCCCTGTCACGTCCTCTAACAGCACCATAAGTTAGTTTATGGTGCTGTGGGGACATCACAGGTTCCCTTTAAGTAACCTAATAAAGATGGAGGAGACAGCACATACATCATATAAGAACCTTTTTATTTCACCCATTGTAACGTTTTAATTCCTTAGATTCTTTCTCAAGTGTAGTGGCCCAGCGGGTCCTACAGAACACTCACACTCACACTTATCCTGTCCCACCTATCTATGTGCCGTCCATCAACATAGAAGGTGCCATCTGTAGGAGAGACCCTGTTTCTCCCCTTCTCTCTATGCTTAGAGCTTGGCTCTGATGTTAGCTTGTATCCTATTGGCTTATAGTCAGCTTCAATCTGACTGGTGCAGAGTCCAAGGGTGGGAAAGCGACCATACAAGTCCCTATGCAATAGTGGGAGGAGTTGAGAAAGTACGGGAAAGAGAGGTAATAAAGAGACGAGTCAGTGAGCAGTTAGGCAGACTCAGCCAGGGATGGAAGAAAAGAGGTTGCAGTCAGGTCATGTTGGAGAGCAGGAGGCACGCGTACAAGCAAGAGCAGACAGTTGCAGCTTGTTGGTTTCCCAGGGTCGAGCGAGGTTTCATTCCACTCCCTTGAGGTTCCAGAACAGAGAGGAGAAGTGCCTTTCCGAGGTTGGTCTTATAACTAAACAGGGAGTCTAAAACTACCTGGTGAACTCAAAGCAGGATTAGTCTATCAGCCACTTTAAACTCTGCTTCATCTACACTTCCCTAAACTTAAGTTATCCTTTCATTCAGGACAACTAGTGGGGAAAGTTTCAAATTGGTTTGAAGAGAGTAAAGGAGAGAACATTAAAGTCAGTTCTTAAGCAAGTCAATATTGCTGTGTTCCACACCGTGTTTAATCTACTGCATACTGCGGCACCTTCTTGTACCATTTCAAGTACCGTTTTGGAAATTGTATATTCAACTATTTTGCTAAATACCAGCTTCAGCAAATCTGCGTACTCCCAGATTACTTTCCCAAGCTATTGGGCTTGTCTCATTTATATCATCGGCATTCCATCCTGAGGGTCCAATTGGAGTACTGGCATCACACGTGACAAAACATGCCTTCCCGTTAAGAGTCCCCTGGGTCTGTGCACAACCCCTAACTAGAGCACTTTTGGCGCCACTGTCGGGTAAGACCAAAGAGCCACCCGTGACAACCCTTTTTCAAAACTTCATTATCTCCCTCGCTTTGGCTCGGCCGTTCCTCAAGCAAATCTTGAGAAAAGTTCTAAGGAACAAAAATGTTGCAAAGGGTGAAACAAAGAAGTTGTTATATTGTAGATGTGCTGTCTCCTCCATCTTTATTACGTTACTTGTACTATTTAGAAGTTTGGTTGAAGCACTTCAAGAGACATGCACTCATATCTGTTGAGCTTTGTGTTGCTGCATCTTCTAAACTGATCTGCTGCAGAGATTTAGTTAGAGAGCTGGCATAGGATGCTGCTGAATATATGTTATACATACTGATGGTTTTAAGAGTAAAAGTCCTAAATGCTGATGTACATTGGGAGGAGTAATATAAATGCTGACGTTTATTGAGGAAAATTCTATGCTAATTTATGTAAATCCTAAGAGTTATTAGACAAAGTAATGGCGACTGATGGGTATGATAAACTGCTGATGATTGTGCATAACTGTGCAGTTCAGTTGTTGTAACAGTCTCTGTTATTGCCCATGTGGATATGTTCGGAGTGGTTCCAGTCCAAGTCTCCATGGCCAGGCAGAGCCTGTGCATGTGATGGGTGAATGGTAGGGCACTTCTCACCCCACAGGGTGGTGTCTGTAATGGTACAAAAGATGAAGTGAGGCATGCAAGCGGTTCTTCTGTCTGGCTGTAGTGGTGGAGTGAGCAGCAAGTACAAGATGTTGTTTGGGTATGGTTTGAGTCAACAGCTTTGTAGCAGTGGGATCTCTACTTAGTTACTACTCTCCTGGATACTCATAGGGAGGTTCTGTTTGTGGAGGGCAAGTGGCTCCTTAATTTGGGTGATACAGCAGCTTGTTAAACTAGACGTTTTTGGCAGTAGCAGTTCTTAACTCAAATAATCTTCAGCAACAGCTCTTTTGCTTATCAATCAGCACAGCTGGACTGTCTACCCTGAACTCTTCCCCAGCAACAACAACCACTGCTTTACTCCGCCTCCTTATATAGTTCTTCAGAGCCCCCTTTTAGAAGTTTCTAGCACATTCCTATTGAGCATGCTTGACAAAGTGCATAAAATATAATGGCTCCTATTGATTTCTATTGGCTCTGCCTGCACTGGGGTTCCCTCTAGTGGCCAACTTTAATATTACAGTCTGCAGCTTTGTCCGTTGACTTTTATGGGACTGGCTTTATGCTAATTGTTGCAGTGGCAGTCTGCCACCTTGCTACATATAGAAAACAGAAAGTATCGGCCTATGGTAAAGCTGCAATACATATTAGTAAGCTGTTAATACTCGCTTGGCTGACAATAATTCTTCCTGACCCCCCCCCCCCCCCCCCATCCACATGCAAGCTTGGCTGACATTAATTTAATGTGTATGGCCAGCTTTAGGGTTCAGTGATCAATGTAAAAACCCTAATTTAGGAATATAGAATGAATAGAAAAATCACTTCTAGCAGGCGCTACTGGATAAAAGCATTTCAATAAGTCTGACGTCAGGTTCCAATAAGTTTAGTAGGTGCTAGAATTACCAACACATTACGAGACATACCAGTCTCCTCATTAAGATATTACACCATGTGTGAAAGATGCAACACTTTGGGATTTTTCATACAGATAAAAGCACACATCCAAATGTTCATCCCACAAAATAGATAGCCGAGCGCTTGTACTTGGCTATCTTCTTCTAATTCTCCTAATTGGGGTGGCTTCAGGGGTTGGATCAGATACTTATCATCTATCCTATACATAGGTTATAAGTTGGCTTTGTGAGACAACTTCTTTAACATCTAAACCAGTTTAAGCACTAAGCAATTTTCTGATAATTCGCACTATTCTTTTCAGCTTCTGGTAAGAATATATCATTATATTCAAGACCTGTTTTGTCTCAATGTTATTATTATAAAAGTATAATATATACTTTATACATAACTATTTTATATATGATATATTTCCACAAATTACACTCTTATGAACAGTGGCGTACCTCTAATGGATGCAGACCATACAGTTGTTATGGGTCCTAGGGAGCAGGGGGACCCAGGGCTGTGATAAAAAAAACTTCAAAGCCAATGGCAGAATCAGTGACTGTGCTGTGGTAACTATAGAGCATGAAGCAGCTGCTTCATCTGCATACACTATAGGCTCCGCCCCCAGTTGCGGACCATCTTTGCAGCTAGCCGGTTCCATTTGTAGTGTGCTCCACCTATCACTGATGCAGGACCTACAGTTCTGCATCACCCCTCCATCTCCAGTTCACAACTACAAAAGTTTGGAGAGACAGAAGAAAGAGGGAAAGGAGTCTGGAGAAGAAGAGAGAACGAAAAGAAGTTACAGGTAGTCAGTCCTGTGCCCCCCTCTATAATCTAGCTTCTTCCAGGCTCCCCTCAACAGATGTCCCAACCTGTGGAAGGAAAGTAATGATTAACTAATGTCCAGATCCATCAGTATCTACAAAAATGGTGATAAACTGGTGTAATGTGTATAATTGTGTTTACACATGTGTATGTATCTATAAAAAAGGGTCCTTCGGCTCCACTGGAACATAGTCTATTCCATACGCTTTACCATAAATTCACTGTAAACTACCAGCAATTTTTGCTCTGAAGGAAATGTACATGTTTGGGGGTACAACCTCCACTGGACAGTCTGGAAAATAATTTTTCCTCCAGTGCTGTCCCGAGAAGCAGAGACGCCAATATCCGCCATCTCTTTGGGCTCCAGGCAATAATCCTCCACCACCGCCACTCCTCTTACCTCACAGCTCAGTGTATATTTGTCTGGAATGTGCATACAGATGAGTGCATCTAATTGTCTGAAATGTGTTTATGGGTATGTGCATATAAGTATCTGCATATACATCTCTAATGCGTATGCCTGTTTCTATATAGTTGTAATGTGTATGCACATTTATGTGTGTATTGTGTACATATAGGCAATGTGCATGTCAGATGTGTGCAATGTTTCTATACACATTTTGTGATATGCATACTACTAGTCAAAAGTTTTAGAACACTTCAAGTTTTCCAGTTATTTTTGACATTAACACAGTTCAAGCTCAGCAAATAATGTGAAATGGTTCAAAGGTTCAAAAGTAAAGAAAATAAAAATGTGAAATTTTAACCTGAAACGCAACAATAACCGGAATTTAGGATTTTAAACAAAGAGCTTTTTTCACGGAACACATCAACGATAGTTGCTCTACAGCACAGAAAGCAAATTATGGTTTGCAATTGGATGCAAACTATTCCTGCAGATGTCCCACCTTTTGTAGACTACTTTCAAACCCTCTGATTCTCTATAACCAGTGTTGGAACAGACAGCATTACAACCCCCGCTAGTGCAGCATTTGGACAGTTTTGCTTTTCTGGTCACAGCACATTGCTATCACAATGGCAAGAAAAAGGCAATTAACCAAAAAAGACAGATAGACAGTTATTACTCTTAGAAGTAAAGGTTTGTGCTACAGAGAAAATGACAAGAAAGCTAAGGTGCCAGTCAGTACAGTTTCCTGTACCATCAAAAGGCGCTTGGAAACTTCCAGAAAGAGGTCTGGCAGATCAAAGGCCACTGCAAAAATCAGATGACAAGTTTTTGAGAGTCAACAGTTTATTTGATCGGTGCCTCACAGCACAAAATCTTCAAGCACTGCTTAATGCATTAAAAAATAAACAAGTTTCCATTTCAACTGTGAAGAAATGTTTTCTATCTGCAGGTTTGACAGGTAACGCATCAGTAAGACAACTTCTGCTAAGATTGCAGAATAAAAATAGACTTGCCTTTGCCAAGCAGCGACAAGACTTGCCTTTGCCAAGCAGTGGACTACTTGGGGCTCTTTTCCTGGATCCAGAATTGGCAACTTGCACAGGATGACTAGCACACTAATCAAAAAGGACTACCACAGCATCTTTATACACTATGCAATCCCCTCTGGTGTATGCCTAGTTGGTCAGAGGTTCAATTTGCAGCAAGATAATGATCCAAAACAGGCTTCTAGGTTATGTCAGAACTACTTTAGAAGACAAGAAGAAATCGTCAGGTTTCAAAGAATAGAACGTCCTGCACAGTCTCCAGATTTAAACCCCTTTGAGCTTGCTTGGGATAAACTGGACAGAAGTGTGAAAGCAAAGCAACCTACAAGTGCAGCACATTTGTGGGAACTTCTGCAACAATGTTGGGAAGAAATATCTGAATGCAATTGTAGAAAGAATGCCTTGATTGTATAAAGCTGTTACATTAGCTAAATGTGGCTAGTTTGAAGAGCCAAAATCTAGATTTAATTTGGTGAAACAAAGTAAATACATTATTTTTATTTATCTTAACGTGTTCATTTGTTCTGCGCTTTCATTTTAAAATACATTTGAGACATTAAACTGTTTAAATGTCAATAAAAAACTGGAAAAATTGAGTTGTTCTATAACTTTTGACTAGTAGTGAATGTGTAAATATATGGTCAGGAAGGATACTGTTTTTCCTTAAGAAGAGCACCTAGAAGGTGTGAGGAGACTTATAAGGTCATCCACGCTCCTCTGGGAAATATTCAAATGGAAAGCTGGAACAATACCTCTGCAGCACCACCTATTGGAAGGCAGCAATCCTGCAAGTCAATATTAGACTTTTTAAACAAGCCTTATAACAATTACATTGACTTGCAGGAATGCTGCCTTCCAATGGGTGGCACTGCAGCGGTATTGTCCCATCTTTCCATTTGCATATTTCCCAGAGGAGCATGGATGGCCTTATAAGTCTCCTTACACCTTCTGGGTGCTCTCCTTAAGGAGAAACAGCAGCCTTCCTAACTCACGTCTTAGGCCTCTCACTAACAAAGCCAGAAACCTGCAGCACACTGATGAGGGGCAAAAACCCCAAACCAGCTGTCTGTGCATAGTTATTCTGGCTTTGGCTCATAATTCCCAGTCTATAGGCCTCTCACTAGCCAAGCCAGATACCTCCTGCATGCTGATAGAGAGCAACCACAGAGAAAAAGAGCCATTTGTGTATGGTTATTCTAGCTTTGGCTCACAATTCCCAGTCATTGTTATAAGGCTTCTTTAAAAAGTTTGACATTGACTTGCAGGAATGCTGCCCTCCAATAGGTGGCGCTGCAGAAGTATTGTTCCATCTTTCCATTTGTGTAAATATATATGGAGGTATTTTAGTGTACTGTATATCATATTGTGTGTATGTACATATATATCTATTCTTCCACCCCTTGCTTACTTCCGAGTCCATTGTCTAGTTGACCAGCACTGACTCTTGGAAGCTTGAATTCAGAGGTAAGCGTATACGGATAGGAGCTGTACCCGTGGCACAGAACATCACAGCAAAGAATTTTTGTATTTGCTAATATGTATTTCTTTGATTAGTGTGACACGAATAATTCAATC
This sequence comes from Eleutherodactylus coqui, assembly GCF_035609145.1. Lineage (NCBI taxonomy): Eukaryota > Metazoa > Chordata > Amphibia > Anura > Eleutherodactylidae > Eleutherodactylus > Eleutherodactylus coqui. Next base: position 82,477,384 of record NC_089840.1, on the reverse strand, counting down.
AGTAAATGCTGGTATAATTTACCACTCCTTGCTCTCAGGTCCTCTTCAGCTCTGATCACCATTACGCAGGGTCTTAATGTGCCAGGACCCTGTGTGCAGCAGCTCAGAGGACCCAAAAGTGAGTTGCAGTAAGTAAATAGAGGCATCTAATATAATGTGATTTATTTCTATTTAAGAACACAGTTCTGATTAGTTACAATAATTGTCAGTTTTTCTAGGGGGCCACAATTTTGATTCTAGCTACTGGGCCCCATAATTTCTATTTAGACCCCTGCTGATGAGGATATGAAAACTCAAAGCTCTAAATGAGTGCTAGATAAGGTATTGGAAATGTGTCTTCAGAAAGTCTTCTAAAAGCGCATTGATTGTAAGAGTTAAATGCTGTATCGTAAGTCTGCCTTTCACATAAAAAGCTAAGACATTGAACACATGATGACCACAGTCTAACCTTGAAGCTGAGCTCTATACAGATGAAGGTTATGATAGCTGAGAGCTGCATTGCTTCAGACATGGAAGACCTCAGATCATAGTTGTATAATTAGCTAAATCTCCACACTGCAAATTGCTAAGTGCTGAAAGTTTGTGGTGTTATTTTGCAGTGAAAAACACATTTGTCTCCGTCTCAGTCTAAAGATATAACATCATTTTTCTTTAAAAATAATAAGAAACCTTCTACTGTGAATTATGTCAAATGAAGTTAATTGAGGTAATCAAAATTTTAAAAATCCATTGTTCTGTAAAAATCAGTATTCTGTTTTTCTAGTATGACAAAGGGCTCACTCACAGGGGTGTATGCATCCCGTGTTTTAGGGCTCTTTCATACAAGCGTATGCATTTTTACGTTCTCTTGGCCATGCCATAAAATCACATGAATGGGGGATTTTCCAAGATCAAGTTCTGTACTTAATTAGCGTTTCCTCATCCATTCACACGACCGGGTTCGAGGTTTTTAGCTTAAAAATACGTCGCACTCCGGAAAACCCTCGCTCAGCATAAATGATCGAAATGACTTCAAATAACTACTGTAAGAGCAGTTAGACTGTGGAACTCTCTGCCTGAGGACGTGGTGATGGCAAAATCCATAGAGGAGTTTAAGAGGGGACTAGATGTCTTTCTAGAGCAGAAGGATATTACAGGATATAGACATTAGGTGATCAGCGAGTTTGTAGTTCCAGGTCTTCCAGTCAGGTAGGAACTATCAAAGGTTGATCCAGGGATTATTCTGATTGCCATTATGGAGTCGGAAAGGAGTTTTCCCCTAAATTAGGTAACTGGCTTTTGCCTCTTGGGGTTTTTGCCTTTCTCTGGATCAGCTGGAGGGTGGAAATAGGCTGAACTAGATGGACATTGTCTTCATGCAGCCTAACATACTATATTACTTTGTATGTTACATATTTTCCACGTGCAAAAAGACCCTGTTGCCACTGGCATATTGCTAGGGGTCGCAGGGGTTGCAATTTTGACCTGGTCCCTAAGCAAACAGGGGCCCATGGGTCCCCTGCCAGATACAGTCTTACCACCGTGGCCAAGGTTTTGGCTGTTGGTGATGCTGGGGAGGGGAGGGCTGTTACCCAGGGAGCCAGCAACCAATTACAGGCTGCAGACTTTCCTGCGGTTCCTCCCTTCCACTGAGAGACTGCAGTTGTGATTGGTCACAACTGCAGTCTATCAGTGCACTGCCAGCCGTGTGATTGGTCTGGCCGGTGGTGCACTGACTAATCACACGGCCGGCAGAGTTGGGGAGCAGAGGAGACCGGAGAAGTTTGTAAGTATAGTAATTTATCTATCTATCTTTCTATCTCACAGTTTACACACAATTTAAAAATGCATGAAAAACACATTTGGTCATTTGGGAATAAAGATATTATGCATTAAAGACACACGAGTTGTGCCAGATATATCTTTGATATCCACACTACAACATCGTTTGGTGCTGCTTCCCTACTACACTGCAGTTTTTAGTAATGTATGCAGCTTCTTAAAAACATATGTGATCTTAAGATATTACATGCAGTTTTTTAATGTGTTTTTTTTAAGTGTGGTTCAAAAACACAAGAAAAAAACATGAACACACCCTAAGGCCACTTTCACTAATGCATTCAGAAAACGCATCTCGAAATCGTGGCATCTTTACTGCAATTTTGAGCGGCGTTTTTGAATGCATGGTACAGCATTTAAAGGGGTTGTCCCGCGGCAGCAAGTGGGTCTATACACTTCTGTATGGCCATATTAATGCACTTTGTAATGTACATTGTGCATTAATTATGAGCCATACAGAAGTTATAAAAAGTTTTTTACTTACCTGCTCCGTTGCTAGCGTCCTCGTTCCCATGGAGCCGACTAATTTTCGCCCTCCGATGGCCAAATTAGCCGCGCTTGCGCAGTCCGGGTCTTCTGCTCTCTTCAATGGAGCCGCTCGTGCAGAATGCCGTCTCCGTGTAGCTCCGCCCCGTCACGTGCCGATTCCAGCCAATCAGGAGGCTGGAATCGGCAATGGACCGCACAGAAGAGCTGCGGTCCACGGAGGAAGAGGATCCCGGCGGCCATCTTCACCGGTAAGTATAGAAGTCACCGGAGCGCGGGGATTCAGGTAAGCGCTCCAGTAAGCTTTCTTTAGGTCCCTGCATCGGGGTTGTCTCGCGCCGACCGGGGGGGGGTTGAAAAAAAAAAAACCGTTTCGGCGCGGGACAACCCCTTTAAGGCCTCGGTCACACAGGTGTTTTTTGCCGCGATTTGCAGATCGCATGACGGATGCGCATCCGCAAATCGCGTGACCGGGGCTGAAAAATCGCCCGAAAAATCTGCTCCTAGCCGCGTTTCATTAGAAACGGGCCGGAGCAGTGCAGCGCTGTCCAGCGCATTGCATTCAATGGAGCCGGCAATACAGCCGGCTCCATTGAAAGCAATGGGCTGCGGGCGATCTCAGGATGAATTTTTTCGGGAAGGGCTTAAAAATATAAGCCCTTCCCTGAAAATCATCCAAAGCTGTGTAAAAAGTAAAAAAAAATATATACTCACCTTGTCCCAGCAGACGGAGTTCAGCCGCGGCCGGCTGGCAGTTCTCCTGAACTGCTGTGAGTTGTATTCAGCAGACGGGGATTTAAAATCCCTGCCTGCTGAATGAGCTGCCTCTGATTGGTCACAGCCCTCACCAATCAGAGGCAGCTCTCACTCACCCATTCATGAATTTATGGATGGGTGAGTGAGTGCTGCCTCTGATTGGCTCAGCGCAGGGACCAATCAGGGGCAGCTGTCAGCTGAATGACAGCTGAATGACAGCTGAGAGCTGCCTCTGATTGGCTCAGCGCAGGGACCAATCAGGGGCAGCTCTCAGCTGAATGACAGCTGAATGACAGCTGAGAGCTGCCCCTGATTGGTCCCTGAGCTGAGCCAATCAGAGGCAGCACTCACTCACCCATTCATGAATTCATGAATGGTTGAGTGAGTGCTGCCTCTAATTGGTGAGGGCTGTGACCAATCAGAGGCAGCTCATTCAGCAGGCGGGGATTTTAAATCCCCGGCTGCTGAATACTACTCACAGCAGTTCAGGAGAACTGCCGGCCGGCCGCGGCTGAACTCCGTCTGCCGGGACAAGGTGAGTATATATATTTTTTTACTTTTTACACAGCTTTGGATGATTTTCAGGGAAGGGCTTATATTTTTAAGCCCTTCCCGAAAATTCATCCTGAGATCGCCGGCAGCCCATTGCTTTCAATGGAGCTGGCTGTATTGCCGGCTCCATTGAATTCAATGGGCAAACATCATTCTTCTCTGCCACAGCTGTTACAGCTGTGGCAGAGGAGAATGATTTGTCTAGTATATGTTCTCAATGGGGTCGGCGCTGCTGCCGCCGGCCCCATTGAGCGCATATAGAGAAGAACAGGAATCGCAGATCGCAGATAGGTGCGATCTGCGATTTCTGTTCTATAATTAATCAGACGAGCGCATAAAAAGCGCTCATGTGTCCGATACCATTGCAAAGCAATCGTTTTATAAAATCGCCGGACGCATGCGCATGCGCAAATCGCGTGAAAAAACGCCCGTCTGACCAAGGCCTCACAGTGCTTTTTAATGCACCCTATCATTGTGGTGGGTGATAAGGTGCATTAAAAATGCAAAAATAGAACAGACAACTCTTGAAAATTGCAGCTTTAGAAACACCATGTTCAAGCGCAGGTCTGAGTAACCCCATTAAAATCGGGGAGCGCTGTACCGTGGTTAGAACGGTACTCAGGAAGCCGCGCTGATAGCTGTAAAAAGAGGTGTGTGTGAGATTGGCCTAAGGGGTTACAAACAAATTTTCATGTGCAGGAAATGAGTCATGCTTGGAAAGATTATGCCAAGGGACTAGATCATGTATGGAAATTCGTTTTGCAGCTGTATGCAGCACACTTTAAATATGGGTACAGCGTGGGTCCCAAGCTGAACTTTTGCACCAGGGCCCCTGAGCCTTTTTTTACACCCCTGCCCATATCCTATATTGTTGCATATTATGTGCCAAACTAGGCCCTGCTGCACAAGTAGCCCATTAGAAATCAATGGGCTTTTAGAACATCCTAATACTTAAGTAAAAATCTGTGCATAATACACCCATGTAAGTGAGCCCTTAATTATAATTCAACTTTGTGAGTATACAAATAAATATTTCCTTCCGTCCCACAGCAGCACAACCAAGGGGTTAATTCTACCCCTGTGTACTATTAGGACTGATGGAATTTTTAATGAATCAAATTAAACTATAATTACCTAGAGCCCCTGACCCTATAGGAAGGATGCCTAGCCCTTCCCAATGTGTTCTTTTTTTCTGTCCTGTATGGACCAGGACAGGTGGTTTGTTAGCTGGTTACTTTGCCCAGGAAAAGTATTGTCCTTAGAAAATCAGAGTTGCAAGAAGAGGAATCCTCTCTTGGTTTTGCGTCTGACCTCAAAAGATCCTTCTCAGTCTGGGAAGGAGGTCCCTTAGGTAACTGTACCATAGGTAAAGTTTCATCTCTCTTTGGCTCCAGTTCACACTGGACAGTGCTGCACTTAGTTGCATACTTATTTATAATGGAGTACTTAAAGGTATTTGCACTCCTGTTGCTTAAGTTATCGATAAATTCCAAACTGATGCCTTTTTTTGTTGGATGTTTTCAGCAGGTTCTGGCAACACAAGGCAGGAAGAAAAGGAACCTCCAAATAAACGTACTTAGCTGCAAAGACTGTGATATTCAATTGCCTGATAGCTATGAATTATATGTGCAAGACTGTTGCACTTGTGACCTGCTGGTGAATCATCTATGCAAGAGGATTTAAATAAAAAATCCATGCTGGAATAAAAGACAAATTGTATCCTGCCATAATCGAATTGCAGGAAATTGTTGAAATGCATGATGTTGACCTGGGGGAAGCTCCTGTCTAAACCTGTAGGGGCCCTAGAGCCTTCAAAATTGATGAAGCTTTGAAAAAAGCTATGGTGGCTGAAGGGAAACTTCCTGAAATTGGACCAATCCTTGCTAAAGATTAGCCTGCCCTTAAAGATTCAGGACTGGCAAATATAACTTAATTAGCTATCTCCCAAAAGTTGCAATGGCTACTACCTCTAGGCATATTGTGTTTCCTGCTCTAACAGGTCAAAACTTCAAGAGCCTAGGATTTGCTGCACTGAAGATGCAGTTACAAGAGTTACTCTGCAGCCTCTGAGGACAATGACCATGAAGGTTGAAATTCACTAAAGTTTGTTTAACAACTCACCTAGTCCTTAAAATGGTTAGGGAGGGAGCATTATGCCCATACGTGTGCATTGGCAGCCATTGCACTTTACTCAGGGACCAGGCCATGATGAATCGCATGGCTGCCACAGTGGACATCTATTGTTGCAGTACCAAACTTCCAGGGTGCTGATATCTGAGAGATAATGCTAGCTCTTAGCAGGTAAAGTTAACAGCCAAGTCTATGGCTTAGTCTACCACAAATAAAGGTACCCTACAAACATAAAAAAGTTCTCCTCAGAGGCCCATGACGTTAATGCTGTGGCAGAAGTTCGAAAAGAGACACCAGAAGACTCTAGAGCCCCTAAGCAGGGCAGTCAGGATGGCTAGGTGGTCAGAGGTTCTGTGCTATGGCCCTAGTCTTCCCTGGAGGAATAATTTCAGAGCAGAGTTCTGTCCAGGAAACTACAGGCCTGTGGGCCTGACTTCTATACCGGAAAAGATCTTTGAACAAATTATTAAACAGCCTGTATGCAAGTACTTGGATGAAAATGGAGCAATTAACCAGAGCCAGCATGGGTTTGTAACAAAAAAGTCATGCCAGACTAATCTAATTTCCTTCTATGACAGTATCACCGACGGGGTTGATCAGGAAAATGCGGTGGGTATAGTTTATCTTGACCTTAGTAAAGCATTCGACAAAGTATCTGATAGTATACATATTGAAAATAAAACAAATATGGGATTGACAAGGCAACTGTTAAGTGGATTAACAACTGGCTGAGTGATCGTACTCAAAGAGTGGTCATAAATGACTGCACATCCAAGTGGAAGAATGTATCAAGCGGGTTACCACAAGGCTCTGTCCTAGGCCCAGTGCTGTTCAACATTTTCATAAATGATCTGGAGGAGGGAATTGATGGGAAACTGATCAAATTTGCTGACGACACAAAGCTAGGAGGGGTAGCTAACACTAGAGAAGAGAGTTCAAAAAGTTCTAGAAAAATGTGCACAGTGTGCAGTGATAAACAGAATGGTATTTAACAAGAAGAAATGCAAAGTCCTATATCTGGGCAAGAAAAATGAGGAAAGCACATACAGAATTGGAGGAACTGGGCTAAGCAGCAGCACATATGAAAAAGACTTGGGTATACTAATAGATCATAGACTGATCATGAGTGAACAATGTGATGCAGCAGCCAAAAAGGCAAACACAATTCTGGGATGTATTAAGAGTAGCATAGAGTCTAGATCACGTGAGGTAATTACCCGCCTCTACTCTTCCTTAGTCAGACCTTATCTGGAATACTGTGTCCAGTTCTGGATACCCCACTTTAAAAAAAACATAGACAAACTGGAGCAAGTTCAGAGAAGAGGTACCAAGATGGTGAGCGGTCTACAAATCATGTCCTATGAAGAATGGTTAAAGAATCTAGGAATGTTTAGCTTGCAAAAAAGAAGGTTGAGAGGAGACTTAATAGCTGTCTACAAATATCTGAAGGGTTGTCACAGTGCAGAGGGAGTAGCCCTATTCGCATTTGCACAAGGAAAGACTAGAAGCAATGGGATGAAACTGAAAGGGAGGAGACACAAATTAGATATTAGAAAAAACTTTCTAACAGTGAGGGTGATCAATGAGTGGAACAGGTTACCACAGGAGGTGGTGAGTTCTCTTTCAATGGAAGTGTTCAAACAAAGGCTGGACAAATATCTGTCAGGGATGATTTAGTGAATCCTGCACTGAGTGGGGGGTTGGACCCGATGACCCTGGACGTCCCTTCCAACTCTACCATTCTATGATTCTATGCCAGTCCCCTCCAAAATTTCTTCTGGTAAAGTATGATCGCCGATCCCTGGGTTCTATATATCACCCATCCGGAAGCCTCCAGGCTACAATTTCCAAAAATGAAGATCCTAGAGAAGGTGCCTACTCCAGAAAGAGGATAAGAAGTTTTCTCCCCAACATTCAGGTATATAAAAGGTCAAAGTATTATCCTTAGATTTCCTAACTACTTCTGCAAGAATTTGAAATTCAGAATGGAGACAATCAGATCCATTAGCTTTTTAAACAAAGGATATTTGTCCTCTCTGAACTGGAAGGATGCTTGCTTACCTATTTCCCTGCTTCACAGGAAAATCACCAAGAGCAGTGGTGCAGCCGAAATGCAGTATGAAGTACCTGCAATTCACAACTCATCTTCTCAGGATGTTCTCAGCATCTCACACCTTTATGTAAGTTAGTGGCTGTTATATCTGCCTATTTAAGAGCACAGGAAATATCTATGGTTCACACCAGGGTAATGAGCTAATAAACGCCATCTTCGGAATATTGTCCAGTTACTCCAAAACGTGGGTTGGAAATCAGTATGGGGAAAGTCTGATATCAGGCTATCAACAACAAAGACGTTCTTAGGCTTTCTCATGAATTCCCAGTAGATATTTTTCTGCCTTCCTCCTGTTCATAGTAAAACATCTTGGCAGCAGGGTCTTATTTCTCATGTAAGCAGCTGCAGCTCCTTGAACTTATGGCATTTATACTTTATACAGTAAGAGATCCTGAGCCAATAGAAGTGTAACTCTGGGAAGGAGGGGGTTTAACAGTTGGTGCACATTGCCGTCTTTGATATCTTTCAGTCAAGTGACAATCAATTATGGGCAGAATATTTGATTGTATCTATTGGCTAACATGGTGGAACAATGCCGATTTAGGCGGAGGAGTAGGGAAGGTTTAGAATAGCATCCACCATGTTGGCCAATACACGCTTTTTTCTGCTTTCCAATTTTTATTCTTACCTCCTCTTTGAGAAGTCGCACCCAGCACCAGATTTTTATCTATCCAATATATTGCATAATCTACAGGTTTAGATTGACAGCAGTACCTCCACATATGCACATTTACCAACAAACCTATCACAGACACCAGTCCCTGGCCAACCAGGAAAGACCATTACGGGGCTGCTCCACCTTTCCATTTTTCAGTATTCACATTTCTATGTCCTCAGACCTCAGAGCCAACTTAGAGTCATCTGATATGCTCTTTTCACCCATGCAGCAGAAAAACAGTAGTCCGTGTAAAGCGGACAATAGACACAACAAGCATTGTGGCACCTGATCAGGACCCCGCAAAGGAATTGGGAAGGATCATTCCACGGACAGAGCTGAGCCTAACCCATCTGTCTGCTGTGCATTACTGACCAACTAGGTTGAAGTCTAAAGGGTCCCTGGAGAACTGTATTTGAACCCTCAGTGCTTTAAGTAGTTAATGTGGGAAGTACCAGAGATAGATCTAATGGTGACAAGGTTTAATTCCAAGCTGGTAACTTTCCTTTATCAGGAGGATAATCCACTAACAGCAGATCCCTGTCCATGCCTTCGAGGTTCAGGCAGGCCCACATATTCCCTCCAGTTTTTGCTTGATACTAAAAATATTAATGAAAATCAGCCCAAACTTGGAAAAAAGTAGGTGCATCCTCTCGCGCCTGCGCAGTGAGGAGTGTTGATGCTAGTGGATACTGCGGCACTACAGGTGCCAGCATGTGGATTCTCAATACTATTGATGGGCATGTAATCCACTTGATTCTCCACCATGGAGACGCATCCTGGTGTATCTGCATATGGAGACAGTAACGAACCATGATGACAGTACTTTAATCTATACAGCGCCTACCTATTTCTATTCTACAGGTTATATACCAAAGGAGCCAATATTTTAGAATTGAAAAAATTGTAATCTTTTAAATTGGCAAGAACGTTGTGTCTCTGTGTAGTCCATTAAGAGCTCAAAAATTTATAATCAGGGGGTTCTTACACTTTACATCCTCAACATTCTTTTGTCCATTTAGCAACAATATACCCTGACAACATATGGGTAATATTTAGAGTTGAGCGAACATACTCTGCCGAGCTTGATGCTCGTTCGAGTATTAGCATAGTCGATGGTGCTCGTTACTCGAACCAGCATCACGCCGTGTTCGACCCCACCCCAGTTTTTGGCTCCTCCCCGCTGTGATATGCCTGTTTTGGCCCCTCACTGCCGCGACGCAGCGTGCACATCAACGGCAAATTTTTTGTCTGGCAGGGAGGAGAGAGAGAGACCAAAAAAAAAGCTTGGGACCCGGCGGCCCACATACAAAAATGCTCGAGTCTCCCATTGTAGTCAATGGGGTTCGTTACTCGAGTAGAGCTCTCGAATTTTACGAAAAGCTCAACTCGAATAACGAGGACCCACCCGAGCATTTGGGTGCTCGCTCATTTCTAGTAATATCCCTAACAATAATGACATCATACTGTAGTCATATCAAAAGATGAGAGGGTTCAACTCATTCAGGTACTTGTATATCAAAAATACCTCGTCCCCAAACTATCAACTATTAACCAGCTGCTAATTATTGTAATAATGTGTATTCTTACTATTTATATGTGTCATGTCTGTATGTTAAGCTGAGCTTGATAAAGACCTATAGTTTTGGATTGAAACGTCACCAGCTTTTTTATTATGTAGAAATAAAATGTTGAACTTTTTACATCGCATGCTGCCATGACTTTATATTTCTACTGAACAACATTATGATGTCATAATGTATTTATAGCAAATGAATAGAATGTGGGATTTTATTATGATGTAATAATGTATTCATTTGAAGAGAAAAGAATGCTAAACAACATTATGGTGTCATAATGTATTCATTGGAATAGAATACAATACTGAACAATATTATGATGTCATAATGTATTCATAGCAAGAGATAGAATGCTGAACAACATTATGATGTCATACTGTATTCGTAGCAAAAGAATAGAATGCAGAATTCTATTTTGATGTCATAAATGTATTCATAGCTAGAGATAGAATGCTGATCAATACTATGATGTCATAGTATATTCATAGCAAGAGAATAGAATGCAAGATTCAATTATGATATTATAATTAGATATGAGCGAGCATACTCGCTAAGGACAATGCTTGCTCGAGTAATTGCCCTTAGCGAGTATGCTCGCTCATCTCTAGTCATAATGTATTCATTGGAAGAGAATAGAATGCTGACCAACATTATGATTTCATAAGGTATTGATAGCAAGAGAATAGAATGCTAAAGAACATTATGATTTCATAATGTATTCATAGCAAGAGATAGAATGCTGAACAACATTGTGATGTAATAAAGTATTCATAGCAAGAGAAGAGAATGGTGAACTACATTATGATGTCATAGTGAATTCATAGCAAGATAATACAATGCAGGATTCTATTATGACGCCATAATGTATTCATTTGAAGAAATACCATGCTGAACACAAAAAGGCAATGCAATTTTTGCGTCTAAGAAAAGTTTATTTGTTCCTGTTGGCTTACTGTAAAATATAATTGAAAGTAACTTTAATTTCAAAAAAGTTAGCTTTTGTGGTCAGGAACCACATGTGGTCATGAACCTGCACTGTACATATAATCTTAGTCAGCAATGTGACAATCAAAGTTTTGGCTCAATAACTGTTAATAACCATTTGTTTTTATCCCAAAAATGTGAAAATACCACTGATTTCCTGGACACAAAAAAAAAATTGTTGCCTAGTGTTATTATCCTTAAAGGGTTCCATCTTTTGGCCACAATATCTGCCAACTTTATAAGGGAGAGCAAAGCTTTGTCATTAGAGATGAGCGAACGCGTTCGTCCGAGCTTGATATTCGTGCGAATATTAGGGTGTTCGGGATGTTCGTTATTCGTAACGAACACCATGCGGTGTTCTGGTTACTTTCACTTCCTTCCCTGAGACGTTAGCGCGCTTTTCTGGCCAATTGAAAGACAGGGAAGGCATTACAACTTCCCCCTGCAACGTTTAAGCCCTATACCACCCCCCTGCTGTGAGTGGCTGGCGAGATCAGGTGTTCGCCTAATATAAAAGTCGGCCCCTCCCGCGGCTCGCCTCAGATGCGGTGTGAGTTAGATGAGGGACAGTGCTGTTTATACCGGAGCTGCTGTAGGGAAAGAATTGGTAGTTAGTGTAGGCTTCAAGACCCCCCAAAGGTCCTTATTAGGGCCACTGATAGCTGTGTGTTGGCTGCTGTTAGCAGTGGGATTTTTTTTTTTCTCAAAATCGCCTCTGCAGACCGTTGCACCTGGCATTAGGGACAGAAGTGCTGCATAGGCAGGGAGAGTGTTAGGAGTGAGTGTAGCCTTCAAGAACCTCAACGGTCCTTTCTAGGGCCATATTTATCCGTGTGCAGTACTGTCCAGGCTGCTGTTAGCTGTGCTGCATTTTTTTTGGGCTTCTCAAAATCGCCTCTGCAGAGCATTCCACCCTCCATTGATATTGCAGGGAAAGAATTGTATAGGCAGGGCCACAACACAGTTATTATTCATAGAATATACGCAGTGCTGCCTGTTGGTGGGAAAAAACTGAAAACAAATCTATTTGTCCAGCCTCTGTCCGTCCTTACGCCTGTGGAGACGTGTGAGCTGCGTGAAAAACATTGCTAAATCATACGCACCCAGCTACGCTTTACTGCTGGCTTCGCCATTTGCTTTCCTTAATTGGGAAAAAAATACCTGCTCTGCCAGAGTTATAATAACTCTGCTACCCTCACGTTCTGTGACACATAAGCAGGGACACAGCACAGTTATTAAACTTCTCATGTTCATTGAATATACGCAGTGCTGCCTGTTGGTGGGAAAAAACTGAAAACAAATCTATTTGTCCAGCCTCTGTCCGTCCTTACGCCTGTGGAGACGTGTGAGCTGCGTGAAAAACATTGCTAAATCATACGCACCCAGCTACGCTTTACTGCTGGCTTCGCCATTTGCTTTCCTTAATTGGGAAAAAAATACCTGCTCTGCCAGAGTTATAATAACTCTGCTACCCTCACGTTCTGTGACACATAAGCAGGGACACAGCACAGTTATTAAACTTCTCATGTTCATTGAATATACGCAGTGCTGCCTGTTGGTGGGAAAAAACTGAAAACAAATCTATTTGTCCAGCCTCTGTCCGTCCTTACGCCTGTGGAGACGTGTGAGCTGCGTGAAAAACATTGCTAAATCATACGCACCCAGCTACGCTTTACTGCTGGCTTCGCCATTTGCTTTCCTTAATTGGGAAAAAAATACCTGCTCTGCCAGAGTTATAATAACTCTGCTACCCTCACGTTCTGTGACACATAAGCAGGGACACAGCACAGTTATTAAACTTCTCATGTTCATTGAATATACGCAGTGCTGCCTGTTGGTGGGAAAAAACTGAAAACAAATCTATTTGTCCAGCCTCTGTCCGTCCTTACGCCTGTGGAGACGTGTGAGCTGCGTGAAAAACATTGCTAAATCATACGCACCCAGCTACGCTTTACTGCTGGCTTCGCCATTTGCTTTCCTTAATTGGGAAAAAAATACCTGCTCTGCCAGAGTTATAATAACTCTGCTACCCTCACGTTCTGTGACACATAAGCAGGGACACAGCACAGTTATTAAACTTCTCATGTTCATTGAATATACGCAGTGCTGCCTGTTGGTGGGAAAAAACTGAAAACAAATCTATTTGTCCAGCCTCTGTCCGTCCTTACGGGCGGTGGAGACGTGTGAGCTGCGTGAAGAACAGTGCTAAATCATACGCACCCAGCTACGCTTTACTGCTGGCTTCGCCATTTGCTTTCCTTAATTGGGAAAAAAATACCTGCTCTGCCAGAGTTATAATAACTCTGCTACCCTCACGTTCTGTGACACATAAGCAGGGACACAGCACAGTTATTAAACTTAGATAATTCATTCACTAGAGGCAGTGGGGCCTTTCGTTTTCCAAAAAGGGCAAAAATTATATTTGGCCTGCAGTCTTGCGCCAATTTATTTCCTGCCTGTGAAATCAAATCACTGGTAATACAGCATGCTGAGGGGTAGGGGTAGGCCTAGAGGACGTGGACGCGGCCGAGGACGCGGAGGGCCAAGTCAGGGTGTGGGCACAGGCCAAGCTCCTGATCCAGGTGTGTCGCAGCCGACTACTGCGTGATTAGGAGAGAGGCACGTTTCTGGCGTCCCCACATTCATCGCCCAATTAATGGGTCCACGCGGGAGACGGTTATTAGAAAATGAGCAGTGTGAGCAGGTCCTGTCCTGGATGGCAGAAAGTGCTTCGAGCAACCTATCGTCTACCCGCAGTTCTGCGCCGTCCACTGCTGCCAATCCGAATCCTCTGTCTGCTGCTCCTCCTTCCTCCCAGCCTCCTCACTCCACTACAATAACACCTGCTCAGGAGCGGGAGCACTCCCAGGAACTGTTCTCGGGCCCCTGCTTAGATTGGGCAGCAGCGGTTCCTCTCCCACCAGAGGAGTTTATCGTCACTGATGCCCAACCATTCGAAAGTTCCCGGGGTCCGGGGGAAGAGGCTGGGGACTTCCGCCAACTGTCTCAACAACTTTCTGTGGGTCAGGAGGACGATGACGATCAGACACAGTTGTCTTGCAGTGAGGTAGTAGTAAGGGCAGTAAGTCCCAGGGAGCAGCGCACAGAGGATTCGGAGGAAGAGCAGCAGGACGATGAGGTGACTGACCCCACCTGGTGTGCAACGCTTACTCAGGAGGACAGGTCTTCAGAGGGGGAGTCAAGGGCATCAGCAGGGCAGGTTGCAAGAGGCAGTGCGGTGTCCAGGGCCAGGGGTAGAGGCAGGGCCAGACCGAATAATCCACCAAGTGTTTCCCAAAGCGCCCCCTCGCGCCATGCCACCCTGCGGAGGCCGAGGTGCTCTAAGGTCTGGCAGTTTTTCACAGAGACGCCTGACGACCGACGAACAGTGGTGTGCAACCTTTGTCGCGCAAAGCTCAGCCGGGGAGCCAACACCAACAGCCTCACCACCACCACCATGCGCAGACATATGATGGCCAAGCACCCCGCAAGGTGGGACAAAGGCCGTTCACCGCCTCCGGTTTGCACCCCTGCCTCTCCCCCTGTGCCCCAACCTGCCACTGAGATGCAACCCCCCTCTCAGGACACAGGCACTACCGCCTCATGGCCTGCACCCACACCCTCATCTCCGCTGTCCTCGGCCCCATCCAGCAGTGTAGTTCAGCGCACCGTTCAGCCGTCGCTTGCGCAAGTGTTCGAGCGCAAGCGCAAGTACGCCGCCACGCACCCGCACGCTCAAACGTTAACCGTCCGCATCGCAAAATTCATCAGCCTTGAGATGCTGCCGTATAGGGTTGTGGAAACGGAGTCCTTCAAAAGTATCATGGAGGCGGCGGCCCCGCGCTACTCAGTTCCCAGTCGCCACTACTTTTCCCGATGTGCCGTCCCAGCCCTGCACGACCACGTCTCCCGCAACATTGTGCGCGCCCTCACCAACGCGGTTACTGCCACGGTCCACTTAACTACGGACACGTGGACAAGCACAGGCGGGCAGGGCCACTACATCTCCCTGACGGCACATTGGGTGAATTTAGTGGAGGCTGGGACAGAGTCAGAGCCTGGGACCGCTCACGTCCTACCCACCCCCAGAATTGCGGGCCCCAGCTCGGTGCTGGTATCTGCGGAGGTGTATGCTTCCTCCACTAAAGCACCCTCCTCCTCCTCCTCCTCCTCTGTCTCACAATCAAGATGTGTTAGCAGCAGCATGTCGCCAGCAGTCGGTGTCGCGCGGTGTGGCAGCACAGCGGTGGGCAAGCGTCAGCAGGCCGTGCTGAAACTACTCAGCTTAGGCGATAAGAGGCACACGGCCCACGAACTGCTGCAGGGTCTGACACAGCAGACCGACCGCTGGCTTGCGCCGCTGAGCCTCCAACCGGGCATGGTCGTGTGTGACAACGGCCGTAACCTGGTGGCGGCTCTGCAGCTCGGCAGCCTCACGCACGTGCCATGCCTGGCCCACGTCTTTAATTTGGTGGTTCAGCGCTTTCTGAAAAGCTACCCACGCTTGTCATACCTGCTCGTAAAGGCGCGCCGGCTCTGCGCACATTTCCGCAAGTCCCACACGGACGCTGCCACCCTGCGCACCCTGCAACATCACTTTAAGCTGCCAGTGCACCGACTGCTGTGCGACGTGCCCACACGGTGGAACTCTACGCTCCACATGTTGGCCAGGCTCTATGAACAGCGTAGAGCTATAGTCGAATACCAACTCCAACATGGGCGGCGCAGTGGGAGTCAGCCTCCTCAATTCCTTTCAGAAGAGTGGGCCTGGTTGGCAGACATCTGCCATGTCCTTGGTAATTTTGAGGAGTCTACCCAGGTGGTGAGCGGCGATGCTACAATCATTAGCGTCACCATTCCTCTGCTATGCATCTTGAGAAATTCCCTGCAAACCATAAAGGCAGCTGCTTTGCGCTCGGAAACGGGGGCGGGGGAAGACAGTATGCCGCTGGATAGTCAGGGCACCCTCCTGTCTATTTCTCAGCGCGTACAGGAGGAGGAGGAGGAGCATGAGGAGGATGAGGAGGAGGGGGAAGAGACAGCTTGGGCCGCTGCTGACGGTACACCGGCTGATTGCCTGTCATCCTTTCAGCGTGTATGGCCTGAGGAGGAGGAGGAGGAGGAGGAGGAGGATCCTGAAAGTGATCTTCCTAGTGAAGACAGCCATGTGTTGCGTACAGGTACCCTGGCACACATGGCTGACTTCATGTTAGGATGCCTTTCTCGTGACCCTCGCGTTGCACGCATTCTGGCCACTACGGATTACTGGGTGTACACACTGCTCGATCCACGGTATAAGGAGAACCTGCCCACTCTGATTCCCGAAGAGGAAAGGGGTTCGAGAGTGTTGCTATACCACAGGACCCTTGCGGACAAGCTGATGGTAAAATTCCCAGCCGACAGCGCTAGTGGCAGAAGGCGCAGTTCCGAGGGCCATGTTGCAGGGGATGTGCGTAGATCGAGCAGCATGTACATCCCAGGCAGTGCAACAGTCTTTAAGGGCCTGGCCAGCTTTATGGCTCCCCACCAAGACTGTGTCACCGCTCCCCAGTCACAGCTGAGTCGGCGGGAGCACTGCAAAAGGATGGTGAGGGAGTACGTAGCGGATCGCACGACCATCCTTGGTGACGCCTCTGCCCCCTACAACTACTGGGTGTCGAAGCTGGACACGTGGCCTGAACTAGCCCTGTATGCCCTTGAGGTGCTTGCTTGTCCTGCGGCTAGCGTGTTGTCGGAGAGGGTGTTTAGTGCGGCTGGGGGAATCATCACAGATAAGCGTAGCCGCTTGTCAACCGACAGTGCCGACAGGCTAACACTCATCAAGATGAACAAAGGCTGGATTTCCCCAGACTTCTGTTCTCCACCAGCGGACAGCAGCGATACGTAAGCAATACGTAGGCTGCACCCGCGGATGGAAGCTACGTTCTCTCTCACCATCCAAAACGGGGACATTTCTGCTTCATCAATCTGTGTCTAATATTCCTCCTCCTCCTCCTCCTGCTCCTCCTCCTGAAACCTCACGTAATCACGCTGAACGGGCAATTTTTCTTAGGGCCACAAGGCTCACTCAAATAATTTTTCAGAACAATTTTTATAAGTTTCAATGCGCTTAAAAGCATTGGAACTTTAACTTGAACCAATTTTTCGTTACACTGGGCTGCCTCCAGGCCTAGTTAGTACCACTTAAGCCACATTAACCAAAGCGATTAATGGGTTTCACCTGCCCTCTTGGCTGGCCATGGCCAATTTTTGGGATGTACATTAGTACTGTTGATACAGCAATTTTTGTGGGCCCTCGCCTACAGTGTAATCAAATTAATTTTTAGCCCACCTGCATTACAGCTGACGTTACCTCAGCTGTGTTGGGCAATGCAATGGGATATTTCTATGTACCGCCGGTGGCTTCCTGGCACCCACCCAGGCAGTGGGTCCACAGGGAGTTAAACCTACATGTGTCCACTTGTAAAGAACCCCAGTCTGACTGGGGCATGCAGTGTGGGCCGAAGCCCACCTGTATTACGCACGACATTACTACCTCAGCTGTGTTGGGCAATGCAATGGGATATTTTTGTGTACCGCCGGTGGGTTCCAGGGAGCCACCCATGCTGTAGGTGCACACTGAGTTTTTAATACATCTGTACACTTCTAAAGAACCCGTCTGACTGGGGCATGCAGTGTGGGCCGAAGCCCACCTGTATTACGCACGACATTACTACCTCAGCTGTGTTGGGCAATGCAATGGGATATTTCTATGTACCGCCGGTGGCTTCCTGGCACCCACCCAGGCAGTGGGTCCACAGGGAGTTAAACCTACATGTGTCCACTTGTAAAGAACCCCAGTCTGACTGGGGCATGCAGTGTGGGCCGAAGCCCACCTGTATTACGCACGACATTACTACCTCAGCTGTGTTGGGCAATGCAATGGGATATTTTTGTGTACCGCCGGTGGGTTCCAGGGAGCCACCCATGCTGTAGGTGCACACTGAGTTTTTAATACATCTGTACACTTCTAAAGAACCCGTCTGACTGGGGCATGCAGTGTGGGCCGAAGCCCACCTGTATTACGCACGACATTACTACCTCAGCTGTGTTGGGCAATGCAATGGGATATTTCTATGTACCGCCGGTGGCTTCCTGGCACCCACCCAGGCAGTGGGTCCACAGGGAGTTAAACCTACATGTGTCCACTTGTAAAGAACCCCAGTCTGACTGGGGCATGCAGTGTGGGCCGAAACCCACCTGCATTAACCCTTTCCAGTCCACTGTGTGACCTGTGAAGACATTAGGGTTTAAGGCTGTACAGCTCCGTTGTTGGTAGACGTCCGTCGGGGTTCTCTTACTGTATATTGCCAGCCTCTCTGCTGTCGGAGCCTATCCTACGTGTCAGCTCATGCAGTACTGGCTTTAGCCAGCATATAGCGCCGTTGTATAACAGCAGAAAAAGAGTAAGCCCCCTAGGAAAACCATATACAAATTGGATTGGAAAGGGTTAAGCACAACATTACTACCTCAGCTGTGTTGGGCAATGCAATGGGATATTTCTGTGTACCGCCGGTGGGTTCCAGGGAGCCACCCATGCTGTGGGTCGACAGGGACTTCACAATAGGGAGTTGTACCTGCCTGTGTCTATGAATTAAAAAGCCCGGTCTGACTGGGGCATGCAGACACCTTGACAGAATGAATAGTGTGTGGCACATAGGTTCCCCATTGCTATGCCCACGTGTGCAGCTCCTGATGGCGGTGGCACAGGATTCTATTTCTCATTGCTTCTGTACAGCATTGTGGGCTATCGCTCCGCCACTTTTAAAGAGGGTCGCTGCCTAGCCGTGCCAACCTCTGCAGTGTGTGCCTGCGGTCCCTCGTCATGGCAGACGCAATTCTAAATAGACATGAGCGTGGTGTGGCATGAGGGCAGCTGAAGGCTGCGCAGGGACACTTTGGTGTGCGCTGTGGGGGGGAGGGGGGGCGGTTGGGCAGCATGTAACCCAGGAGAAGTGTCAGTGGAGTGTCATGCAGGCAGTGATTGTGCTTTGTTGGAGGTAGTGTGGTGCTTAGCAAAGGTATGCCATGCTAATGAGGGCTTTTCAGAAGTAAAAGTTGTTGGGAGGGGGGGGGCCCACTCTTGCCGGTATTGTGGCTTAATAGTGGGACCTGGGAACTTGAGATGCAGCCCAACATGTAGCCCCTCGCCTGCCCTATCCGTCACTGTGTCATTCCCATCACTTTCCTGAATTGCCCAGATTTTCACACATGAAAACCTTAGCGAGCATCGGCGAAATACAAAAATGTTCTGGTCGCCCATTGACTTCAATGGGGTTCGTTGTTCGAAACGAACCCTCGAGCATCACGGGAAGTTCGTTACGAATAACGAACACCCGAACATTTTGGTGTTCGCTCATCTCTATTTGTCATCTATGGATCTCACTATAGATTTTTCACTGATATGGTCTTGCTGAGGTTATTGCCAAAGTTCCCTTATTCAGGAACTGTAATCAGGTCATCTCCCTTCCAGTGCTTTTTCGGAGCCTTCTTCTCAGTAGTAATGCAAACTCTATTCCCTATCGGGCTGTCAAAATCTATTTAGCTAATAGAAGAGATTAGGAAGGTTGAGAATTTATTAATTCTTTTAGTGGAGAGAAATAAGGCTTAAAAGTCACCTTCCCTAACCAGAATAGATGGACCTTTAATCTGGTTTACTTTTAGCCACCTAATTTTGTTAAAGCCGACATTACTAAAGCAGTGTCCACCTCTTGGGCTGGGTAAGGTCTGATACAGTTGGAATCAGGTTTGCTTGGAGCTCACACTATTTATCAACAATTACAGGTTGAAATTTCTGTTCTTAGACGAGACGGCTGGCTCTTGGGTGGTCAATTGTGACTTCCGCCATGAATGAATGCTCTCCCTATAGGGTGATTAGTTGCTAGATACTCTCGGTTGTGCTGCTGTGGGACGTTAGGGAAGCATTGATTATGATTGTTAATCTGTTTTCCTTTAGACCTAACAGCAGCACAAGCTTCCCGCCCCAATTATATACTATTACTTTATAATAAACCCAGCGTGGAAGAGGCTAGGCATCCGTCTTATAGGGTCAGGGGGCTCTAGTTAATTAGAGTTTAATTTGATTCATTAAAAATTCTATCTGTACTAACAGTACCCAAGGGTGGAATTAACCCTTTTGTTGTGCTGCTGTTAGGACTAAGGGAAAATAGATTAATAATTATAAGCAAC
Organism: Eleutherodactylus coqui; assembly: GCF_035609145.1. Lineage (NCBI taxonomy): Eukaryota > Metazoa > Chordata > Amphibia > Anura > Eleutherodactylidae > Eleutherodactylus > Eleutherodactylus coqui. The sequence continues at coordinate 82,457,082 of NC_089840.1, read as the reverse complement.
ATTTTTAATTTTTGCCTGAGGGTGCCTACCCACTACTGTTCTTTTTTTCACTGCGAAATTCGCAGCGTTTTTTTTTCCTGGTGTCTATGGGGCTTGTTAATATTAAAATCCCAACAAGGCAAAATTGCAATTTACCGCAGCGATTTTGCTGCATTACGATTTTAATATTAACAAGCCCCATAGACACCAGGAAAAAGAAACGCTGCAAATTTCGCAGTGAAAAAAGAATGGTAGTGGGTAGGCACCATGAGGCTGGAATTTAGACGCTTATTGCACACAGTTTCATCATAGACTTCAATGACAGCCATGTCTGTATATATCTCTATACTGTAAGCTCCACCTAATGGTAACATTTCTTTACTGGAAGACACTTTGAGAATTACAGCATATGACTATTGATAACCTTGCTCCTTTTTCATATTTTCATCTTGTGACTTGCAGAGGGAAACTTGATATTCCTAGTCCCAATTCAACATCTATAATAGAGATCATCAACCTTAAAAGGAATCTGTCAGTTTGAACATGCTGTCCAAACTACAGGCATCATGTTATAGAGCAGGAGCAGCTGAGCTGATTGATATATAGTTTTATGAGGAAAGATTCAGTAAAACTTGTAGTTTATTCATTTAAACCTCTGCTCATTCCAAACTGAACAGTCCAATGGGCGGTCCTATCAGTGATTGGTGGCATTCCCTGTATGTATAATCATGCACAGGCAGCTGTCAATCACTGATAGCTCCGCCCATTGGACTGCTCAGCTCAGAATGAGCAGAGATATAAATGAATAAAACACAAGATATACTGAATCTTTCCCATAAAACTATATATCAATTTGCTCAGCTCCTCCTGCTCTATAACATGCTGCCTGCAGTTTGGACATCATGTGTGAGCTGACAGATTCCCTTTAAATTTAATTTATAATACTGCTATCCTCTTTATGTGGCAGAAGAACCTCAGGCTTAGGCCCTACTCACACTGTTTTTACATGGCTATTTAGCCACAATAAGACATCGGCTAAGAATCACGACCATCTGAAGCATTGGCTTCCAATGTATTTTTTCAGATGACTGATTTTTAGACGCGTAACTATGGGAGCTACTGAAAATGGGAGGAGGAGGGAGTTTAGCAGTGTCCAACACTGATAAAGCATGACAGGTGCCTCTATTTAGGCATTAGACATAATTCAGAGAATTTATGCCAACTGAGGCATATATATGCTGCACCCGGCCGTGTGAATAGACGAGAAAATGCTCATTTTAGCTGCAACTTGATCACAATTTTTCCCCGTTTGTGTGAAAGAGGCCTTAAATGGTCACTCACTATGAGACAACTTACATTAATAAGATAAGCAATATAATAATTAACAAAAGTGCAAATAATTTAATTTACCTAAAATTATGATTTTATGCAGAAAAATCATTCTAAAACGCTGGCCATTAGGGATCTCCCTTACTTCTAATTTGCTGACAACTGCCTATTGCCATGTGAAGTCTATCTCTAATAATGGAGACACTGAGACATATAAAAGGAAGTAGAGGTGGGTGTTGTATCATGCTACCCATAGACGTCTATGGAAAGAAAAGTGGTGGAAATTCCTGCAGAAGGAGAAACACTCACACAGACGTGATTGCTGCTAATAGCAATGATTTACTGTGTTACAGCTACTGAAATCACATCCACACTGCTCAGTACTGTTGTACACTGTCCTCCTTGATGCTGTTATTCCTTTGTGCATGCTACAGAGTTATAGGGACTACATCACCAAAATTGTTTTGATTAATTGAAACCACATAGAGAAACATATTAACTTTTTCTAATTTGTTTTAATTTTGACTGCAGAATTTTTTTATTCTGCTGACTACACATTACTATAGGGCGGCCATCTTGCCTGAGCTACATTTAACAGCATTTAGAAATATTAGAAGATAGGCTTCACGTACTGAACATAAGGGGACCCATTGACTGTTTTAGGCATGCTCTGTCACCTGTGCAGAAGTTATTTTACAGGGGGAGCAGTAGATAGCCACAGCTTATAGCTATTGTGAATGGTGAATCCTGTGTTATCTATATAGAGGTGTTACCTTCCAGTGCAATCCTGTCTGTGATGTTAGTGAGATGACCGCTGCAGAACTTTTTTTTACTAAGCACAAAGTATCAGCCTTTTATTCGGCTCTGTGGTCAGTGTGAAAAATGCAGGATTTTAGGATTTTTTTGCAAATAAGGGAGATGGAATAATACCTCCACAGCAGGGGCGTACCTAAAGGCTCAGGGGTCCGGGTGCAAAAGTTCAGCTCGGACCCCCACTGGGCCCTTTTTCCCCCTTGTCCCGTACCTATGCCTGAGGGCCAATGTTCACGTGCGGATTTTATTTATAAAATCCGCACATGGCCTCCGCACGGGAGATCCGTGCATCTTGCTGCCCATAGGGATGCATTGGCATCGGTAGGGCAGCTAAAAGCATGCAGATGGGATTCCTTCCCAGAGTGTGGGTCACACGCACAGGAAGAAATCACAGCATGCTCCATTTTCCTGCGGATCTGCCACACGGACGGCTCCCGCGGCTTCCATTGAAGCCCATGGAAGCCATTCGTATCCGCAGCACACCCGCAGCTGTTTTTGTTCTGTGCCACGGATACGCGGGAAAACAGGAGAGTTTTTTAAAATATTGGTGAGCATGCACACAGCACGCTACCGGTGTGCCAAGCACGTCCGCCGACCGGAAGAAAGAAGATCCGGCCTGCACAGAGGGGAGCCCCGCAGCATCCGGAGAGGTGAGCATAATGTATTTTCCCTCTCCATGTCTGCAGGAATGTACGGATTTCACTGCGGGATTCAGCAGTGAAATCCGTGTGTGCAAGTGGGCATGAGGCCTAAGAGAGAGAGATAGATATGAGAGAGATTCAGAGATAGATAAATAGATAGATGGATATTAGATAGATAGATAGATAGATAGATAGATAGATAGATAAGAAACAATTAGGCGGCGCTCCGAGGGAAAACCAGAGAATATATATGGAACTACAACAGTAGCTGAACAAATTCAATTCAACTAATACAACATTCCAGAGATAATCAGTTGTATCCAGGCGAATCCATAAGAGGTATTCACAAAACTTCTTCGGTTCTAGAGAGGGGAGGGTCCGCCGATCAGTTAGAAATCCTACATGTTGCGGGAGAGCGGCTTGAATGTGCTCTAGTCACAAAATATGGCGGAGAAGTAAATAGAAACATAGAAAAAATCTCAGCACTCAGGCGGTATTACTGATCAAAGAGAAAATGGTAAGGCACATCACTAACTTCACGGGGGTGCCTATGCTCAGGCACCCCCAATCCCGGCAGGCGTATAAATAGTAATTGGCAGCAGGAAAGTTTCCACAATTTTAATTCAGTACAATGCATTTACACAGGTAGGAAATTCATTTTGGCGGTGAAATGATTAGGATATGATAGGTAATTATTATTTTTTAGTATATATATATCTTTGTGTGTTATTGTTTTATTGTACTTGAAAAAGGCCTACTTGTGTAAAGGCCGAACGCGTTGAACTGAATTAAAATTGTGCAAACTTTCCTGCTGCCAATTACTATTTATACGCCTGCCGGGATTGGGGGTGCCTGAGCATAGGCACCCCCGTGAAGTAAGTGACGTGCCTTACCATTTTCTCTTTGATCAGTAATACCACCTGAGCGCTGAGATTTTTTCTATGTTTCTAGATAGATAGATAGATATGAGATAGATAGATATATAGATAGGCGATAGATAGATAGATAGATAGATATGAGATAGATAGATAGATAGATAGATAGATAGATAGATAGATAGATAGATAGATAGATATGAGATAGATATATAGATAGGCGATCGATAGATAGATAGATAGATATGAGATAGATAGATATGAGATAGATAGATAGATAGATAGATAGATAGATAGATATGAGACCAGACAAGATAGATAGACAGACACATAGAAAGACATACAGACAGGCAGACAAGCAGATGGATAGATAGCTAGATAGATAGATAGATAGATAGATAGATAGATAGATAGATAGATAGATACCCCGGTGCCCGGACTACTTCTCTGGTGAGGAGAGCAGCTGTACACAGTGTCAGCAGGAGGGAAGCAGCAGGGAGATGACATCCTCCCTGCTCCACTCGATGCCTTGCTGTGCTTTGCCCGTGTGCCGTGAGTCTGTGTCTGTGTCCTCTTTGCTCCTTCCCCCATCCCCCCTCCTCTTCTCCTGTCGTCTCTCCAAGTCCTCCCCCCTCCCTTCTCCTACTCTCCTTTCTAGCTCGTGCTGTCGGCCGGACCGCACTAACTTAGCACGCAGCCGCCGACAGTGCGAAGTGAAAGTGTAGCTGTATATGGTGGAGGGCGGTCTCTGGGCCCCCTCAAGCGTAGGGGCCGGGTCGCCGTTGCGCCCCCGGTACCCTCTCCTGGTATGCTCCACAGTGCCACCTATTGGAAGGCAGCATTCCTTCAAGCCAAAGTTAGACTCTTTATTAGAGATGAGCGAGCACGCTCCTTTAAGGCTGATGCTCGAGTGAGCATCAGGCTTTTCAAGTAACTGATTACTCCTCCGAGCACCATGCGGGGAGGGGGGGGAGGCGGGGTGGAGAGTGAGAAAAATATCTCTCTCTTCCCCCCCCCCCTGCTCCTCCCGCTTTCCCCCTCCCCCCTTCCCCCGCATGGTGCTCAGACGAGTAATCTATTACTCGAAAAGACCGATATTTGCTTGAGCATCAGCCTTAAACGAGCGTGCTCGCTCATCTCTACTCTTTATACAAGCCTTGTAACAATGACTAGGAATTAAAAGGATCTTTTTTTAATAGATATTATTTGTGACCGAAATTTGTTAAGAAATCACCGAAAATTCTTAAAAAATATGTTTAACACAAAAATTTGATTTATAATATGTAATTGTCTGAGTTAAAGAGAATCTGTTGCCATCTTTTTACAGTTCTCTCTGAGAAGAGCAGCACAACGTAGTGACATGCACACTGATTACAGTGATATATTCTGCTGTATGTATCTGTGAAAAAGTTTGGCAAACACTTGCATTTTATTATTAACAGCGAGACACAGAGGACTACAGGAAGTAGTCCTCAATATTCATTAACTTCAGCTAGCACCACTCAGCCTGCCCTTCATCCACTGAATGATTGCGGTCTACCTATTATTGTACATAGTGAGGCAACTGCCAATTAGTGACCTGGGGGCAGAGTGGTCATGGCCACTCTGTTAGGCTGTCACTACCTTGTGCTGCCTTCAGATAGAGCTGCAAAAAGATGGTGACATCTTTAAGAAGCAGAATCTGTTGCATTTTCTAGGTGCAGTGTATAGAAGGCATTATAACAGCTAGTCTGTACCCACCAGCTCAAAGACAACTAAGAAATTGTAGATATACAGCTTGCAGAGGGGAAAATCTGATGATAAATGCAGGATACAGGCCATATAATAGTGTGAAATATTGTATTTCCTCGTGTAAGTCACCATGCAACACTACAACCTCAGCAATCGCTGTATACCCTAAAAATGCACACAGTGATGTCATAATGGACTATGAATGCCATGATATTTCACTACAGGAACAATAAACATGATGATGGTGCCCTTCAGGTGTAATAGACAAAGCAATAATCACAGTGATATCTCTGCAGAGGGAGAATAAAAAACAATGATATTGCAGCATAGGGATAATAACTAAAGTAAAATAACAGCTTGGGGGTAATGGTCATAGTAAAGCCACAATCCATGGATGATGTACAAACTGACCATGGATAATATACAATGTGTCACAACAGAAGAGGAATAACAGACACAGTAAAAGCTACATTTCATGGATAACCAACACCATGAAGTCAACAGAAACAGTTATTACACACAGTGTTGTCACAGTCGAATTACTAACGACCACTTGTCCGTTAGTATGTATGTGTATGGGTGCTTCTCATTTAACTGATTATTGACCAGCACTCCAGAACATTGCCTATTGGTCACTTTGTTCTAGAACACAGTCCTTTCAAGTACTTGAAAAATGCCATAGGCATGGTAAGGACTGTGTGCTGGCTTGTTTTAACCACATTATTAGTTGCAGAATATATAAAATTAGATACAACATTCAGTTGGTGCGGACTGGGCATATCTGCTTGTACGTATGACACATATGATGTTAAATAAAGGCATTCATTGAAATGGAGTTTAAAAACCACATGGAGAATGCTGCATTGTGCTGTGCTCCACGGGACAGCTATCATACTGTTCGAAATGTATTGAATACTTTACAAATATAACCCAAAAGGAAATTAAAAGAGTTTCCAAATGAAGAACTTTCATGTCATATCCACTCCCAAAGAATAGGACACTCAGAAGCGGAGAGGAGGTGTACATTAACCCTTTCTCAGTGGTTGCTTATGAAAGCAGCCACTCATTAGTTAAGGTTTATGGGATATACAGTAACAGCTGGGTTAGAGCAGCCGAGCACCAAACGCCCCCTTTTTGGGTGCAGTGGGAGTCTCTTCTACTCTGTGGGAAAACTTCTTTATATATACCATTGATGAGCGTAGAAAGAAATCTCGGCACGTTTAATGCTGAGAAATAATCACAGGATATATGAATAAATTCTATACCATTTTTATTTATACTTATATTACAATATTGTTGCCTACAGTTTCCTTTCAAGGTAGAAAAACACAAAAGAATAGAGAAGAAAACTGGAAGCTGTTATGAGAAGCTTAAAGGATTAAAGAAATGTTTTGAAACGCAAAATGAGACAAGGGACATGTGGTGATCCTGGCATTCATCTCCCTCGTTAACACTTGGTTCTCGAAAGAGATTTTGGCATGAGGATTCCTTTATTACTGTGTTTCTTTGGCATGTATTAACAAGCTCTGTTTGCTGCTGTGTGCTCTGAGTGTTTGTAGTGTTTATAGATGGGCAGAAGGGCTGCATTGTGCGCCTCATATCAAATAAAAACCGAACAGTCTGTAGATATTTTGCACAGGGAACAAACTATCACAGCTCATCTGCCTCTATGTGCTGAGAATTATGGCTAGTAATTACATACATTCCAAACTGAAAATCTGCAGTTGCTTCCTCCTCTAACAATCTTTATACATTTTTAAAAGTCATTATGGAGAGAAATGACACCCAAGGACCATTTCTTAACCACAGTACTAGTCACTGGTGCGATAGTATAGAGTTACTAGTGGGCATGTGAGATAGAGTCTAACATAGTATTTTAGGCTGAAAAAAGATATATGTCTATCCAATTCAGCGTATTACACAATAATATTGAGCCAGAGGAAAACAAAAATTCCCCAATGAGGTAGAGGCCAATTTCCATCATTTTAGGGGAAATAATTCCTACCCAACTCCAAGTCTGGCAATCTGAATAATCACCGGATCACCAACACTTATGAATTAATCAGTGACCTTAACATATAATATTATTACACTGTAGAAAGGCATCCAAGCCCCTTCAGTACTCTTTTAGTGAGTTCTCCATCACCATGTCCTCAGGCAAAGAGTTCCATAGTCTCACTGCTCTTACCGTAAAGAACCCCATTCTGTGTTGGTGTATAAGTCTTCTTTCCTCTAGACCAGTAGTTCCTAAATTTTTTGAGCCATGGAGCCCTTTTTGAAGCAAGAGCTTCTTGCAGAACCCAAAGAAATGTATAGTGTTTAGAGGGTGTTGTCAGGGGAGGGGTTATGGGCGTGGCTTATCACATTTGATTTTCACCACCCCATTATAAAAAGGATAGGTCCGTTAAAAAAAAAAAACAGGGAGGAATGCTGGAGCCCTAATAGTAATAGCATCCCCTAAATTGGCCCCAGTAGTGATAGCGTCCACTATATTGGCCTCAGTAGTAAAAGTGACTGCTATTGTAGCCCCAGTAGTAATAGGGTTACCTCATTGTTGCCCCAGTAGTATGAGGGTTCCTATTGCTGCCTCAATTGACTCCGATTATGTGATCTACGTTGCTATGCAAAACCGCAGGTTCTGGACATTAATTTTTCTCATTACACTCTTTTCAAACACGGCTACAGGTGTGAGTAGAGTGGGGACCTAGACCCTCCGTCGGAGCCTCTGATCACTCAGTGAGCCCCAAGGGCTCCACAGAGCACACTTTGGGAAACCACTTGTTATAGTCACAGTCCTGGGAGAGATCTCTCTATTGTCCCCTAATATATTTATTCATAGTTATTAGGTCACCCATCAGCCATTTTTTTATAAACTAAATAACCCTAATTTTGATAACCTCCCTGGGTATTGTAATCCACCCATTCCATTTATTACTTTAGTTGTCCGCCTTTGAACCCGCTCAATCTCTTATATGTCCTTTTTGAGTACTGGTGCCCAAAACTGTATACAATATTTCATGTGTAGCCTGACCAGTGACTTGTAAAGAGGAAGAACAATGTTCTTGTCATGTGCCCCTAGAGTTCTTTCGATGCATCCCATGATCCTATTTGCCTTGGCAGCAGCTGCCTGACACTGGTTGTTCCAGTTAAGTTTAAAGTTAACTAAAGTCCCCAAGTCCTTTTCAGTTTTACTCAGTGCTTACCCATTTAATGTGTAATGATGAAATGTAATGGTGAAATGTATTATATTGTGGTCACTATTTCCCAGGTGCCCCTCAACATACACCTTAGTTATTCTGTCAGGTCTGTTGGTAAATATTAAGTTAAAAATGGCCGTCCCTCTAGTCGGGTCCTGTACAAGTTGTGAAAGGTAATTGTCTTTAGTTATTGACAGAAACTTGTTACCTTTGAGAGATCTGCAGGTTTGAGTTTCCTAGTTTATATAATAATTACCTCATTGTGATTTGCTGCTTCATCCATTTGCCTCAGTAATATATTTTCAGTGGTTTCTGTTATATTTGGCAGGCCTATAGAAAACCCATATGAGGATTTTATTGTTGTTTTTCCCTCCATGTTTTTAAACCCATACAGACTCCCCATATTCATGTCCCTCCCATATATCTTCCCGTAGTATGGGCTTTCCGGTTTCTACAATCCCTTCTGAACAGAGTGTAGCCCTGTAAATTTGCTGCCCAGTCACAGCTTTTTTCCAACCAGGTTTCAGTTATTCCTACTATGTCATAGTTTTTTTTTCAGACATTATTACTTTGTTTGTAAACCTTGTTGGTCAGGCTTCTAACATAATAATAATCTTTATTTATATAGCGTCAACATATTCCGCAGCGCTTACATAGACAGGGGGAATACAGAAAGACAAAAATTACAGAACCACGGTTACATAGTAATCAGTTGATGGAAACAATAGGAGTGAGGGTCCTGCTCCAACGAGCTTACATACTACGAGTAATGGGGGATACAGAAGGTAAAGGGGCTGGAGATGTGCACAGTATGACGGGGTGGAGAGTGAGGGATGCTATACACATAGACAATGGTCAGACATTTGGCCATGTGACGGCAGAATCGGTATGACTGCAGGAGCGGTTTATGATGGCTAGCAGGTATTGCAGTCAATAGGTCAGGGAGCATGTTATCAGGCGGAGTACAGAGGGGTTAGTTTAGGGTATGCAGTATGCCTCCCTGAAGAGGTGCGTTTTTAGAGCACGCCTGAAGTTCTGCGAGCCCTGGATTGCCCTGGTAGCCTTTGGTAGTGCATTCCAGAGGATCGGTGCTACTCTGGAGAAGTCTTGGAGGCGGGAATGAGAAGTTCGAATTAAAGGGGCGCTCAGTCTAGTTTCGTTAGCAAAGCTGAGAGCCCGGGTTGGGTGATAGATTGAGATGAGGGAGGCAATGTAGGGTGGCGCTGCGCTGTGGAGGGCTTTGTGGATGAAGGTAGCGAGTTTAAATTGAATTCTGTATTTAACAGGCAGCCGGTGCAGTGACTGGCACAGGGCAGAGGTGTCCGAGTAGCGGCTGGACAGGAAGATGAGCCTGGCTGCCGCATTCAGGATGGATTGGAGAGGGTAGAGTCTGGTGCAGGGGAGGCCGATCAGCAACGAGTTGCAATAATCGAGCCGAGAGTGGATGAGGGCAACAGTAAGCGTTTTTAGCATGTCTACAGTGAGAAAAGATTCTTGCGATGTTCTTGAGGTGCAGCTGACAGGTTCGGGTGAGAGATTGGACGAAGGGGGTAAATGAGAGATCAGAGTCGAATATGACCACAAGGCAGCGGGCATGTTGTCTAGGAGTTATGGTGGCGCCACACACTGAGATGGAGATGTCAGGATGAGGTCGGTTAGTGGAGGGTGGAAATACCAGTAAGTCAGTTTTAGAGAGGTTTAATTTTAGGTAGAGAGAGGACATAGTGTTAACGACAGCGGACAGACAGTCAGTGATGTTTTGAAGGAAAGGTGCAGAGATGTCACAGGAAGAGGTGTATAGCTGGGTGTCGTCAGATTAGTCACTATTCAGTTTGGAAAATTTTTTTTTTGGGGGGGGGGTTATATTAAGTGTATCCCTACTAACTGTTCTGACAGTTCTAACTGTACTAAGTCCTACCACTGCTACCCTTCCATTCTCACTATTTAGTCCAAGATCTCTGTCTACACTATCTTCATCTCTATCTCTCTGGTTGCCCTCCCTCCAGTGTAGAATAGAATAAACCCTCTAGGGATCCCTAAAATAGTATCAATTTTCTAAACAGTGCCAAAAATGTAATGCCTCTCTGGGAGGCCATCTATTCACTCATGGGATCTTGGTGAAGTTGTATGGTGGAGCTCTGCAATGTGAGATTTAAATTGCATAGTTGCTTACAGTTTATTTCTCCTTTTAACCCCTTCAGTGGCAGGTTTAGATAGTCTTCAGCACATTTCAACACTGATTTTTAGGAGATTTTCTGGGCGTGCCACTAAGGAATTTAAAGGGCTTGTGATCAACTTGTATCATGACTGTATATATGTGTGTACATATGGTTTATCCTGTAAGCTTATTGAGCTGACCAAGAAGTTTTATTGCTGGAAAGAGCTCGGGGTGTGGGGGAGTTGGTTTCCATATTTGTCACCTGAAGCTGGTTTGACTGGTTTCAGGGGAAGCTAAATGAAAACTGGACAAGCTTCAAAGGTAAAAGCAGATGGACATTTGCTGGTCCAAATTCAGAACTACCACCAGCTAGAGGTAGGAAGTACAAGAAGGTGAACTGTCAAATATTCCTTTTTCGAAGCACTGCATTCTTTTGTATTGAAGTCTGAAAACCTTGATGAGTGTAGTCCTTGTGGCTCTGACCCTAAGCCTTCATTGGTGCTAACACTTTGATAGCTAGAGAGCAGTGTGGGTATGTGTATGCAGGTCCCTGGCCTTCTCCAGGGGTGGTAGTTTATTATGCCTGGACTGTGTTGGAGTATGATATATGCTTAATTTACAACATGAGTGGAAAGTGAGTGCAAGATTGAGTGAACTAGATAGATCAAACTCTGGAGATTGCACCCAAGTAAAGTGTTCCGAGAGTGTGAATGTGACAGGGCCACTCCAGCAAAAACACACTTTTCCATCACTGCACCCCTTACCTGATTGTCTGTCACACTGTGGACATCTCCTCTGTATATTGCAGTCACTTCCATACAGTGCAGCCTCCTGTCTGATACTTATCAGGAACTTTTTTGATGTTTAAATTTCTCTATACTTTTTATTCCTCTAATCTGTGCTAGCAATCTCATGACGCATCAGCACAGCATCACATGACCAGCTACAGCCAGTACCATCTCTGCCAGCCTGGATGACACTGTAATCATCATTACATTCTATATTGTCCTAAAAAAGCTAAAGAACAGAAGTATACTGTCAGGGAGGATGAACTGTTATCTTCCTATATTATAACTGTATGATGGGAGCCTCTAATCATCACCAGTAACTGTAATAAGAGTTTCTGTCCCCTTCTCCTTTGAAGAGCCTGTGTGATACAGTCCATCTAAAATCAAACGGGAATTTTGGTATTTGAAAAAGTGACTTCTTGAGAGAACATAAAGCCAAGTCAATCTCAGAAGGTCGAAATAAGATCACATGACTTACCTGAGGAGAAAGGCTCCAGGAATTTTCAGACAGAAAGGAATAACTAAACAAAGTAATACTAGCCGACTTATATATCCTGTGGTGCTAGTTATATAACAAATTGGAAAAAAATCACCTGACTGTCCCTCTAGTGTTTTGCCTTTTATTCATCTTTCTCTATGTTGTTGGGATATATAATGCATTATAACATGGCTGGTGGTCCAGAACAGTAAGATTATCAAGATTAGAGTAGGAGGCCCTGTGTATATTTGCATTTTGAGGGGTCAAGTTTCAGTGTGTACTATAAAAGTGTGGCAATAAAGAAAATAGAACTGAGTGGAGTGCAGAGAGCTAAGATTGTCTACTGGACTGCACATGCCTGGACAAGGAACTACCTGTGCTTCAGTCATTGACTTGGGAAGGAAGAGTCAGTATTAGTAAGAGTAGCTTGAAACAGAGACCAGAGATGGAACTGAGTGGACCTGGCTAAAAAGAATGCAGACCTGAACTGTGAACTTGACCACCGACTTGTTTTGCTTTTTCATTTGAATCTAGGTCATGGCCTCTGTAAGTGAATGATCAAGTTGACCTTAGTTGCTTCCAACCATTTGTGACCAATTGTGCTTCTAAAGAGCTATGTCTGATTCCAATGTCTCTGCAACCACGTGAGAGTTATTTTGTGTGCCGTGCCAAGCCTAGAGTGAACTTTGAAAAAGTGTTCACTGATTGATGGCCCAATGGAAAAGCCATTAGTTCCTGATGACCCAATGTAGAGTTGCCACTAGATTTCTGTCCTGAAAAATAGAGAACCAACCAGTGGCTGGTGACTGTATGAGCAATCGTAGGATACACAAATGTTCTGTTTCTGATAGCGCAGTTGTTCCATTTTCACGCACTATTAAATAGTTAATCAGAGTTCATTTTCCTACTCCATTCTCTTGCTTTGTGGCATATTTGTATGCAACCACATAACAATCAAGCAATTTGAACCTTTTAACCTGTGCCCGCTCATTGAAAAAGCTCCACAATAAAACTCCATCTCCGTAAGAGGCGTCAATCAAGGGCTACAATTTACAGAGAACACAAAATAACCTCTCTAATTCATTGTGATAATATGAAATTCATACAAAAGAAGAGATGACAACTTATTAAGAGTTACAGGACTCACAAATGAATGGAGTTCAGTTCACCTCTTACCCGGTTGTGAGCTGAGTCCAGAATTTGTTATTGCAGATCATATATCAAGTTCTTGAAAATTGTGATCAATATCAGCTTCTAATATCTGTGAAATATTAGATTTTGCTATGAAAGTAATGTAATGTTTTTCGGAAGTGATATTGCATCTCTCAGCTGCACTCAATGCCTTAACATGAATCCAGCCCAAGGAAGCTGGATTTCAACATTGTTTGCTCTCATGGGAGATAAGCTGGTTCCAGAGGTGTCTGGCAGCATCTTATTCTTCTCCTCCTATTGAGGATATATTCACGCTCAGCTGAACTGAGCATCCATGGACAGGGGGAAAGTTGGGAGGAAGACCTGTCAGCCAGTAACCATTGAATGCATATGGTCACTTTTGGGCTGCCTTCACGTATTGCAAATCTACTGCAGGCTTTTTGCAATTAAAAAAACTGCAATAAATTCACTGGAAAGCCGCAGTAACAAAATTTGCACCCAGAGGGCTTCGGCACACTGGCGAGAGCAATATCGGAATGTGATTGACGCCCCGATATCGCTCACACAATCCTTCTGAAGCACTGGATGCGAGGCGTTTTCGCAGGGAAACAGCCTGCCATCCCTGCAGGGCTGAAGGAATCTCCTGCCGTGGCCGTCACAGCCATGACAGGAGATAGTGATCTTCTTCCATTAATTTCAATGGGGCCGGCGGCAGCAGTGTCAGTCCCATTGAAATCAATGGGAGATGTTCGCAATCTACTGCCACTGCTGTTACAGCAGTGCCAGGGGACTCTTTGCATCCAAGATTTTTGGGGGGGAGGCGGCTTGAAATTTAAGCCGCTCCCGAAAATAAATAATAACTGTAGAAAAAATTTAAAAAAAATAAGAATACATCATCCGGTGCGTCTTCTTGTAGGTCCGCGGCACTCTTCTTCTGCTGCTCTTCTGGCCTGCCGAGGATAGAAAAATCTCTGCCTCCTGAAGCACTGCCTCTAATTGTCTGAGCGCTCAGCCAATCAGAGGCAGCGCTTTCAGGAGGCGGGGTTTTTCAATCCCCAGCCAGAAGAGTGTCGCGGACCTGCAAGAAGACGCGCTGGAGATGACCACGCTACTAATGTGATGTATTCTTATTTTTTTTCTAGAGTTATTGATTATTTTCGGGGGGTGGTGGGGGTGGGCTTATATTTTTGAAGAAATGTCTTTGGGCGTTAGATATTTTTTCATTCTAGCACAATTGTCTCCCCAAAGAACGGCCACTGCAAAAGGTTTATGTTGCTCATAGTACAGGACTGCTTTAAAGAACTAGATACATGCTGCTGGTTGCTTCTTTTTAAGATGTTTTAATGGTTTTGATATTTAGACATGTTTGTGTATCTAAATTCATAGCAAGATAACCAGCTTGATTGCTATGTAAGGGTCCTTTTAGACGAGCCGGTTTATCGTTTGAACGAACGAATGATGTCATTTTTAGCTCATTCGCTCTGGTGCAGCCTGTTTACAAACACCTCCCATTTTTGTGCACACGTGACAATAGAAGTGCACGGGGGGTGCGCAAATGCAATATGCAAGGACATGCGCGAAAGACAGCACAAAACCACAGGGAAAAAAAACACATCTGGACCTCATTAGGCTATATACTTTTTAAATTGGGAGGGGGTAGGGTGGGTGTTGCGTGCACAAATGAAAAAGCTGTACATGCGCAAAAAAGTAGTGTACAATGCACAGACACTCACTCAAAAGCACCTTTTCATAGAGCAAATACATTGCGCTGAAATGTGTGCATTTGCCCTTATGCTTGTGTGAAGGAGCCCTAAGTGTCATATTGGAGTTCTGATAACCAAAAGTTTCTCCGGAGATTTGATGTAATGTTTGTAAGCAAATCAAATTTCCAATTAGGAACATGTAATTTTTATTTTAATTGAAATTGGCATATAATTTGCTCAGCAACTTGCATGGATGAAAAAGCAGAATGATTTCTGTGGAAAGATTTCATTCCATTTACAGTAATTACATGTACTGAACAAATGTTCCAATAATTTGCCAATGTACTGACTTGGCTCCCAAATACGTGCAGCATTACTAATGGTGCAGACAAAGATGGGCAAAGAAGGTTCCACAAACTTTTTAGGCATACAAGGTTTTCTTCATTATAAGACATTTTTACATGGTTATATAGAGACCTTGCGCTCTCATATTTTGCACATCCAGAATGTATGGCTTATAGTCATGATGAAACATACAGTAAAGCAGGTTTGCCGGTGCAGGGAAACATATGCTCAACAGGCTAGAGAAGAGATTTTATGACTCTTCGGGCCTTGGTGAGCACATCCTTGCTATCATTGCTTGAGAGCACATACTTGTTTGCAAGTAGCATTAGTATCACTCGACATAGAAGATATAAAAGTTATGATACTGAAAGGCAATTTCATGTCACAAAGCCATAGAAGAAATTGGGAATATAACTTTATAACAATGTTTGACACTTTCAATAGAGGGATAAATTCTTCATGAGGATTCATGCATGAATGGGAAGTATGAGAAATCTATAGCACAGATAACACTGCTGGCCTGGGTCCACACACACCCCGAACACTAATTCAGGGACCATAAAACCTTTACTCTCTATCAGTGACTTTAAAGTCACTGATAGAGTAGCATAACTTTGATATCTTTTATGTCATGTGATACTAATAATACTTGCAAACAAGTATGTGCTCTCAAGCGATGACAGCAAGAATGTTTGTATTTCTGTTGTAGTATTCTTTTTTTTTTTATTTATATTTTTTATTGAGCATTTTTAAAGCATACATGAAGACGTGGTTTACATTATATGATATAGTATAGTATTCAACGGTTGTATGAAATCTAGTAGAGACAAAATCTGCTTTACAAACAGTAAATTACAGCTAGATATAAGTAGGTTGTTGAACAAAGTCTAACGTGTTTCCACATAAGCATTTCCATAATCCTTGACTGAAGCGACAAGGTGGATATTTGGTTGGAATAGCTGTTGGAACTATAATAACATTAAAACGAACAGTTTAAGGGCGCCCACCCACTGGCGATTTTTTTTCCCTGCGAAATTCGCAGCATTTTTTTCTCTGCAGGGGTCTATGGGACTTGTAATGTTAAAATCGCGATCGCGCAAAATCGCGATTTCGCGGTAAGTCCCATAGACCCCTGCAGAGAAAAAAATGCTGTGAATTTCGCAGGGAAAAAAATCGCCAGTGGGTGGGCGCCCTAACTCAAAATACTGCCAAGATTTCCACATGTTCGTGAATTTAGAAAAAGAGTTATTATTTCTTGCATAAATTCTCTCATAGCAATGGTGGTCTGATGTTAAGTCCAGTAATTCTTTCAGGGCGGGGGGAGAAGCACTTCTCCACTTTCTTGCTATAATGTTCTTTGCAGCGAGGAGGAAATGGCATATCCACGATCTTTTTCCTGGAGGAAGAGAGTCGCAGTCCAGAAGGAGGAGAGCTAGGTGGGGGGAGCATGCGAGGCGTATTCCCGAGATAGTTCTAATAGCTTCGAACACCTCTTTCCAAAAGCCTTGGATTATGGGACAGTCCCAGAACAAATGATAAAGTGAGCCTTCTCCACCGCACCTCCTCCAGCAATCTTTGTTGGTGTTTGGGAAACATTTAGCTATTTTGGTGGGGGTATAGTACCATCTAGTTAACACTTTATAGTGAGTTTGGAGAAGACTTGCTGAAAGAGTGGCTCTGTTTGCTCTTTCAAAGGACTTCAACCATTGTGATGTATGAAACTTTTTTCGTAGATCGTATTCCCAATTTAATAGATGTATTTTTTTGTGCTGTTCATATTGCCCGCTATGGTATCGTAGAAGACTCTTGTTAAGGAGTTTTGAGAGTTTGTGCATTTGTAAAACAACATGTCTAGATCTTTGGGAAAGGTACATTTACCTAGCTGGGAGTTGCGGAGGAACTTGTAGTATTCTTTTAAGGGCTGACACCCACTGGCGTTTTATTCTTTCTAACGATGCGAGAGCAAGTGTAAACACTCGCCTCGCAACACAAGAAAGACACCAGGATGACGCCGGGATTTCGCCAGTGTTTTCAATGGGGCCAGTGGCAGCAGCGCTAGCCCCATTGAAAACATAGGGAGAATATCATGGACTTCTACCGCAGCTGTCACAGCTGTGACAGCTGTGGCAGGAGTTTCCTTCATCCCTGTGGGGACCACTTTTACTCTCGATGTGATGACCGCCAAACATTGACAAAAGACCCTCCCCATGAGCATTATCTGACACGCAAAATTAATTTACCCAACAGAGATTGCAATCCTTGCAGCATAATCTTATTGACCTGCCAGGACCTACAGACCTCTTGCTGCAAGGAGTCCAATTTGTCTATCAGTCACCTACATTCCCTAACCACCATATAGTAATGCCTAAGAAGTTTACCACCCACTACAACAATGAGCTAAATGCCTCAAAGTATACCCAAGAAATTGAACAAACCATAGGCAAACTTCTATTCGCAAAGTATTACCCCTCCCAATATCATCCCAACAAACGGATACTTTTCGGATGAACCGGAAGAAGTCGAAAGGCCAATTTAATATCAATCTTTGCCAATAGTGCCCCCCTTCCATATTTTTGCACCCAAGTAACTGCCTCATCAAATGACGTATACACCACGGAACAAAGCTCCGGACCGTCATTGGCTGATGCACCTTTTGATGTGGTAAATGATGTATCAGCCAAAATTTATTTGGCTCTTTTTTGGGGACCACACCAAGTGGGGAAATAACAAAATCCAAAGGTTTTACCTGAAATGTCCTGACATGCGACCCAAGAGCACCTCCTCCTCCAGATTTTCCCTGACTATTGCTGGATACATGACGGCAGACCAGAGATTTCTATTGGAAAAGAGGACTCTGTGTAAAGGGGGTGGGATCCTAAAACCATTGCGAAAGCCGAAAAATAAAAGCTGGACTTTAAGCCTATCCAGGAACCTATTTAGGAATAGAACCATCTCTGGAAGTTTCACTGGCATTGTCCCTTTTTTCAACACTAGATGATCCTTTCCCTTTTCCTATTTTGAAGCACCGGAATGCCCCGTGGGATGTCCGGTTACAATGGGAACAGATATACTTAAATCTACAGCTCCCAGCAAACTTACATTAGCCTTTGTTAAACTGCCAACACAGGCCTTACTTTTGCCCTGCTGATTGCCTGGAAGCATGGGAACTACTGGCTGAGCTGCATGACCCTGGCTTCCCCTGTAAAGGACTGCCTGTATCTATCCGGGGCCATCACCCTCAACCACGGGCCGATATCCTTGTGATCCCATCTAACTTTGAGTCGGGCTCTTTTTCTTTGCCTGAACCGTTTGTCATAGCGCAGCCAGGTTTGCCCGCTGTATACCCGATAAGCTTCCCCTATAGCATCCATATTCAAAAAAGTGGGGAACAGTTTTCTAGCACCTTTTCCCTCGATAATGCTGGCTAAAATGGCAAATGCCTGTGATCAATTTGGGAAGGTCTGCGGTATCAAGCACCACCTTTTCTTTTCTCCCTCTTCCTTTTGTGATTCTGTCCTCTTCCTTTTGTCCAAATTAAATTTTTCCAAAGGGAGGGAAGAGAATATCTCCGCATATTTGTCCTCTCAAATCTTTTCTCTGAACTCCTTTTTTAAATGCACTCCCAGCGGACCCTTAAAACATACATACACCTCCCCTTTCGCTTCATCGTCCAACCGTATTCCATCCCCCTCTTTCTCCATCTGCACTGCCACCATCACCCTTGATGTCTGCTGAACCTCAGCCACTACCTGACTCCCCACAAAGGGAGCGCTGCCCATACTTGTCGAAGAGATCCTCTGTCCTAACTATTTAAAAGATTCCGAACAGAACATAAAAATGTCCCTCAGATCCTCCCACACTGTGCACACTTAAACTAGACCCTTCACCCCATACCCCTGACCTGACCCAACACCTGCGAAACCCATTTGACTGTCAAAGGTAAATGGAAACAACATTGGCTTAAACTTACCTGGCTGCATAGGAGCTGTGACCTCACCCGCCGTTGTCCCTGGGTCTCGACAGTCCCGACGAGACGTCACCGCTTCACCTTCTGTAATCAGCAAATCTGGACTTTCTGCAATTAACCCACTGCTGCAGAAGCCATTACCGCTGTCCCTGATGACTAAGCCCTCCCCCACCAATTGCTGCTTGTTGCCACTGACCCATTGACCGCCGGACCAAAGCCCTGCTGGACAATATCCTCCTCTTCTTGTCTCCCTTCAGAAGGCCGACAGGGAAGCTCTCTGACTGATGCATCACCGGGTGAGTTACCTACAGTGTCTCTTCTGCTCTCTGTTGTCAGCCGGGTGCTAGGCCCTGCTCTCTTTTCAGAGCAGGGCCTACCACCCAGCGCTTAGCCCTGGTATCTCATGGGATTCCACCCAGGCCGACTCTCTCTCTGCTGGCAGGTGTGGAAACGGAGAACCGGCCTGGAGGGTCTCAACGGGGGCTCCCCAGATGCCACCATGCCCGAGGCAGTACCTCAGGGCTGACATGCATCTGCGGTCTTGCTCTCCGGAGTCTTTGCTTCCGCATATCTGCCGACACAATCACCACTCCAGAGCCATCCAGCACGGCTGCCATCTGCCTCCGCAGCCCCTCTGGTGCCTGGCCTTCAGTAACCACATGGAGCTGCTCCAGAACAGCTTTGATAAACCAATCTGCTCTCTTTTTCTCATTCATAACTAACTTTCTTACACTTTTTCCCCTTTTATCTCCCCCTTTTCTCCCCCCTCCTCCTACTGTAGCTCCTATTAACCATTGAATTCCTTCTCCCTGTCATGTGGGCCTTCACCCATGTCTCTTAGGCCTCCATTAAGGCCCTTACTTTTTAGGCACCTTACAAGTGCTCCTCCTCACAGTCTTATTTTCTGGCATTTTTAAATGCATGAAGAAAAACACTTTAAAATGTCATTTGAATCAGCATGCTTTTTTCACTTTTCAATTTCTATAGAGAACCCTATGAAAAAAATGTCAGAAAAATTCCCATACCCAGAGCACTCTGCATGTTTAACAAAATGGTACTTGCCTCAAAATGCCACTAAAAAAAGACATAAACCAAAACTAATCTTCTGTTGTATATTTCATATTGCACTTTGGACTTCAAAGTAACATCTGGCAGAAAAAATAAAGAAAAAACCAAGAAGCCAGTAAAAACAATAGAAAAGCTACAAAAAAGGGGACCGTTCACATCGGCGTGGGTGTGAGATTGAAAAGGCTGTGCAGCCTTATAAGTCACTGGTGTTATCGATTTCCTTGCAAAATTGCGCACCCCTATAGACTCGTATGGTGCCTCAGGTGCGTAAATGCCCACAAAAATAAAGCATTTGGAGCAAAAAAGAAGGGTGAGAATGAATCCATCGAAAACAATGGGGTCTAATCTCTGCGCAATGTGCTCACACAATCTTGTGCAAATATGGTTGTCTGAAGCCGTCTAAGACAATAGCCGGTGAGTAAAGTTGATTGGCATGGATCTGCTATTGATGGTCAACGTGGTCCTCAAAACAAGAGAGGTTCTCTCTTTTAGGGTGAATGCAGACTGTCGGGTCGGACTCCAACTACGAGAATCATTGCAGCGGGATGTAACCCGTGCCACTGCAGTGACCCGCGGCTTACCTGCCCGGTGTCTTCGCTCTGGTCTGGCGCACAGCCGCACATGTGCAGTGCAGACCCGGCGTGTTAGCGATGACGCGGCAGTGCAAGCCTCCACGAGGCTTGCACTGAAATAGGACCTGCTGCGATTTTGTTACCACTCTAGATTTCACGTGGTCAAATTGCGACTGCCTGGACAGGATTGCATAAACCAATGCAATTCTATGGCAGCGCGCAACGGAGGAAAATCTGCGTGAAATCTCGCCGTGGAATTTACACCCAAGTGTATTCGGCCTTAGTTCTCTTTGGCTATCAGAAGTATCCACAAACTTTCAACTTTGTAGTTTGTAGTGTATTTCAACCCATTTATCTCACAATTAGCTGAATGGAATGGAAGAAGAATCACAAGGGTAGAGAGGATACAAGGAGAGCAATGATTTGCAGACAAAAAGACATGCAGGATGCAATCCATGGCAAACGTACATTGTGCAGTAAAACACAAATATCCAAAGCAAGAGTGCGCACCATCAAAGCCAATTAAATAAATTGTACATTTTCAGGACTCTGACATTATGTTTGTTTTGCACATGAAAGTAATAGAAGTTATTACAAACTGGGAATGCATAAAGTCCGAAGAGTTTAGCTCATAAAAATAGTTCAAAGAAACAAGTACAAAATTAGCACATCTGTATTCCATACGTGAACTTCCAAATAATAAGGAAGTTGCTGAGAAAGCAGCTGAAGGAGAATATGTTGTAGAAATCTAATACAGAAGAACTGCCTAGTGCATACAGGGATGGGTAGTGAATGGGGAAATGGGATCCGCTACATTTATTGTATTGTTTGGGGAAGTTCAGTGACGAAACAACATGTGACTTGTAACGGGTACAACAGCCCATCATAAACTCCTGCAGGCAGCGTCCTTATGCCTGCTGTTCAGTTGGGTTTTTAGCTTCATACTGTAAGTAGTGCCTGACTGTGTCTCTATACATACCTCTGATTTGTACAGCGCTGGAAAATATGTTGGTACTATATAAATTATTATTACTGTCAGGGGCGTAACTAAAGGCTCAGGGGCCCAGGTGCAAAAGCATGTTGCAATACGAGCTCAGTATTACCCCCGAACGGTGTATCTGCGTACCTGGTTAAAATTTACATGTCATGTTTGATGTCATTCAGAAGATAAAATCATGACCAGGAATATGCCGGGCCTATATTCCCGATCAGAGGGTCTCCCGTCGAGATATGGGGAAAATGGGGAATTATGATTTTTCCACAAGAGATGCATTGACCCAACCCACCCCTCCTGAATGACATCGGAGGGGGCAGGGAAAGGAATGTTCTGAGGGATCCTGTTACCATGCGGCGGTTGCTGGTCCTCCCTGGGCGGCAGTGTGCAGGGTCCCGCGGTCGTGGCGCGTTCCCTCGGCTTGTTGTCCGGCTGCCGGGGGCACGGGTGCCTGGCCGGCATGGTGCTGGTGGCACGCGGCACTGTGCGTGCGCACCTGTGAGTGCAGCTGCTGTGCACGAGCTCCCTTTTATTATGTTTGGTTGGGAGTTGGCTGTCTCCCTCTCTCCGCCCCTGGGCCGAGGCTTTTGTTTAAAGGTCGGCCAGAGATTTGCAATCACTGCCAGTTATTGGTTTTCCTCAGTGTGCTAGCTAATCTGCCTCTGTTGGTCTCCTGCTCCTGTCATCTTGTCTGCTATACTTTGCTATTATCCGCCAGGTTTTTCCATCTGTCTCAGTTCTGCTTAGTATTGTTCGTGTTGGTTATTTACGTCTGCCTTTTCTGTTGGTGTTCTCCCCTTTCCATCCGGGTATGCCAGTGTCCCTTTTCGGTCCCTAGAGAGAGTAGGGACCGCCGCCCAGTTGCCCGCCAGGAGTTAGCCAGGAGTGGAGGCTATCAGGCAGGGTCAGGGGTTGTGGGTGAGATCTAGGGCACCCAGGCTGGCGTATCAAGGGTAGTATACCGTAACAGATCCTTTATAATTTAGGACTTCACAGACCCCTGTTGTCAGATACGCCTAGTATAAGGACTTCCCTATTGCTTCAGTGCCTCCGCATGGCTCAGAATCCCAAATCCGGTATCTTTCGTTTACTTTTCTCCTTGTTTTATTTTAAAATACTGTATTGTTGTGTTCAACTGTATACCCTTACACTCCCATGTAACAATATATATCTGCACTGCCAGTTGTTTTTAGAATAAATCTGCCTATTTATTAGTTAAGCCTTGTTCGTTTGAAAATGAACTATAACTCCAAAGATTATGTTCATAATTCATAGTCTGGGTCCCAGCTTCGCTTAACAGCTGGTGGTGGCAGCATGTGTGTGGGTATTGCAGGCTGCTGGGTCGTTAGAACGGTGCAGGGGGGATCTGAGCTTTCATTCTGCGTGTGTGCAGAAGCTTAGGAAAGCTGGGTACAGATCCACCTGTATTCTAATGACTCCACGCTTGCAGTACTGTCAGAGTGATCGATTGAGGCTCAGCTGTGACACGTGGTCATAGTGGCAAGTCACTCAGAATAGTCGATCTGTATTAAATCGGTTATAGACGCGGGATCTATCAGGGTCCCCCCTCTCCAATCCATAACAAGGCCTTGTTTGAAGTTGATCAAACCTCTCAATTTTCCCATTCTAATGTTGATTCACACTGAGGCCTCCTTCACGTGGACGATTTTCTGCAGCAAAGTTACATACATCAAAAAATGGCGTCTAATAGAACCAACGGTTTCCTACAGAAACCTTCAGATGAGCAATTTGTAGCTGCGACAAAAAATTGCACCAAAAAAGATAGGACATCAGCAGCAGACTTCAACAACTCAAATTCCCTGCTGCGTGAAAAAATAGGTCTCGACCTGTGTTGTTGCAGAAAATCACAGAAGCCTCCATAGACTGCAATGGGAGACTATGCGAGGTGGCTAGCAAAGGGTGATTAATTCCCCAGCAGTGTCGAAATCGTAGTTTTCCTGCAGGGGAGCAGAAGGAATCCCCCAGCAGTGGCGAGAGAGGGGTTCCCCTGCAAGGAAGAAGAAGGAATTCCCCAGCAGCAGTGAGACTAGGGTTTCCCTTCCTTCTTCTCCCCTGCAGTGGAACCCCGGTCTCGCCGCTGCTGGTGAATTTCTTCTTTTTCCCTGCAGGGGAACCCCAGTCTCGCCGCTGCTGCTGGGGGATTCCTCCAGCCCCGCTGAGATGAAGGGAAGCCCTGCAGAGAAATGGGTTTCCCTAGGGCTTTCTTTCATCTCTCTCTCCACTCGGAGCTGCAGCACTTTCTTTGCTGTGACACACAGTTCCCAATCGTGTGAATGGGCAATTTTACCGCCAATTAAGCTCGTGACTTAATATAACGGGAAATCATCCGTACACGCGATTTTCTGCAGCGCTAGCTGTGATTTCTTTCACACAGCTAACTCCTACGTGATTTTATAGCCTGTGTGAAGGAGGCCTCAAACTGATCCACAGTGAATTTGCTCACTTGATTTTATCCTACACAAGCATATAATTTCCATACAGGGAAACGCCAATCATGAAAGGTCAGGTGTCTCTAATAAAGTGGCCATTCAGTGTCTCTCATCATAGTCCAAGATGCCATGCACAGCCCATTTTCTCAAGGATTACAGGGCATGGTTCTGCGCATTTGATACCAGTTGTGAAGCTGGCTTTAGCCTTGGTATTATTCAGCTAATAAAGATCTATTTTCCCTAATAGACTGTAATTAATGAGATGATGATACACGGGCCTCATGTTACTTTCCGACCATGTTATTTGCAGTAATAGTCAGGCTGAGTCTCGCTTTCTGTGTACTTAATATTCATTTTTATTGTCCTCCATTGCACAGTTTCATTTTTCCTGTGTTTAATGGGCAGCTGAAGTGCTGTTCCAGCAGAATTCTAGTTTTCTTGAGCATTTTATAATGGCCGTCTGTAATCTTTATGGAAAAACGCTAGAAGAGGGCTCTCAGTACAAAAGGATCGGTTGATTGTAGTATTAGAAGGCCATTACACTTCCTTCTGACCTGCTCTATTCCGGGAAGATCTGCTCAGGTTTTTCTTTAATAGTTGGACAGTAACTTACAAAAGGAGCAAAGATGAAAAATTTATGTTTTTGAACTTTAGAAGTGAATCAACAAAATGTAACTTTGATTTAGACAAGGATTTAACCCCTTAGGGCTCAGTCACAGAGGCGTTTTTAACATGCTTTTTTCTGCACGTCAAAAAATTCGCACTGCACAGAACCAATGCTTTTCAATAGCAGTGGTCATATGTGCGAATTTTACAAGCGGCAAATCGCCTGCGGCAAAAATTATAGGACACCAGTTCACAGAACGCATGAACCTGCGGCAAACCGGTGTTCTATGTATGTGTTTCGCATCCAGGGTTTCATCTTGCACCCAATGGGGCTGGTGGCAGCAGCGCTGACCCCATTGAGAACATATACTGAAGATCGCTCTCCTCTGTCACAGCTGTGGCAGAGGAACGCAATGTTCTCCAATTGAATTCAATGCTGAATAGGCTGCCTCTGATTGGTCCCTGTGCTCAGCCAATCAGAGGCAGCACTCACCCATTCATGAATTCATGAATGCTGTCACAGTGTCCAGTGACAATAGGACTCCCCGTGGAGATGAAGAAATCTTCTGCCACAGCTGTCACAGCTGTGGCAGAGGAGAGCGATGTTCTCCCATTAAATTCAATGGAGCCGGCAATACAGCAGCTGAATTTTTAACTTTGTTTAACTTTTTGTTTACTTTTATGCGATCGGCATTATCCATTGGATAGCTCCAATCGCATTCCCGGGGGTAACATCCCGCGGCCCCCCATGATAGCTCAATGTTGTCAGCTACCTCCGGGCTGTCATGTCCTCAGCCCACGGGGCTCTAATCCTTAGGAGAAACATGTTTTTATGTCCCTGAGAATTAAAGCCCACTTAGGAAGGACGTAAAAAGGCAATGGGGCCGTCAATAAGGCGTTAATTCAAACATGCGATTTTTCACCCAAACCGATAGTCTGGGTTTGAAAAATCGTTGCATGTCTTTTTTGGGGGGCAATTTTTGTTCAAGAATTACCCATTGTTTTCTCTGGGAGCATTCACAAAAAGGATTGCCCTCTCATGCCATGCAAGTGCATGCGCGTGTGATCCGTTTCTTATGCATTTTATTATGGAGATGACACGAAAATGAGAATCAAGACCTTGCAATGTTTTTATGCACGTTAAAAATGGATGTAAAAAGGATTACAATCACCCGTGAAAGTATCAAAATGCATTAAAATGCATGAAAATCATATTAAATTTAAAAGAAACACAAGTTAGGGAGAGCGCCATGCCCATGGATGAAAATAGTAAATAGTTCCGGTAATACTACTTACCGGGTGTTAGGCGGAGCAACAAAAGCTTTTGTGTCCCGCCTACACCTGGAATCCAAGTTAGCCTTGAAGGAGTTTCTTTAGTGAGGGACCTTCCGGTTTATACAAAGAAAACATATATATATGTGCATCTGATAACTACACAACCATGTCTTTTTGGAGAGCAGCAGCTAAAAAAGGTGCCCCAAAATTCTTCCAAAAAATTGGGATGATGCAATATAAAAACAAAGGAAAAAACTTTTTCCAGCTGCGCTTCAATGCAGACCCTCAAAGGTATAAAGGGAATGAGCTACTAAAAACACTTGTTAATAGTAAGCCAAATTTTATTCCCAAAAGACATACATCAAAAATAAAAGTGGGTTCAAGAGATAAGCAACGCGTTGATAAAGGCGTCAGTTGACGCAGGAACGCGTTGCTTATCTTTTGAACCCACTTTTATTTTGATGTATGTCTTTTGGGAATAAAACTTGGCTTACTATTAACAAGTGTTTTTAGTAGCTCATTCCCTATATACCTTTGAGGGTCTGCATTGAAGCGCAGCTGGAAAAAGTTTTTTCCTTTGTTTTTATATTAAATTTAAAAGAAAATTGTCAGTTTTTCATAGGGCAATATCGCACTCACACGTGTGAATGCAGCCTGAAACACCATCAGCACATCAGATTACTCAGAGCACACAGTACATCCTTACATCAGATGAGGAAGAGCCCGTCCACCATGCAAGCATATGAAGAAATGTGCATTACAGACACCAGAGGAGGAAGAAGACCTAAATGTGCTGATTAGACACTTCCTTCCTGGATTTCCGATATAGTCAGTACAGAAGGCCGTGTGTGCTGAAATAAGTGGAAGACAATTGACAGAGAAATCTCACAGACCATAAAGTTGGCCATACACTCCAGATAGCTGCGGGCTCAACACTCATTCTGCCAAGAGCTATTCCCCCAACACCTACTCGGTATTAGTATATTTTGACGCCACTGGAAGTAGGGGTGGAGTCAAAATACAGTGTGTTTGGCAGGTGGTGGGCGCCCCCTGTTCCTGATTGGCTGGCTGACTGTCTCCATGTGTAGACCCTCACAGGTCCTGTTGGACGTCGCCGGCCTCCGTGCAGCCATGGAACTGATGGGCTGTGCTCCCTCCGGGACTCTGCCTGGCGGTTGCGTCGTGGCCCCTGACAGCTGCCAGTCGCCATTTAACTGTGCTTGTAGCACTCTGTCCGTTGAGTGTGGCTGCCGGCTGCGTTAAAGGGGTTGTCCCGCGCCGAAACGGGTTTTTTTTTTTTTTCAACACCCCCCCCCCCCGTTCGGCGCGAGACAACCCCGATGCAGGGGTTAAAAAAGAACACCGGAGAGCGCTTACCTGAATCCCCGCGCTCCGGTGACTTCTTACTTACCTGATGAAGATGGCCGCGGGGATCTTCTCACTCGGTGGACCGCAGGGCTTCTGTGCGGTCCATTGCCGATTCCAGCCTCCTGATTGGCTGGAATCGGCACGTGACGGGGCGGAGCTACACGGAGCCGGCATCCTGCACGAGAGGCCCCATTGATAAAAGAAGAAGACCCGGACTGCGCAAGCGTGGCTAATTTGGCCATTAGACGCCGAAAATTAGTCGGCTCCATGGGAACGAGGAGCAGGTAAGTGAAAAACTTCTTATAACTTCTGTATGGCTCATAATTAATGCACAATGTACATTACAAAGTGCATTAATATGGCCATACAGAAGTGTATAGACCCACTTGCTGCCGCGGGACAACCCCTTTAAGGTAATCCTGACATCCTGCGGTCGCCATGTATCTGCGCTTCCTGTGCAGGAACGGCAGAGCGGCCTTTCGGCAGGACTTCAGTTGGGACCCGTATTCAGCGGGCCCGGAGTGCAGTGTCAGCAGCGGAGCTGGTTGGCCGCAGCGGCGTGGGGGGAAAGGGCAACACTGGGCACAGGTGCTGAGCATTGCCGGGAACGCAGTGTCAAAAGCGAAGCTTCTTTCCCGCAGCGGCGCTGGGGGAAAGGGTAAGACTGGAGAGTGGTGGTGAGCATGGTCGGGAGCGCTGTGACAGCAGCGGAGCTTGTTGCCCGCAGTGGCGCAGGGGGGAAGCCAGAGGTTGTTAATGCTTGCATCGGAGCTTGTTGACCACAGTGCTGTGGAGGGAAAGGGGAAGACTGGGGAGCGGTGGTGAGCGGGGTCGGGAGCACTGTGTCACCAGTGAAGCTTGTTGCACGCTGCTGCAAGAACCTTCGGGACTTTACCCAATAGGAAGCTAGGGGTGTGACAGGGGCATTTTCCTGTCAAAACCTTAGCTGGTGGTGACGTCAAGACACACCAATACCCACCTACTCCCCATATACATGTACTTTTGGCTCAGCAAAGTGGGTATGTGTTCTGGATGGGATAAATGGAGTAAGACAGCTCTGTTGGTGGCTTATCTCTCTTAGCGCTCATGTTCATGGGCATTCTTTCACCACGTACTACACGCCTGATGCACAATCATGTGATATGCAATGAATGGAGTCAATCAATGGACTTTTATTGATCCATGCACATGTGCGTGTAGATACGCATGTGAAGTAGATCATAGCATGCTCTATTTCTTTGCGTACCACGCAGCATGAGCCCTATACATTTGTATAAGCAGCATATGCAATGCTGTCCATATGCAATACGTTGCGTATGGGCGGCACCTTCATATGCAACACTGCTATGAAACAGAGCAGGGAATTTTTAAAAAGTCTTTTACCGAAACGCTGTGGACATGAGCACTAAGAAGAAAAAATCCAACAGCCCAATCCTTTTTCCCCCAAGAGCTGTCTTCAGGGAAGGTCAGAATACCCACATGCATATTAGATGTTGGTCAGTCCTAATAAAAGTGACAGTTTGGGCCTACAATAATCTAATGGTTAAGGCCACCTTTACAGTCTCCAAGAAGTGATGGAGTACAGCTCCTTCCCAGAGAAGAGGGAAGATGCATCTAAAGCCTTATCTGTATATAGTATTGCGATCCTCCCTTATCTAGGTTTCAAACAATAGAAAGCAGCATGTAAGGAGATGGTTGAGAAGAACAGCCTGCAAATCATGAACTCCATCCCTTTACCAAGTATATCTCTGACTAGTGTTGTGCATACTGATGTTTGGTGATTGACACACATTTTATTCCCAGGTACTGTTCCTTAAATCTTAATAAAGATGACTCTCAGTTTTTGCTTAATTGATGCAGACTATGCTCACTTTTTTATATTGAAATGTACTGTGTCATACAGTGTCCCATCCTGCCCACATATTTTGCAATGCCTGTTGTAATACTCACTCTGGACACAAGGTGTCACTGCGAGAGGATATATAAGAGCTCACAGAAGGCAGCAAGCAGTAGTGCGTGTAGCTGAAGTCAACGTGTGCCATCAAGTTTGAGAGTCTACAGAGATCCTGCCAGATGTGGCCAAGCATAGGACTAATAAGAGTCTCAGGCATCAAATGGCCTGAACTATGAGAATGGAGTTAGGTCTGGCCACGAAGCCATGCTAGAGCTGTTGATCCTGAAATTCTGTTGGATGGTAAAGCGCTACTCTGTTGTCTGGATTAGTTTCAGCTACAGCCTTGCTTGGAACAGTTGGGCCCAAGGAGAATCCTTAAAGTGGTTGTCCAGTTGTAAACTATTGATGGTCTATCCTTAGGGTATCAATAGTATATTGGTGGGGCTTAGCTCATGATGCTCACCAGGGGCGTACCTAAAGGCTCAGGGGCCCAGGTGCAAAAGCTCCGCTTGGGCCCCCCCCCCCCCGGGCTCTTTTTCCCCCTCGCCCCGTACCTATGCCTGAGGGCCAATGTCCACGTGCAGATTTTATTTATAAAATCTGCGCGTGGCAGCCGCACAGGAGATCCGTGCGTCAGTAGGGCAGCTAAAAGCATGCAGAAGGGTTTCCTTCCTAGCGTGCGGGTCACACGCACAGGAAGAAATCGCAGCATGCTCCATTTTCCTGCGGATCTGCCTCACGGACAGCTCCCGCGGCTTCCATTGAAGCCCATGGAAGCTGTTTGTATCCACGACACAACCGCAGCTGTTTTTGGGCTGTGCCGCGGATACGCGTGAGATTTTTTTTTTAAATTGGTGCGCATGCACGCGGCACGCTGCCAGCATGCCGAGCACGTCCGCCGACTGGAAGAAAGAAGATCCGGCTTGCACAGAGGAGAGCCCCGCAGCGTCCATAGGGGTGAGTGTAATGTATTTTCCCTCTCCATGTCAGCGGGCATGCATGGATTTCACTGCGGGATGCAGCAGTGAAATCCGTGTGTGCAAGTGGGCATGAGGACTAAGAGAGAGAGATAGATAGATACATAGATGGATAGATACATAGATATGAGAGAGATTCAGAGATAAATAGATATTAGATAGATAGGAGATAGATAGATAGATAGATAGACAGACAGACAGACAGACAGACAGACAGATAGATAGATAGATAGATAGATAGATAGATAGATAGATAGATAGATTATATAGATAGATAGATATGAGGCCAGGCATGATAGATAGACAGAAACATAGAAAGACATACAGACAGGCTGACAAGCAGATGGATAAATAGATACATACCACGGGGCCCGGACTACTTCTCTGGTGAGGAGAGCAGCTGTACACAGTGTCAGCAGGAGGGAAGCAGCAGGGAGATGACATCATCATCCCTACTCCACTCGATGCCGTGCTGTGCTGTGCCCATGTGCCGTGAGTCTGGGTCTCTATCCTCTCTGCTCCTTCCCCCACTCCTCCTCCTCTTCCCCTGTCCTCTCTACGAGTCCTTCCTCCTCCCTTTTCCTACTGTAGTCTCTGGCTCGTGCTGTCGTCCGTACCGCACTAAGCACACGGCCGCCGACAGCGCAAAGTGAAAGTGTACCTGTAGATGGTGGAGGGCGGCCTCTGGCCCCCCTCAAGCGCAGCGGCCGGATCACCATTGTGACCCCTGCTGGTACGCCTAAGATCCTCACTGATCACCTGTTCACCTGGCTGGTGTGCTCATGCAGGAAGCAGACAGCTCTGTTCCTAATGCAGTGGCCAGGCTTGGTATGACATATAAAATTCCCATTGGGATCTCTGCCTGTAATATTAAGCCTGCCTACTGATGTGGGAATGGAAATGTCTGCTTCTTTGCAGAAATCATTTAAGTCCATGAGAGTACGTATCTGGTAAACACCTAATCATTAAATGACCATTGTGGACAACCCCTTTAATTGAAAGTGTCCCTCCTAGAGAGACAGACACTGTAATGTGAAGGGTTCAACAAAGCCTGGGATTATTGCTAGTGTGATCAGAGACTGTAAGAGTACCAAGCAAGGTGCCACACCAAGTGCCATTAAAGAGAGTCATCCTGTGAGATTAACAGAGACTGTAACCGATATGTTATCTGCTTTCTGAGACTGTAACCAATACGCTCTATGTCCTCTAGAGAGACTCTTCCATTGGCAATAGTAAACACCAAATTCTGTAATCATCAAGCTCTGTAGCTATTGTAGCCAAGTCTTGCTACTCCCATTGAAGTAAAGTTAACTCAAGTTAATTTCTGTGTCTCTACCTCTTCACTATGCTGTTCTTAAAGGGGTTGTCTCGCGAAATCAAGTGGGGTTATACACTTCTGTATGGCCATATTAATGCACTTTGTAATATACATCGTGCATTAATTATGAGCCATACAGAAATTATTCACTTACCTGCTCCGTTGCTAGCGTCCCCGTCGCCATGGTTCCATCTAATTTCGGTGTCTTCTTGCCTTTTTAGACGCGCTTGCGCAGATCCGTCTTCTCCCTTCTTCTCCCTTCGGCTCCGCTCGGCAGCATCGGCATTTTGGCTCCGCCCCTTGTACGCATCATCGCGTAGCTCCGCCCCCGTCACGTGCCGATTCCAGCCAATCAGGAGGCTGGAACCGGCACACATCATGGGGCGGAGCTACGCGATGATGCGTACAAGGGGGCGGAGCCAAAATGCCGATGCTGCCGAGCGGAGCCGAAGGGAGAAGAAGGGAGAAGACGGATCTGCGCAAGCGCGTCTAAAAAGGCAAGAAGACACCGAAATTAGACGGAACCATGGCGACGGGGACGCTAGCAACGGAGCAGGTAAGTGAATAACTTCTGTATGGCTCATATTTAATGCACGATGTATATTACAAAGTGCATTAATATGGCCATACAGAAGTGTATAACCCCACTTGCTGCCGCGAGACAACCCCTTTAAGTAGGGTCCCATTATGAGTCAAGGGCCACACACAGAGCAGTCCCTCTTACATGCAATCATTAACAAATAAGCTTCAGAAATAAGGCAATATCAGCATATGGTGTGTACTTAAGTGGCCAGTCTAAAAACTGGAATATTTCAAGTTTTTTAAGAAAGTTTTCCAAGACTAAACTATCGATGACCTATCGTCAGGATCCTCTGATCATCGGGCTGTTGGAAGCCAATGTGTTGACAAAACACACAGCTCTGTATACTGTAGACTGCAGTGGATGGGATTGGAGATCCAGTTTCCATCCACTAACTTTTTTTTTATTTTAAAGACATTTTATTAATTCTAAAAACGTATATTGTTGATTCGTGAAATAAAGTAGTTTCTTTGCTGCTTTCAGTGATTAAATGTTTTCGTATACCCACACAAGATGTGGGTGTACTGTAAGTCAAAGGTTTATCAGTGTTGAGCTGGCTGGAATGTGAAGTACAAATTTATAGAAATAACATGGATTATATTAAAACTGAAACAACTATTTATCAGCTGTGAGTCTGCAAAAGTTTTACTTCTACTCTGAAAGTGCCGCATTATAAATGTGCTGTCATGTGATCCTTACAGTCTACAAAACGTATTAGCGCAGAAATTGAAATAAACGTTTCCAAAGCAAAGAGGAAACTTTAATCTGTTATGACTAGTGACGAATATATCTGTCACAGCCGACTGCTGCTTAACAGTCTGTGACGTACACTGAATGGGCACTTTACCAGTGGAATAAATAACGTGTTCATTTTATTGTACGGATTGTTACAGATGGGGCGATACCAATTATATGTTTTTATTTATTTGCTTTGCAAAAATGTACCAATGAAGCAAATAAAGGCTATTTCTTTACTTTAATTTCTAAGTTGCCGTAAATCATTGAACATGTGGACCTCATACATATCAATACCTCTGGAAAAAACACTGAAGAATCTCTAATGGAGCATCTCCTATCCCGGCTATTAATGTAGGGTGTCAGCCATGTAATACAGTTGGAAACCAACAAGTGATCGCATGGGCACAGCTTCTGAGGCTACACCTCACTGTGCTGTAATAGTATGGTGGCTCACAGGAACTATAAAGATGAGTAAAAAATGATCAGCATTCCAGTTATATTAAAACTTCTTTTGGCTGCACTGTCTTGTCAATACTTTCTATTGTAGGTCGCCGTCTCCCCAGTACTACTATGCAGGTTTTTACATGTTACATCACTTAATTTGTGACTGCAGTAGAAGAAAAGTCCTACATCTGGGCAAGAAAAATGAAAAAAGCACATACAGAATGGGAGCACATGTGAAAAAGACTTGGGTATACTAATAGATCATAGACTGAACATGAGTCAACAATGTGATGCAGCAGCCAAAAAGGCAAACACAATGCTGGGATGTATTAAGAGAAGTATAGAGTCTAGATCACGTGAGGTCATTATCCCCCTCTACTCTTCCTTGGTCAGACCTCATCTGGAATACTGTGTCCAGTTCTGGGCACCCCACTTTAAAAAGACACAGACAAACTGGAGCAAGTTCAGAGAACAGTTACCAAGATGGTAAGCGGTCTGCAAATCATGTCCTATGAAGAACGGTTAAAGGATCTGGGAATGTTTAGCTTGCAAAAAAGAAGGCTAAGAGGAGACTTAAAGGGGTTCTGTCACTAAAAAAGAAAAATGCCATACTTATCTATTCCTCCCCCATCAGTCTACTTACCAGATCTTCACCTCACCTATCTTCTCCTGTCTCCTGCACTCCGGGGGCTCACTTCAGCTCCAGCTGCCTGATTCTTCTCCTTCCTGTGAGGTTACATACATTAGGTTGGCAGTCTGCCAATGTACATTACATCACAGCTCACAGGCCAGCAGGAGGACTGCCTATCTTCTTCAGAGATTGCTCATGCGAGCTATCTCTGAAATACATTACAATTCCTTCCTAGGCAGTGAAGCTACAGCACAGGGATGTGACCTTCACTGACCCAGCAGGAAGGAGTTTGTGATAAGCAGCCTTCATAACAAGCTGGGCCCAGCCTGCAGTTAGCTGACCTGGGGCACTGGAGAAGCTCAACCAGGAGAAGATGTGATAAGGAGACAGACAGGGAAGGAATAGGTAAGTTTAGATAATTTTTTTTTTAATGACAAAACCCCTTTAATAGCGGTCTACAAATATCTGAAGGGTTGTCACACTGCAGAGAGATCAGCCCTATTCTCATTTCTACAAGGAAAGACTAGAAGCAATGGGATGAAACTGAAATGGAGGAGACACAAATCCGATATTAGAAAAAACTTTCTGACAGTGAGGGTGATGAATGAGTGGAACAGGTTACCACAGGAGGTGGTGAGTTCTCCTTCAATGGAAATGTTCAAACAGAGGCTGGACAAACATCTGACTGGGATGATTTAGTGAATCGTGCAAACTTTGTGCACAGTATGGAGAAAGTGTTTTTCCACTAAGAAGTGTGTATAAAAGAATAGAGAAGTTCAAGTAAGGTCACATAAGTGTCAGCCATGAAGAAGGAGCTAGAACATTAACAGTAAAAAGGTTCATCAATAGAGATGAGCGAACACCAAAATGTTCGGGTGTTCGTTATTCGGAACGAACTTCCCGCGATGTTCGAGGGTTCGTTTCGAACAACGAACCCCATTGAAGTCAATGGGCGACCAGAGCATTTTTGTATTTCGCCGATGCTCGCTAAGGTTTTCATGTGTGAAAATCTGGGCAATTCAAGAAAGTGATGGGAACGACACAGCAACGGATAGGGCAGGCGAGGGGCTACATGTTGGGCTGCATCTCAAGTTCACAGGTCCCACTATTAAGCCACAATACCGGCAAGAGTGGGCCCCCCCCCCCTCCCAACAACTTTTACTTCTGAAAAGCCCTCATTAGCATGGCATACCTTTGCTAAGCACCACACTACCTCCAACAAAGCACAATCACTGCCTGCATGACACTCCACTGACACTTCTCCTGGGTTACATGCTGCCCAACCGCCCCCCCTCCCCCCCACAGCGCACACCAAAGTGTCCCTGGGCAGCCTTCAGCTGCCCTCATGCCACACCACGCTCATGTCTATTTAGAAGTGCGTCTGCCATGACGAGGGACCGCAGGCACACACTGCAGAGGTTGGCACGGCTAGGCAGCGACCCTCTTTAAAAGTGGCGGAGCGATAGCCCACAATGCTGTACAGAAGCAATGAGAAATAGAATCCTGTGCCACCGCCATCAGGAGCTGCACACGTGGGCATAGCAATGGGGAACCTATGTGCCACACACTATTCATTCTGTCAAGGTGTCTGCATGCCCCAGTCAGACCGGGCTTTTTAATTCATAGACACAGGCAGGTACAACTCCCTATTGTGAAGTCCCTGTCGACCCACAGCATGGGTGGCTCCCTGGAACCCACCGGCGGTACACAGAAATATCCCATTGCATTGCCCAACACAGCTGAGGTAGTAATGTCGTGCTTAATGCAGGTGGGCTTCGGCCCACACTGCATGCCCCAGTCTGACCGGGGTTCTTTACAAGTGTACAGATGTAGTAAAAACTCCGTGTGCACCTACAGCATGGGTGGCTCCCTGGAACCCACCGGCGGTACACAGAAATATCCCATTGCATTGCCCACAGCTGAGGTAGTAATGTCGTGCTTAATGCAGGTGGGCTTCGGCCCACACTGCATGCCCCAGTCTGACTGGGGTTCTTTATAAGTGTACAGATGTAGTAAAAACTCTGTGTGCACTCACAGCATGGGTGGCTCCCTGGAACCCACCGGCGGTACACAGAAATATCCCATTGCATTGCCCAACACAGCTGAGGTAGTAATGTCGTGCTTAATGCAGGTGGGCTTCGGCCCACACTGCATGCCCCAGTCTGACTGGGGTTCTTTATAAGTGTACAGATGTAGTAAAAACTCCGTGTGCACCTACAGCATGGGTGGCTCCCTGGAACCCACCGGCGGTACACAGAAATATCCCATTGCATTGCCCACAGCTGAGGTAGTAATGTCGTGCTTAATGCAGGTGGGCTTCGGCCCACACTGCATGCCCCAGTCTGACTGGGGTTCTTTATAAGTGTACAGATGTAGTAAAAACTCCGTGTGCACTCACAGCATGGGTGGCTCCCTGGAACCCACCGGCGGTACACAGAAATATCCCATTGCATTGCCCAACACAGCTGAGGTAGTAATGTCGTGCTTAATGCAGGTGGGCTTCGGCCCACACTGCATGCCCCAGTCTGACTGGGGTTCTTTATAAGTGTACAGATGTAGTAAAAACTCCGTGTGCACCTACAGCATGGGTGGCTCCCTGGAACCCACCGGCGGTACACAGAAATATCCCATTGCATTGCCCAACACAGCTGAGGTAGTAATGTCGTGCTTAACCCTTTCCAATCCAATTTGTATATAGTTTTCCTAGGGGGCTTACTCCTTTTCTGCCGTTATACAACGGCGCTATATGCTGGCTAAAGCCAGTACTGCATGAGCTGACACGTAGGATAGGCTCCGACAGCAGAGAGGCTGGCAATATACAGTAAGAGAACCCCGACGGACGTCTACCAACAACGGAGCTGTACAGCCTTAAACCCTAATGTCTTCACAGGTCAGACAGTGGACTGGAAAGGGTTAATGCAGGTGGGTTTCGGCCCACACTGCATGCCCCAGTCAGACTGGGTTTCTTTATAAGTGGAAACAGATGCATTTATAATTCCCTGTGGACCCACAGCATGGGTGGGTGCCAGGAAGCCACCGGCGGTACATAGAAATATCCCATTGCATTGCCCAACACAGCTGAGGTAGTAATGTCGCGCTTAATGAAGGTGGGCTAAAAATTAATTTGATTACACTGTAGGCGAGGGCCCACAAAAATTGCTGTATCAACAGTACTAATGTACATCAGAAAAATTGGCCATGGCCAGCCAAGAGGGCAGGTGAAACCCATTAATCGCTTTGTTTAATGTGGCTTAAGTGGTAACTAGGCCTGGAGGCAGCCCAGTGTAACGAAAAATTGGTTCAAGTTACAGTTCCAACGCTTTTAAGCGCATTGAAACTTATAAAAATTGTTCAGAAAAATTATTTGAGTGAGCCTTGTGGCCCTAAGAAAAATTGCCCGTTCAGCGTGATTACGTGAGGTTTCAGGAGGAGGAGCAGGAGGAGGAGGAGGAATATTAGACACAGATTGATGAAGCAGAAATGTCCCCGTTTTGGATGGTGAGAGAGAACGTAGCTTCCATCCGCGGGTGCAGCCTACGTATTGCTTACGTATCGCTGCTGTCCGCTGGTGGAGAACAGAAGTCTGGGGAAATCCAGCCTTTGTTCATCTTGATGAGTGTTAGCCTGTCGGCACTGTCGGTTGACAAGCGGCTACGCTTATCTGTGATGATTCCCCCAGCCGCACTAAACACCCTCTCCGACAAGACGCTAGCCGCAGGACAAGCAAGCACCTCCAGGGCATACAGCGCTAGTTCAGGCCACGTGTCCAGCTTCGACACCCAGTAGTTGTAGGGGGCAGAGGCGTCACCAAGGATGGTCGTGTGATCGGCTACGTACTCCCTCACCATCCTTTTACAGTGCTCCCGCCGACTCAGCCTTGACTGGGGAGCGGTGACACAGTCTTGGTGGGGAGCCATAAAGCTGGCCAGGCCCTTAAAGACTGTTGCACTGCCTGGGATGTACATGCTGCTCGATCTCCGCACCTCCCCTGCTACCTTGCCCTCGGTACTGCGCCTTCTGCCACTAGCGCTGTCGGCTGGGAATTTTACCATCAGCTTGTCCACAAGGGTCCTGTGGTATAGCAACACTCTCGAACCCCTTTCCTCTTCGGGAATCAGAGTGGGCAGGTTCTCCTTATACCGTGGATTGAGCAGTGTGTACACCCAGTAATCCGTCGTGGCCAGAATGCGTGCAACGCGAGGGTCACGAGAAAGGCATCCTAACATGAAGTCAGCCATGTGTGCCAGGGTACCTGTACGCAACACATGGCTGTCTTCACTAGGAAGATCACTTTCAGGATCCTCCTCCTCCTCCTCCTCCTCCTCCTCAGGCCATACACGCTGAAAGGATGACAGGCAATCAGCCGGTGTACCGTCAGCAGCGGGCCAAGCTGTCTCTTCCCCCTCCTCCTCATCCTCCTCATGCTCCTCCTCCTCCTCCTGTATGCGCTGAGAAATAGACAGGAGGGTGCCCTGACTATCCAGCGGCATACTGTCTTCCCCCGCCCCCGTTTCCGAGCGCAAAGCAGCTGCCTTTATGGTTTGCAGGGAATTTCTCAAGATGCATAGCAGAGGAATGGTGACGCTAATGATTGTAGCATCGCCGCTCACCACCTGGGTAGACTCCTCAAAATTACCAAGGACATGGCAGATGTCTGCCAACCAGGCCCACTCTTCTGAAAGGAATTGAGGAGGCTGACTCCCACTGCGCCGCCCATGTTGGAGTTGGTATTCGACTATAGCTCTACGCTGTTCATAGAGCCTGGCCAACATGTGGAGCGTAGAGTTCCACCGTGTGGGCACGTCGCACAGCAGTCGGTGCACTGGCAGCTTAAAGTGATGTTGCAGGGTGCGCAGGGTGGCAGCGTCCGTGTGGGACTTGCGGAAATGTGCGCAGAGCCGGCGCGCCTTTATGAGCAGGTCTGACAAGCGTGGGTAGCTTTTCAGAAAGCGCTGAACCACCAAATTAAAGACGTGGGCCAGGCATGGCACGTGCGTGAGGCTGCCGAGCTGCAGAGCCGCCACCAGGTTACGGCCGTTGTCACACACGACCATGCCCGGTTGGAGGCTCAGCGGCGCAAGCCAGCGGTCGGTCTGCTGTGTCAGACCCTGCAGCAGTTCGTGGGCCGTGTGCCTCTTATCGCCTAAGCTGAGTAGTTTCAGCACGGCCTGCTGACGCTTGCCCACCGCTGTGCTGCCACACCGCGCGACACCGACTGCTGGCGACATGCTGCTGCTAACACATCTTGATTGCGAGACAGAGGAGGAGGAGGAGGAGGGTGCTTTAGTGGAGGAAGCATACACCTCCGCAGATACCACCACCGAGCTGGGGCCCGCAATTCTGGGGGTGGGTAGGACGTGAGCGGTCCCGGGCTCTGACTCTGTCCCAGCCTCCACTAAATTCACCCAATGTGCCGTCAGGGAGATGTAGTGGCCCTGCCCGCCTGTGCTTGTCCACGTGTCCGTAGTTAAGTGAACCGTGGCAGTAACCGCGTTGGTGAGGGCGCATACAATGTTGCGGGAGACGTGGTCGTGCAGGGCTGGGACGGCACATCGGGAAAAGTAGTGGCGACTGGGAACTGAGTAGCGCGGGGCCGCCGCCTCCATGATACTTTTGAAGGACTCCGTTTCCACAACCCTATACGGCAGCATCTCAAGGCTGATGAATTTTGCTATGCGGACGGTTAACGTTTGAGCGTGCGGGTGCGTGGCGGCGTACTTGCGCTTGCGCTCCAACAGTTGAGCAAGCGACGGCTGGACGGTGCACTGAACTACACTGCTGGATGGGGCCGAGGACAGCGGAGGTGAGGGTGTGGGTGCAGGCCAGGAGACGGTAGTGCCTGTGTCCTGAGAGGGGGTTGCATCTCAGTGGCAGGTTGGGGCACAGGGGGAGAGGCAGGGGTGCAAACCGGAGGCGCTGAACGGCCTTCGTTCCACCTTGTGGGGTGCTTGGCCATCATATGTCTGCGCATGGTGGTGGTGGTGAGGCTGTTGGTGTTGGCTACCCGGCTGAGCTTTGCGCGACAAAGGTTGCACACCACTGTTCGTCGGTCGTCAGGCGTCTCTGTGAAAAACTGCCAGACCTTAGAGCACCTCGGCCTCTGCAGGGTGGCATGGCGCGAGGGGGCGCTTTGGGAAACACTTGGTGGATTATTCGGTCTGGCCCTGCCTCTACCCCTGGCCACCGCACTGTCTCTTGCAACCTGCCCTGCTGATGCCCTTGACTCCCCCTCTGAAGACCTGTCCTCCTGAGTAAGCGTTGCACACCAGGTGGGGTCAGTCACCTCATCGTCCTGCTGCTCTTCCTCCGAATCCTCTGTGCGCTGCTCCCTCGGACTTACTGCCCTTACTACTACCTCACTGCAAGACAACTGTGTCTGATCGTCATCGTCCTCCTCACCCACAGAAAGGTCTTGAGACAGTTGGCGGAAGTCCCCAGCCTCTTCCCCCGGACCCCGGGAACTTTCGAATGGTTGGGCATCAGTGACGATAAACTCCTCTGGTGGGAGAGGAACCGCTGCTGCCCAATCTAAGCAGGGGCCCGAGAACAGTTCCTGGGAGTGTTCCCGCTCCTGAGCAGGTGTCATTGTAGTGGAGTGAGGAGGCTGGGAGGAAGGAGGAGCAGCAGACAGAGGATTCGGATTTGCAGCAGTGGACGGCGCAGTACTGCGGGTTGACGATAGGTTGCTCGAAGCACTTTCTGCCATCCAGGACAGGACCTGCTCACACTGCTCATTTTCTAATAACCGTCTCCCGCGTGGACCCATTAATTGGGCGATGAATGTGGGGACGCCAGAAACGTGCCTCTCTCCTAATCGCGCAGCAGTCGGCTGCGACACACCTGGATCAGGAGCTCGGCCTGTGCCCACACCCTGACTTGGCCCTCCGCGTCCTCGGCCGCGTCCACGTCCTCTAGGCCTACCCCTACCCCTCAGCATGCTGTATTATCAGTGATTTGATTTCACAGGCAGCTAATAAATTGGCGCAAGACTGCAGACCAAATATAATTTTTTCCCTTTTTTGAAAACGAAAGGCCCCACTGCCTCTAGTGAATGTATAATCTAAGTTTAATAACTGTGCTGTTTTCCTGCTAATGTGTCACAGAACGTGAGGGTAGCAGAGTTATTAACTCTGGCAGAGCAGGTATTTTTTTTCCCAATTAAGGAAAGCAAATGGCGAAGCCAGCAGTAAACCGTAGCTGGGTGCGTCTGATTTTTAAAGGTTGCACACGCAGCCGACACGTGTCCACCGCCCTTAGGACGGACAGAGGCAGGACAAATAGAAATATTTTCCGTTTTTTTGCACCAAAAGGCAGCACTGCGTATATTCAATGAACATGAGAAGTTTAATAACTGTGCTGTTTTCCTGCTAATGTGTCACAGAACGTGAGGGTAGCAGAGTTATTAACTCTGGCAGAGCAGGTATTTTTTTTCCCAATTAAGGAAAGCAAATGGCGAAGCCAGCAGTAAACCGTAGCTGGGTGCGTCTGATTTTTAAAGGTTGCACACGCAGCCGACACGTGTCCACCGCCCTTAGGACGGACAGAGGCAGGACAAATAGAATTATTTTCCGTTTTTTTGCACAAAAAGGCAGCACTGCGTATATTCAATGAATAATAACTGTGTTGTGGCCCTGCCTACACAATTCTTTCCCTGCAGTATCAATGGAGGGTGCAATGCTCTGCAGAGGCGATTTTGAGAAGTAAAAAAAAATGCAGCACAGCTAACAGCAGCCTGGACAGTACTGCACACGGATAAATATGGCCCTAGAAAGGACCGTTGAGGTTCTTGAAGGCTACACTCACTCCTAACACTCTCCCTGCCTATGCAGCACTTCTGTCCCTAATGCCGGGTGCAACGCTCTGCAGAGGCGATTTTGAGAAAAAAAACATTGCCACTGCTAACAGCAGCCAACACACAGCTATCAGTGGCCCTAATAAGGACCTTTGGGGGGTCTTGAAGCCTACACTAACTACCAATTCTTTCCCTACAGCAGCTCCGGTACAAACAGCACTGTCCCTCATCTAACTCACACGGCATCTGAGGCGAGCCGCGGGAGGGGCCGACTTTTATATTCGGCGGACACCTGATCTTCCCAGCCACTCACTGCAGGGGGGTGGTATAGGGCTTGAACGTCACAGGGGGAAGTTGTAATGCCTTCCCTGTCTTTCAATTGGCCAGAAAAGCGCGCTAACGTCTCAGGGAAGGAAGTGAAAGTTACCCGAACACCGCATGGTGTTCGTTACGAATAACGAACATCCCGAACACCCTAATATCCGCACGGATATCAAGCTCGGAAGAACACGTTCGCTCATCTCTATTCATCAACAATCAACAGTGCTTGTTACAGTGACATGCTCAATGAAGAGCTGAAGCCTAAAATCCAAACAAAATACAGAGGACTGCTATCCAAGGGTGTTGTGTTGTTGCATGACAATACACGTCCACACACTACTGCCCATACTGTCGACACTCTCCAAAAACTTTGTTTTGAGGTGTTACAGCATCATCCCTACAGTCCTGATCCTGCCCCATTGGACTATCACCTGTTCGGTCCCCTGAAAGAAGCCCTAAGAGGATGAAGATTCACGTCTGATAAAGAGGTGAAGATAATGGTGCATTCGTGGCTCGCAGCTCAACCTAAAACACATTTTTATGAGGGAATAAGAACGCTTGTCGACAGCTGGACAAAGTGTATTGAAAAACAGAGAGACTGTGTCGAAAAATATTGTATTTGTCTTTTCTGAAAGTCGATTAAATCAAATTCTACAGCCAGAGTACAGACTTTTGACTCACCCTCGTATACAGTTCCCATGATGTACTGTTGATGTACGACATCTGACTTGACACCCAGGAATCTTTAGGAAGTGAAACTTTATGACAGTGTCGTCATGTGGCTCAGAGGAACACTTATGATCACAAATCTCTGTGTGGCTATTACATCACATGCACAGGTTTATATAGTGAGTAGCTTTGGCTTATTAAATGTTAACACTATTGGTTGAAGTTATCTTTACATATAATGAAAACAAAGATCTGGTACCGTGTTAGCCAGTAGAGCAAAATGTGATTGTTCTCAGCAAGAGAAACCACGTCATCTTGTAGATATGATACCTTTTAATGGCTAACAAAAATACATGATGTAATAATAGCGAGCTTTCGTACCAACGCAGGGTACTTCTTCATTTTAAGCCGGAAGAAGTACCCTGCGTTGGTACGAAAGCTCGCTATTATTACATCATGTATTTTTGTTAGCCATTAAAAGGTATCATATCTACAAGATTACGTCGTTTCTCTTGCTGAGAACAATCACATTTTTATCTTTACATCAAACGAAGAACCAGGCAGTAGGTATACTTTCACTTACAAAGAGAGAGAGAGAGAGTGTGTTAGTGAGGGATTCCATCTGCTATGTTCATGGTATCCGATTACACAGTGTATATCAGCTACAGCTCAGCAGGGAGTATCACACAGGCTAAGATAAGATACATAGATCAGCAGACAGTATATAAGATTGTTAGAATAAAACATACTACATTTTACATGTAGGGAAGAGAAGTTAATAAAGATCATGTTAGTGTGTAGTAGGCTACTTTTCATTAGCATTAATACATGTATATTAAACAGGACAATATATAATTTGCTTCAGCCTTCGGGCTGATAACAAAGAAACAATAGCTTCTAAGTCCTCGTACCACAATATTACAGTACAGGAAGGGGTTAAAGACCGCTAGTAGAAGCATAGTGGCTGGTGGAACTTATTTTTCATTACCTTCTATATCTTCTCTATTATACCTGTGTGACAGGAACTGTATGATCATCATCAGTAACTGTGACAGGAGTGCCTGTGTCCACCTCTAGTGATTGCAAGGATTATGCAACAGCATAGCACAGACTTAGAAACTGACTAGTTTCAGACAGTATAACCCCAAGCAGATGTGAGCTGGTCATAATTGAGATCACATGACTATCTGAGAAAGAAGAAGCTTGGAGATTCAAACAGAAAGAAATAACTGGCCAAGGTAACACTATCTCACTTATATGTATTGGGGGAATAGTTACATAGTGAATGATTTTAAAAAATCACTGGAGTGGTACTTTAAAAAAAGGGGGAAAACACAGTATGCACAATGCTATACATTGATTCCTAAATA
Source organism: Eleutherodactylus coqui (assembly GCF_035609145.1). Classification (NCBI taxonomy): domain Eukaryota; kingdom Metazoa; phylum Chordata; class Amphibia; order Anura; family Eleutherodactylidae; genus Eleutherodactylus; species Eleutherodactylus coqui. The sequence goes on along the minus strand of NC_089840.1, from coordinate 82,412,859 downwards.
CCTTTAATTATCCCCAACTTCTTGTTTTGCCTAGTGGCAGTTATTAGGGGAATTAAAATGGCCATTGTCACCTGAGTAAACACAAAGCCCATTCTACTCCTACAACAGGACAAATTGCATAGGGACTAAGATTTGAGGACCTACCTACCATATTTTCCGGCATATAAGGCGACTTTTTAACCTAGGAAAATCTTCTCCAAAGTTGGGGGTCGCCTTATACGCTGAGAATACGCTGTAGAAAACAAAATCAATACTCGCCTCTCGCGGCGCTGACATCATTGAATAGATGTGATTGTTTAATACAGCACCTGCTTTTATTAGCTGATGCCACACTGAGTTAGCCAATCAAAGCATTAGCTTTCTGGAGGCAGGGCTTCCAGAAAGCAATTTCTGTAGGCGGGGCATCCAGAAAGCAATGCTCTGTCGGCATGGGCGAGGGAGTGACAGCCTGCAGCAGCGCTGCAGGAGGTGAGTATTCATTTTTTTTCTACAGCGTATTCCTGGCGTATAAGTCGACATTTGGGGGTTGTCTTATACGCCCAGTTGTCTTATACGCCGAAAAATACGGTAATCTATCCTCCCTGCTCTGCCTGTCACTAAGCATTCAGAAGAACAGAGTATAATGTATGATTTATCCCAGCTGACATCATTTCTCAACTGTGTCTGAGCCTTGGCTGCGTTAGAGAAAAAAGGAGTTCACAGTCGAAGTGACAGAGGACTGACGGAATGCAAGCTGCCGTGGGGGATTTAGTCTTCTATTAGAGTGCACACCACTGCTCATGCTTTGTTAGAAGACTACGTCCCCCACAACAACCCGAACTCCTTCAGTCCTCTGTCACTTCATCTCCGCTCTTTCTTTTCCCATGTAATAACATCATACAGTAGTGTTCCCCAGACCGGTGGCTCTACTTGGGGGCAGCTCTAAATCCTGCTTTTCCTTAGTAACACCAGTCATAGTATTACTGCAGCTTGGCACCAGAGTCAAAACCATGAGACTCCGTCATGTTTAACATTTTAATACGCAGAGTGACTCAACACCTTTTTTTAATTCGGTCAGCTGCATTTGCTTTATAAAAGAACAACTCTTGACGTCACAAATTAGTTTAGGTCAGCAAGTCACAGAGAATGATTTAAGTGATGGAACTGGGAAGTAATGATTTAAGTGATGGAATAGGAAATGTAGTTTAACTACTTAATTGAGTCCTTTAATGATGTTCTTTCAACTACAGAAAGAAGAGCAGACTGTTTCACGGGTAGCTTTGACAATCTATAATGTATCATGTGTTCTTAAATATTTACTATACTTATTTTTACATTAAGTTACAAACACACAATACAGTATACAATGCCAGAAACATCCATAAGTATAAATGTTACATTTACATTCTTTAGGTCTTACTTCTATTCTGCAAGATCAGAGATACTTGAAAGTTGTACCTAGGGTCAAAGCTAAAGGCTCATAGCCCCCTGCCTAGGGTTGCCACCTTTGTCACGAAAAAATACCGGCCATGGTAAAAAAGAGGGTGTGTCGGGGCATGGCTTGAGGCATGGCTTTTCACAGCATTTTTTTCCTCCTTTATCTCCTGGATCCTGTCCAGCGGCTGTGCGCATTGCGGGATCCCATCCAGCGTGTTCTCACAAGTAGATGACGTTTAGTGTGATTCACATGTCATCTACTCACGAGAACACGCTGCAGACACTCGCATCGCACACAATCAACACATATATAATTATATACATGAGATACCCAGGTTACCCCAGCATAGTTCAAATCACTATACACAGGAGATATACCTCCCCTGTATATAGTGATGCCGATGTAAGGTAGAAATATCCTGGATGTAATTATATGTACAGCTGGTATAACGTATACCACCTGAAGTACGTGGTGCATATCTCATACAGCATGTACTGCTCCTCCACTCTCCTCCTCGGGTCCCGACACTGTCACTGCAGCGCTGGCCGGACATCCATCCTGACCCCCACACAGTGCACACACAACTCCACTACATCCATCCTGACCCACAGACATCACACACAGCTCCGCTACATCCATCCTAATCCCCAGACATTACACACACAGCTCCGCCACATCCATCCTGATCCCCAGACATCACACACAGCTCCGCTACATCCATCCTGATCCCCAGACATAACACACACAGCTCCACTTCATCCATCCTGATCTCCAGACATCACACACACAGCTCCGCTATATCCATCCTGATCCCAACACATCACACACACAGCTATACTACATCCATCCTGACCCCCACACATCACACACACACCTGGTTTACCGGCCGGGTAGTAACCTTACCCCCGCCATGCAACTTCCTTTTAGGCGGTAGCTTCATACAGCTATATGTATAGTTCCCTATTTATTTAAAAGATGGCTGGACCATTGTACAGAACAAGCACTTGTATCTCTTGTGCTACCCCTCATATGTTTTAAGCTCTTGCTCATTTCTTTTTTTCCAATTGTTTATTCATTTTATACTGTTTGAACTCCCATGTTGCAATTGTGCTATTTTAGTGCCCCTTCTGCACCACAATGATGTAATAATGCCCTCCTTGTGACCCCCACAAAGTGTAATAATGCCAACTCAGTGTCTTTTTTGTACCCCCATGATGTAGTAGTGCAAATTTTGCAACCCCATGATATGATAATACCGCCATAGTGCTTTTTCCGTAACCCATGATGTAACAGTGCCTCCTTTATGTTCCTTGCAGAGTAATACTTCTGAGTATTGTGCCCAATTGGCTGCTTTCATCACTGCTTAGAGAAGTGAACGGGCTCCATAGAAAGTATATGGAGTCTGAAGATAGTGGGCAGTGACGGATGAGCAGGTACTGTGTTCAGCTGAGCACTTCTGCCCATTTATTTTAATGATCAGTGGGAGTCTCAGCATCTGGACTTCCACCGATCAAAACTTCTGACGTGGCAATATGACATGTCAGAAGTTTGTAAACAAATGTAGTTAACTTTTCAATATCTTATCTTTTATTAAATGATCATAGGGACACATCAGAAGTTTTCATTGATGGGCCGTTTAGGTCACCTGTATTTAGAGCAGAGGAAGCCCTTCACCTTTTAGCTCAGACATCTGCACAGATCTGAAAATCTCAAAGCTAAATGTTAATGCCATGGGCCGTTCATACCAAAAACAGTGCAAGATGGCTTCTGTACTGCAGCTCTGAACCATACATGTATTTCTTATTGATGTCTCTTTACTGCTCATCTTCATATATCCAGTTATCAACGCTAATGATATGTTTAATACACCACACATCAGTCTTTTTTTAGCTTGGACTTGAAGACAGCTTTAAGGTAGTGTAGCCTGTAGTGTCATACATGTAAGGGCTTATTCACATGAACGATATTCTGGCACAAGTTTTGTGCGATGTGCACAAAACTTACATAAATATGAAATCCATTCTTTTGAATAGATTCATTCACACAAGTGATTTTTTTTCCTTGCAAGGAAAATAAAAAAAATCGCTGCAAGTTGTACCTTTGGGCATTCCCTCAGAACACCTTGCCCATTGTTTTCAATGGGACCTTAACCCTTTAAGGACCAGGGTGTTTTGCACCTAAAGGCCTAGACACTTTTTAAGGGATTTTACCCATGTGGTGGTTTTACTGCCCTATTTTTTTTTACTTCAACTACCAAAATAATTTTTGCTGTGATTTTTTTTTTTTTAAATCTGACTTTTTTCCGTTTTTTTTTAGTTTTATTAGAAGTAAAAAAGCTAAAAAATATATTTTTTTTAAAATTTATAATTTTTTTTAAACTAATATATTTACACTAAAACAAAGTATGGGAATGGGTTCCTCATTTTGTTTCTGATATTTTGATATATAATATGTACGGTTTTAGATTACAGGGTGCAAATGGCAACGGTTTTCGTTAGCGTCGGCTTTGGGTAATTTTCTTTTTTGTATGTATCTATTTTTATTTTATTCTGTATTTTTTTTTTTTTTTACTTATTTTTGTAACAATTTTTTTTTACCATCTGTGACCCCCATGACAGTATATAAGACCTCTGTGGGACATTCACGTGGTCTTTTTTTATTACATACTTTTCCACTGTAGCTGGGACATCCACTGAAGTCAATGGGAAACACTTGCGATCCTATCATGCAGGTGAAACGTGAGTAAAGATCGCAATGTCACTGAAGCAATGTCAAAAATGTTTTACATTGTAGTAAAAATCGCACATTGGCAAGAGTGATATCAAGCCGAGTTTCTTGGTCCGATGTTCTGCTTGCCTGCGAAAATGTAGTCTAATTATGACATTTCTTAGTTGCCTGTGTAACTAAGGAAACTGTTGCATTCCACAGTTTGTTTCATTGTTATCTCATTTTGTTACCTGGGAAACCAGATGTAATTTTAGAGTATTTAGCAAATATTCTTTGGTTAAAACTTTGTGTACTATTTTTCCCAAACATCTCTATATTACAAAATATTTATGTTAGCGGAAACATACAAAAATAAGAACAAAAGTAGAAAACAAATTAAGCAACTTGGACTACACAGGAAGAACAGGAACTGGGGATGCATTTTTTATACTCATCCAATACCATAGTATTGCATTATACTGTATAGGCGATCAAACAATCCCAAGTTGAACTCACCTACGGGGATTAATAAAATAAAAGTAAAAAATAAATAAAAAACAAGATTTTATTCAATTATTATAATTAGAGATGAGCGAACGTATTCGTCCGAGCTTGATATTCGTGCGAATATTAGGGTGTTCGGGATGCTCGTTACTCGTAACGAGTACCACGCGGTGTTCCGGTTACTTTCAGTTTCCTCTCTGAGACGTTAGCGCGCTTTTCTGGCCAATTGAAAGACAGGGAAGGCATTACAACTTCCCCCTGTGACGTTCAAGCCCTATACCACCCCCCTGCTGTGAGTGGCTGGGGCGATCAGATGTCACCCGAGTATATAAATCGGCCCCTCCCGCGGCTCGCCACACATGCCTTGTGACTTAGCTGAGGAAAAGTGCTGCTGCTGGTGCTGCTGTAGGGAGAGCGTTAGGAGTCAGTGTAGGCTTCAAGAACCCCAATGGTCCTTCTCAGGGCCACATCTACTAGTGTGCAGTACTGTGTTAGCACAGTATTTTTATTTTTTTTTGTCCAAAATTGGATCTGCAGAGCATTGCGTCCTGCAATAGGGACAGAAGTGGGGGTTAGGCAGGGAGAGTGTTAGGAGTTAGTGTAGGCTTCAAGAACCCCAACGGTCCTTTCTAGGGCCACTTCTATCCGTGTGCAGTACTGTCCAGGCTGCTGTTAGCAGTGTTGCATATTTTTTTTTTTTCTCAAAACCGGCTGTGCAGAGCATTGCACCCGGCATTAATACTACAGGGATAGAATTGTGTAGGCAGGGCCAGAAGACATTTATTATTCATTGAATACACGCAGTGGGGTCTTCCCTTTGCTAAAAAGGAAAAAAATTATATTTGGCCTGCCTGTGTCAGTCCTAAGGTCTGCGTGTACGTGTGTGCTGCGTGTACAACGTACAAAAATCAGACGCAACCAGCTACGCTTTACTGCAGCCTAGCGCCATTGTCTTTCCTGACTGGCAAATACCTGCTCTGCTAGAGTTAATAACTCTGCTACACTATACTTGTGTGACACTTTTTGAGGGCCACACCACAGATATTAAACTTCTTGTTTTTCATTGAATACACGCAGTGGGGTCTTCCCTAAGCTAAAAAGGAAAAAAATTATATTTGGCCTGCCTGTGTCAGTCCTAAGGTCTCCGTGTACGTGTGTGCTGCGTGTACAACGTACAAAAATCAGACGCAACCAGCTACGCTTTACTGCAGCCTAGCGCCATTGTCTTTCCTGACTGGCAAATACCTGCTCTGCTAGAGTTAATAACTCTGCTACACTATAGTTGTGTGACACTTTTTGAGGGCCACACCACAGATATTAAACTTCTTGTTTTTCATTGAATATACGCAGTGGGGTCTTCCCTTTGCAAAAAAGCGAAAACATTATATTTGGCCTGCAGGCTTGCGCCAATTTATTTCCTGCCTGGGAAATCAAATCACTGGTAATACAGCATGCTGAGGGGTAGGGGTAAGCCTAGAGGACGTGGACGTGGCCGAGGACGCGGAGGGCCAAGTGAGGGTGTGGGCACAGGCCGAGCTCCTGATCCAGGTGTGTCGCAGCCGACTGCTGCGCGATTAGGAGAGAGGCACGTTTCTGGCGTCCCCACATTCATCGCCCAATTAATGGGTCCACGCGGGAGACCTTTATTAGAAAATGAGCAGTGTGAGCAGGTCCTGTCCTGGATGGCAGAAAGTGCTTCGAGCAAGTTATCATCCACCCACAGTTCTGCGCCGTCCAGTGCTGCAAATCCGAATCCTCTGTCTGCTGCTCCTCCTTCCTCCCAGCCTCCTCACTCCACTACAATGACACCTGCTCAGGAGCGAGAACACTCCCAGGAACTGTTCTCGGGCCCCTGCTTAGATTGGGCAGCAGTGGTTCCTCTCCCACCAGAGGAGTTTATCGTCACTGATGCCCAACCATTCGAAAGTTCCCGGGGTCCGGGGGAAGAGCTGGGGACTTCCGCCAACTGTCTCAAGAACTTTCTGTGGGTGAGGAGGACGATGACGATGAGACACAGTTGTCTTGCAGTGAGGTAGTAGTAAGGGCAGTAAGTCCAAGGGAGCAGCGCACAGAGGATTCGGAGGAAGAGCAGCAGGACGATGAGGTGACTGACCCCACCTGGTGTGCAACGCCTACTCAGGACAGGTCTTCAGAGGGGGAGGCAAGGGCATCAGCAGGGCAGGTTGCAAGAGGCAGTGCGGTGGCCAGGGGTAGAGGCAGGGCCAGACCGAATAATCCACCAACTGTTTCCCAAAGCGCCCCCTCGCGCCATGCCACCCTGCAGAGGCCGAGGTGCTCAAAGGTCTGGCAGTTTTTCACTGAGAGTGCAGACGACCGACGAACAGTGGTGTGCAACCTTTGTCGCGCCAAGATCAACCGGGGAGCCACCACCACCAGCCTCACCACCACCAGCATGCGCAGACATATGATGGCCAAGCACCCCACAAGGTGGGACGAAGGCCGTTCACCGCCTCCGGTTTGCACCGCTGCCTCTCCCCCTGTGCCCCAACCTGCCACTGAGATCCAACCTCCCTCTCAGGACACAGGCACAACCGTCTCATGGCCTGCACCCACAGCCTCACCTCCGCTGTCCTCGGCCCCATCCACCAATGTCTCGCACCGCACAGTCCAGCCGTCGCTAGCGCAAGTGTTGGAGCGCAAGCGCAAGTACGCCACCACGCACCCGCACCCGCACGATTGTTAACCGTCCACATAGCTAAATTTATCAGCCTTGAGATGCAGCCGTATAGGGTTGTGGAAACGGAGTCCTTCAAAGCTATGATGGCGGCGGCGGCCCCGCGCTACTCAGTTCCCAGTCGCCACTACTTTTCCCGATGTGCCGTCCCAGCCCTGCATGACCACGTCTCCCGCAACATTGTACGCGCCCTCACCAATGCGGTTAGTGGCAAGGTCCACTTAACTACGGACACGTGGACAAGCACAGGCGGGCAGGGCCACTACATCTCCCTGACGGCACATTGGGTGAATTTAGTGGAGGCTGGGACAGAGTCAGAGCCTGGAACCGCTCACGTCCTACCCACCCCCAGAATTGCGGGCCCCAGCTCGGTGGTGGTATCTGCGGCGGTGTATGCTTCTTCCACTAAAGCACCCTCCTCCTCCTCCTCCTCCTCAACCTCTGTCTCGCAATCTAGATGTGTCAGCAGCAGCAGGACGTCGCCAGCAGTCGGTGTCGCGCGGCGTGGCAGCACAGCGGTGGGCAAGCGTCAGCAGGCCGTGCTGAAACTACTCAGCTTAGGAGATAGGAGGCACACGGCCCACGAATTGCTGCAGGGTCTGACAGAGCAGACGGACCGTTGGCTTGCGCCGCTGAGCCTCCAACCGGGCATGGTCGTGTGTGACAGCGGCCATAACCTGGTGGCGGCTCTGCAGCTCGGCAGCCTCACGCACGTGCCATGCCTGGCCCACGTCTTTAATTTGGTGGTTCAGCGCTTTCTGAAAAGCTACCCACGCTTGTCAGACCTGCTCGTAAAGGCGCGCCGGCTCTGCGCACATTTCCGCAAGTCCCACACGGACGCTGCCACCCTGCGCACCCTGCAACATCGGTTTAATCTGCCAGTGCACCGACTGCTGTGCGACGTGCCCACACGGTGGAACTCTACGCTCCACATGTTGGCTAGGCTCTATGAGCAGCGTAGAGCTATAGTGGAATACCAACTCCAACATGGGCGGCGCAGTGGGAGTCAGCCTCCTCAATTCTTTTCAGAAGAGTGGGCCTGGTTGGCAGACATCTGCCAGGTCCTTCGAAACTTTGATCAGTCTACCCAGGTGGTGAGCGGCGATGCTGCAATCATTAGCGTCACCATTCCTCTGCTATGCATCTTGAGAAGTTCCCTGCAAACCATAAAGGCAGCCGCTTTGCGCTCGGAAACAGAGCCGGGGGAAGACAGTATGTCGCTGGATAGTCGGAGCACCCTCCTGTCTATATCTCAGCGCGTTCAGGAGGAGGAGGAGGAGGATGAGGAGGATGAGGAGGAGGGGGAAGAGACAGCTTGGCCCACTGCTGACGGTACCCATGCTGCTTGCCTGTCATCATTTCAGCGTGTATGGCCTGAGGAGGAGGAGGAGGAGGAGGAGGATCCTGAAAGTGATCTTGCTAGTGCGGACAGCCATGTGTTGCGTACAGGTACCCTGGCACACATGGCTGACTTCATGTTAGGATGCCTTTCTCGTGACCCTCGCATTCAACGCATTCTGGCCACTACGGATTACTGGGTGTACACACTGCTCGACCCACGCTATAAGGAGAACCTTCCCAGTCTCATACCCGAAGAGGAAAGGGGTTCGAGAGTGTTGCTATACCACAGGACCCTGGCGGACAAGCTGATGGTAAAATTCCCATCCGACAGCGCTAGTGGCAGAAGGCGCAGTTCCGAGGGCCATGTAGCAGGGGAGGTGCGTAGATCGAGCAGCATGTACAGCCCAGACAGTGCAACAGTCTTTAAGGGCCTGGCCAGCTTTATGGCTCCCCAGCAAGACTGTGTCACCGCTCCCCAGTCAAGGCTGAGTCGGCGGGAGCACTGTAAAAGGATGGTGAGGGAGTACGTAGCCGATCGCACGACCATCCTCGGTGACGCCTCTGCCCCCTACAACTACTGGGTGTCGAAGCTGGACACGTGGCCTGAACTAGCGCTGTATGCCCTGGAGGTGCTTGCTTGTCCTGCGGCTAGCGTCTTGTCGGAGAGGGTGTTTAGTGCGGCTGGGGGAATCATCACAGATAAGCGTACCCGCCTGTCAACCGACAGTGCCGAGAGGCTAACACTCATCAAGATGAACAAAGCCTGGATTTCCCCAGACTTCTCTTCTCCACCAGCGGACAGCAGCGATACGTAAGCAATACGTAGGCTGCACCCGCGGATGGAAGCTACGTTCTCTCTCACCATCCAAAACGGGGACATTTCTGCTTCATCAATCTGTGTCTAATATTCCTCCTCCTCCTCCTGCTCCTCCTTCTGAAACCTCATGTAATCACGCTGAACGGGCAATTTTTCTTAGGGCCACAAGGCTCACTCATAATTTTTCTAAACAATTTTTAGATGTTTCAATGCTCTGAAAAGCGTTGGAACTTTAACTTGAACCAATTTTTCGTTAAACTGGGCTGCCTCCAGGCCTAGTTACCACTTAAGCCACATTAACCAAAGCGATTAATGGGTTTCACCTGCCCTCTTGGTTGGCCATGGCCAATTTTTTTCAGGTACATTAGTACTGTTGATACAGCAATTTTTGTGGGCCCTCGCCTATAGTGTAATCAAATAAATTTTTAGCCCACCTGCATTAAGCACGACATTACTACCTCAGCTGTGTTGGGCAATGCAATGGGATATTTCTATGTACCGCCGGTGGCTTCCTGGCACCCACCCATGCTGTAGGTGCACACGGAGTTTTTACTACATCTGTACACTTGAAAAGAACCCCAGTCTGACTGGGGCATGCAGTGTGGGCCAAAGCCCACCTGCATTAAGCACGACATTACTACCTCAGCTGTGTTGGGCAATGCAATGGGATATTTCTATGTACCGCCGGTGGGTTCCAGGGAGCCACCCATGCTGTAGGTGCACACGGAGTTTTTACTACATCTGTACACTTGAAAAGAACCCCAGTCAGACTGGGGCATGCAGTGTGGCCCGAAGCCCACCTGCATTAAGCACGACATTACTACCTCAGCTGTGTTGGGCAATGCAATGGGATATTTCTATGTACCGCCGGTGGGTTCCAGGGAGTCACCCATGCTGTGGGTGCACACGGAATTCCTATTGCGGAGTTGTACCTGCCTGTGACTATTTATAAAAAAACGCGGTCTGACTGGGGCGTGCAGACACCTTGACAGAATGAATAGTGTGTGGCACATAGGTTCCCCATTGCTATGCCCACGTGTGCAGCTCCAGATGGAGGTGGCACAGGATTGGATTTCTCATTGCTTCTGTACAGCATTGTGGACTATCAGCCTGCCCCTTTTATGGGGGGGTCGCTGCCTAGCCATGCCAACCCTCTGCAGTGTGTGCCTGCTTTTCCTGTGGCAGACGCACTTATACATAGACATGAGGGTGGTGTGGCATGAGGGCAGCTGAAGGCTGGGCAGGGACAGTTTGGTGTGCGCTGTGGACACTGGGTCGTGTGGGGGGGGGAGGGGGGGGAGGGCAGCATGTAATCCAGGATAAGTGGCAGCGGAGTGTCATGCAGGCAGTGATTGTGCTTTGTTGGACGTAGTGTGGTGCTTAGCTAAGGTATGCATTGCTAATGAGGGCTTTTCAGAAGTAAAAGTTGTTGGGAGGGGGGGGCCCACTCTTGCCGGTATTGTGGCTTAATAGTGGGACCTGTGAACTTGAGATGCAGCCCAACATGTAGCCCCTCGCCTGCCCTATCCGTTTCTGTGTCGTTCCCATCACTTTCTTGAATTGCCCAGATTTTTACACATGAAAACCTTAGCGAGCATCGGCGAAATACAAAAATGCTCCGGTCGCCCATTGACTTCAATGGGGTTCGTTACTCGAAACGAACCCTCAAGCATCGCGATAATTTCGTCCCGAGTAACGAGCACCCGAGCATTTTGGTGCTCGCTCATCTCTAATTATAATATAAAATATATAAAATGTTTAAAAAACTTTTCTCAGTCGTCTCATCTAAGAAATATTTAAAATTAGGAATCTCTACATCTGTAAATGTCCAGTTTATTAAAATGGCACAATATTAATCCTGCATGATAAAACTCCATCAAAAAAAGAAATACGCAATGGCAGAATTGCACTTTTTGATCTCTCTGTCTCCAAAAAAAATGAATAAAAAGTGATCAAAAATCATATGTTCCCCCAAATGGTTTCAATGTAGACTACAGGTCATTCCACAAAAAACAAGCCCTCATGCAGCCCCATTCATGGAAAAATAAAGTTATGGGGGTCAATATATTGCCACAGAGAGCCCTTTTTTTATTAAAAAAAAAGGGATTTAATTCTTTTTAAATATTACTATATAAAAAATGTATATAAACTTAGTATTGCTGTAAAATTAGCGATGCACAGAATAAAGACATCATGCAATCTTTACTGCACTATGAGCGCTGTAGGGGATTTACATGCATGGTGGGCTATGATTAAAGTAGGTTTTTGTGCTCAAACAGACTGCAGGGATTCTTACAACAACAAGTGGCAGCAGTTTAATAGCCAGAATGGTGATAGGTTTCCTTTAAGCTTTATTGACATAATTCTGAAAAATCCCTTTATAGAATCAACATTCTTCTTCATCCTATGTGTAGATTTTGCTGGATGTGAATATGAATTCTGCCTTTGCTGAACTTGTGTTAGAAATGTAATTTTGGCAGTTTAATAGCTTGATCTATCCGGAGTTGTATGCAATTTATATATAATAACTAAACCTACACATAGTGCATGAATTGATCATCAACACTAATGAGACACAGATATGGAAATATTTTGGAGACATAAAAATCTCATAGTGAACATCGTCAATGAATATTCTTTAATTTACAAGTATTATGTAGACAAGACATCAATTATTTATTTCCTGTAATGATTAAGACAGCAGCATTTCATTGATAGGACATCATGCTATGTGGGAGCTGAATGAATGCAGGGCATTCTCACAGCTAGCTGACTAATATTTTGTCATAAAGCACAAGGCATGTAAAAGTATTTTTTTAGATAGTGAGTCAACAACTGATGTCTACTTCATATTACAGGAAGTGGACCATGCTAAAGAATAAAGGCATTATAGCACTGCAGAGCGACATTAGGATGGTCTTCTGCATACAGCATGAACCTTCATTTATACACTTATGCAAAGTGAACGCTCAAAACTGTCACTCAAACTGTCTAAATTAGGCATAATTATTTGCTAAAAATTGACATATATGTGTGTTTAATGCCTAATTTATACACAACAATTGTCGTTCAAAAGTCGCTCAAAAGACATCTTTTGAGCAATAATCGTGTACATTTACACGGGAAGATAATCGCTCAAACGGCAATTTGAGTGACAGTTTTGAGCGTTCACTTTGCATAAGTGTAAATGAAGGTTCACTCTGTATGCAGAAGACAATCCGGACCGCTATCTTCTGTATACAGCTGTTGTCTTCTCGGAGCGCTCAGCTGGCATACAGCTGAGTGCTCCACGTGGGGTATGCAGAACACGGGCAACTCCGCAGTGATTTTCGGAGAAAGGCTTTAAATATAAGCCCTTCCTGAAAATCATCCATAGCATGTGTAAAAAATTAAAAAAATATACACTCAACTCTCCGCCGCTGCCGGGGCTCAGCCGTGTGTAGCAGCATCTTCTCCCTGCACTGCTCTGAAGTTCTTTCATCAGACAGGGATTTAAAATCCCCGTCTGCTGAAAGAGCTGTATTTGATTGGCTGAACGCTCAGCCAATCACAGGCAGCGCTCAGCCATTCAATGAATGGCTGCGCACCATTCAAACCTCTCCTCTATTTATGAATTACTATAACGGTTGGTCTACTCCCACCTCACACGCTTTCTCTCTGACAACTCACTCCTCGACCCCCTCCAGTCTGGTTTCCGCTCTCTACACTCGATTGAAACCGCCCTCACAAAAGTATCAAATAACCTGATGACAGCAAAGTCAAGAGATGACTACTCCCTACTAACCCTTCTTGACCTCTCTGCTGCATTTGATACAGTCAACCATGACCTCCTTCTCACTTTCTCAGCTTCAGAAAGGCTAACGTATCAGCCGAAACGTAGCTCTGCTCTGCCTTTTTACCCTGGATGTTCCAATAAAGTTAAGTATTTATTACTTTTGGAAGATGATGCTGTGAAAACCTTTCATTGTTGGTGTGCTGCTTCTCATCTATAAATTCATGATTTACATTTTTGGAGCCTATTGAGGTCCGGATGCCTGTTGAAGCTTGCACCTTCTTATTTTTTCTGCACCCCCACGTAAAGTGGTATATGTTTAGGCGTGCTGCTGTCTACCCATAATTTTGCTTCTCCTTCTCACTATGCTCCGCTCTATTGGCCTAAAAGACACTGCTCTCTCCTGGTTTTCCTCTAACCTATCTGACCGCTCTTTCAGTGTTTCCTTTGCTGGCTCTATGTCCTCTCCACTTCCTCTTGCTGTCGGGGTCCCCCAGGGCTTGGTCCTTGGTCCTCTTCTCTTTTCTATCTACACAGCCCCAATTGGACGAACATCCTCAAATTTGGCCTCAAATACCATCTCTATCCTGACGACACCCAACTATACACCTCCTCTCGTGAGATCTCTGAATCATTCCTCCAAAATATCACCTACTGTCTGTCTGCTGTCTCTAATACTATGTCCTCTCTTTTTCTCAAACTTAACCTCTCTAAAACTGACCTTCTCATCTTTCCGCCTTCCAACCGACCTCCCCTCAATATCTCCATTCCAGTGTCTGGCATCACCATAACAACCAGACAGCACGCTTACTGCCTTGGGTTCCCACTGGAATCTGACCTCTCTTTTACCCCCCAACATCCAATCTCTGCCCCGAACATGCCACATGCACCTCAGAAATATTGCTAAAATCTGTCCCTTCCTCACCACGGACATGCTAAAGACATTCTTGGTCGCCTTCACCCACTCCTGACTCAACTACTGCAACTTGCTATTCATTCGCCTTCCCTGCACCAGACTCGCTCCACTCCAATCCATACTAAATGCGGCAGCTAGGCTCATCTTTCTATCCAGCCATTACTCAGACACCTCTGCACTATGCCAGTCACTGCATTGACTGCCCATCCAGTGCAGAACTAAAACTTCTCAACCTCACCCACAAAGCTCTCCATGGCGCCACACCACTGTACATCGCCTTCCTCCTGTCCGTACACCATCCTGCCGGCACACTCTGATCCGCTAACACACTCAGTCTAAACACGCCTCTAATACGAACCTCACATGCTCGCCTGCAGGATTTCACCAGAGCAGAACCCATCTGCTGGAACGCTCTACCCCAAGGCATCCGGACACTTCCTGATGCATGAAATTTCAGACGCACCTTAAAAACTCACCTCTTCAAGGAGGCATACCAAATCCCTTGTCCTAGTCCCCTTGCCCCTCCCTATGCCTTCCCAAACCTTTCACCCTGCATATCACATACAACCTCTACCCCTGCACCTCCTTACCGCCCCCCTTTGTTTGCTTTCTAATAACTGATTTCCATATGTTATTCCCGTAATGCCTGTGTTCCCCCATGCTTTCCCCCCCTTGTACCTCCTGTATCACCCCCACCCAGTTTGTTTCAAACTGATTGTATATCGCATGTAATTGTATTGTTTGTGTTTCTCCTATGCTTGAAAGCGCTGTGGAAAAAGTTAGCGCTATACCAATAAAGATTATTATTATTAATCACTTTGCATTTTACCTGACATTTCATTTTCCCGAGTGCATGCACTAGCAAAAAAAAAAACTATTTAACAGATTTGTTTTGTCCTCCTCATCTACAATTTTTCCCTCAATACTTTTTAATTGGCCAACTCTTTCTATTTTATTTTTATTACTATTTATATAGTTGAAGAATAGTTTTGTATTAGTTTTCCTCTCTTTGGCCATGAGTCTCTCTGTTCTCCCTTTGCAGCTTTTTTTTGCTTTTTACGTAATTAGCTTTTTTTATCTTACAGCTTTTTAATGCTTCACTGCCTTTTTGTTTTAATAGTTAAATGCTTTTTTTTTAATGATTTTTGCCTCCTTTACATCTTCATTGAGCCATATTGATTTTTACTTACTCCTAACCCTTTTATTCTTGCAAGGTATGAACTGCGCACAGTGATTATTTAACTGATGTGTTTAAAAATATCTCTCTACTTATTGTATGTACTCTTATTTTTAAGGACATTGTCCCAGTCAATAAGAATAAGGGCACCTCTAAGACTGAACTTTGTCTTCCTACAGTTTAGAAATATTGTAGCTCCTCGATAAAACTCCCTATTGAATGACAAGTGGAAATTTATTATATTGTGGTCACTATTTATCAGGTGCCACCAACCTGCACCCCTGTTATTCTGTCAAGTCTATTGGTCTATTGCTCCAAAATGTCGATCTCTCTAGTTGGGTCCTGTACAAGTTGGGAAAGGTAATAATTATATTTAGTTTTTGACATAAACCCGTTTTCTTTATGAGATCTGCAGGTTTGAGTTTCCCAGTTTAAATCTGGATAGTTAGAGTCCCCCATAATAATAATTACCTCATTGTGATTTGCCACTTCATCTATTTGCCTCAGTAATAGATTTTCAGTGGCTTCTTTTATATTTGGTGGTCTTTAGAAAACCTGCATCAAAATGGCGCAGGTTTGAAGAGGCTTTTTGGCCTGTATTCTGCTGCAGAAATCTCTCCCCATAGAGAGAAGAGAGCCCACAGCAGAAACGGCACCAAAATTAACATGTCGCGGGTTTGAATGAAAAACACTCACAGAAAAGATGCATCCTCCTCTCACCATGCAGGTAGCTGACTACCAAATGGAGGAGCCAATAACACCTGTGCAGGACACCGATGAGACACCCACTCACACTGCCTCCTGATAATGAGGGGAGTGGATGCTTGGCGTACACTCCCACACATAGTGGATACAGGGTGCCAGACCATTCTGATATATGTAGTTCACCATGCAGACCAGCAACCTATTAATGACGCCATGATAATTCGGCGGGTTGCCCTGCATTTCCAACAGTGAACCACATTGGTACTGCCACCCTGGGCTCCCCCTGGAGTCTTAATGCCACACTGCATGTGAATGATAGATAATAAATGCAAGGCATTGGTTGAATGTTGGCCAAGATACATGAGCCCACTAACCACTTCACGGTTCCTTGCGTTGTAGTGGGTCCCTACACTAATATAAATGCATCACAGGAGGGGAAATTAAAAACAATCACAGAAAATGGCCGTTACTTACTGACTGAGGAGTGCATATAGATGCGTCCTCCTCTCAATAACACCTGTGCAGGACACCGATAAAACAACCACTCACACTGCCTCTTGATAATGAGGGGGGTGGCTGCTTGGCGTACACCTTCCACACATAGTGGATACAATCTCATTGCTCCACCACCATTTTCATTACTTGGCCCCAGATCACCATCTACACTATGTGGTTGCTCTTCCTCCCAGTCCCTAGTTTAAACACTCCTCCAACCTTCTAGCCATCTTCTCCCGCAGCACAGCTGCACCCTCCCCATTGTGATGCAGCCCATCTCTACAGTAGAATCTGTAGCCAACAGCAAAGTCAGCCCAGTTCTTCTGGAAAATAAATCCCTCTTTCCTACACCAACTCTTAAGCCACTTGTTTACCTCCTAAATCTCCCTTTTGTCTTTCTAGTGTGGCATGTGGTACAGGCAATATTTCTGAAAATACTACTTTGGAGGTCCTTGCCTTAAGCTAACATCCTAGGTCCTGAAATTGTTTTAAGGACCCTCCACCTAGCTCTAACTTTGTCATTGGTGCCAATTTGTACCATGACCACTGAGACCTCACCATCCCCTCCCAGTAATCTGTCAACCCGATCCATGATGTGTTGAACTCAATCTGCAGTCAGCCATGAGCAGAACAATGCAATTGTGTGCACAGTTGGGCATGTGATTAAACACAGGCTGCACTTGGCAAACAGCTTCTGAAGGCCCTTTTTCATGTAAATGAAGATGATAAAGTGTCAATGGCCATTAATGGCCATTAACTCTTTATGCAAATAGATCGCAAAATCTTTCAGTCCTTTGAAAGATGATCACTGCGTGTAAATGGGCCTTAAGTCCTACAATGAATCTTCTGTTTGGAAAGGACATAGCAAGTTCAACAGATGCAATTTATCACACCTTAATTAAGCAACCCTGCCCTTAATTAATCAGCCATGCAAAGCAATGGAGATTGAACACACTACTAAACTATATATGTTTTTAAATGTAACAATATATGTGTTTTTAGGTATAACAATGTAATCCCCCAATATACCCTCTCAGCACAATGTATTAACCTCTAGGAAAGGCATATATAGCTACAATGTATACGCTATAAGACCGCTGTATAAACACAAATAAATAGATACAAATAAAAATTAGTAGAGATTGCACCCAATTTTAAGTCACACACACTTAAAACAACCACCCATTGCAAATAATGGGTTTTATTTTCGTGCGCTTTTTGTGCATCTCGTAGCGTAAGAAACGTACCCACGTGAATACACACTAAAGCTTATTCACTGTACAATGAAAAGTTATCCAGCTTTATTATATATTTTGCTTTTCAATTCTTCACTATATTCATTGTTTCCCATCAGTAAATGGGAACATTCTTGTTTGCATCCGGGAGCTGGAAACATGTTCGCTATTGTATATAATCTCCAGTCTTTGCAACACTCTGTGAGGTGACAATGTCTCAGTTTAGGTAAATTGATACTTTGTATTTAAGGTCACATTCACATCTGTGTCGGAGCTTCTGACAGAGATCTGAAAGAAAATCCCCAAAGTAACAGCGCAGCATGCTAGTTGGAATACCAGATGAACCCTGTTATAGTCTTAGGCCTCATGTCCACGGGGAAAATCAGATCCGCTGCAGATTCTCAATGGAGAATCTGCAGCGGGTCCCTCCTGCCCCGCGGACATGAGCGCCGAAAATAGCAATTTAAAAGCATTTACCTATCCGGCGCGGGCGGGGAAGGTCAGCTGTTCCTCACGGCCGGATCTTCATTTTCGGCCGGCGGATGAATTCCTGACGCCGGCGGCACGTCGCCGGCACGTCGTCGACGTGCCGCGCGCATGCGCCGGGCACATCCGCCGAGCCGAAGCAAGGGAGATGCGGCCGTGAGGAAGAGCAGAGCTTCGCGGTCCGCTGCGGGTGAGTAAATGCTTTAAATTCCTATTTTAGGTCTCCCGCGGATCCGGACGGCTTCCATAGGCTTCAATAGAAGCCCGCGGGAGCCGTCCCCGCGGGAGACCCGCATGAAAATGGAGCATGGTCCAGATTTTTTCATGCTCCATTTTTTTTTTAAATCACTTTTATTGACGATCCGCGGGTATTTATGTACCCGCGGGTGGTCAATGCATCCCTATGGGAGATCCGCTGCGGATCCTAAATCATATTTTCCCCGTGGACATGAGCCCTAAGGGGTCCATTTGGTGCCATTCAGCTGTGGCATGTACCGGATTTAGTGGTTCTTTTCTTTTTGTTCAGCTCAGCGGATGTGAAATGTGTATGGGCCTAAGTTTCTCATGATTTGCTGTTAGTTAATCAAAACTAAGTTTAAGGCAGTTAGGCTGTATCCACGCCTTTATCAGAGGCTCAGTTTGAAGCCTCCAATGCAGATCCATCTGAAAATGTATGAAAGATAGCACCGTGATCTGTTTTGTCCGAAAGAATGCCAGAAGGCAATATGGCAGCTAGAAGGAAGCCCATAATGGTCAATGAGGTCCATCTGGCACCATATGGTTCCATTATAGGATAGATTAGTTTCCTGCAGGGATTCTGTTTCCCTGTTCCACAATGGAAGAGGGAACCAGAAACCAGAGAGTTTAGAGTGATACAAACAAACTGAGGAAATCCCTGCCTAATTGCCAGCTTTCTGTCAATCAACTTAGCAGTCAACCATCTTAGCATTGTGATTGGCTAGGATCAGGCAGATAAGGGCTTCTTCTTGCATTTATTGCCTAAAGTTTTATAGTAGGCCCTACACATTAGAGGAATGTCAGTTGAACTCAACAATTCCTATGGAACTGGCCAGCCATTTAATGCGTAATGTAGTCAACAGACCTCCCTAAGGGAGATAAGCCACCGCCAATGGTATCTGAAAGATGCTTATTCCCCTCTTTCTTTTGAAAACACATGCCATTGGGCCGAGCACGCATGTGTATAGGTGAGAAGGAATAGCTGTCAGACAGTTTTCTAGGGTGCATGGGCACCTTTTCTGTTAAAGGGTATTTCTCAGATGATAATGCTTAAAATGCAAGTGTCTGATAACAAATTCACTTTAGATTGCAAGCACAGAGACACACCAAATCCTATATTGCACCTTACTGTGTCATGTGCTATGGTCACGAGCTCAATGTATGGAGCTATTCCCATCTATGAGCAATGCTTCTGTTGGACAATGCTCGGTACGTAGAACATCCATTGAGCATTCCACAAATTTTTAATACAGAATCTGATGAAAGAAACTTCTGTATGCTCCTGTATGAGTTCAGAGATATCAGACAGGAATAGAAAAGACTATGGGTACTTTACTATGACTATATGAAAAACGGAGACCAAAAAAGGGTCATATGCATGAGGACTTAAAGGGGTAGTCCCACAATCTCCCCTTTCTTCAACATGTAAAATAAATACAATTATCCAAAATAAAAGGTTCTCCAGCATTCACCCTCTATATAACCCATGCTATTAGTTTGTTTGTACTTGTTGCTATTAGATACGTCCTCCAGTAGATTTGCTTGTCAGGACGAGCATGTGCCGAGTCACTAGTCTTCTATATTTAATCATCCACACTACACAGGGTGAGCATCTATACTGTACAGCACAATGATTGCCCTATATAAGCCTGACTAGCAATTATTAGGAAATTATAATATCAGTGTTTCTAGTGGTGCAATGTGCCACACAGCTCTGCTACATGCACGTCACACACACGCAGCTCTGCTACATGCACGTCACACACACGCAGTTCTGCTACATGCACGTTACACACACACAGCTCTGCTACATGCACATCACACACACACAGCTCTGCTACGTTGCTTTCGCATATGAGCTGCACATGCTTTACAAACTTCAAAATCTCGCTGAGGAGACATGTTGGCTCATTGCTTTCGCATATCTGCTTCATGAGATTTACAAACTTCAGCTGGTGTCTGAGGGGAAATCATGGCTTGTCGCTGTGTTATGTAAGATGTAATGGTGGCGTTGAACCCTCTGTGGTGACACGGTTGCACGACAGCACTGGACAACGGTTGACGATTAGATGAAGACTGGACTGGTATTGGTGGCATTAGCACTTGAGATGACATGATATCATGTTCAGGAGATGTGAATATGCACAGCCAGCTATGTATGTGGACATTTGTGAGGTGTCATTTATTGGAGTCTCCACACAGGTGTCCAGCTGTCTCACAGCCAGCTATAAACTGGCAGGTGAGTACTGCTGTATCCATAGCAATTGAGGCCGCAGAGGGTTGTGGGGGATGTAGTCCACACATAATTCCTCATTCAGTGCAGGAGGAGGATAAAGGACCTGTGATAATGTCACCATCATGTGATCAGCGGACAGAGCTAAGACTGGTAACTGATATCACATGTGCTGTCAGGCTCTGCATGTAACTCACATGTCACACTGACACACAAATTTGACTGAAAAGTGGTCGTTAGTAGTTTGATGAAAACGTAAAGTGTTTAAGTGAAATGTAGTTTCTATATTTTCCACAAGTAAACAGTACTCTCATGTCCAGCACCCTAGAACGAATAAATAAAATGAAAGCAGATTGTGAACTTATTAGAACATATTAATACATGTTTTCATAAGTTCCTAGGGTACATGATTTGTTGGAAAATGCAAGATTCTGGGATAAAGCCTTTAACCCCTTAGTGACGGCCCCATTGCCTTTTTACGTTTTAGCTAAGTGGGCTTTCATCCTTGGACATAAAAACATGCAACCCCTGAGGATTAAAGCCACATGGGCTGTTGACATGACAGCTACATGCTGCCGCAGGTAGCTGACAACATGGAGAAGACATGGGGGGCCGCGGGGTTTGGGCCCCCCCCCTGGGGTTCCGGGGTTCCCCCCCCCACCTGCCCCCCTTCCCGGGAATGCGATTGGCGCTGTCTAATGGACCTGGACTTGGTTGCAGATACACTCACAACCCATATGCAAGTACATTGTGTACGGGCTGCAGGTACCCGTGTCATCACTAAGTGACGGTGCGGGAAATACAAACAAATAAAGGTGTACTGCACATTACCGCCTATGTGAGTACAGTACATAACGCAGCCGTACGCAGCACCATGGCCAGGCTCACAGCTAGGATCCCCTGTGGCCCTCCACAAGCCGGCCGTGTGATCCCGGCACTATTCAGACCGCTACCTGTAATACGTAATTTACAAGGACCCCCGGGAAATGCTCGCTTTCCTGCAGTTCCAGGAGCAGCTTGTTGAGCGCCTGCTGTGTGAGATGGCCGCACCTCAGCGAGCATACAAAGCCTCACAGAGCGCCACTTTTTACACCTCAACCCACCATTGAGGTCAAGAAATACCCCCACAAAAGCATTGGAGCAGGGGGGATACCCGGTTTTATTGCCCCATGTGCCCATCCCAACCAGGCCCCCGTAATTACCCCTGTCTTCGGACATACCACACAGTTTACATTATTACCTTTATCTAAGATTCAGGGAACACCAAAAGGGTGCGGAGGGGGGGGTTATTTTTAGGGAGTCAATTCAATTGTGCCCTAAAATCCAACGGGTGTTCCATCCAGTATAGGCCTAGCTATTTGTCCTGTAAGTAGATTAGGGCCACAATGGGTATGTTTTTGAACACGAGACAAACAGGGGGATCCATTTTGGGGTGAAAGTCTTCTTTCATGTGTGTGCTGTACAAAAAAACCTGCTTTTTAAATTGACACAATTACCAAAAAAAATGATAATCCAAATTTTTTCCTTCTGCTTTGCTTAGATTTATTCATAAACGGTGGGGTCAAAATACACAGTTCCCTTCTACATGAATTCGTTATGGGGTCTAGTTTTCAAAATGGTGTCATTTGTTGGGGTTCTCTGTTGTTTTGCCCGCTCAAGGGCTCTACCAGTGTGCTATGGGACCTAAATCACCTTCAAGCAAAATGTCTGTTCTGAAAGCCGCTGGCTGCTTCTTTCGGTTTGGGCTGGGCCCCATTGTGCATACAAACATAAGATTAGGGCCACAATGGGTATGTTTCTGAACACAGGACAAACGGAGGTATCCATTTTGGGGTGCCAATCCTCATTTTCATGTGCACTATAGAAAAAAAAACTGCCTTTAAAAGGACATATTTGCAAAAATATGAAATTTTATTTTTTCTCCTCTAAATTGCATTAACTCCTGAATAAAAAACTGTGGGGTCAAAATACTCCTGACCCCCCTCAGTGAATACATTAAGGGGTGTAGTTTTTAAAATGGGGCCATTTGTGGAGGTATTTATCATTCTAACATCTTCGAGCCTTTGCAATCTTGGCTTGGTGCAGGAAAACAAAGTGTTCCTCAAAATGTTGATAAACCAATGTTAAATTTGAACATCTCCTAAATGGTTAAAAAAAACTGTAAGTTATTATATTACACTTTATTTGTTTATTTTTTTGGACAGAATAGATGATTTTAAGCATATCTGCAATACGTTTTATCAACCTATTCTGTACATTTTTTGTAGAAAACCTGTATTCAGCTATGCAGTTAGGAGAAGACATTGCTGAGAAATCAGTCATCTGCTAGCTAACAGCATAGCTGAATAGGATATGCATAGAATAGTATAATAAATGTCTGCCTTTAGTTTTATTCCATCTATACTGTATACATATTTTCTCCCATAGTGTTCTCTTCTGACATCTTTTTTTATGTACTGAGAGAAAAAAGCAGTTCTGTGTTACAGAGAGCATCTCCTCCTCACGGCGCCTGTTCCCCGCTGGACCCCTTGCATTGTCAGGGTCTAAGTGCTACGGGTTGTAATTAGAGATGAGCGAGCATGCTCGGATAAGCCAGTTACTCGAGCGAGCCTCGCTCTTCTCGAGTAACTGCATTCTTGTCCGAGCGTGCTCAGGGGGGCGGCGGGGGCGAGCAGTGGGCGGCGGGGTGTAGTGGGGGGAGAGAGAGAAATCTCTCACTCTCTCCCCCGCTACCCCCCACTATCCCCCGCTATTTTCCAAAAATATTTTAAAAGTAGCACAGCAAAAAAAAAACTATATAAATGTAAATAAAAAAAACAAGCCCTCATACAGCGACGTTGATGGATAAATAAAAGTTATGATTTTAACCCCTTAGTGACGAAGCCTGTTTGCGCCTTAGTGACGGAGCCAAATTTTGGAAATCTGACATGCGTCGTTCAACGCAGCATAACTCCGTAAAGGCTTTACATATCCAAGTGATTCTGACACTGTTTTTTCGCCACATGTTGTACTTCATTTTGGTTGTAAAGAGACCGATATAAGTTGTGTATATTTATTAAAAGTACCAATATTGGAAAAATTTTGAAAAAATTGTCATTTTTTCACATTTTCAACTGTAATATCTCAAATATGTCCAAAAATACTGTACAAATTTTTGATAAGATATATATTTCTATCTGTTTACTTTATTCTGAATGCACACTTGAAAAATGTTTGTGTTTTTTTTAACCATTTATAGGACGTACAAATTTAACATTACTTTTCAGCATTTTGAGGAACACTTTGTTTTCCTGCACCAAGCCAAGTTTGCAAAGGCTCATGAGTGTCAGAATAATAGATACCCCCCCCCCAAATGACCCCATTTTAAAAACTACACCCCTTAATGTATTCACTGAGGGGTGTCATGAGTATTTTGACCCTACCAGTTTTTTTCAGGAATTAATTCAATTTAGAGGAGAAAAAATAAAATTTCATATTTTTGCAAATATGTCATTTTAAAGACATATTTTTTTTCCTATAGTGCCCAGGAAAATGAGGATTTACACCCCAAAATGGATACCCCCTTTTCTCCTGTGTTTAGAAACATACCCATTGTGGCCCTAATCTTATGTCTGGATGCACAACGGGACCCAAAATGAAAGGAGTAGTCGGTGTCTTTCAGAACATAAATTTTGCTTGAAGGCGTTTTAGGCCCATAGCACTTTTGTAGAGCTCTTGAGCGGCCAAAACCAAAGAGAACCCCCCACAAGTGACCCCATTTTGAAAACTAGACCCCTTAACGATTTTATCTAGGGGTGTACTGCCCATTTTGACCCCACAGTTTTTGAATGAATTCAAGCAAAACAAAAGGAAAAAAATGTGATTTTCGTTTTTTTGGCAATTCTGTCGTTTTAAAAACAGCTTTTTTTGTACAGCACACACATAAATGAAGACTTGCACCCCAAAATGGATACCCCTGTTTGTCCCGTGTTCAGAGACATACCCATTGTGGTCCTAATCTTTTGTCTGGATGCACAACGGGGCCCAAAATGAAAGAAGTAGTCGGTGGCTTTCAGAACAGAAATTTAGCATGAAGGTGATTTAGGCCCCATTGCCCACTTGTAGAGCCCTTGAGCGGCCAAAACGACAGAGAACCCCCACAAATGACCACATTTTGAAAACTAGACCCTTTAATGAATTCATTTAGGGGTGTACTGTGTATTTTTACCCCACAATTTTTGAATAAATCTAAGCAAAGCAGTAGGAAAAAAATTACAATTTTCATTTTTTGGGCAGTTGTGTCAATTTAAAAACAGGGTTTTTTGTACAATGTACATAGGAATGAAGACTTTCACCCCAAAATGGATACCCCTGTTTGTCCTGTGTTCAGATACATACCCCTTTTGGACCTAATCTACTTAAAGGACACATGGCTAGGCCTATAATGGAAGGAGCACCCGTTTGATTTCAGGGTACAACAGAATAAATTCCAGGCCCCATTGCCCACTTGTAGAGCCATTGAGCGTCCAAAACGATAAAGAACCCCCTCAAATGACCCCATTTAAACTAGACCCCTTAACAAATTCATCTAGGGGTGTACTGCGTATTTTGACCCCACAGTATTTGAATAAATCTAAGCAAAGCAGAAGGAAGAAATTACGATTTTCATTTTTTTGGCAATTTTGTCAATTTAAAAACAGGTTTTTTTGTACAGTGTACATAGGAATGAAGACTTTCACTGCAAAATGGATCTCCCCGTTTGTCCCGTGTTCAAAAACATACCCATTGTGGCCCTAATCTACTTATAGGACACATGGTTAGGCCCATAATGTAGGGAACACCCGTTGGATTGCAGGGCACAACTGAATAAATCCCAGGCCCCATTGTTCATTTGTACGGAATAAAAATTGACTCCCTAAAAATATCCCCTCCCCACACACTCCGCGCCATTTTCGGCATTCCCCAAATCTTAGATAAAAGTAATAATGTGAACTGTGTGGTATTTCCGAAGACAGGGGTAATTACGGAGGCTGGTTGGGATGGGTACATGGGGCAATAAAACCGGTATCTCCTCCCCTCTCCCCATGCTTTTTTGGGGGTATTTCGTGACCTCAGTGGTGGGTATGGGGTGTAAAAAGTGGCGTTCCGTGAGTCTCCGTAAGCTTGATGAGATGCGGCGGTCTCACGCAGAAGGCGCTCAACAAGGTGCTCCTGGAACTGCATGAAGGCGAGCGTTCCCGGGGCTTCTTGTAAATTGCGTATTACAGGTAGCGGTCTGAATAATGCCGGGCTCACGCAGCTGTAGGTGGAATCCGCTTGCGGAGGCCCGCAGCAGATCCCATCTGTGAGCCCGTCTGTGACCCTGCGTACGGCCACGTAATGTACTGCGCATAACTGCCTATTCACATGGGCCGTCATGCGCAGTACTTTTTTTTTGTTTGTATTTCCCGCACCGTCGCTTAGCGATGACGCGGGTACCCGCAGCCCGTTTACAATGTAGTTGCGTATGGGCAGCGGGTATATCTGCAACAATGGAGCACAATGGGCTCAATGTTGCAGATATCCGCGGTAAAATAGAACCTGCTGCGTTCTCTTTTCTGCGAGTGGATTACGCAATTCCGACCCACTAATGTGAGCGGAATTGTGTAATCCAATGCGCTTCATCTGTGTATTACCGCGGATCAGACGCATGTGGAATCCGTAATTCCTATCCGGTCATGTGAGAGCGGCCTAAGGTAGATCGCTACCTTTTTATCACATGACCAGGGACCGCTCAACGAGGCCACCTGGTCATGTGAGGCCCGCTACCTGCGGGCACCGACAGCATGGAGCTGTCACATCCTCAAGCAGGTGGGCATCAATCCAAAGAGGATGCATAAAACTACATCCTCTAGGATTAAAGCACACTTTCTGAGGACGTAGTTTCCCGATGGGGCAGTCATTAAGGGGTTAAAAACGGGGAGGAAAAAACAAAAAGGAAAAAAACATTAAAATGGTCACATCCTAAGGGTGCCCACCCGCTAGCGTTTTTTTACTGCGAAATTCGCAGCGTTTTTTTTTTTCTGCAGGGGTCTTTGGGCTATGGGACATGCAAAGCTAAAATCGCGATCGCGCAGAATCGCGATAACGCGGTAAATCGCGATTTTGCGCGATCGCGATTTTTACATTACAAGTCCCATAGACCCCCTGCAGAAAAAAAAAACCTGCGAATTCCGCAGTGAAAAAAAACGCCAGTGGGTGGGCACCCTTAGGTTTAAAAAAAAAATGTACAGAATATGCTAATAAAATATCCTGAAAAAATGCTTAGAATCACCTATACTGTACAGTTTTGAAAAAAAATTTGTGTGGTTACCCTTTAGGACTTTACATGAGTGTATATCGGCCAGCTGATATACGCTTCCATCTGAGCAGTTCCCCCCTTCCATCCTCCTCACCGTCTCTCTGCCTCTCTTTTCCACTCCGGCGTTTGCAATGGGAGAGGGTGGAGCTTAGCTCTGCCCCGTCCCGCCCACTCCCATTGCAAAGAGTCAGAGGGGAGGGGAGAGGCAGAGAGCCGGTGAGGGGGTGGGAAGGGGGAAACTGCTTAGATGGTGTATATCGGCCAATGTATGCTTGTGTAAATCAGCCCTTAAATATAAAGTGATATAGTAGTTTAAGAATTAGCACTCTGCTTCTGTCTCAAGAATTAAAACTATAGCCACCAGCTTTTCCAGTCCATCCTTTATGATTCTCTGATATAAGTACATTTATCTACCTTTATCGTCACATATTCACTTAGATCTCTGACTTGCATTATGTTGAAATCTGCACAGACTTATAAACAGGATCTGCAGCCAGTAATCGGGTTGGTTAAGACAATGCTACCTGTTGATTTTATTCACTGTTCATTGTTATACCTATTACTCTAGCAAGGTATGTGTCAGCAACAATGCAAACTATGTCACTATGAACTTATTTGTAAAAAAAAAAAAAAAAAGTGGAATGATAAGTATATACAATGAATGGATACTTTATTAAAGACACAGTAGCGTGTTGAACCTCCTTTGGTCTTCAGAACTGCAGCAATTCATTGTGGCAAAGATTTCACTAGGAGATATAATGTGTAGGAATAATCTGTAGGAATATTGGCCCATGTGGACAGCAGCACTTCTTGCAGTTGCTGCACATTACAAGACATGATCTGGCTAACAGAAAGGGTTCATCAATTCATGCTGCTTGCACCAAATTCTGACCGTCCCATCATCTTAAATCAACAGAAATCTGGATTCATCTGACCAGGCGATGTTTCACACTGCTCAGTGATCCAATTTTTGCACTCTTTGCCCACTGAAGTCTTATTTTTCTGCTTCTCTTAGCAATGGCCCCCAAACTGTTTGTTGACTAAATTACTCTTGATATCCTCCTCTGACCCCTTTCAATGATGAGTGTTTATATCCACAGAATCCCATTTCGCTGGATGTTTTCCTCAATCACATCATTCTCTGTATGCTATTGACACTGCTGCACAAGAAAATTCTACAAAGTTAGCCGTTTCCGAAATAGTAACCCCATCTAGTGTAGGACTAATGACCATGCCTCATTGAAAGTCACTCAGATCGCTCCATTTTTCCATTCTAATCTGGACTCACACTGAAAGTGATGAACAGCAAACTTGTTTACTTGATTTTTTTGCTGCATTCCACGGACACATGTCTAATTTCCATACAAGGAGGCTCCAATCATGAAAGGGAGGGTGTCTCTAATAAAGAAGGCATTCAGTATATTAGTTCATTTGCATTCTTACCAGGGCGGTATTTGACCACAATGCCAAATGTTTTATGCTAGTAAGTAAATGGGATTTTAAAAAATCTCAGTCACACAGTTCTGTTGGATTCATACAGACATCTATACGGGATCATCGGCATATGAAAACAGGAGGGCTGCATAGAAGTCTTTTTTATACAGTTAAAAAAAGTATTCTTACATCCGAGCTGGACGTTAAACTCCTCGTACAGATAGGATGTAATATGTTGTCCTGAAAGGAGGGATATACACACTTTATACTAATGCGAAGAACACAAAATATTTATAATGAAACCAAAAAGTGGGGGAAATGAGAAATCTGACCCTAACCCACAAATGCAATTAGACCCATTCTAAATGCAGGGCACTCGCCCTGATAAGAGCAACCCCACCTGAGGTTACCCTGACTACCTAGTTGGAAAACAGGGATAAAGCTTTCTACAATAAATAACAATATACGCTGTTTAGATGTTAAACAAACACGCAAAGAACTAGATGAAATATCAATGCAGAAATAGCAGTCAGATAGATATATCCTAAATATCAGACAGACTTATCTGTCAGTGGAACAGGACAGGAGATGCTGACTAAACCATAAAGACCTTAAGGCAAAAAGTATAACTGGCGTCTTCAATGAGGAGGAGCTGGAATAAATGTGTACAGAATGGCCAACCAACCATCCATCCACATACCAGCATAGAAGTGCTCATGGCAGCATGCTACACTGGAATGACACTGAGCATGTGCGGCATGGGAATTATATAGGTGGAGGCTGATGTTGTGTCGTCATCCCGGTACCGATCCAACACAGCTAAAGAGCCGTGACAGGTATACTGATGTTTACCTGTCCATCAGATGCCTAAGCCTCATTGTGTATAAGAGTGTTTAAAGTGTAGGTTTACCTTTATGACTCTATTCCAGGACACTGATAAACAGTGCTTCAAATGTAATAAATTAGCATAATAAGATCATAATATATTCCTTTTTTGTAACATTGTATCACAGCCATAAATCAGATGCATATTGGGCCACGCAGCAGAAGTTTAGTGGGATGCTATGCTCAAGGTCTGCAGAAGGGAAGATGGATCAATACTTCTACAGAGCCACCTATTGGAATTAGACTTATAAGGCTATCCATACTCCTCTTGGAAATATGTAAATGGTAAGAGATATTGTTCCATCTTTCCTTTGCATATTTCCCAGAGGAGAATGGATTGCCTATAAATCTACATCCAATAGGTGGCTCTGTAGAGCTATGGTTCCGTCTTTCATTTGCATATTTCCCAGAGGAGCATGCATGACCTCATAAATCTCCTAACATCTTCTAGCTACTCTCCCTAAGAAGAAATGATACCCTTCCTGACCAAGATCTGCAGGAAATGCTTGCTTAAAGGGGTTGTCTCGCACCAAAACGGTTTGTTTTTTTTCCATAGGCCCCCCGTTCGGCGCAGGACAAACTCAAGGGATGTGTTAAAAAAAATATATATATATATTACTTACCCGAATCCCCGCTCTGCGACTTCTTCTTTCTTCCTACTTCTTCCTTCACCAAGATGGCCGCCGGGATCTTCACCCACGATGCACCGCGGGTCTTCTCCCATGGTGCACCGTGGGCTCTGTGCGGTCCATTGCCGATTCCAGCCTCCTGATTGGCTGGAATCGGCACACGTGATGGGGCGGAGCTACGATGACCAGCTCTCCGGCACGAGCAGCCCCATTCACCAGGCAGAAGACCGCACAGCGCAAGCGCGTCTAAAAACGCCAGAAGACAGCGAAATTAGACGGAGCCATGGAGACGGGGACGCCAGCAACGGAGCAGGTAAGTGAATAACTTCTGTATGGCTCATATTTAATGC
The DNA here is from genome assembly GCF_035609145.1 of Eleutherodactylus coqui. Classification (NCBI taxonomy): domain Eukaryota; kingdom Metazoa; phylum Chordata; class Amphibia; order Anura; family Eleutherodactylidae; genus Eleutherodactylus; species Eleutherodactylus coqui. The sequence goes on along the minus strand of NC_089840.1, from coordinate 82,382,506 downwards.
ACGATGTACATTACAAAGTGCATTAATATGGCCAAACAGAAGTGTATAACCCCACTTGCTGCCGCGAGACAACCCCTTTAAATTCTCCAGTTTCACTCTCTTTTAATCTATTAATATGCCGAAATTGATTGCTGACCTCCTGATCCTAAACCACATGTGCCTGGCTCTAATAATAGTACTATGTATTTACCAACTTCTAGCCCAAAAAGTGCATATAAAAGCTTGTATTGCAGTGCTGAATTTGCCCTGAGTTACATACTAAGTAGTTAAGAAATCTGTTTTACTCTGCTAGAAACGATATCATTCACGGTCAATGGAGTGCAGCTGATACCCTATTATGTCATACAATCTCCAACATATTTCCGCAGAGCATTATAGGCTGTCAGCCAAATATCTCACTGACTTTGCAGTAGTTTTCACATCAGCTGTTTCGGAGTTCACTAAATTTTCCTCTGCTCCTTTTGTTAATTAGCTTATATTGGGAAGAATAAGCTTTATTTCAAAGTCTTGCGAACTTGTGTGTATGACACAGAAACTGCTTACAAAAGAGTAAAAAAGAGAATTCAGCGGGACGACTCACCTTCTTCTTTTGACAAAACTGCATGTTCGCTTCCTACTGGTTTTGTTAAATAGGAGATGCAAAAAAAAATGTTGAATGTTTTATTTTACGGGAACTGGCAGCAACCCGCAGCTGGATGAAGCCATCATGTGATAAGATCTAGCCATTTGTATAAGCCCAGAACACGGTCGATGTCACAGCACAGCAAAAATTCAGAGCAGGTAAAAGACATTGACGAATGAACAGGACTGCACTGCAACACTGAGAGCGTGCTATAGGTAAAGTCAGAATACTGCGAAGTTAGTGACCTTTGATATTGACAAAACTTTTCAGAATTCGGTAAACATAAATTTAACACAAGCACATATAATATGGTGGATGGAATCCTTTTGATGCTAACAGTCATGGTCATGACCCATGGTCAAGCTGGGATTTGCAGCAGTATGGTACTTATGCAAAACCAGCCTTAACCAAATTAACCATGTGAATTAAATGGGTTGTACCAAGATAGTAAAATTTGAGAGCTCTACTCGAGTAACGAACCCCATTGACTACAATGGGAGACTCGAGCATTTTTGTATGTGGGACGCCGGGTGCCGAGCTTTTTTTTTTTCCCCCTAGGTTCGTTCTTGTCCTTGCTCTCTCTCTCTCTCTCTGGGCTCCTTTCCACTGGCAAGATAATCGTGCGTTTTCAGTGCGATGCGATAGTGCGAGCTCTCGCAGGAAAGTCCTGCACATGTTGTTCTATGACAACCTTTCCACTAGCGATGTTTAAGGGCAAGCTGCAATGCGAGGATTAAAAATCGCAGCAGGGGGATTGTTTCAGCGTTTTGCGCTTTTCTCTCGCACATACAATGTAATGGCAAAACAGATTCTCGCATCGCATCACAACGCAAAAACTTGCGATTTTGCAGCGATGCGATTTTAACATTGCGATTTTCTCGCAGCGATTATCGCTATCGCCAGTGGAAAGGAGCCCTCTCTCTCTCTCCAGCCAGCCAGCCAGCCAAAAAATTTGCCAATGACATGCGCTGCGTCCCGGCGGGGAGGGGCCAAAAACTGGGGCAGGGTCGAACACAACTTGATGCTCGTTCGAGTAACGAGCACCATCGAGTACGCTAATGCTCGAACGAGCATCAAGTTCGGCAGAGTATGTTCGCTCAACTCTACTCATCAGTGAAGATCTTACCACTGAGACCCTACTAATCATTAGAACGGGGGACCTGTTTCCCTCTCTTCCTGTCAATGTAGGGTCAATTCAACCACCCGCAGTTGCATTACATTGAATGGAGCGCTGACCACACATGTGTTTCCATGAAAAATGTCCAAAGGAATAATGCCCACATGGAAAATATCCACAGAAAGGCTCATGGCCATGAATGCCCATAGGAAAATTGCCCACATGAAAATTTACTGATGGGGAAAGTTGTCCGTGTGGAAAAATGCCTACACAGAAAATTGCCCACATCGAAATTTGCCGCCCAGAAAAACTGCCCATTGCAGCACCACAAAGTTATCAGTCTGTGATATTTGAGGTGAAAAGTGAGGATGTTCACATGATACATTATCTGATTGTGATTTTGCGTTGATCTAGCGCAAAAACTATGAGGATTCATGCTTTGCAAGCACATGTTTGTAACAGCCAGGCATTATCAGCAATAAATAAATACAATGTGGTCTCATCACTAAGTGCTCCTGCCTGACTGCTACCCCCTACCCGTTCCCCCAGCCCAGGGCAGGGCAGCACACATGAGCTAGTGTGATCTAGAGGGGATCTATCAATGCTGCCTGGACTTACAGTTATCATTGTGTTATGTGTGGGGTTACATAGGACTGTAGGGAACATCTACTACATTATCTGTACCTCTGTTATCCCTGTGTTATCTGTAGTGTTACATAGGACTGCAGATCACATTTCCTACATTATCTGTACTCAGGACGGTTTCAATGTGTTATCTGTGGGGTTACACAGGACTGCAGGGAACATCTACTATGTTATCTGTACTCAGAAAGTTACACTGTGTGTTATTTGTGGTGTTACATAGGACTGCATTTAACATTATCATGCCATTTTATTTTAAATGAGTAGGTGAGAAAAAAAAACAACTCCATATGACCAGGGACGTATTTGCCACCAGGTGCTGTAGGGCCAGTGCCTAGTGTGTCCAGCCATGATGGGACGGCTCTAGGAGTAGGCAGAATTTTTTTCTAAACCTTTTTGTTTCAAACTCCCTTCCCCGGACCCCTGCATCTTACTGAGCAGGCGGACACTCTATGCGTTTGGCGGACGGGAGCCAGCCACCAGTGCCCAAAAGAATATTCAGTTACCGTCTGGCATATTATTGTGTTAGCTGGGAGAGGTAGGGGCCTTCTACATTTATTGAGGGTGCAGCTGGTAGAGATCCTCAGTTTCCTATAAGACTATGGAATGATCATGATGCAGCCCTGGAACAGTCCCCAAAACTACGAAATGTTGTGAGAGATTTCACAATGCACTTAATTCCCTATTCCACTGCAGTCATCCCAGCATGTGGTTTATGTTTGATGTATTGCAAAGGGACCAGGCTTGCCACAAATTAACACTGGCTAATGCACAGGCAGGTCACCTTGAGACTGAAAGAAAGGAAGTCAGAGGCATTGTATCACATATTTGCCACTTCTGTACAGTACTATAAGCAGCTGGAAGAAAAACTTAAGTACTTAAGGAGATTGGCTAATTTGCAGAAAAGAATTGTATTTCTTCATGTGTGTAATGATTGTTTAATAAACTGGAGTTACTGATGTTATTAGACCTCTTTAATAAACTGTTATTTCATCCATGTCAGCATTTTTTGTATGAGCAATTTCCGTATAGGCAACTTACTGTGTGGTCAACTTTCCATGTGGGCAATTTTCCAGTGGGCACTCATGGCCATGGCCATTTTTCTGTGGGTATTTTTCCTGTGACTATTTTAGCTTTGGGCATTTTCCTGGCCACCAGAGCTAACATGAGGCCTACTGGAGACAGTGTGGACTTTGAGTTTTCCAGCAGATTTGATGTGAGGCTAAACTGGGAAGTGAAGTCTAAGCGATTGTTAGTTCTTCCTGATTATAGGCCATCAACAGCAAAATGGCAAGAGTCCTCTGTCTGGTTTGGTGCACTAGTGTACGGAGACAATGTGTGTCCAACTCACAGCAGTTTCAGATGGCTCTGGTGAACAGCTGATCGGCAGGGTTCCCGGCATTGGTCTTTGCTGATCTACTATTCATGACCTATCCTGAGATGAAGTTCGCAATGGTTGAAAGCAGGAAATCATCTTTTAACTATGCAAGGGGGTAAGTGTGGACTTTCCCTGTCACTCCACCCCCGCAGTATTCTCCATTAGCAATAGCCGGTACATGGAAGCCGATACATGGAAATACTGAAGATTCTATTTCATTGTATCAAGGCAGTAAGCAAAAAAAAAGGCTCAGGTCCAGGCAGGCAGAGTTTTTTCTTGAGCCAAAGGCAAGTAGAAATTAGAAAAGGCAGTAGACATATTCAAATTAGCAAATAAGCTGGGTTGATGCTAAATGAATCAGAAAACAAAACACCTATGTAGAGTTCTGGGACAAAATGGACTTTAATCATCAGGGCCAAATACCAGCAGGAGATGTGGCTACAGAGAACAACAGCAGCTTATGAGGGGACACTACATATGGAGGAAGACAGTGCAGTATGATACAGAGGAGAAGAACAACAGCGAGAATCAATGGTGGCTCAGAAACTAACACAGAGGGTAAGAGCGTGCAGCACTACAGAAGTATTGCTGTTGGGTTCCCGTGCAGATAATAGCTGATTTCTTGAGGTCAATCACAATATCATATCCAAAAAACCCTAAAGTAAAACTTAAAGGGGTATTCTGGTCGAAGATTGATTTTTCAAAAATTCAATATATGAAAGGTGTTTCGCGTCATGCTCATGCTGGTTATGGGTATAATAATAATAATAAACTTTATTTGTATAGCGCCAACATATTCCGCAGCGCTTACATAGATAGGGGGAATACAGAAAGACAAAATACAAACATTACAGAACCATGGTTACATAGTAATCAGTTGATGGAAACAATAGGGGTGCGGGTCCTGCTCCAACGAGCTTACATACTACAGGTAATGGGGTGATACAGAAGGTAAAGGGGCTGGAGATGTGCACTGTATGGCGAAGTGTGAGCAATGTTATACACATAGACAATGGTCATACATTTAGCCGTGTGACGGCAGAAACGGTGTGACTGCAGGAGCGGTTTATGATGGCTAGCAGAGATTGCAGTCAGTAGGTCAGGGAGCATGTTATCAGGCGGAGTACAGAGGGGTTTGTTTAGGGAATGCGGTATGCCTCCCTGAAGAGGTATGTTTTTAGAGCACGCCTGAAGTTCTGCGAGTCCTGGATTGCTCGGATAGCCTTTGGTAGTGCGTTCCAGAGGACAGGTGCTGCTCTGGAGATGTCTTGGAGGCGGGAGTGAGAAGTTCGAATGAAAGGGGCACTCAGTCTGGTTTCATTAGCAGAGCGGAGAGCGCAGGCTGTGTGATGGAGCAGCCATTAGCTTCTTATATTGTCCTCCATGTCTGATGTTTATCTGCATCCCTATTGGTTAGCAATCTGGTCACGAGAGCTGAAGAGAAAAAAAGCCATCCTTGGTCGCTCCTATTGAGCAACCTGAACCTGTAGCAATGGAATGTCTACAGATCATATCCAGAGGCAACTGGGGAATAAACACTTCTGAAGTGCTCGGAGAAGGTAGTGGTTTTTAGAGGTCCAAACACAAAATCCAAAGTAGAGCCACATTGCCAACTTTAATAACCTTTGATTGTCAGTCATTTGACAGCAACTCTGCATAACCGGAATACCCCTTTAACCTGTATTGCTTAAAATGAAAACCCAATGCATGCAAGAGGTGTTCAATTTCCCATATCACAAAATTGGACCATACAGCTCAATTGATCTGTATATCAGAACATATACAGCTTGATAGTAAAATACTACAAAAGACAAAAAGTGCGATATGAAAGAATATGAATATTAATAAATAGTCATTCAGTGGAGCATGCTTTCACTCATGCTTCATCTGCATCATTACACTATAAGAAAGAGGGATCATAGAAACTGGCACCCTCTTACTAAATACAGCCTACTTCTCACTGCCTACAAGCAGGGTAGCCGCCCTGACAAGGGCGACCCCAACTCTTGGTGGCTAACCCTCAAGCTGCCAAATAATATGCCTTGAGTGTTAAACTTCACATTTCCCCATTTTGTGTGAAGTTCTTCAGGGAAATAAACAGGTGTTATCAACAACTCCCATCGGTAGACATGACCAAACATGTTAAAAAGAAGTGTTTCACCTGTAAAAAAAACAATCAGTGCTTTGTCAAATAACTTCAATCCACAATAAATTTAAACCCTCTTATTCTGGATTATTTCCCATGAAAATAAAGGATTGGGCATTGAACATCGGGCATGTTGCAGAAATCTAACATGCCTGATCCTTCATCCTCTCAGCTGCCATTGAGGGAGGGCTGGCACACCCCCATACACATGACACAGTCAGCAGGTTAGGACAGCTTCAGTCTTGTGTGTGTGGGCACCTTTATGTTATTGCTATCAGTAAGAGAGACAACATAACCTTAAAGTGATGATACCTTTTAATGGCTAACAGAAAGAAATGATATTACAGCAAGCTTTCAAGGCTACTTAGGCCTTTTCATAGGGCTAGTTAGCTGAGGAAGAGAACTAAATAGCCTCGATATCTTGCATCATTTCTTATTGTTAGCCATTCAAAGTTATCATATCTGCAAGATTAGTTTATTTCTCTTAGACCTCCAGCACACTAGTGTATTTGGAGTTGTGTGCTGCCCGTGTTAATTCAAGGGCAGCACAAGGCCCCATTATAGCCTATAGGGTTATGCAGATTGATGGCTTTCCATGAAGATCTACGGTCAGCGTGAACATTTTTTTTATTGCATACCCTTTTTCTGTTGTATCATGGACAAAAAATAAGCACTATGTCCGTGTAAATCAGACAGCACTCAGACAGGTGTCCCACTTTTAGCCAGGCTGCACTACACTATATTTGATGCGGGGCATCAACCTCTAAGGCCTCAGTCACACAGGCGCATCGGCACCCGTACACCGGCGCCGATGGGCCCGTGTGACTGCAGGAAGGAGACGGACGTACCTGCAGACGGCAATGAAGCAGGTCACATGTTCTTTCCGCCAGCGCCGCAGAGAGATGGACGTCTGCAGGTACGTCCGTCTGCTGGTGTCAGTCACACGGGCGCATCGGCGCCGGTGTACGGGTGCCGATGCGCCCGTGTGACTGAGGCCTAACGCTGTGAAATCAGTGGCTCAAACTCATTTAACCCTTTGAAAACACCAGTTGATTATATTCAAAGCTCTAAGGTTCTAAGTTGACTATGGACAACATCTGCTTGGAGGTTGTATGTTCTCACTGTGTTTATTCTTCTCTTCCTCTGGTGAAGGGCTAGAAAAGAAGCATAGTGGCTCAGTTGTTAGCATTGCTACATGGCAGTGTAGGTTCAAATCTGACCAAGGGTGATGTCTGTATTGGGTTTTTATGTTTATTCTTTTTGCTCTTCTCTTTCTCTGCTGATAAAAAGAAGCATGGTGGCTCAGTTGTTAGTGCTGCTGCCTTGCAGTGCTGGAGTTGTAGGTTCACATCTGACCAAGCGTGATGTATGCATGGAGTTTTTTCATCCCCTGATGAGATTTCAACCTAGGACCCCAACACTGCAAGGCAACAGTACTAACTACCGAGCCACATTCACTGAGGAGGGGGTGATGGTGGCGGCACTGGAAATGACAAACAGATCGCATTCCAAAACTGGAAAGAAAAACGCAGCAGTCAGCACTTTTGATCCAGTGTAAAAAACAGAAGGGAGTCAAAAAAAAATAGAAACGGAGTTAAAAGGAAGACAATACATTTCCTTGGGCACGAAAAAGTTTCCTTTCCGCTTTGCTGATTGCACGATGAAATAGCAAATCAGAAATGAAGACGCTAGTGTGAACGCAGCCCCCTCCCCCCCTCACACTCCTAGGTGCCACTTTAATGCCCATTTTTGTACACGTTTTTTTTTATTATTATACTATTTTCAACTGTTTCCCTCACAGACTTTTTTTTTTTAGAACTTGAATGCGATCCTTTTCAAACACCTGTAACCATGGCAACCATAAATTTAAAAAAAGATTTAGGACACTTTCTTTTAGGCGTGCAAGTACAAAAGATAGAAATGTTGCAGAAAAATGCCAAAAGCGCCTGAAAGTCGCACGTAAAATTGGACTGAGTCTTTACATACCGAATTCGCAAACGTCTGTGGGGCGAAAAAAAAAGTGCACTTCAAGAGGTTATGTGACAAAGTCGCAGAAGTTGCAGCCGCACATACCGATACATTTATTACATTGTATTTATTGTATAGCATGTAGATCCCTCATATTTTACAACTGTGCAGCATAAAGCAGCGCACTGGACCGCAAGCTATGAAGCAGACCAGCGCTGGCAAGTTCAACTGCTCCCAGAACCCTCTGCCACAACCAAGATGGCCGATGTGACGCACCCCCCAGTGGACACGCCTACATACAGCCACGCCCCTTTCTTCCTCCCTGTCACCTGTTGCCCCAAACCGGAGGCGGGCGATGCAACGCCCACCGGATGACGTCACAGTGACGTCGGGAACCCTGGCTAGGAACGGCAGGTACTGCTGAGGACGCCATGTTGTGAGAGGAAGTAGAAAGCAGTGTGTGAGCGGTGTGAGGGCAGGAGCTGCGCTGGAGGGGTACGCGTTCGCCCGCTACCGGACTACAGAGCACGGAGCTAGCGGCAGAGCGGGCGGCCGGCTCAGGGAGGCGGCTCCTTTTGTCGCTTCCTTACGAGCTGTACGGGAAGTCCCAGGGCACACCGCAGCCCGTTTGGCGCCGGGGAAGATGCCGCTGGCGCAGCTGGCAGACCCGTGGCAGAAGCTGCCGGTGCAGAAAGTGGAGAGCGAGGTGAGCTGGGAGGAGAGAAGCGGAGGAGGAGGGCGGCGGGCCGGCAGGAAAGTGCCGAGAAGTTTGTGTGCGGAGAGCGCTGAGCCCTGTCATGTGCCGGCCGGTCCGCAGAGGTGACCGCGGGGACAGGGGGCGCTCTGCTGCTCCCAACACCCCGTATATATGTCATCTGCTGGCACGTGGATGGGGGGAGGGAAGTACTCGGTGATGGGACCTGCCGTCCCCATACATGGCATGTCTCCCCTGTCCCCCATTCTTGGGACATGCCGTCCGCATATAGGTGACATGCTGTTCCCTTAGAGATGACAGCCCCCACCCTATACCTGCGGCTTGACCTCCCCCATATATCTTTTCTCCCATGTCCCCCACATGTGATAGGCTGTTCCCATATGAGATGGGCTGTCCCAACATGACATGCGCCCGTATATCTGATGTGCCCCCTTTACCCAATGTTTGTGATGTGCCCTGACACATCTGAAGTGCTTTCATATGAGCTACCCCTCTATGATGTGCCCTCATCTCCCATATGTGATGTACTGCCCCTGTACATGATGTATATCTGATGTGCCCCCCTGCTGGTTTAACTTTCTGATGTGCTGTCATCATATTATGTGCCCCCCCCCCCCCCACATATCTGATCCGCCTCCATATGTGATGTCCCCATATATGTGACCTGCCTCCAAATGTTTGTGCCCCCCCCTGCTGTGCCAATATGATTTGCTGCCCCATATAGATGTGCACCCCCCCTGTTGTCCCAGTATATGTGCTGCTGCCATATATATGTACCTCCTGCTTTATCAATATATGATGTGCTGCCGCCATATATATGTACCCCCCCCGCTTTGTCAAAATATGGTGTGCTGCCCCCGTTGTCCAATATGATACGCAGCCCCATATGTGCCCCCCCCCCCCGTTACCACCATATGATGTACTGCCCCCATGTATATTGTCCCAATATATGATGTGCTGTCTATACATGTACCCTCCTGTTGTCCAATATATGATGTGCTGCCCCCATATATATATGCCCCCCCCCTGTTGTCCAATATATGATGTGCCCCCTCCTGTTGTCCAATATATGATGTGCCCCCCCCCCCCCCGTTGTCCAATATATGATGTGCTGCCTCCATATATATGTGCCCCCCCCCCCCCCGTTGTCCAATATATGATGTGCTGCCTCCATATATATGTGCCCCCCCCCCCCGTTGTCCAATATATGATGTGCTGCCCCATATATATGTGCCCCCCCCGTTGTCCAATATATGATGTGCTGCCCCATATATATGTGCCCCCCCCGTTGTCCAATATATGATGTGCTGCCCCATATATATGTGCCCCCCCGTTGTCCAATATATGATGTGCTGCCCCATATATATGTGCCCCCCCCCGTTGTCCAATATATGATGTGCTGCCCCATATATATATATGTGCCCCCCCGTTGTCCAATATATGATGTGCTGCCCCATATATATGTGCCCCCCCCCCGTTGTCCAATATATGATGTGCTGCCCCATATATATGTGCCCCCCCCCGTTGTCCAATATATGATGTGCTGCCCCATATATATGTGCCCCCCCCGTCCAATATATGATGTGCTGCCCCATATATATGTGCCCCCCCCCCCGTTGTCCAATATATGATGTGCTGCCCCATATATATGTGCCCCCCCGTTGTCCAATATATGATGTGCTGCCCCCATATATATATGTGCCCCCCCCCCCCCCCGTTGTCCAATACATGATGTGCTGCCCCCATATATATATGTGCCCCCCCGTTGTCCAATATAGGATGTGCTGCCCCCATATATATATGTGCCCCCCCCGTTGTCCAATATAGGATGTGCTGCCCCCATATATATATGTGCCCCCCCCCCCCCGTTGTCCAATATAGGATGTGCTGCCCCCATATATATATGTGCCCCCCCCCCCGTTGTCCAATATAGGATGTGCTGCCCCCATATATATATGTGCCCCCCCCCGTTGTCCAATATAGGATGTGCTGCCCCATATATATATATGTGCCCCCCTCCTGTTGTCCAATATAGGATGTGCTGCCCCCATATATATATGTGCCCCCCCCGTTGTCCAATATAGGATGTGCTGCCCCCATATATATATGTGCCCCCCCCCGTTGTCCAATATAGGATGTGCTGCCCCCATATATATATGTGCCCCCCCCGTTGTCCAATATAGGATGTGCTGCCCCCATATATATATGTGCCTCCCGTTGTCCAATATAGGATGTGCTGCCCCCATATATATATGTGCCTCCCGTTGTCCAATATAGGATGTGCTGCCCCCATATATATATATGTGCCTCCCGTTGTCCAATATAGGATGTGCTGCCCCCATATATATATATGTGCCTCCCGTTGTCCAATATAGGATGTGCTGCCCCCATATATATATATGTGCCTCCCGTTGTCCAATATAGGATGTGCTGCCCCCATATATATATACGTGCCTCCCGTTGTCCAATATAGGATGTGCTGCCCCCATATATATATGTGCCTCCCGTTGTCCAATATAGGATGTGCTGCCCCCACATATATGTGCCTCCCGTTGTCCAATATAGGATGTGCTGCCCCCATATATATATGTGCCTCCCGTTGTCCAATATAGGATGTGCTGCCCCCATATATATATGTGCCTCCCGTTGTCCAATATAGGATGTGCTGCCCCCACATATATGTGGCCCCCCTGTTGTCCAATATAGGATGTGCTGCCCCCACATATATGTGGCCCCCCTGTTGTCCAATATAGGATGTGCTGCCCCCACATATGTGGCCCTCCCCCCCCCCCCCCCCCTGATGTCCAATATATGTGCTGCCCCCATATATATGTGCCCCCCCCTGTTGTCCAATATGATGTGCTGCCCCCATATATATGTGCCCCCCTGTTGTCCAATATGGGTGCTGTCCTCATATATATGTGCTCCCTGCTTTCTCAATATATGATGTGCTGCCGCCATATATATGTACCCTCCTGCTTTCTCAATATATGGTGTGCTGCCCCCCTGTTGTCCAATATGATATGCAGCCCCATATGTGCCCCCCCCTGTTACCACCATATGATGTACTGCCCCATGTATATGTGCACCATATGTTGTCCCAATATATGATGTGCTGCCTATATATTTGCCCTCTTGTTGTCCCAATATATGATATGCTGCCCCCATATATGTGCCCCTCTTGTCCCAATATGATGTGCTGCCCCATATGTGCCTCCCTCTGCTGTCCAATATGTGAGGTGCTGCGCGCTATATATATATATATATATATATATATATATATATATATACACACACACACACCTCCTGTCCCAATGTGCTGTGCTGCCCCATATATATGTGCCCCTCTCCTGTCCCAATATGTGAGGGGCTGACCCCACATATATGTGCCCCCCTGCTGTCTCGATATATGATCTGATGTGTTGCCTGTTGGTATATGATGTGCTGCCCCCATATTCCGCTGAGTTCTCTGTTCTCATGTTCTGGGCTGTGTGGGACATAAACTTCCCCGGAATACTTGTCCTTCCAGCTGCTGTTCTACCGCTCTAATTTGGCACAAGAGTTTAATTTCCTCTCTATTGGAAACTTCTGTCTGTCCTGTAAGGGGTTAAGGCAGCCTGGAGCCTGCGGGGCTGATTCTGGATCACTCCAGGTTATCGTCTTCATGCTATTCCAGTACTATGGGGGAGTCTGTAGGACGTGTGGTCCCTGTGGCTGGATGAGGACTGTTGTCCCCCTGTGCGGTCCTGTAGGTGAGGATCCTGCAGAGATGTAGTCTAGGGGGCTCCGTCGCTCTTGGCATCTATGTGGGTAGAACGGGTCTCTCCTTTGTTATGGACTTTGCCTTGCCCCCAGTTTCCATGTCCTTTTCACCCTTTAAACCTGGCTGAGTAATTGGGCATTAGAAGGCTATGGAGGAGAGCCAGAAAGCAGATTCCCTGCTGCTGACATTTCACTCCTTGCTCATCTGTAATTTGACGACCATTATAGCATTCATCTCCCTAAAACGAGTCGGTCTGGCAGGGAGAGGCCATGGATTATTGATGAGGTTGGAGACCTCTAGGCTCATCCATTCCTCAGCTCATGTTCAGGGAGGACTGTGGCTGTCGGTGCAGCGAGCTCTTTGGCCCCCTTTGTTCTCCACCGACCTGGCTCTGCTTGCAGATGATACAATGTAGCTAGATGTAGCGCTGACTTGCTGAGGCTTTGCAGGGTGTGGTCCAGGCTACTTTTAGTTGTGACATCCCAACCTTACTCACATTCTGCTCAGATTTTGCTACATCATCTGTGGGTGGTAATGAGCGTGCCGGAAGGATGTTTGGACTCTTCTCGGTGGTGCCTGCCAGCTTGGACTGTGTCCCGTTGATAGTGATGACGGCTCCTCTTGGGAGATCATCCTGCTAATTGCTATATTACCTCCTTACGACATGTGATAATGTGCCATTAGCAGCCTGTCGGATATCCCCGGGGGTCTACGAAGAGTTGGGCTGACTTTACATTTAGCATGTTGTTTTCAACGGATTTTTTTTATAAAAGACAGAAATATACAAAACGGAGGTGAAATGAATAAAAAAGCGAATCGCTTTCTGTTATTTTCCGTCTCCCATTGACTATAATGCTAAAAGAAGGATCCGTTTGTTTTTTTAAACTGGAAACAAAAACGCAACATTCTGCTCTTTTTTTGTTAGTGAAAAAAACACAGAAAACAAAAAAACAGAATGAAGACGAAAAATTGAGAAACGATTGAAACAGAAGGACCTTATTTCAGTTTTTCTGCCCATCAAAACAGTTTTCTTTCTCTTTTGTTGCTCCCATGACGGAAAGTAAAAACGCTAGTGAAAAAGCGCTGTGGAATACGTTGGAGCTATACAGATCAAGATCTATTATTAAAAATGATGACATTGTATTTTTTTTCATTTTTTTAACATTGTGCTTTTATATCACAATTTTTTTTTTTCCCCGTTGTGTATAGGGTTAATTATTAGAGATGAGCGCACATACTTGTTAAGGGCGATTTCGCAATCGAGCATCGCTATTTTCGAGTACCTGGCTACTCGGGTGAAAAGATTCGGGGGGGGGGGGGGCGGGGGCGGCGTGGTGGAGCCGGGGGGGGGGGGGGGGGTACAGGGGGGAGCTCTCTCTCCCCCGGCGCCCCTCCGAATCTTTTCACCCGAGTAGTCAGGTCCTCAAAAATAGCGATGCTCGATTGCGAAATCGCCCTTAACGAGTACGTTCGCTCATCTCTATTAATTATCATTTTTATGACTGTAATAAAACGGCTACATTTCTAACTTCTTGTATCTTTATGTATCGCTGCCTCCAAGCACCATGTCATCAAGTAATAATGATGAAGCTTGTAGTCATCCGGGCTTATCTTCCTTTTTGCGTGATCATACCGGCTCATGAAGTCATGAAAAGCATCTTCCGTTTCTATCAGCGCTTAGCTCATGTGGGTGGGAGGGCCAGTAAACTGGAGCAAAGATCATCGAAAAACGTAGTGCTTTTTTTTTTTTTTTTTTTAAAGTTGGGGTCCCTTCGCACTTTGATAAAATGGCGCAATGCGAGAGTGTGAAAACGCAGAATTATGAAACCAATGATTTTTCAATGGTTTCATTCCCATTTGCGATGATTTCACTCATGGAATGTGGCGTTGAAAAAAATAAAAATCGCAGCATGTCCTAGCTTCCTGCATTTTTTTTGCATATTTTATATCCCATGTTTCCCTATGGAGCCTCCTTTTTATTGTATCGCAAAGCACGAACCTGCGTTTTTTTTTTTTGTTTTTTTTTTGCGCGAAGTGTCTCTTTTAGAATTAGAAGCTACTGTCTATTGCGAGATAAACGCAAGCATGCCAATTTTTCGTAATCTTTTTACCCATTCCATTTCGGGATGGATTTCGTGGCGTCAGTTCTACACGATTAGTGCTCTACAATCTAGCTACGGCAACCATCTGTTAAAGGGCTTGTCCTGGACTCTTAATATTGAAATGGGTGCCCCCAGTGGCAGTAAAATTCACTGACAACACCTTTAAACTTCCTCTGTTGTTAAAAGGGGTTTTCCACAAAATGCTATTGATATCCTATTTTCAGGGTAGGTCATCAATAGTTGATCGTCTGGGGTCTGCCACTCGGGACCCCCGCTGAACAGCTGCTCCGATGCCTGCTTGCAGCTCCACAATACAAGGGGCCAGGACTAAATCAATTAGCTGCCACCCATGTGCAAATGGTCAGCACTGACAGTAGGCACCCAATCAGCCAATCAACTTCTGATGATCTTATCCTGTGGGTAGGTCATAAATAGTATTTATGTGGAAAACCCCTTTAAGTTTAATTGTTGTATTCATTATTACACTCTTGTGTAAAGGCCCATTTAGGCAACGATTATTGCTCAAAAGCCGTCTTTTGAGTGATTAATCGTTGTGTGTAACGGCACTGACAGTGTGCAGGTTTTGTTAAGCCGTCGCTCATCGTTGTCTTTCAGCATGTTTACAACTGTTCTTTCACTTGTGTTTAGAGCGTGAGGTTTATCATTTACCAGAGTTTCTCCAATTCTTCACTTTCTATAAAGTAGTGTTTTTCTTATTCATCAGAACTCAATGTTCTCCCCCCTGCTAGTGGAGCCTGTACAGACAAGCTGCAGCTAAGAAGCAATTCCCATTCTGAAGTCAGTGTTCTTGAGGTCAGCTCTTGGGGAACGGAGTGTTTTTATCAGTAAATGGGTTTTTGCCCTTAAACCGATATCACAGAGGGATTTTATGGTTTTAGGAAGGTTTGATCATATTGTATTAAATTATATGTAGGGGGGGATTTACTAACCTACAAATAATTGCACAAGTCGTCTGCCTCAATTTGTGCCAAAAAAATGGCGTAAATGCATTGCACTAGACTTGTGTTGTAGACTCTTCTTGCACCTCACTAGGCAATGTCCAGGAAGGGGCGGTGCTTAAAGGGATTGTCCAGCTGTAGGCTGAAAGCCTATCTTCAGGTTAGGCCATCAGCAGGGGTCTGCCACCTAGGGCCCACACTGATCACCTGTTCGCCAGGCTGTTGTGATTTGTGCACAGCGCTGATTAACCAAATTAGTCATTGCCCCAAGTAGTCTTGCATAGTAGATTAAAGGGGTTTTCCCATCTCGGCCAATAGGAATACTCAGATGTACAAGGTGGTCGGCAATTATGGAAATTGACAGGCTTTGCAGAAATCGCGTCACACAGCAGGCTACGCTATGCAACAAACTCCTATTCACTTCTATGGGAGTTATGGAAATGGCACAGTCTGACCGGCTGTTTTTGTGGTCCTCAGCCACTACATACTGCTGCCCCTGGGGGGACAGGCAAGGAACGCGAGATAGCCGCCTACCCCAGAGACGGCACCCGCATCCTGGAGATGTGCCATAAAAGTTTCCGACGGGAAAACTCCTTTAAAAGTCCTCTTGCAGTCAAATTATTAGGCTTGTGAGCGATTGCACCAGTCGCTTAACTAGATATTCCTTTACAACATTTAGCATCAATCAGGCTTATTTGAAGATACACATTTTTTTAACGTGTCATATTAATTGCAATTTGGGTGGCAGCGATTATCACTAGATTGGTTGGAGTAACCGGAGTGCCTGCAGACTTGTACCATATAAACCCCCCTGTGGGCTCACGTCGCTATAATCCTCTTCCTCCGACATCTACATTTCCAGTCGTGAAGGATGTATGTGCTTGTCTGAGGCTAGGATGCCTCCATTTGTGGCCGTCGCCCTGGTCCTGCCGGGCACGGTCGGGCTGATCCTCTCAGTTGGAGGACAGAAATGTCACCATCTTGTTTCTGATGAGTAACGGGCTTCGTGCAGTGATCTATACAAAGTCCAATATGGTGGCTACGTTCGTCCATGACGGTTGTGCTGGGGGCGCAGCGCTCTTCTGTGTTTTTGATGTATTGAAGCTGCCAGGTTAGCGGTCTGCTTGTTCATGTTAGCAGTGCAATAAAAGTTGCAACCTTTTTTTTAATATAATACTGTTTTTTGTTTTTTTTTGTGGGTTTTTTCCCCCCTTTTCTACCAAGGAAGGCCCGGTGCTTCTAACTGCAGGCGCAGCTTCCATTGATGTTAATGAGAGCTGCGCCTGCATTTAAAAATGCCAGCCACTACACAGGGGTCGGAGCAACAGCTTTCGCTCTGTACCCGTGTAGCGGCACTGACAGTGCCCGATCAGCTGATTGGCCACGGCCCTGGCCATGGACTCTAGACCTCTAATGAAGCTTGCTTTTTCATCTTTTCTCCGTATGTAACTGGAGGCACACGGCGGTATACAAGGGGGTCCCGTGCACCGATGTGGCTCCACTTAGTTTGGAGGTTGTGCATGTACAAAGTGTCATCTCTTCCCCACTGCTGGCCTGTTGGATGGGGTCCTTCCTGTTTACATGTAATCTTCCGGTGCATTGGTGTATATACCAGACGGCGTGTGCGGTAAACATGACCGCTGCGTGGGAGGCTTATTCCTTAGCATTCTTGTTTCTATCGTTATGGAACTATTTTTGTAACTTATTAGGTTTTTCACGACGGATGTGACCTTTCTAATTGAGAGCGTCTCTCTTGTGTAACTAAAAGGATTCCACGAGGTCACTGGGTTGTTGGCAATGGGGAGCTTGGTAACATTTAACTTCTAATTAGTTAAAGGAGTTGCACCAAGATTTCAAGTTACCCCCAATAGAGGACGGCTCGCTGATCGGTGGAATCTCATCGCTGAGACACCTGCAAATCTCAAACGCCCCCCCCCCCCCCTTCCTCCACTGTGGGGTAACTACACCCCCAGAAGTGAGGAGGAGGAGGCTGGATGGGGAGCCTCTGGTATTTTTGTGAACCTTAGTTTAACCTCTTAGTGACCACCCCATTGCCTTTTTACGTCCTACCTTGCTGGACTCTAACCCCCAGGGATGTAAAAACATGCTCCCTGCGCGGATTAAAACCCTGGATGTGACGGCTCCATGTGATGACCACTTCCTTTAAACAAAAAACAAAAGGCATTAACCCTTTAGTGACGGCCCCATTGCCTTTTTACGTACTAGCTACCTCATCTTCCCGAAAATAAGCCCTATCCCTATTTTCATGGGGTGGGGGGCTTGAAATATAAGCCCTCCCCCAACAATAAGCCCTAGCTACACTAGTTTAATAAAAATTTAAAAAGCAATACTCACCTAGCTGCCGGCGTCTGTCCCTTGCGCTGGTCTCCGGTGCTTTCAGTCTGCAGTCCTCAGCACTGAAATGATTCTCTTCTGGTGACATGGCTTTGAATACCCTGCCTCCTAAAAACGTTTTGATTGGCTCGAGCGCCAGCCAATCAGAGCCAGCGCTCAATGAACCCATCATAGCGCTTACCGGAGACTGGGTATTCAAAGCCCCGTTACCATGAGAAGAGAATCCTGTCAGCGCTGAGGACTGCAGCAGCGCAAGGGACACACGTCGGCGGCTGGGTAAGTATAAGACATTGAGCCTCTTTTGAGGCAAAAATTAATATAAGACAGTGTCTTATTTGTGGTGAAACAGGTAAGTGGGCTTTAATCCACAGGGACATAATACTTCTTCTAAGGTTTAAAGCCCTGTAGGCTGTGGACGTGACAGCTCCATGCTGGCTGTTCCTGGAGGTAGCCGACAACCTGGACCTGTCATACTGGGCTACGGGACCCCCCCCCCCCCCCCATTTCACCCCGGTCATGTGATTGACGCTATTCAATGGTTAGTGCCGATTCGCATAAAAGTAAATAAAGAGCTAAAAGTTCGATTTTTCAGCTCCACTCATAAATCGCATCCATGAGGGGGCTGAAACTACTTGTCCCCCATCCTCTATGATGTCCTGCGTTCATTTGGTCCGGAGCGGACTCTCTGCCATCTTCTGCGCATGCGCGCCAAAGGAAAAGTGGTGACACATCCCCAGAAGCCCAGATTGCCGTGGGACATTTAAAATCTCCTGGCAACGGCTACTGAAGGTAACCGGGAAGCAGGAGATGTCACCGGATACCGCCAATCACGGAAAAGTGCGGGGGGAAAAAAAAAAAGTTAGTTTCAGCTGCCCTCATAGATCGGATCTGAAAATACTCACCCCCCATCCTACATTATGTCCTGCGGTGGGCGTCTGCACATGTGCCGGAGGCCATAGAGCCTGGCAAATTAAAAATTTTCCTGCACCTAGTCAGTACTGGTTGTGGGTACCCGCTTCATCGCTAAGTGACGGCGCAGGAAATATAAACAAGAGGTGTACTGCGTATGACCGCCTGTGTGAGTACGCAGTTATGCGCAGTACATTACGCGGCCGTACGCAGCGCCACGGCCGGCTCACAGCTGGGATCCACTGCAGGCCGCCGCAAGCAGATTCCACATACGACCGTATGAGCCCGGCGTTATTCAGATCACTACCTGTAATACGTATTTTACAAGAAGCCCCGGGAACGCTCGCCTTCCTGCAGTTCCAGGAGCAGCTTGTTGAGCGTCTTCTGTGTGAGACCGCTGCACCTCAGCAAGCTTATGAAGTCTCACAGAGCGCTACTCTTTACACCCTATCCCTGCCGCTGAGGTTAAGGAGTACCCCCCGCAAAAGCATGGAAGGAGAAGGGATACCCGGTTTTATTGCCCCATGTGCCCAACCAGCCTCTGTAATTACCCGTCATCTGACATACCACACAGTTTACATTATTACTTTTATCTAAGATTAAGGAAGGGAGTCAGTTTTTTTTCTGCACAAGTGGGCAATGGGGAACAGGACAAACTGGTATCCATTTTGGGGTGCCTATCCTCATTTTTTGATGTGCACTATAGGAATACAAAACTGTCTTTAAAATGACATATTTGCAAAAATATGAGATCTTAATTTTTTTCTATAAATTGCATTAACTCCTGAAAAGAAACCGTGGGGTCAAAATACTCATGACCCCCCTCAGTAAATACATTAAGGGGTGTATCTTCAAAATGGGGTCATTTGTGGGGGTATTTATCATTCTGACACTTCTTGGTCTTTGAAATCGGCTTGGTGTGAGAAAACAAAATGTTCCTCAGAATGTTGATAATGGTACATTTGTATGTCTCCTAAATGGTTAAAAATAGCCTTTTTTAAATGTGCTTCCAGAATAAAGTAAACAGATGGAAATGTATATCTTATCAGAAAATTGTACAGTATGTTTGCACATTTACATACAGGAATATGAGAAGCCTATTTTGGGGGGTCCCTGATGCCGGCCAATTAGCGGGGAAGGAGTGTATAGCCCAGTCAAAAAGGTATTCCAATTTCAGCAAGAAGTATATATTACACGCATTAGTCTAGCGGTGTGTTCTGCCTTCGCTGCCGTGTGAGACTACCAGATTACCGACGACTTGGGAACATTAAGTGTGGACTCTCTCATGGAGCACAATGTGTCATAGACCTGGATTTACAATGTTTACAATTTATGGCGTAGTTAGCATGCTTCCAGCCGCCTACGCTCTTACGATGGAGCCCTAAGAGAGCTATTATTGCTTACTGGATGATAAGCCCAGAAAGTGCTTCACATTTCTGTAATAAGCTAGTCATTGCGCTAGTTACGGGGAGCAGTTTTATATTTTGGCAGAAAAAAATTATCCTCGCTGGATCCCATTAATTTCAGTGGGCTATAAGCAGATATTGAAATAGTAACTAGCATTCTGCAAAGAATGTATTACACACGACACAATAAGGCACCAAGAAGGAGGAGTTGAAAGCGGATGAAACTTTTATATGTGTGACTGTAATGATGTATGTGAGTGATACACTTGTACGCTGGTATTCCAACAGGTCCCATAAATGCTCTTGACCATAAATCTATCAACAGGGCAGTTGGTAGAGTTTTCGCCGAATGAGAAGGAAGTGTGGCAACCTGGCGGAGTTATTCCTGGGAAGCCCTTGCTTTGTGGGCAAGTATTGTCTCACTGGAAAATGCGTCTTGGAAGCCCTGCCATGAGAAGAAACGTAGATGGCTGCAGGATGTCCTGACGTGTGACCCACTATCGTATGCGACGGACCCCAGATCATCACACCAGCAGTGGAGGCAGCGTGTTGCACCCCAGAATTGAAGTGCCCACCACTAGGCCTTCATACTCAAATATGGTTGCCGTCTGGTCCTGTACAGAACTGGATTTGTCGCTAAAGACTATACGGTTCCAGCCAATAGCAGTCCTGGTTTCTCGTTCACGCCACCACTGCAGATGTAAGTGACGGAGTTGAGGTGTTAATCGCAAGACATGTAATGGGCCCTATGACACCAAATTTACTACCTGTACTCTCCTAGAAATAGTCGGGGCCATGACGGGTCTGTAATGAAGATGCCACCTGTGTCTGGATGGTGGACAACAAAGCTGTTGGATATATGGGCCGATCAAACGATCCTCTACTGGTGGTCTGTGTGGGCCATCCAGAGCCTGATCACTTTTTGCACATGCCTCCATGTAACTACTGCTCCCAACACCTCTTAACAGCTTGGTTAGAACGGCCTACATGGTGGGTAGTTCATGGAAACAACCATCCTACTTCCAATGATACCCCCCCTCTTAATCTTAAGTCTTCGAATGCGTCATAGAGGCGTCTAGTGGTCAACTATCACTCAACCAGAGGTCCACTACACAAAAGTAGCCCCTGAGAGCCTTTTCATAGGACAACAAGGGAAGCAACTTTACGTCTCCTGGTGGCAAGAACCCATATCTAATCAGACTGCAACTGTAATCACATCTGTATACCAAGTTTTGCAACACTCTGACATTTCTTTCTGGGTACATTATTATTTTTTTGGTCAATGATTGTCCATTTTTCAGCCAGACCTGCTCGCAGTTTCCAAGCAGACTGCATTGAAATGACCAACAGAAATGTGTGTTGTGATGAGTGTTGGGACGGGTGATGTGTATTTGCCGTGGTATTTCCAACAGCCTTAATAGTAAGGCCAACACCTGCTTGTCTGAGGCCAATGCTCTACATTAAATGACTTGATGTGTGAACAATGCCGGACTGTAGGATATGACCTTGTTGGCAGCAGCCAACACTTATTTGTCTGGATGTGTCCGCAGTAGGTTGTAATACTCAAGCTGACTCCCAGGAAAGTCAGAATAAGTTGGTTTTAGTAATCTGCTTTTCATACATATACAGCTGTTTTGGTGTTTTTGCACCTCATCAGTGTACAGTAGGTTTCTGGCTTGGCTAGTGAGAGGCCTGTGATGTGGGTCAGGAAGAGGATCCTCTTACCTTAAGTAGATCACCTAGAAGGTGTGTGAGGTCCATCCATGCTCCTCTGATAAATATGCAAATAAGTCCATTGAAATATATTGAGTCCTCTGATTTGTCTTTCGTACATGAGATCTTCATGCAACTGTTAAAGTGCTACCCCATACAAAGAACCTATCCTCTAGTCACAGGACTGCTGGGACCGTCATTGGTCATGAGAACGAGGAGCTGAGGGTCCATGAATGAATGAATGGAGTGGTTGTCATGTGTGCATACTACTGCTCCATTCATTTCAGTGGCACTGGCCAGCACTCGTACACGGCTGTGTCTGGCAGTTTCACAGAAATGAATTCAGTAGTAGTGCGAATTGTTCGTTCCGGGCCAGTTGGAGCCCCTATTCACATGATTGGTGGGGGTCCCTTGTCCTCATACTTATTACCTATGCTGCGGACTAATTACTTGCCCTACTCTCGTCTGTGAAGGTGAATGAGAATGGCACAGGCTGCGATTCCCTTACATACAGAGAATCAGTCTGTGTGAAGTCCTCACTGGCTATGATGGTCTGGGCGTGTACTGTGGAATACACGGATAGCACACGGAAGTGATTTATGCTCATGTGAGTAAGTCCTGAGAAATCAACACCGCATACCTCAGTAAGATGGGGTAAGAACATACTTGGTATAAGAGACTTCATCTAAGGTTCGGTTCACATCTGTGCCCAAGGCTTCATCCAGAGCCTCTGTCGAAGATCCACATGGCTGGCTAATACCGGGATTAGCAGCCGCAGCGAAATTCCGCTCTGAATTTCCACAGCAAATCCTCCCTTTGTGAACCAGCCTTACTGTGAAACGCTGCGGCTTTCTAGATAAATCCTAGTTTAAGTGAGGCAGGAATGGGGAGAAGTCTCACCTGGGTGGCTCTCCGTTGGCTCCTCCACACCTAGATTGACACGTTTCTCCTCAAGGACAAATTCCAGTCGGTAAGACACTTGCCCTGGTTGGGTCCTTCTTAGCCGCCGGAACTGATACGGTTGTTAGAGGGTTATTTTCATATGTTCTATCATATTTGAGCCGCTGCCTTGTCTTCAGAATGGCTCGCGCTTCGTTAAAGGGGTGTTTTGAGTTCAATTAAAGTGGTTGTCTCGCGGCAGCAAGTGGGGGTATACACTTCTGTATGGCCATATTAATGCACTTTGTAATGTACATCGTGCATTAAATATGAGCCATACAGAAGTTATTCACTTACCTGCTCCGTTGCTGGCGTCCCCGTCGCCATGGATCCGTCTAATTTCGCTTTCTTCTGGCGTTTTTAGACGCGCTTGCGCTGTGCGGTCTTCTTCCTGGTGAATGGGGCCGCTTGTGCCGGAGAGCTGGTCATCGTAGCTCCGCCCCGTCATGTGTGCCGATTCCAGCCAATCAGGAGGCTGGAATCGGCAATGGACCGCACAGAGCCCACAGTGCACCATGGGAGAAGACCCGCGGTGCATCGTGGGTGAAGATCCTGGCGGCCATCTTGGTGAGGGAAGAAGTAGGAAGAAGGAAGACGTCGCAGAGCGGGGATTCGGGTAAGTGATATATATTTTTTTTTTTTTTTTTTTAACATATCCCTTGGGGTTGTCCTGTGCCGAACGGGGGCCTATGAAGAAAAAAAACCCCGTTTCGGCGCGAGACAACCCCTTTAATATGGCCATACAGAAGTGTATAACCCCACTTGCTCACGCGAGACAACCTCTTTAAAGAAAAGAATCCAGCGACCCTAGCCCCGGAACAATGAAACGGCCTATGTGCAGTGGCCTAAAGTGGTACTGCAGGCCGCATCCCCTTTAAGTGAATGGGATTAGGGAACGAACAATCCTGCAGTCAATGATTGCCCCATGCCATCGGAAATACCGAGGGCCAATCCGCATGCTTATACCGATTGGCGTGCGTTACAGCCATGTAAAAGAAACTTGTCACGTAATAGCAGGGATTTGTTTTCCCCCAACGGGAATCCATTTTTGTTTTCCTCGTATTAGTGCGGAGAGCCTCATTATATGATGCAGCGACAATTACACGGACGCCCATCTGTTCAGCCAGGGACATCTGTAGACGCCGTCCCAGTAAGTTTTGATATGGTAATGCAGGGCTGTAATGATATTAGAATTTTTTTTTTTTAATTGCAAAGCGATGCTAAATATTAGGCAATACAGTAAGTAACAGAAAACGCCTGGTAGCAGCGCAGGACTGCCATCGGGGACACGGGCCAGTCCTTCTGACTGGCAGACCTTGTTACTGCATGCCATCTTATAGTGGATCTCATGCCTCCTGCTGCCATGGGGAAACGTCCAGGAAACACATCTATTTTCAACTCTTCTTTTCTTCCCGTGGGCTACCATGGAAACAGATGATCCTTTTACCCTCTACTATATCAATATGCATCTTCTTATTGTACCAGCTCTCGCATCCCTTTGGTCTGTCTATAAGCTAAGCGTGTGAGCGCGGCTCGGCCCACGTAGAGAGCAGATTCAGGGAAGCACATGCTGTCACACAAAAGGGAAGTCCTTAAATATGTTGTTCCGGGGATATTTCCATGAAGAACCGGTGAGTAGATCTGTCGGCTATAGCGGTTTTCGGATTGTATGTAGGATGCCTTGTATGCTCTTGTAAGTTATAGTCGATGCAAGTCTGAGGGCTCACAACGTCACCAGTTCATCCAGGTTTGTCCATTTAAATGCTGCAGACTGCGCTATTTTTTTCCCTGCCCCCCCCCCCCCCCCCAAAAAAAACCGGATATCTAACAATGGAAGTCCCTTTAAATTAAAAAAAAAAAAAATCAATGGGAGGGAAAAAAGCGCATTATTTGTTTCTTTTCTCCAAAAATGGAGCGGAGACAGAAACCCTGAACTGACCCTAACGCAGGCGTGAAAGGAGCCTTATAGTTAAAGTAATGGGTGTTTTTTTTTTTTTGTTTTAATCCTATAACCGATAATGACCCTTTTAGGCTGGGTTCACACGAGGAGGGTTTGCCGCAGAAATTCCGTGCAGAATTTCTCAGCGGCAAATCCACCTGCGGCCACTAATCCCAGAATCAGCCAGCCATGTGGACGAGATTTGACAAAGTCACACGGGGCGGCAAAGCCGTCGCTACGGCGCGGATTCCCAGGACGCAGCATGTCCATTAAAAAAATTATTATTTTTTTTTTAATCTGCTGCGGCCGTGCTCTCCTATATGGGAGAGCCAGCTGCAACAGAAAAGGCATGTGGGGAGACGCTCCAAAACCCGCAGCTACCATGCCACGGGTTTTGAAGCTGCATTTTACCGGCTGAAATCTTGTGGTTTTTTTATTTTTTTTTTTTGCTGCTGCAAAACCGTGAGATTTCCGCCGAGAATACGTCCTGCGTGACCCAGCCTGACTG
The DNA here is from genome assembly GCF_035609145.1 of Eleutherodactylus coqui. Taxonomy (NCBI): domain Eukaryota; kingdom Metazoa; phylum Chordata; class Amphibia; order Anura; family Eleutherodactylidae; genus Eleutherodactylus; species Eleutherodactylus coqui. The sequence goes on along the minus strand of NC_089840.1, from coordinate 82,357,325 downwards.
TATTTGTGATGGTAGCATTTAATTGGTATGCATAGAGTTGAGGAATAAGGCCTCGTTTACATGGTGTCATTTTGCTGCGAAATTAAGCTTGATTTTCACTCTGAAATGCACATCGGGATCCACGACATTTTAGATCGCTGTCGAAGGCTATGAAAATCTGCGCTGCGGTTAGTATGCTGCATTTTTAATTTTTTAAATTTTTTATTAATATTTCACTTTTCTGCATATGGAATTTGAAATTGCATTGTGGGAAAAAATCTGGCTCCAAATACTGAAGGAAAGAGGGCTGCAGGCAGGGCTTTTTTTTCTGTTCAGAAAGCAAGCGGATCCCATTATAATCAATGGGGGTCCGTCCGCTGCTGTTCAGTTCTGTCAAGAGATGGAGATCAGCCATGAAGGCTCCATTTGGGGAGCAGGAAAGCAGAACCCTGAACTCAGATGTAAATATGTAAATCCACCTGAAAATCCTTCCTTATTTTCTGGCAGTTTCACTCTTCAGTCCCAGACTGCTTCACTTTTCTGTCAAAAATAAACATATTAGAGATGGCTCCCGGTTTATGTAGGCCCGTGGCCAATAGAACTAATGGTTTTTGTGTCAACTTTATTTTGTTTATTACTATTTTGGCAATACCACATATGTGGGCATCCTTGAAATAGTAGTTTAGTATACCTAGTGTACTTACTGACAACACACTTGGGTGCTATAGATGTTTTTACCATGTGGGACTACAACTCCCAGTATGACTGTAATATGCTGAAAGCAAGAATGCTCTAGTCTAGACCTTACATAACAGACACCGAATACACACTGACACTGAGTGAATCACAGGTGACATCCTCTGGACTGATTCCTTTTCTTCTCCATCTGGTCCAGACCCTCATGACTTCTGCAGCTACATTTTGTGTCCGAGACCTCTTTGGTTCCTCTGAAAATGGCGTCCCACACTGTCACCTGAAAATGGCATTAAAAACTGTGCCCTTGAAGTATATTAGAATATACACGATACACTCTGCACCCCCTAAAATAGTGAATATAATCAATCTCGACCGCCATGGCAGCTTTTTCCAGCCACAACTTGTCTCTACAAACGCTCATCCAGCTGCTACTACCAAAGAACCTCTCAGAGCTCTCTACACAGTAATAGTGCCCCGCATGGTAGTTAACCCACTTTGTGGTCCCTAACATAGTAATTAGCCTTCTCTGTGGTTCTCCCCTTAATATAATTGGCCCCCATTATGCCTTTCACAGCCCTTGTTTTCTGGCGGCATTGTCATAAAAACTGAGTTCCTTCCTTTAAATGTATTAGATCTGTCATCACATGCTGCACTGCTCTTCACATTGCGGTGCCCACATATCTTCAATACTGCATCCCTGTCAACTCACTGCGGTTCCTACTTCTCTGGGCTAGTGGAGAGGAGGAGGTGATTGGAGCCTTATTGAGGATCTAATAAATGGCGATGAGGGAAGGAGCTCCTTATACCGGTAGTTATAAATGACTCCTAAGTGGCCCTACTGGATCCCACCCCTCAGGGTGGGCTCCTCAGGCACAGTTGGCCTGGGCACCTGCCTGGGCTTGCGGGGTGCTGGCACCGACCCAGTTTGTCCTATATCCAAAATGCGTCCCTTTTTAAGCATTGCCCTACCTGTATGTTACAGAGCAGGATGAACTGAACAGATAGATGTAAAGTTTTGTGGCAAATGCTTCAGTAGAACTTTGGACCTATTCTGTGATTGACTATCAATCGGCGGGTAGGACCTACCTGAACAGTGATTTGGATCAAAAAGTCGCCAGTAACACTTTGTTCACATCTGCCGTTGAGATTCCATTTTCCAGGTCTGTTGTGGGAACAGGAAAACTGGATCCTGGCCAGGAGCGAGATTGGAGCCGGATGGCCCCATTCAGACCCAGTTGACTAATGGGATCTGCCATGCCTGTTGGCATCTTCCTGGGTGATACGGTGCAGCATGCTGTGTCGTTTCATCTCGGTTTTTGTTCTGGATTTGCAGCAAAGGCTCTAAAGGAATATGTGAGCATGCCATTATTGTGGATCTTCTCTCATAAACCCATTTATTCATCGGATTAGATCACAACATATTTTACATTTTATTGTAACATTCATACTTCAAAGGGGTGATCTCCTCTTTGGCTTCACCTCCTCTCTGCCTCGGTCTGCACTGAGATGGCATAGAAGGTGTTAAACGTCTCGCTTTCGCTAACCTCTGCTGTTAGAAGGACACGCTATGATTGACAGTCGCACTTCCGCTTCTGATCACATCGGCACACAACTTCTGTGCCCTTAGGATGTCTGTGCTGCACCAGTGCGGTGGTGTGTGGGAACGGACTTCCACCGGCTAGGTACGGGGCAGTAAGAGGTTGGCATGTTTTCACGCTTCCTCGCGTTCGCTTAGCTTTTTCACACATTATTGTGACTTGAGGCTCAGGGTTTGCTTTCTATCTGGTTTAGTATTTCAAGGTAGCTTATGTCCTGAACACCGACACTTGTTGAACATGTGGATCATGCCGTGTAATAAGATTAATTCTGCTATACAATAATACAGAGAAACCTTTTGTTTTTTCGCCTTTTTTTTTTTTGGTCTCTGTTCAGTCTATTTATTAGGGCGGTCTCCCCTCTCTGGATTTCAAATGTGATAACAGAAAGTAGTCGATTATATTGCTTTTTAAGTACTTTAAAAACCGTTTTCCTTATTTCCGTGATCTTTACAGTTGGATTTATTGGGCATTTTGCAAAGTTAGCTAAAAGGGTTGTTCATTATTAACCGCTGTTAAGTTAGACAGAATAAATTTTAAATTGTAGTAATTAAATAATAAAATAGAATTTGCTTGTATGCGTAGTTAGCGCTTTTACATAGTGATGGCGCCCCCTGCTGTTCTTTTGATTCTTTGTCCGAGCGTCCACCCAATGTGTCCAGTGCTAGTGAGTAGGAGCTCCTTGCAGTGTGCAGATTCTTATTGGCTGGCCTGTACACCAACGAGAACTACTCTACCACCTTCGTGTAAGAGAATCTGGTGGTGGGACGGAGCTCCTGAGCATGTAGGACCACTGGTAGCTAGCCTGGTGTGGTGCAGTGTGTTAAAGCAGCAGAAATGCAGTCCTAAACTCACTCCTGAACTGAAGGTTGCAAGTTCATTCCCTGTATGGTTCAAGTAGTGGGCTCAAGGTTGACTCGGCCTTCCATCCTTCCGAGGTCTGTAAAATGAGTACTGAGCTTGGTGGGCGGTAATAAATAAATTATCTGAAAGCGCTGCGGAATAATTTGGTGCTATACAAATAACAAGATTTATTTTCTTTTGGTTGGCCCCTCGAGTCCCCAAGCTTTCTTACTGGTTCAGTTTAGTGAATTCTGTAATCCCCCATAAAGAATGGGTGTTTTGAAACTAGAACCATCCAAACAAATTTTCCAAACCTTGATATAGGTGGCTCAGGTTCTTCTGTGTTATATGATGCATTACCCCCCCCCCCCCCCTGCATTGCTGGGCTAGATGACTACAAAGGATGTATCCACCCTAGTTGTGATTTCATCATTGGCCTTCAGTAGGACCCATGTTAGTGGTGCTGTTAAGTGTGTTTTCCATACAGCAGTTCATGGGTTACTATTCACCAATTCTTCATCCAGTCTTTGTAATTTGTGCTCTTTTCTAATGGCCGTTGCCTTTGTGTGAGCGCTTTGTTTTCTGTACAGTTTTTACTGGCCATGCCTTCTGTTTTATGCTATTTTTGATGATCCTCATTTCTTCTGCAAGTACTCGGTTAGGTTACGTCTGCACAGCGGAACTCGCTGTGGAATGTTCTGCATGAACTCCACTTCTAAAAGCCAAAACCAAATCGGAGTCTTTTTGCCAAGGATCCGCTCGTGGATTTGGCCGCGTCACTTGATGCAAAAACGCATCAGTATTTTGCATGCAAATTTTGGCTATTGATAAAGCTAAAACAGTGTGCAGATCTGCAGCAAAAAGATTGTTTTATTGCGGTGTACACTCTGCAGAATTCTGCAATGAATTCTGCTGTGTGACTAGACCTTTTTATTTATTTTTAAACCCATTTTAAAATGTACAGCGCTATGGAATAATCATCAACAATGGGGCCCATAGTCGTAGTTCACTTATTGATATGGTTTTGGAGTATGAAAGAAACCCATGAACCCCATTCAAATTTTGTTCTTGGTGGGATTGGACTCCGGGACTCCAGCAAGTTTATTGAGACTCCGGGACTTGAGCCACTTTATTCCCCCCACCCCCTAATCCCCAAAGCGGAGAGGGGGAAAGGATCCAAAGAGTTGGATTTGCACCCATTATTTAAATTGGAAACTTATTTTTCCATGATCTAAATGAATATTTTAAAATGGAGCAACTTGTTTAGATTATACAGCTTTATAATGACTGAATTTAATTTCCACATTCAAGGCAGGTTGAGGCTAAATGAAGACTAGATTTATCTTGGTTAAAAGTTTCACTCCAAGACTCCACCAATTGCAATTTCATGCCAGAAGTTGAGAAGTCTGTGTGATAGTAGAAAATGTCAGAATGGAGAGGAAATAGTCCAGGGTAAGGAAGAAAAATTCAAACCAGCTTGGATGGTGACAAAACGTATAAAGACACCCTCTTCTCCCCCGTTTACCCACTGTTCCCTTTTTCACCGATGCTGCAGCAGTGATGACGGCGGGGCGTGTAACTGCTGTACCTGATCAGTCAGATGGCTGCAGCCGTCACACGTCCCTGGTGGCGGTGAGGTCCTTGTTGGCCCACTGTAGCCGGAAGTGAAGATCAGGTGATTTGGCCGCTCTTCCATAATTCTATTTGCGGGTATCTTTTCTCAACATTTTGTAACTTATTACGTCCTCTGATTGTGAATATTTGTGTATAATACTAATATCTGATTTTTTTTTTATGTTTGTTACAGAATGGACAGCAGTTTGCGGAAGAGTCCATGTGTGAAGAAGACAATGAGAACAATGTAAGTTTTCTCTTGAACATTGCAGTGAAGAAAAAACACATTCCTGTAAATGTGCTTTAACCTTCTTATGTTCTTCACAAGAAACATACTGGAGTCTACGGGGAAGTCAATAACTGTAGAACTAATTTCCATTATATTAAGTCCATATGTCACCGGTTGTATTGGTATATTGGACTGTGCGGCTTCCTGCAGCGATTTGCCAGTGTTTGGAAATACCGGGTCTGTCGATAGCAATGTGGCCATGCAATACGCGGTGAAAAACCACCCGTGGGTGTGAGCCCCAAAGCTATTATAAAGTTACAAGTATCTAAAGTACTAGTAAGAAAAAAAAAAAAACTATTCAGTTTGTATCTGCGATATACAGCCTTGGGACTATTTTTCACTAAACAAGAATTTGTCTTTGGGGCTATGTGGCCATCACTGAGGAGAAATGTATTGGAATCACAGGTGAAGCCAGATCTCTGCAGATTTGTAAAGCAGGTTAAAATATTGCAAAATTACATATTGCCTTGTGAAGCATATAACTTTCACTTTGAATCACTGGAATACCCCTTGGTACTTAAAGGGGTTGTCCCGTGCCGAAACGGGATTTTTTTTTTTTTGCATAGGCACCCCCGTTCAGCGCAGGACAAACCCAAGGGATGTGTTGAAATTAAAAAAAAAAAATTTACTTACCCGAATCCCCTCTCTGCAACTTCTTCCTTCTTTTCCTCCAAGATGGCCGCCGGGATCTTCACCCACGATGCACCGCGGGTCTTCTCCCAGGGTGCACCGTGGGCTCTGTGCGGTCCATTGCCTCCTGCTTGGCTGGAATCGGCACACCCGACGGGGCGGAGCCAGAACGCCGCTCGTGCCTGGACCGATCAGAAGGGAGAAGACCCTTCTGCGCAAGCGCGTCTAATCGGGCGATTAGACGCTGAAAATAGACGGCACCATAGAGACGGGGACGCCAGCGCAGCGAAGGGGAGTATATAACTTCTGTATGGCACATATTTCATGCACGATGTATATTACAAAGTGCATTAATATGGCCATACAGAAGTGTATAACCCCACTTGCTTTCGCGGGACAACCCGTTTAACCTTTTAATGACCACCAATGTGCCTTTTGACTGCAGTCACTAATGGGCTTTAAACCTGCACATTTTTAATGCAGTGGCTTGGCTGACTACTGACAGCCAGGCTCCTGCTCTAACACCCAGGAACGCAGAAATCTCAGATCCTGGCTGTTTAATGCCTTACATGCCACAATCTATAGCAACTGCAGTATGTAAGCAGATGACAGGTAGATGGGGCTTTTTTTCACACTCATCAGCACCCTACAGTGCGACCATAAGGTACCAATGAGTTCCTATGGCAACTGACAAAGGCCTCCATGTCTGCCATGTAACTTGGCCTATTAGACCCTGGCCCCCCCACAGAGTCTAATAGGCAGCTGTCAGGCTTTGCAGAATTCACATAAGTAATGCAGTGTACAATCCTAGCGATCGACAATCACATTTTCAAGTCCAGTCGGGCACTAAAACCTAGCGGTAAATAGAGTTTAATTTAAAGAAAAATACAGTTGAAAAAAGTCGAATATTGTTCCCCACAAAAACTTTTTAATATAAAGTTTTGATAAAATACCAAAAGTAATAAAGCAAAAACATAATGGGTACAAACAATGAAAGTGGACACCGCAAAAATAAAAGCCTGAATTTCCATTTTACTTTTATAATAAAAAGCAGTCAGTCTTCTGTACCTCAAAATGGTAGCAATAAAAACTACAACTCTTCCCACAAAATACAAGCCCTGAAATGCCCGCGCCCCCCCCCCCCCCCCCCCAATTCCGGAAAAAAAATTGATGTGGGTCTTGCAGTACAATGATACAGATCCAGTCGATTTTCTTAAATAATGTGTTTTTATTCAAAAGTAATATAGAAATAAAAAATGATGTAAACTTGGCATCGCAGGAATTGTGCTGATCCAGGTGAGAGTTATCATGTTTTCACTGAATGGCGAACGTTGTAGTTTTATAACACGCGTGTACTGCAGGGGGTGGGGGGATGAAAATCTAAAACTTGTCTGCAAGAAAAATCCTCAAATGACTGTCAACGAGTTACGGCTCTTGCAATGTGAAAATGAAAGTCGCTTAATCCTTAGGACACGAAATAGGTTGGTCACTAAGGGGTTAAAGGTATTCACGCATTGGCCCCTTAAGTTACAATAGTCTCAGTATTGCATGATGAAACCATCCTGTATTTTGCTTGGTCTCTCTTAGATGCTTGGGTGGTGTACCAAGGAACGTGCCCCCTGGATGGCAAGCAGCTACTTGACCTGGTGTATGGTATATTCCGGGCCATTGGGACTTCAAACGAAGTTCAGCATACAATGCCATAAGTGCTGCTGACCTGCGGCATGTGTGATGGCTGAAAGATCCAACCATTGTGGGCATTTCACTGGTAAAACACCTGTATAAATATTCACTTGCTGTAGCGCCCCTCTACAGTACAGTACGGTACTACATGTTTTGGGCTGTCCTTTATCTGTGCCAGGATGAGCTGTTTCTTTGGACACCAGGTGAGGACGGCTTCACTTTATTTTCTGGTACATTGTGTGTTCTGTACCATGGGGAAGCTCCTGTCCTCACCATAGGAAGTGATTTACAACCTCGGACTGTCTTACATGCGGACTTCTATATCTGTATTGGTTGGGTATCTGCTGTTTTTTATTTAAAGAGGTTTTCCCGTTGAAGTAATTTCTCCTATCCACTGGATGTCTGAGCGCTGGGGTCGATGGCCATACCTTGAATGCTCATGTGAATAGAGTGGCGGTGCACATACATGACCGCTACGTCATTTGTTCTATGGGAAGAATGGAGATCTTGCTAACTCCTTCCATTCTGTACAAGTGAAGGGTCATGTATGCTCATCGCCACTTTTTCGTGTGAGCATTCGGGGTGCGCCGGTCCCGGGACACATATCCCCTACATTATGGATAGTGGGGTAAATATTTTTAGTGTTAAAATTGCTTCAGTCTCCATTTTAATGTGTATTTTTGGCTGAAATTTTAGGATTTAAGAACCAATTACTGGTTTTCTCTAGATTTCTGGTCTGGAGTTAGACTATTTCTATCGTTGTATAGAAACCCCTTCAGATCTCCTTTTCGGTCTCCTGTGGCTTTCCCCCCTGCTGACACCTGTAGAGGAATAAAGCTGCACCTCCTCATCCCTGCGCGGCGGACAATAGATGGCTGTTAGCGTGCTGCCAGGCGTCTGCTACCTAAACCTGCTTGCCCAAAATATTTCCCATTATCAGATGGGATCTGAGCATTTACTACTCTTTGTAGCATTTACACCACTCGTTTTAGAATCCCTTTCTTCCGCTTTTCTCCCCAGCCAGCACTTTGCTGTTAGCCTTGGCACGGAGACCTCTTCTCAGACAGGGCTGCTAAGGTTTTGTAAAACGAGAAGTAATGTTTCACCTTCACCTCCAATCCGAAGTATTTCACAGTCCATTATTATAGCATACGTAGCAATTTCCTAATACATACATATTATCCGACTAATCCCCTTTACAGGCGGGATGATCTCATGGTGGTGGCAGGGTTTCAGACTCCCCGCTGCTTCTCTGCGGATACGTCGGTGGGAAGCAGGCTGCTACCATTAACTACTGAACTTTTGGTCTCCTTCTTAAAACCCAATTATTGGGGACAGGAATATCCTATTATAGTCGTCATGCAGATTCTGGTGGTTGTACCCCATTCTAGCATGTCTCCCCTATATCAATAAATGTCTTTGAAGAGTCGTGGAAAACTGTCTAAGGCCTTCTTCATACAAATTGCTTAAAGAAAAGTGTTTTTGGTGGCTTTTTTTTCTGACTTTGTTACATTTTTAACATGTTTTTTAAGTCCTACGGAAATTGGGGGAATTGAGCATGCTGGCTTTTGAAAAAGGCACCGCTAACCCAAAAGTTACAACCCAAAACACACACAACACGTGAAATCTACCTCCATCCTGTTGAAAATCTCCAGGAAGCTTCATTGCAGCACTGTGTGCCTGCTGCTACTTGACAGGCTTTCCTTGTTAAGTGTATGCACAAAGAACAGGTTGGGAGTACAAGTGGGCGGAGTCTGGCTGCGCGCACTTGCTGCGATGCAGAAGCGAACACATGGCTGGCATGTTAGGTACTGCTCACATGTGGAAGGAGGTTTCCCTTGTTAAATATGCAGCATTTTCATGCTGTTGGCTTCTAGATGTAATTTTTTTTAAATTTAGCTTTTTAAGATTAGCCTGGTGGTGACATCTGCCATACATGATTGGCACATGTGTGGGGCGTGTATGATGTTGGCTCAGGAGTGGAGCTTTGTTCATAGACAGTGGGAGTTGCCTGTCTTTTAAGCGCCAATCCCCTTAAAGATATGGCCATGATCGGAGACATCACAGATTGCAGCCATTAATCATTTAGATGTTGGCGTCAACTTTGACAGAGGCATTTATTTGCCCCAACAGAAAGAAGGGTCTCCCTCTGTCGCCCAAACACCCACCGCAATGAGATCATGAGGTGCTGTTCAGGTGTTAAGGCAGCCTGGATCCTGGTAAAGGCCTCCAAGGGCTTGCAATGCATTTCTGCCTATTAATGTCTTAATAGAATGTCTGCAGAAATGTATTCTGCAATATTGAAGTATTGCAGTATATTATAAAAGCAATCCTATAGGGACTTTAATAAAAAAAAAAAAAAATGTAGGTACCGTATTTTCCGGCTTATAAGACGACCCCCAACTTTTCCAGTTAAAATAGAGTTTGGGATATACAGTGGTGCCTTGACATAAGTTTATTCCGTTCCGAGACGGAGCTCGTAAGGCAAAAAGTTTGTACGTCAAAGCACTTTTCCTCATTGAAATGCATTGAAACACCATTAATGGGTTCCAACGCATTTCAATGGGGAAACTAACTACCTGTTGTCTTATACGCCGCACTAACTACCTGTAGGAAAAAAAAAAGAAAATCAATACTCTCCTCCCAGGGCGTCCTGTGATCTGCAGGCTGTAGCTCCTTCCTCCACGCCGACAGACCATTGCTTTCTGGAGGTGGGTCTTGAATGCCCCGCCTCCAGAAAGCTAATGCTCTGATTGGTTAACCTAGCACTGGCTTTCATTGGCTGCCGCCACGTTGGGTTAGCCAATCACAGCCATACAATTTTATATTGTGCATTACATGGTACCGCTTGAGAAATGCAACCTGTGCTGCAAATAAACAAGCCTTCAGAGTGCGGGTGAAGGAAAACTAAAGTTATTTATTTTATTTTTTTTAAATGGAGAAGAGAAAACAAAAAATGAAAACCTCCAAAATGGCCATTTTCTCAAGTGGTTAAAGCAGATTTTCAGTATCCCCTGCGCACATCAAGGCTCATTTATATATTGTAAGAAATCTTCTAGTTAGTATGTCCTGCTATGATGGAAATAAAGCCCTACGTGACCAGACGTGACAGCGGCTTGTGATGGGCTCTGTGCTTGTACACAGCCGCTAATCTTAATTGTAAGTGTAAAGCATGGAGGGAGCGCACAGCTGCATGGTCCTGCCATGACACAAGGTGGGTCTGCTTTGACGTATTGGCTGCTGTAAGGCCAGGCTCTGATTTTCTTTCTTGTATCTAGAAGAATTTGCTGTTCGTTCTATTGTGTAATCACCTGCGGTATTTTCAATCGGGATGTCGGGCTTTTATAATTAATGTCCTGGCATGACATCCTAAACAGAAAAGGCACAAGAAGTCCTTATCGTAGACGTGTCATGTCTGGAAACAGCGGGATTCCTGCAAACGCCGAATGCTGCCTGATTTATTATTAGATAGAGCAGCGGCATCCGAGCTTCATCACGTCACACCTCTCCTGAATCCGCTCGTTGGGGAATGGTTTGCAGTTGTGCACCAAAAAATATAATCATGGCAATTTTTTTTTTCTAGAGGCAAGGCTACCTTTACAAAGAGCATTCACAAAAATGAGATATAATATTTTATATAAAAATATCATTACACAATGGTGTCCATCGTGGGTGGGGTCTCTGTTTTTGATTATAAGGCTGCAGATTGTACTATTCAATTTTTTTTTTTTTTTTACACATACGCAATGAATATACACAAGTGTGAATGGATTAATGAAAATCAATTCACTTTCATTGACTCAATCCTTCATGTATTATGCAAGCTTAATGCACAATTCAGTTACACTCGTGTGAGCCCAGCCTAAGGCTGCATTCAAATGGATGAGAGAGGGTTGCACCCAACATTCTCTCGTGTGACTCACATCCCACAGCACATGGAAACTCCATCCATGCGATGTGCGTAAGACCTCACATCTGCATGTTCTATTTGCATGCAAGGTGATTTATTTATTTTTTTTCCCTGTGATGTTGCCTTCAATGGGTAGGAAGGAATACTGATCTATTGCAGAGACAGCGGGCATGAGCAGTCTCTGCAGTGGATCGTCACTCCCTCTGTTAGGCTGTTAACTGTGACTTAACGTACATTGGCCAGCACGAAGAAGACTGCCTGTGAATGTATGTAACCTCACAGAAAGGAGAGGAATCAGCCAGCTGGAGGTGAGGGGACCCCCCCCCCCCTTCCCGGACTGCAGGAGAAAAGTGAAGATCTGGTAAGTAGACTGACTGGGAAGGAGTAGGGATGTATAGAATTTTATTATTTATTTTTTTTTATATGAGAGAACCCCTTTAATGCTGCAGTCGTATTGTACGTAACATTGTTGCATGTAGTGCTTTTCTTGCCTTCAAAATACTACTACTCCTACATAATGCCTCACCAAACCCCTGCGGACTGCACTGTGAGTCCATAGCATCTGTCGGCCACCATCTGGATGTGTTGCAGCATCACAGCATACCTTTAGTTATGAACAGAAGCCATAACACAAATGGGAATATAGTGTAACGTGCATTAAAATTGCACCTATTCATATTTCTTCATTGCAGTGTTCAATCATTTATCTGTTAACTCCAAAGTCTATTCCCATCTCATGGCTGAATTGGCAATACCTCCCTGTATGCGGCGGCCAGGAGAACAGTAACGGCTGAGCAGACTTTTACAGTGTTTCCATAACTCCTATACAAACCAACGAGAACTAAAGACCCTGCGCAGAACAGCGAGCTATGCCATGTCCAGAATACCAGAGTTTATGGAGACTGTGGCTCGCTGTACTACTGTTTCCGTAACTCCCATTCACTTCAGCTGGAGTTGAGGAGATGGCTTACAGCACCCAGTTAGGCTGCTTCTCATCGAATTCAATGGGAAAGGTGACGGTAGTAGCCTGGGTTGGTATTGCAAACAGAGCCGTGAGCTTCCTGCTCCGTATACACTGATAGTAGCCCGGCAAACGGCTGTATACGGGGATCTTTGCCGATCAACTATTGATGACCTATCCTGAGCAGCTTTGGTGGATCAGTGACCACAGAGGACTTCTCCCTTTACTCTCTGCCTGAGGACGTGGTGATGGCAAATTCGATAAGGGTTCAATAGGGGCCTGGATGCCTTTCTTGAGAGATATAATATATGTTATTAATAACTTCAGTAGGGCCGGTGATCTGGGGATTATTCCGATTGCCAGATTAGAGTCTGGAAGGAATTTTTTTAAATTTCCCCTAAAAGGGGAAAATTGGTTCCTGCGTCATAGTTTTTTTTTCTGGATCAACACTGAATGGTGATCGGCTGAACTGGATGGAAATGTCTTTTTTCTGCCTTACATACTATGTTACTATATAGAGGAGTCGTCCTTTCTGTGGCGCATTAAGCGCCTCTCAGGTTTAGTTTCTCCGCCACTTGTTTCCAGTACTGTGGGATATGTTTGATCTGTATTGTAAATATTGTGTTCCGAGAACATATTTGCTGTAGACGGAATGTATATACAAGTTTGGTAAATTTGTTGAGAAAACACACACAAACATGTCAGTCATGTGCAGCCTGGAATAGCTTTACTTCAGAAGAGGATTCCTGGGAGATGTACCACTTATCTGTTAGGGCTTTCACCCACTAGCGTTTTTTTTTTTTTGTTTGTTTTTATTGCTGCGTTTTTTTTCAATGAGACTTTCTAATGTTAGTCGCATCGCACAAAAATCGCAAGTTTGTGCTTTTGCAATTTTTCTGCGAAGTGATTTTAACATTAGAAAGTCCCATTAAAAAAAAACCGCTGCTGGGTAGAAGCCCTTGGGGGGGGGAAAGTGAGGTCCGAGTGGCAGGTTTTCTTCATTGACCATATTTTTGCAATATTTTTAGGTTTTATTAGGCCACATTTTTGCCCCAAAAGAGGCAGTGGCTTATTTTCCGGGGGGGACTTATATTCACCTGGTCCGCAAAATCCCGATAGACTTCGGTGCTGTGGCAAACTGCAGAGTCCTCCTTGTTTGCCATCTCAGCTTCTTCTGGTGACGGGGCTTTGAATACCCCGCCTCCAGCAAAGCGAGTGCAGTGATTGGCTCATCGAGCACCAGCACTGAATGGCTGTGATTGGCTCATCAAGCGCTGGCTGTGATTGCCTAATCGAGTGTCAGCAGCTAATCACAGCGCTCGCTTTGCTGGAGGCAGAGTGTTTAAAGCTCAGTTTCCAGAAGAAGCTGAGATGGCAGACTGAGAAGACTCTGTAGTTTGCCACAGCGCCGCTGTGGAAAAACCACAGCGTTTCTGGAATATGTGATTGTACCCTAAAAAGGTTTTCTGGCAGTCGGGGGGGTGGGGAGAGTGCCTGGAGCGTGAGTAAAATAACAAACTTAAAAGCCACACTTGCCGGTCAGAAGTTCCTCCATCCAGGACAGCAGCTCCAATCCTTGATGGGGTCACATGACTGCTGCAGAGACCGGAGCTGCTGTGTTGGACCAGGTGGATATCTGTACTGTGAGTATTGCTTACTGTATTTTCTGTCCTCTCCAGCCCTCAGGCACTTTAATCGGCTTGTGGGAAAAACCCTTAACCCCTTGAGTGGCACACCCGGAAATTTTCCGAGGCGAGCTCCACTGCCGATAGTGATATAGGCGGAAGATTACCGGGCTATGTATCACTATGGGAGCTGCAGAGCACAATGCCACAAGCTGTGGCATTGTGCTCTGCCTGCACAGTCCCACACAGAACAGTGCAGGACCTTGAAAAACAGAAGCAGGAAGATATTGCCGATCCTTCTAAATTCAAAGTCCTGCTTTGTTTACAGGTTACCATCTGCTTGTTAGAAGCAAGCCGATGGTCTCTGTGGCAGGGAGAGCTGGTGCTTGGCTGTCAGAGGACAGCTAGGTACCAGCTCTTACAGCAGAGATCAGAGAGAACCTCCGATCTCTGCTGTGTTAACGCTTTACATGCTGCAGTCTGTGACTGCAGCATGTAAAGGGCTGTCAGTTGGACCCCTGGAATGTGATCAGGGGGTCCTGATGGTTCTCTGTGGAAGTCCTCTAAAGGGACAAAAATAAAAAAAGGGGAAAAAAAATTAAAAAAATAAAAACACTTTTCTCCCTTTACTTTGTAAAAAACTAAAAATAAAATTACAGATGTGGTATCCCTGCGTCGTAATGACCTAGAGAAGGAAGTTAGTACATTATTTAACCCCTTAATGACACGGCCCCTTTTTTTCTTTTTTCCACCATTTCTTTTTTTCCTTTATTTATCCATCGACGTCGCTGTATGAGGGCTTGTTTTTTTGCGGGGCGAGTTGTATTTTTCAATGGTGCTATTTAAAGTATCATATAATGTACTGAAAAACTTTAACAAAATTCTAAGTGGAGTAAAATGAAAGAAAAAAAAGACATTCCGCCATCTTTCAGTGCGTTTTGTTTCTTCGACGCACAAACTGCAACAAAAATGACCTGATAACTTTATTCTATTGGTCAGTACGATTACTACGATACCAAACTTGTAGAGTTTTTTTTTTTTTTTGCTGTAGTACTTGTATTTGTTTTCAAAGACCTTTAATTTTTTAAAATTTTCTGCTGCCTCTTCTGTGCGCAATAACTTTTTAAAATTTTTCCGTCGACTTACTTGACCAAGGGCTCATTTTTTGCGGGATGTCCTGTAGTTTACGTTGGTACCAATTCGGAATACATATGACTTTTTGATCGCTTTTTATTACATTTTTTTTAATGCGAAATAGGGTGACTGAAAAAGTGCATTTGTGGTGGGTTTTTTTTTTTTCGGACTACATTCACTGTACGGGGTAAATAATGCACTACTTTGATAGATCGGACATTTACGAACGCAGTGATACCAAATATGTATTTTTCTTTTATAATTTAGATTTTATTATAGATATGGCAAAAAGAGGGTGATTTTAAACTTTTATTACAGTACTTTGAAAAAAAAAAAGTGTGAAAGGAAAAAAAACTATTACAATTCAGTATTGGCATAATCGTACTGACCTGTAGAATGACTTTAATATATTATTTATACTGCTCAGAGAATACAGTGAAAAATAAAAATAAAAAACATGCCAGAATTACAGATTTTGTTAATCTTGCCCCTAGAAAAAAATGGAATAAAAAGCTATCAAAATTTTACATGTTCCAAAAAATTAGATAAAAGAAGACTGGAGTTCATCCCGCAAAAAACATGGCCTTTTAGAGCTCTGGCAATAGTAAAATACAGCTCTTATATTGTGAAGACACGAAAGCAAACCTTTAAAAAAAAAAAAAAAAGGTTTTAAATGTACAAAAATAGCAAAGCATAAAATAAACTGTATAAACTTGGTATCGCCAGGATCGTGTGACTCAGAGAATAATGTTATCACTATTCTGCACGCCGTAAAAATGGAATCCAAAAAACAAATCTCCCTACAAATTTTTTACAAAAGTTATGCAATACAAAAGTTATGCAATACCCAAATGATGCCATCAAAAAGTACAACTTGTCCCACAAAAAACAAGCCCTCATATGGCTGTGTCAGTGGAAAAATGAAGTTATGGCTCTTGGAACGCGACTGCAAAATTAGTTGAAATTAAATGATTAGAACATTTCAAAAACCTGCCCTGGTGGGTCTGACAGGGGGGTAAGAAACCCGACACTCAAGGGGTTAAAGGAGTTGTCCGCTCTCTACTGCTTTTTTTTTTTAGTTAGTTAGGCCGCCTGCAGACGAGCGGGTCGGATCCGGCAGCGAGAATTCTCGCCGCGCGATCCGACCTGAGCGCCTGCAGGGACGAGCGCGTACTCACCCGCGCCTGGCGGCCCCGGCTCTTTCATGTGCCGGCTGCCGCGCAGCCGGCGCATGCGCAGACCGGAGCCGGCGGACGGGTGAGTGCGTGCCCCGCAGAAAATTAGAACATGCCGCGGTTTGTTTGCCGCGCTAGATTTCGCGTGGCCAAACCGCGGCCGTCTGCATAGGAGTGCGTATTTTAATGCACTCCTATGCAAACTTTCAGCGGCGGGATTTCCGCTCGTCTGCAGGCGGCCTTACAGAATAGGAAATCATATAATTTTCTGATATACATGTATATAAAATTCTGTTCACATCTTAGACCAGTGCAGTGGTCTCTATCTGTATAGTAGAACGGTATAACCTGTGGACAGGTCTGTCCATAGTAATGGCTGTCAGTCATGTGATCTCTGGTGTATAACTCCCACTGAGGAGCATACTTGCACAGTGCTACTGCTGTTTCCCTGAAAATAAGACACATCCCTAAATAGGCGCTAGCCTGATTTTTCAAGATTTTCAGGGAAGCTTGAAATATAAGCCCTACCCCAAACATAAGCTACTACATATATAAATGCTAAAATAAAAGGAATGCTCACAAGTTATACCGTTCTACTGTACAGATAGAGGCCACTGTACCGGGCTAAGAAAGATGTGAGCAGAAATGTAAATACATGTATATTACAAAATTGTATGCCTTCGTATTCTGTAGTGGAGGGCGGACACCCCTTTCACTTGTAACAGCTGTATCACTGACAAAGTTACTTGCCATCCAAAAATGTGTGTTCATATTTTTTTTCCCTTTTTATCATGAACTACTTCTTGTTCCACTGATTTGGAGGGATTCATAAACGGTTCCATGCCTTTTGTGTTAAAGGAACTGGCCATCACCTTTTAGGTCAATAAACTACATTATGGAACTCAAAGGTGAATGAATGGAGGGTTGGGAGCTGGTCCATACTGGCCGGGTGCCCCATTCCTCTGCTGTGTCCTCGTGAAGTTGGCACACATGCTTTTTAGATGGCATATTCTCTCCCATTCATCTGTATGGGAGCGTGTGCACACAGCCATCTGAGAAGAGGTATGGGGCTCAAAGGCTCATCCTCCAGAAGTGCTGGAAACCATGTCAGATGGATACCAAAGTGGTCTGTGTAATTAAAGCCCTGGCATTCCATCCGAATACAGGTTTGTTATTCGGATGGAGGGGTTGAGTGTAGTAACTGCTGTGTGCACCTGGCTCTAAGCCCCATTTACACACAACGACCATCGCTAAAAATTCGCTCAAAACGACAGCTTTTGAGCAATAATTGTTGCATGTAAACGCTTCCATCTTTCACTCTGCGGCTAAATGATTTTTAGGTGAGCATAAAATCCATCATTCAGCAGAGAGAAGGTAAGACTGCAATCATTTGAAAGATTGTCTTTGCGTGTGAATGAGCCTTTACTGTTCGTGTTGCTTGACTGTATTATTTTTCACTGCCTGTTTTGCTAAACGGGTGTGGACATTGCATTTGGATGTCCCTGAATTCTTTATATTGTTTTCATCTGAATCCCTGAAAACGGGATGGAATATAGGTTTCCATTGCTCAAATGGAGACTAGTATCGCCTTTTGAGCAGGATTCCATTTGTTGCCGCCATTTTTGCTGAACAGAACAGTGTGGACGATCAGAACTTTACTAGAAGATTGTCCTTTACAAACCATGTAGTGAAAAAAGCAGAATTTGAAATCTGTGGTCCATTGCCGTCCGCAGGACGTTCAGTGGATTTGTGGATGTGAGGATTATACCTTCCTTCCCTGCGGTTAGAGCCGCTGCTGGATGCAGAATAAACACGCACACAGGGTGAGGGGACTGGTTCTCCCATGCTACGTGCACAACTATCTAGTCTATTGGGTGTATTCAAAGTCCGTATAATCACATTCCTGGGTTCAGCATGTCTGCCCCAAGAAGCCATACATTTAGATTATGGGCCTCATAGGATAGAAGGGGCTTTGGCCAGAAAATAAACCCCTTTATCTTTAACACAAAGCTGGCTGCATGCAGTGCCATACTTCTGTAGAAACAGTGACGGAACCTGACGGAGTTTAGGTAATACGCTCCGTTGGGCTCTGGGGTCCTGGCAGTGTCAGGTCTTCCCTTGAAGAGTGACTTTCTGTTCTGGCAAGAGGGGGGATCATATGGTTGATGTGTCGTCTTGCGTCAGAGCCAATGGCCGGACATCCCGTCGGCAGTGCTGCATGCAGCGCTTTTTCTTCCACCCAAAAGCCGGGCAAGAAGCTTAAGAACCCCTTTATAGTTAATGGTATCCTTCTGGCACGGCTTGGCTCTATCCAGAGATGGACCCCTTTGGCCGTGGGCATTCCACTTTCCTGCTCCCCGAACATAGCAGCTTAATGTCCGTCTACCAGAGTAGATGAGGATCTGTTCACACTGTGTGGGCCAATCCCTCTCTTGCGTTATGTGATGTGACGGCACTGGGAATAGACACTTCTGGTTTGAGGAACTCGTGTGATGGAGGAAGACCAAAAGCAGGGTGGGTGACAAAACCACAAGTGTTTTCTTGGAACGGGCTTCATCAAGTATCTCACATTTTCCAGCAGTCCTCATCAACATCTGGTCACCGGCTTGAATGTGGATTTGTGATTTAAGGTTTTGGAGCCATTTTTAGATGGTTTCTGCTGTTTCTGGTTTTGAACAGCTCGGGTGAAAGTTATTAGAAGTAGAACAAAAAATATTAGAGACTCTGTCATCTTCTAGTCCTATGTAAAGCTTATGGGCTGAAACGAGGTGAAGTGCTGAGTCCGAGGATGGAAGTGTTACCTCCCCATCATTCCCCCAGGGTCGGCGCTGGCAGCCGCCGCTCAGTACATAGTGGTGCTGCTAAGTAATCCGGCCATTATAAAATTAGAACAGATGGGCTACTTAGTAGCCCCACTCAATGCATTCAGCAGCGGCTTCCAACACCGGGGGACGACTGGGAGGGTAAGTATAACACTTACACCCCCGGCCTCAGCGGGTCACTTACTTTTAGCTCATAAGCTTAGTGCATAGGGTTAAAAGTAAGCCACCATTTCTTTAAGGCTACCGTCACACAGGCGAGTGTAATACCAGGCTGAGAAACCCGGGCCGATATTGTACTCTCTCAAATCGTGTGAACAGAAATAGACGCTGTAAATCGCCTTCGTGTGGACGGCGCTGGATTCACTTTTTAACCAGCATTTTTCATATCTGAAAGGCCTCTTTGGTCACGATGTTTAGTTGCGTAACTGAAGGAATGTTTGGAGGAGTCCAGAGGAAGCGCTTCACGGTCATTAAACACAGTTCTGTTGTTCTTCCCCCTGTGTTTTACTTACTTAAAGGTGTTTTATTAGCTGAACCTAAAATACTTGTCTTAGTTTTCTTTTCAATTTCTGGATGAATATCCACCAGGTTGAATGGTCACTAAGGGTGAACGCCCACAGACTGTTTCGCACCGCATTTCCCGCGGCGGAAATCCGCCCGTGAATTCTGCTGTGGGAAGGTTCTGTTGAAGCGAATAGCTTTCTGCCTGCCAGCGCAGACATGCCGCGATTTATTTTTTTCCCGCTCGCAGAAATCCGCATGTTTTATTTTACCGCTGATTTCCACAGTGCGAGGCGCTCCATTGATATGGAATGGAGACCGAAAAAACGCGCTCACTTGCTGGCACTTTTGTCTTGAATTGTGGTACTCCAGCGGCGGAAATCCGCTAGCATATTCCGCACTGCTCGTGGGTATGAGCCCTTAGGTCTCCCTCACACAGATGTGTTTTTTTTGGTTTTTTTTGAGTGTTTAGCACTGCCTTTTCAGCGCAGCGCTAAACGCTGTACAACACCCCCATTCATTTCAATGGGGCTATTCACACAAGCGTCAAAACGCAGCATCTCCAACAGCGATGCATGTCCTATCTTTGGCCGTTTTAGTCCTGCGTCACCCACTGAAATGAATGGGCAGCCTTAGCAATGCTGAAAACATGGCACAAAAAAAAGAATGGTTATACTCACCTAGCTGTTGCTATATGGGTCCCTGGCACTGCTTTCAGGGCTCTAGGAACTTGTCAGAAGAGCTTTTGCTAGTGACAGGGTTTGAAGACCCCGCCTCCAGCAAAGGATTGCTCTGATTGGCTAATCCAGCGCCAATCACAGCCAGCGCTGGATGCAGCAATCTCATTGAATGGTTAAGCTGCGAGCCATTCATTCAATCAGAGCAATCTTTTGCTGGAGGTGGGTGGTCTTAAAACACCGTTACCAGTAAGAGATGCTCTGCATGCACAGACAAGTGCCTGCAAGCCTGCAGGGACGGCGTCTACTCTGTGAGTATTTGATTTTTTTATTTTTTCCCGGCGTCATCCTGACGGCAGACATGGAGGTTGCACCTTGACCTTGTAGGGACAGGAAGCAAGAGACTTCAAAAGGCTCCTCCTGCCTCCCATTCACCAGTGCTTCCTGTCCCTACAGGGACATGCAAGAGGTGCTCCCTCCAGGGAGCTACAGGATAACACCGGGATTGACGGTCCACAGGGCCGCTTCCCCTCACCTTTCCAACGGAATCTGGCTGACAAGCGGGGCTGACGGTCCACAGGGCTGCTTCCCCGTTTACCTCCCCTCCGGAGGGTCAGCGCGGTCCGGGAGCACGGCGGGCCACAGGTCTGACCGCCCGGGGATCACCACCGCAATGGTCGGAGCGGCGGACCACAGGTCCCTGAGTCCTCTCCTTCCTCCTTTCGGCTCCGTGCAGCGTTTTCTCGGCAGGGGAGAGCGGCGGGCCACAGGCTCAGATGCCTCTCTCCCCCAGGCATGCCGGCGCGTCCCCGCGCGGCGGCAGGGGGCGGAGCCAATGACGCACCGTCGGGGGGCGGAGCCAAAAGATGCAGCGTGACGCGGTGACGTCAGACGCCGTCGGAGAACCCGGAAATGGCGGGAGATTTAAAAATGGAAACCCCCCCGGCAAGCTTCCACTGACAGCACACCTTCAGGGAAGGATTTATCTGTCTGGCTGGTCCTGTCTATCGCTACCTAGCATGATGACTACTAAGGAACCAGAGATGGAAGCCCTGCAAACCGTAAGTGTGACAAATTGCAGGGGTGATATGCTGGGGATTTAGCATTGGATGGCGGTTTATTTCCCTTATGTGCATGCATGTATTTTTGCAGGACAGGGAATCTACCCGGTCTAAACAAGACCTTAAAAAAAGATGCAGGAAATGCGCCCTGTGTCTCAAAAAACTTGACGAGACATATAAAAAGCCGCTATGTCCCGATTGTACCGCAAAAATCCTGACGGATGAACAGGCCGCCTTCAGGGAGGATATTAGATCCCTGGTCCGTGAAGAGGTCCGGGCATCAATCTCTAGTCTCCCCCCAGCACAGCGGGAAAAAAGAGCCACTAAGAGGGCGAGCCACATGCCGCTGACGAGCTCAGAGTCTGAGCAATCCCTGGGCGACCTGTCAGACGGCGAACTCTTCGACCGTCCCCCGGACTCCAGAGATGAGAATAGAAAATACTATTTCTCATCAGCAGAGCTGGACGACCTGATCAAAGCGGTCAGGGACACTATGAAGCTGGAGGATGTGATTGAGCCTAGGTCCGTACAGGACGACATGTTCGGTGGGCTCAGACCGAGAAACCGCATCATGTTTCCCGTAAACGATACCTTAAAGAAAGTGATCACGGATGAATGGGCCTCAGCAGATAGACACCTCTATCTATCCCGTGAGTACAAAGAAAGACTCCGGTTTGCGGAAGAGGATGTGAACATCTACGAGGATGTCCCCAAGGTGGATGCGCAAGTGGCCAGAATGGCTAAAAAGACAGCCCTACCGTTTGAGGACTCCTCCCACCTTAAAGATCCAATGGACAACAGGGTAGATGCCCTGATGAAACGGGCCTGGCAAACCACGGCCTATACGCTGGAGTCCAACATTGCAGCAACGTCCGTGGCCAGGTCAATGTTCCTCTGGTTAGGGGAACTCGATGACCAGATAAAACAGAAGGCCCCTAGAGACGCATTACTGGAATGCATGCCTCTATTGAAATCGGCGACGGGCTTCCTGGCAGACGCATCTGCCGAGTCCATGAGACTGGCGGCTAGGAGTGCCGCATTATCTAATATGGCCAGGCGGGCAGTCTGGCTGAAGACGTGGAAGGCAGACACGGCATCTAAAGGGAGGCTATGTAATATTCCCTTCCATGGCCGGTACATCTTCGGCGCAGACCTAGAGGAGATCCTTAAAAGAGCTACGGATAAAACCCACAGCTTTCCGGACCAAGCGAGGACTGGGTTCTCTCACAAGCGCCAGCCATCCTTCAGGCCATATCGGGGCAAAGGGAAGACGGGACGCTGGTCCTACCCCAAAGGCGGCAGGGGTAAGCCTAAAACAACCCCTACCCCCATAGAAGAGTGCCAGGTGGGGGGTAGATTACTGAAATTTTCCCGAGAATGGCAGGGGGTTACAGACAACCCGTGGGTCTTGCAACTCATAGCTCAGGGGTACAGAATAGAGTTCTTCACCCGACCCCCCCAATGTCTTCAGAATCACCCCCACACAATCCCCAACCCTGCAGGATATCTTTATAGACGAAATCTCAAAGCTGCTGCAAATGGGGGCGATAGTCCGGGTCCCCACAGTAGAGCAGCGCCAGGGATTCTACTCGCCTCTCTTCCTGATCAGAAAGCCAAATGGTAATTTCAGGATGATTCTTAACCTGAAGGGCCTGAATAAATTTATTGCCTACAAAAGGTTTAAAATGGAGACCGTCAGGTCAGCGGTGACGCTGATCAAAAGGGGGGACTTCATGAGTACTGTCGACCTAAAGGACGCGTACTATCACGTCCCAGTCCTGCCGGAGCATCACCAATATTTAAGGTTTGCCATCAAGATAGGGAACAGGGTGCGGCACTTTCAGTTCCGGTGCCTACCCCTTGGCATTTCCACGGCTCCCAGAATATTTTCTAAAATAGTGGCAGAGATGGTGGCTCATCTCCATCTGGCGGGTATAAATATCATCCCGTACCTGGACGACTTCCTAGTGATTGCTTCCTCACCCAGGGTCCTCAGGGACGATACTAGCAGAGTCATCTCCCTTTTCCAGAGTTTGGGGTGGATAGTCAACTTCCCCAAATCTAGCCTTCTCCCCAAGACGCGGAAGACCTTCCTGGGGGTACAGATAGACTCAGTGTCACAGACTTTGTCTTTACCCCCACCCAGACAGGAGAGTCTTAGACTGGCAGCGCAGGAGGGCGGCCAGAGAAGGCAAATCGTAATTAGGGATGCAATGAGGCTCCTGGGCCTCATGACCTCCTGTATCGGCATTATCCCTTGGGCCCAGGCGCACTCTAGGACACTACAGAGATCCATCCTGGGTAACTGGCATGGGGCATCCACCTCTCTGGACAGGAGAATGCCCATGTCTCCAGCTGTCTTAAGGTCCCTCCGCTGGTGGCGGTCATCTGACATCCTTGAAGCAGAGTCCCCATGGGTGGCAGAACCCTTCATCCCCGTAGTAACAGATGCAAGCCAGTCTGGCTGGGGAGCACAAGTAGGGCAGTGCCTACTCCAGGGCGAATGGGGGCCGACGTTGCGTGCCCAGTCATCGAACTTCAGAGAACTTAGGGCCATCTGGGAAGCACTTCACAGAACCCAAGACATCTTAAAGAAGAAACATGTAAAAATCTTCTGTGATAATATGACTGCAGTTTCACTTATTCGCCACCAGGGAGGCACCAGAAACCTTCACCTGCTGAGACTAACAGCGCGGATCTTCCGATGGGCCGAGACCACAGTACAATCCCTAACAGCGGTCCATCTCAAAGGGTCCCAGAACCAGACAGCCGACTTCCTAAGTCGAAAACGCCTGGACCCCGGGGAATGGTCCCTGAACCAGGAGGAGTTTCATCATATTACGGAAACCTGGGGCAGTCCACAGGTGGACTTGTTCGCGACCAGCAAGAACTCAAAATGCCCAGCCTACTTTTCCCTAGATCCAAGGGACAGGGCCGAGGGGTTAGACGCCTTCTCCCAGAGGTGGGACTTCAGTCTGGCTTATGCCTTCCCACCCATACCCCTGATCCCGAGAGTTCTTCGGAAGGTTCAGCAGAGCAACATTACGCTGATCCTGATCGCCCCACACTGGGAAAAAAGGGCATGGTTTCCGGTACTTCTAAAGCTCGCCATCACGGAGCCAATCCGCCTGCCATCCAGGAAGGACCTTCTAGTGCAGGGCCCAGTTTCGTGCCCCAACTCAGAAAGGCTGAACCTAGCGGTCTGGATATTGAGGAACAGACGCTAATAAGGCAAGGTTTATCCTCCAGAGTCATCGCGACATTACGCCAGTCCCGAAAGCCCGTGACTTCAGCGATCTATAATAAGATCTGGAAAAGATTCTCCTCCTGGAGAGGGCTGGAAGTCTCCAATCTCGATACTTCGGTGGCGGAGATTTTGGATTTCCTCCAGGATGGTCTAGACAGAAACCTGAGACCGGGAACCCTGAGGGTACAGGTATCAGCGTTCTCGGCCATTCTAGATGAACCCCTGGCGGAACATAGATTGATCCGAAGGTTTTTAAAAGCGGCGGAAAGAATTAGACCAATTAGCCGTAGTACGGTCCCCCCATGGGACCTAAACTTAGTCCTCCAAAGTCTGTGCAAAAGCCCCTTTGAGCCTATTGATCAGGTACCAATTAGGTTCCTCACATTTAAAACGGTATTTCTGGTAGCTATTACTACAGCGAGACGCGTAAGTGAACTCCAGGCCCTATCCTACAAAACACCCTACCTACTAGTCCAGGATGATAGGGTCATATTAAAAACAGACCCCTTCTTTCTCCCCAAGGTAGCCTCAAAATTCCATAGGCAGCAAGAAATTATTCTTCCCTCCTTCTGCCAAAATCCCCAGAATGATAGGGAAAGAGACTACCATAGCCTGGATGTAAGGAGGGCCATTTTATGCTACCTAGAGCAGACCTCATCTTTCAGGAAGGCTGATTGTCTTTTTGTCCAATTCCAGGGGCCGGGCAGAGGAAGAGCGGCTTCTAGAAGATCCATTAGCCGCTGGATAAAATCCACCATCCAGCAGGCCTACTCTTCCGGCAACTGTGCTATTCCTGAAGGACTCAAGGCCCATTCAACCAGGGCAGTATCCTGCTCCTGGGCAGAGAGGGCTATGGCGACGCCGGATCAAATTTGTAAGGCAGCCACATGGTCCAACCTGCATACCTTCACAAAACACTACAGGCTGAATACGGACCTCTCCTCCGATCTCTCTTTCGGGAGAAAGGTCCTGCAAGCAGTGGTCCCTCCCTAAGAGTTAATTTGGTATACTCCATGTCTGCCGTCAGGATGACGCCGGGAAAGGGGAGTAATTTCTTACCGAAAATTCCTTTTTCCCGAGTCATCCTGACGGCACGTATTTCCCTCCCTAAAAATTCACACGGTGGTACCTACGTCTGTGTGGGCGTGAGCCAGTAGCCCAGGGGCTCCTATATTGGACATTTTTCTTTGTTTATGCGGAAAATTCGTGCATATTTTCTTTGTTTAATCCGGGTAAGCTACCCCCTGATTGTTTATGTTCAAAATAGAACTAACCATGTTAATTTTGTTTCGGAGCAATAAAAATCTTCCTTGGTTAACCACGACATGTCCATGTAAGTAATTTAGAAGACACTGGTGAATGGGAGGCAGGAGGAGCCTTTTGAAGTCTCTTGCTTCCTGTCCCTACAAGGTCAAGGTGCAACCTCCATGTCTGCCGTCAGGATGACTCGGGAAAAAGGAATTTTCGGTAAGAAATTACTCCCCTTTTCTCACCTTCCTTGGCTGTGTTATCAGCTGTGCGTAAAACGCAGCCAAAATGCTGGCATAACGCATGCCAGCGCTGCTGTAATCGGCTGCACTGCCAGTGGACTGGAGGATCAGCTGATCAGCAGCAATCCTGACCGGCTGAGCCTTACCGATCAACTATTGATGACCTATTCTGAAGATGGTAAATGCCTAGAAAGCCCTTAAAAACCTTAATGCCACAGTGCGCAACTGTACGTCCTGGCAGGGTGGTAGTTGGCACAACAGGACGTACAGTTACGCCCTGAGGATAGCGCGAGATCAGAAGAGATTCTGTGCTATCTAGCAGTGGAAGCTGGCTGTCACAGATAGCCGGCCTCCCACTACAACAGCGAGGGTGCGTCAGGACTGCAACCCCTGCTGTTAACCCCTTATATGCCGCGATCTATGTAGATCGCAGCATGTAAAAGGTTAACAAAAAGCAAACACTTTTTTTGTGCTTTTTTCCCCTGTAGTATAAAAAAAATCCCACATATTTGGTATCATCGTATCTGTAACGACTCGCACAACAAATTGAACTCGCTTTTTAACCTGCAAAGCAAAAGGCGAAAAAAAAAAACGGTTTTTCATTTTGCCTCCCAAAACTGCAATGAAAGTGATCGTATGTACCCCAAAAGTCGTATGTACCCCAAAATGGTTTCCATAAAAAATTACAGCTCGTTACACAAAAAACAAGCCATCACTTTTCTATCCATGAAAAAGTAAAGTTCTAAACGCCAAAATAGAACGTGTCCTTTTAAAGAAACTTGGGGTGCAGAAATCAAACCATGAAAAGTTCATGAAAGAAAAGCTGTTCTCCGCTGTGCGCCCCTCTGGTAAGTCTGCCATATAACGGCCCCTTAGTTCTACAATTACCTCCAGAAGGATCGTCTGTCTTCATGTTTTATCTCTTCCTGCTCCTCGCTGGGACAATTAATCTTACTTGATGCAGCTCGTTCCTTTGTGGAAGGATTAAATATGGGCCGTCTTACCCAGGCAGATAATGACCATTTTGGTTAGCACTCATTAATCATGTGGGATTGCTAGTACTGGAGGGCGATCGTTATGTTGGATTATCCCCATACAGAATGCACTCATTTACATGGGGAGATAAGCTCCTGCTAAGCGAGCCGCCTTACTCCTGAAGACGTGGCACAATCAGCCGACCAACGAGCGTTTGCTTGCCCGTTGGCTGATTGTGTGTATATTTACATAGGCCTATGATTGGGTATATGATGATCTGTGAGCCAAACAACCAGCTCAGATTCACATAGGCGAGCGCAATATTATGGCAAGAAACTTCAGCCCGATGCTTGCATGATTTTTGTGCGATTTTGTTTAAAATTCACATCGCCGCGCAAGAAAAGATGTCAGCCTCTTTGCTTTGTCTTCAGTTTGAAAAATGGCATGCCCATTACATGGCATGAGGCTGCCATGCAATTTATTTCAAGGTCCCCGTGAAAACAATGGGTGATGCATTCTGAGGAACGCCCAGTTATAGAACGTGTTTTCTTTGTTCTCCTCGCAGCATCGTTGTGTTTGACTAAGTCCATTCAAAATAATGGATTTCATATTTGTGCGAGTTTTGTGCACATTGCATCGCAAAAAACTGCTGCGATAGTCTTGTTTGTGTGAATGAGCCCCCAGTGTCCCTATATAATTGGGTAGATTTAACACCGTACAGGACTCTAGTCAAGTGCTTCTTAGGGCCCATTCAGATGGGTCAGTGTTCCACAGTTTTCTGTACTGTGGGTGGTCCGAGCCGTGCGGACCATCCACAGTACAGAAAAGTAGGAAATACAGGTATGTGTGGATGCCGGCTGGGCACAGGGTCTGAATCCACTGCGGGCTTCTGAATGTGGAATCCAACCCGCCGGTGTGCATGCAGCCTTAGCGGTAATTTAGGAAACCCTAACCAGGCTATTATTTAGTTATGGCAGAATTGCTGATTGTGGTTTGTGTCTGCCATGGCCAGCCTTGGTTGCATATAACCTATGTGGTCGCACAGGGTGCAGGTCACCAACTTGTTGGGGAGGCACCAGCTAGATGAAGGCTGGGGGCTATATTCCCCCTTGGTCTGCCCGGCCAGATCTCCTTCATTTTGTGCCGCAGCATCTTGTTAAAGCTACATGAATCATCCATCTCCCCTCTGATATTCCGAAGCACTATAGTCAGCCCATCAGCACCCCCACAGCATGGTTGCTCAGTTCAGTTGCTGCATTTATCTTGACAGCTTGGTTCTGGGGTTGTATTATGTTATGGGCTTGGTTCTGGTACTGCAATTATTTATAAAGCATGGTTCTGATACAGTATTTATTCACTGAGCGGTTTTTGTCTGTGTGTTCTGTGTATTGCACAAGCAGAATATCGCCAGACTGCAATATATATATAATTTTTCTTATGACAGGAACGCCCAAACAAAATTCACCCAGGGTGCCACCCAACCTATCTGTTTTCTGAAATAAACTTCCAATACTTTTGTTGTTGAGTGGAATCTGCTTGTAATATTAGTATTTGCAGATGGGTTTGAAGCTCCAGCGAGCGCCTCATTGGTGGCTAATGCAAACGACTTACTGCAGCTGCACAGATCAATATGGAGCCATTACTGCTTATTCCATTAAGACAGCCCCAGAAATAGGCCTGTTTGCAGACTGCTGATTCGGCGGTCAGCGCTCTCGCTTCCCTTTAAGTGAGGACATCAAGCAGTATTTGACTTTTGAGGAGGAAGCCTATGTATCCTGCGTCTTGTAATGTGTCTAAATAAATCTCCTGACATCCTGTTGCAAATATTGAGTTGTCAAGGCTCTGTCCACAGAGAATAGGATTCAATGTGTGTGTGAGCCCTAAGCTGGGGTTGTTGTCCTGCAAGGAGTAAGAAGCCATCGCTTAAAAACAATCTATAAAGACACAACTTGTTTTTCAAGGAAAAACTG
The DNA here is from genome assembly GCF_035609145.1 of Eleutherodactylus coqui. Classification (NCBI taxonomy): domain Eukaryota; kingdom Metazoa; phylum Chordata; class Amphibia; order Anura; family Eleutherodactylidae; genus Eleutherodactylus; species Eleutherodactylus coqui. The sequence goes on along the minus strand of NC_089840.1, from coordinate 82,328,448 downwards.
GAACCTTTCTTTAACCCCCTTACAGCTTAGGATGAACTAGTCTATTCTGCAGGAAAAGGGCATTACAGGTTTGGATGAACAGAGCTCATTCTACTGTGGATGTCTGTAGCTCTGGTTCTGTCAGGGCTACCGGCATGCTTTTTAACCCATTAAGGACCAGACACTTTTTAGGGACTTGACCCATGTGGTGGTTTTAATGCCTTTCTCCCCCCCCCCCCCCCCCACACCCTTTTTTTTCTCCTTCAGCTACCAAAATTATATTTCACTGACTGACTTTTTTTTTGTCTTAGGAGTATAAAAAGATGAAAAAATTATATATATATATATATATATATATATATATATATATATATATATATATATATATTTAACATTTAATTTGACACTTTTCCACTGTACCTGAGGCATCCATGGGAGCCTCAGTTACAGAGAAAACATCCCCCTGTAGTGACAGTAGTCACTGGCAGAGCTGATCAGGGTCTGCTATGACCCTGCAGCTCTGCTGTGCCAGGGAATCCCGGCAGCCGGCTCGCCTATTGAAAGAACTATCTTCATTTTCACTCTTTAGTACATAGTGCTCATTGAGCGCTGTGTACTAGAGAAAGGAGAAGGCAGAAAAGCTTAAAGGGGTTGTCCCGCGAAAGCAAGTGGGTCTATACACTTCTGTATGGCCATATTAATGCACTTTATAATGTACATTGTGCATTAATTATGAGCCATACAGAAGTTATCAAAAGTTATTCACTTACCTGTTCCGTTGCTGGCGTCCTCGTCTCCATGGTTGCCGTCTAATTTTCGCCGTCTAATGGCCAAATTAGACGCGCTTGCGCAGTCCGGGTCTTCTCCTTTTCTCAATGGGGCTCCGTGTAGCTCCGCCCCGTCACGTGCCGATTCCAACCAATCAGGAGGCTGGAATCGGCAATGGACCGCACAGAAGCCCTGCGGTCCACCGAGGGAGAAGATGGCGGCGGCCATCTTCAGCAGGTAAGTAAGAAGTCACCGGAGCGCGGGGATTCAGGTAAGCGCTGTCCGGTGTTCTTTTTTTAACCCCTGCATCGGGGTTGTCTCGCGCCGAACGGGGGGGGGGGGGGGGGGGGGTGTTGAAAAAAGAAAAAAAAACGTTTCGGCGCGGGACAACCCCTTTAAAAACCATTCCTGCCTTCTCCTCCGGGTTATCAGCTGTAACTAACAGCTGACAACCCGACAATGCTTCTGATTTATTGCAGAAGCATAGGCTTTAAACCCCTGCTGTGTTTTTTCTTCCAGCTGGGTTTAAAGCCCAGGACCAAGCGCCGTAAATTTACGGTGCTTGGTCCTCAATGGGTTAAAGCTAAGATTCTAAGAGGCTTTAAAATGACATCAAAGGCATGTCTGTAGCCCTCACAGAACCGAAGCTACACCCATTTGAAATGACCGTTATAAATTCAGTTTTCCCGACCCCACTTCAGTCAGTGTGAGTAGAGGAGACGAGGAGGACAAGTCAGCAGCGGAGATCTGTAATTTGCCTATAATCTCCTTGTCCAAGGGAAGGGAGACACAAATGTTTCGTTCATGTCATTTCACCACTCCCACCCCCATCAATCAGAGAGCATATTTTCTCTCTGATTGTCACATATGGGAGTCTTTTTTTCCCAGAAGAGGAATGAAATAAGGACGTGCTCATCTAATCGCTCCTCTTCACCGCATAACACCGCACATGATGCCGTTATTGCCGACCTTGGCATCTAAACATTTGTAATAAAAAAAAAAAAAAGCTTACAAACCTCTTACACAGAGCTTTAAATATTGAAGAAATAAAAATAACAAAAACCCTACACATAAATGCCACATCAAAAACAACCCGTACTATAAAATATTGCATTAGTTATTGAGCACTATATATTCTGGTTAAAAAATGGCAGAATACCTTTATCTTGCTTCCGCAAAACAGGAATAAGAAAATAAATACCTCAAAATGGTACCCATAAAAACCACAAGTTTTCCCACAAAAAAGAGGCCTAAGGGCTTATTCAGACGACCGTATATCGGCTGGGTATTCATGCCGGCTGATATACGGCATCCCTCTCTGCAGGGGTGGAGGCTGGAAGAGTCGGGAGCAGTGCTCTGAGCTCCCGCCTTCTCTCCGCCCCTCGGCACTATTTGCAATGTGAGGCGGTGGAGCTAAGTCTCGTAGTTGGCTCCGCCCCCTCCCATTGCAAATAGTGCCGAAGGGCCGAGGGGGGGCGGGAGCTCAGAGCACTGCTCGCAACTCTTCCAGCCTCCTCCCCCTGCAGAGAGCGTGAATAGCCGGCTGATATACGGTCGTCTGAATAAGCCCTAATACAGCTATCAACTCAAATTAAAAAGGTAAAAAGTTTGTATTCTGCAAATGAGGTAAAACCTCATAATCGTAATGACCCATAAAATGAAGGTAATATTTATACCACTCTGAACATCAAAAAAAAAAAACTGTAGAAATGGCTGGTTTTTGACTTGCCCCCTGCAAAAATTAAAGGACCACACGTCCTGATAACTTGTCATGCACCTTGTTTTCAACCATCTCGAAGATCTGCCTTAATGGTCTTTTGTATGATTCTAACATCTGTGGTTTATTGTAGGCTTGATGTGTCATGCCAATAAGCACAGCCCCTTTCAGAATGCAGCACCCTTGGCAAATAGCAGTTATTGCTGAGGAAGCCGCGGTCCGTGAAATGTAGCATTACTGGACATTCCCATGAGTTGTAGAGTAACCCAGTGTGCTGAGATGGGAGGTCCCAAGTGGGCCGCCCCTCTCTGACACTTGTATGCCTTAATAGGCCACATGAACGGGAGATCCCATCTTGGCACAAGCCCTATCAGAGAATTTTACATGGTCTATCGAGTAAGAACTTTTGCCCAATCATTTGGCTGTGTGGAGCTGGACCCGTCGGTCTACAGCTGAGCAAACTCTCATTCATTGGCTCGTCGCATCTTTTGTGCAGCCAAAAAGCCCCCAGAAAAACGTTGTCGGCAGTATGTCCCTCCGTGCGAATGGGTGATGTGCTGCTAACAAAGGGGAAGCTATGTGCAGTTCGTCTGCCATATATCATGATAAACTAGCACCGATCTGGATGATCAGCACTAGTCACAGGAAAGTGATCAGTAACTGTTTAAGGTTCTTTAGGCTCTGCCGGATATATCATAACAGAATTTCTGGCTGACGTCTCATTCACCTCAATCGGAGCTTTGCATGTAATGCCAAGCTTCGCCACTGCAGTTGGAACAGAGCTATCTGCTCCATGCATGGGCAAACAGCTGTTATGTGGGAATCCGAGTTGTTAGACCCCCTTTATCTACTATTGATGGCCATCAATAGTTTACAACTGGACAACTCCTTAATGATCCAAGCCAGAGATTACAGATTTCCTTTGGGGTGGTCTTAAGAATCTCTTTCCTATGGTCTGCCTCTAGTAATCGTATTTGCCTGTTGGGCACCAATCTGTTACCTTTGTAATATATGTGCCTTTTGAAAGTCAGTAAGGGCTCCATTACATGAGTGTGAAAGAGCCCTCACTCAGAGCCTCCCACGCACAGCCTGTGAAAAGCAATATGCATCATCTTGGTGTGTATTATGCGTGTTTACACACCAATATGGTGCATAGGGATTTGTTGGCACACAGCCGTACATCATGCATTCTGCTGCATGCTCCTTGAGTGTTTTCTGCGGACGTATCTTCCATGCAAGAGCCCCAAGTTATTCCTAGGAGTGTTGGAATGTTTGCGTAGCAGGTGCTCCCTATACTTGTCTATATGACACTTTGAACCAAGTCCATGACATGCATGTCAAATACTAAGTGTCATTTCCCATGAACCAATGCAGCGTCGGTGACCTATGAAACATATGCCTGTCACATGGATTGTGGTGGGATGCTGATTTAATTAGACAGTGAGTTTTTCTCGTCATGTCAGCTTTAGTTTGGGTCTGGACTGGTAAAAGCTATGTGATCATATAACAGTATAAGTCAATTAGCTTGCTGGAATCCTGTAATCTTGTCCTTGTGTCTGTCCCGCTCCATGTCGGGGTGTGTCCCTCTAAATTTGTAAGTACATTTTCTGTCTCTCTAATTTTACGTCCTGTGCTTTAAAATCTTAAAAGGCCCAATCCTTCTCCGCCGGTTTACATGCGGGCTCAGATACCTCCTATTTAAATTGTGTAATTGCTCCCAGCAGACTCCGTAGTGCCAGCAGTGGTCTGACATGCAGATTTTGAGTTGTCTCCAGGACTGCATTTATGCACTTTGTGGTAGTGGTGGAGTAAAGGAATAAAACCATTCCCCTTAGACTACACGCTTAATATGCCTTAGAAGACAAGACTATTACTCGGTGTACTTGAAATGGATTTCTACGTATCCCACATCCTCTATACGCTTCCATGTATATTTAACTAGAGCACGGTGTAGGATAGTAGTTGGTGGAGCATACGGGCACAGGGTTGACCTCTGTCTGTGCTCAACAGAAGCACCTGGCTGTCTTGCAGGAAGTTAAGGGCAGATGAAGCTGGAGTGTGTTGGCTTTAGGAACATGCGTATTTACCACCTTAATAAGAGTCGGGCGTCTTGTTTGCCCTCAACCTACTGTAGCTGTCTCATGTGACAAAGCTGCGGCATCTGTAGGATCATACTGCTGTCGGCCTCTTGTAGATTCGAGCTTCCTCCTTGGATCTCATGTCCTGCAATCTCTCTGCTCTGAGCTTTTTTTTCCCCCTTTTGTCAGAGGAAAAGGATCAAGAGTCCTTTGCTTGCAATCTCTGACTCTCCTCTCACAGGAAATTTTCTAATTGCCGGAACAGCTGGTAGCAGCAAGAACGTGAGGGGTTTGGCCTTCCTCTCTAACTTGTCAGATGTCTGTGCGGGACAGTCCTAGCATTATGACTTCATGGCCATGTTAAAGTTCTGGGGTCTACGGATACGTTCTTTAAGGGTAAGACCTAGCTTTGTCGCTGCTGTAAACCCTTCCTCCCCTCCTTGTGTATATGAGGACGGTATTGTGACTGGCAGCAGTGGGTAACATGTTTGTACTTGTCCTGCATATCACAAATTTACCAGAACTGTTGCTGAGTAACTTCTGCAGCTGCTTTAACTAGTTTATAACTTTGTGTTGTGCTTTTTGTTTCTTTGCGCAGGTTTTTGTCTTATGTTTTTAACAGGTAACTTGCAGTGAGGACAAAGGTTACTTGTATAGTGGTTGTTATATGGGGGTGTTTGGTTATGCTATGTATTGAATTCAATGGCAATACGAAAAGGATACAGAACCGTAAAAAGTAATGTATTCCAACAGGCTTGTTTTGTTTCTGTTTTTTTTGGCTGACCAATTTTGCCATGCTTTTTTAAAAATTATAAATATGCACCTGTAGACTTTGGTAGTGATTTTTTTTTTCTTTTCTTTTTTTTTTTTTTTTTTTCTTTTTAACAAGAGCTTTTAAATTAACAGACCAAAATCACCAATTAAAGGGGTGGTCTCGCGAAACCAAGTGGGGTTATACACTTCCGTATGGCCATATTAATGCACTTTGTAATATACATCGTGCATTAATTATGAGCCATACAGAAGTTATTCACTTACCTGCTCCGTTGCTAGCGTCCTCGTCTCCATGGTTCCGTCTAAATTCGCTGGCAGCTTGCTTTTTTAGACGCGCTTGCGCAGTCCGGTCTTCTCCTTTCAGCACGAGCCGCTTCAGTGCGCTCCCCGCTACAGCTCTTCTGCGCATGCGCAGACGAGCTGTCACTGCTCGGGAGCGCGCTGGAGCGGCCATTCTGTACCTTCCTCTGTTAGAGGAAGGTGCAGAGCTGCCGAGCTGTCCGGAGAAGCCGCCCAGCTGTCCCGCCGTCCAGCTGTCCTGGTAAGTGATGGGCCGGGGGGGGCTGCCGCTGCGCCGGGGGGGGCTGCCGCTGCGATGGGGGGGGGCTGTCGCTGGGCCGGGGGGGGCCTTCGCTAGGCTGGGGGAACTAGCGCTGGGCCGGGGGGGGGGGGGGGGGGGGCTGTCGCTGCGCCGGGGGAACTAGCGCTGCGCCGGGGGAACTAGCGCTGCGCCGGGGGAACTAGCGCTGCGCCGGGGGAACTAGCGCTGCGCCGGGGGAACTAGCGCTGCGCCGGGGGGGGGGGGGCTGTCGCTGGGCCGGGGGGGCTGCCGCTGTGATGGGGGGGGGGGGGGGGGGCTGCGCCGGTTACCTTCTGCCTGGCGGTGGGTGACTGGTCGGCCGTGTTCACTCCAGGGGTCCGGTCGGCGGCTGCGGGGCGTCGTGTTGTCATGGAGACACAGCTGGCAGCGTCTCGGGAGCGCGCACGTCGGGCTGCAGCGAGCGACGGGAAAAGAGCCGGCGGCCATCTTGGGGAAACTTTTATAAGTTGCTGAAACGCTGGAACGGTAAGTACGAACCAGCTAGAAATGTCATTTACAGGGGGGCTTAGTAATGTGTACTTAATGGGGGGGACTGGGCAAAAAAAAAAATTCACTGCTTCCTCGAGACATCTCCTTTAAGGTCTCTGGGTGCATACATTTTTTTTATTTTTAAGAAAAGCAACAATTTTTAAAATTTATTTTTTGCACACCCTGATTTCTGTGGGTTGTGACCAAATTGGCATCATTTGGGCCTTTTTGCTTTTTCTTTTAAAAATGCATATAAATAATTGCATATGTGCATTAAAAACAGTGCATTTTTCACAGACCAAATTGCATTTGCCCATGTGACTGAGGTCCTAGCCAAACTGATTGGTATGATGCCCCCCTCATCAACCCCCTCCCCCCAGGCCTAGTTTAGCCACACAGCCAATCGCTGACCTCCGTGGGCACATGTTCATGCTGACATGACTTCTGAGGCTGGTGATTGGCTGAACAGTCATGTGCATGATGAAGGGCATGTGACTAGTGCAGCAACTTCCTGGGTCGGAGTGGCTGTGCTGTACCCAAAGGGATATCCGACTCGTGAATATAACTTAGTTTTTTTGTGCAAAATTACCCACATGGCCAAGTGTGTTTGGACTCTGACAAGCCCTTAAAGGAGTTTCTGGGACAATAGAAAATTGTGCTTTAAAATGGTCTAAAAAAAAAATGGGATACCCGCCTCCTCCAGCAACTCTCATCCAGACCAAGTAGTCACCGGTTTGAGCGGTGATTCTCCCATGGCAGTTTGCAGATGTGGGTGTAACTTGTAACCTCTCCTCCTTCTGCATACTGTCATATGTTGCAAATCCAGAGTGGTTCTGTCCCGTATGGCCTTACCATGGGTACGGGGGCTGCCCCGGGGGGCTGCCTTGTCCTGTCATCATACTGTGGACCGATCATAAAGAAATACATTAGCCACGTTCCTGCTGCTGTCGTGGGTGTAAATGCAGGTTGTCCAGAGCTGTGAAGGATAACGTGCCCCAACAGAAATAGACGTACTGTGGCTATTCTGTAAGGTAATAATATATGGGGGGGGGGGGGGGGGTAGTTGGCTACTAGTTGACATTTACTAGGAATGAAGTTCTGCCATTGCCTGTTTACTGTGTGTGTTGGGCTTCACTCGTATACCCTCCTGCCAGGGGTATTTACCAGATAATTGTGGTGGTTTTCTGTTTTGGCACCTGTGAGGATAATGTTAGGCTTCTGGTATGGCAGGTACTTATATCAGAGGCCCCATCTAGACTAGAGCTGGCTTTAGCCAAAGGATTTGACGCCGCTGTAAGACACTGAATGTAAGGCTGGGGTCACATCGGCCATCTGTTTTTTAGAATTCCTGAACCGTTCTCTGGGTCCATTTACACCAAACGATATATTGCGTGAATGAGCGACTGTCTGTCATCACTCAGGCAGCCTGTTTATACGGCAGATACATCGTTGGCATCTTCAAATGGGAAGTCCTTCAGTCGTTCGCTGTATAAATGACGAAGAATGACTTGGTGATTGGTATTTAGGCCTCCTTCCCACGAACGGATTTACGCCACGTAAATCCGCGGCAAAAATCCGCTGCGTTGCACCATGCTATTAGGTTCTATTGAACCTAATAGCACAATGCTCACGATGCGTAATTCCACCGCGGAATTACGCACCGCGATTTCTCCCGTCCTCACCCGCAGCATGCTCTATTTGCTGCGGGTGAGGACGGGCTGTACGCGCTGATGGCTTCCATTGCAGTCAATGGAAGCCGTCCGTTCACGCTATCTCCCGCTGCAACCAGCGGAAGATGGCGTGAAAAAACGCTTCCCCGCCTACCGCCGCGCGTCATATGACGCGGCCAGTGCGTCATATGACGCGGCCGGCGCGTCACGTGACACGGCCGGCCGCGTCATGTGACGCGGTGGGCGTGTCACATGACGCGACGGCGGTGGGCGGGGAAGCGTTTTCACGCTATCTCCCGCAGGTAAGTATAGGGGCTCTGGGGGGCGCCGTGACGGGCTTCACTGCGTAATATTACGCGGCGGAGCCCGTCACGCTCGTGGGAAGGAGGCCTTACACTGAAAGATTGGTGAGCGAGCCAACGAGTTTCATGTCTGAATAAAATGAGCGAGAAGTGAACGGTATCTAGTTCGTCGCTCGACCATTGGCTGCATTTACACTGAATGATTTTTATTCATTTTCACTTGTTTAATAAGAAAAATTGTTCAAACGCTCCTTTCGCTAAAAGAGCCCTCAGAGCAGGAAAACGGAAATAATGGCTCCAATAATGCAACTCATTCTGTTTGCATCAGTTCTGTCTGCTTTCCATTTTGTTGGCGAAAATTCTACTCTGTGGAGGTCGGCTACAAGTGGAAAGTATCCCCTTTGTGTTCAGTTTAGGGCCTCCTTCACACGGGCGACAGTCGTGCGATGTTGTCGTGTTGCTACAAATCGCATGTATGTGAAGCCCACGCTTTCCTATGGGTTTCTTCACACGTGATGTTTTGTAGCATGCAGCAACCCAACACAAAAACCTCGCTGGCCCAGGGATATGCCTGCGACTCGTGAGGTTTTGTAGCCCATGTTTCCCTATGGAGCCTGCCTGTACTGCATTGCACGAAAATGCGATTTTTCGTGGATCTCGATGCAACTTTGACAGTAGGAAATCCTACTGTCAAAGCCCTAATCTAAGTCCTGGCTGCAGGGGAAAAAAGTATAAATCTCCTAGAATCGTTGTCTGTCCGGCCGCATCATCTTCCCGATTCCCGGCACTGTTTCTCTTCATCTTCTGGCCAGAGATTGAAAAATCCCCAACTCCTGGAAGCAGTGGCTGTGATTGGCTAACGTTTAGCCAATCATAGCCAGTGCTCAATTAACCAATCACAGCCAAAGTGTCAGCCAATCACAGCCAGCGCTTCCTGGAAGCAAGGATTTTTCAATCCCCTGCCAGAAGAAAAGACCACCCGGGTCCGCAACCCGGGGGTAGAAACTGCAGCGCAGCCCTGGACGGCGCTTCTAGGTGATTGTATACTTTTTTTTTTTTTTTTGTCCTTCAGCTACGGCTTATTTTCAGGGTAGGACTTATATTTCAATAGGGTTTCAAATAACAAAGCAAAGAGAAGTCTTTGCTTTTATTCCTTTTTGGTTTCCCCTTTTTTTGGACGGAAAAATAGTGCAGTCTGCAATGCTACTTTTCCATTTAAAAATATAAACAAAAACTGAAACCTTTCTGTTTGCTTTCTGCCTTTTGAAAACCCATTGAAATCAATGGGGGGAAAAAACAAACTTTTTTTTTTTAATTGCAGTTTTTTTAAATTCTGTATCTTTGCTCCAAGAATAGAACAGATAGGGCTCTGTTCCGGCTTGAATTGCAGAATCTGAGATCAGAACCCGCGTGGACGATCCGCTGTAATATTCGCCCGGTGGAAGGCATTAGCATCCACAGCTTCAAGATGACGCACAAAAGTGAATTGGGATTTTTTTTTTTAACCTGATTTCCATTGATCTCTGAGAGCATTTGAATCGCAGTGCATCCACAATTACATTGCAGATGGGCGCGGATTTGTAGGCAGATGGTTCGTAGGTTGCTAGGAGACCAGATAACAAAATGAATAAGCGTAAGCGCATGACAGACAACACACCGTTGTCCATTGTAGTAGCTGGGGGATTGGACATGGGCATTGCTCTCCCAAGCCCAGAGAGCCATATGCTGTTCCAAGCACAAGAGAATGTCATCTGGGCATTAACCCTTTGTATAGAAGGTATTTTCCAAGGGGTTGGGCAACTCTCTGTAATCACCTGCTTGCGATATTTTTTGGACGATGCGCATCCACACGGGAAAAAATGCTCACATCCACGATAGTCTGCAAACATTCGCAATTCGTTTCCACAATGAATCCCAGGGCTTCCGCGGCGGAAATCGGCGAGCGGAATCCGACCTGTTCATGTGCAGCAGCCTAACGTAAGTGTGAACGAGCCATTACAGCATCTTATAATACCCGATGCTGTCTGCAGAAGACTAGAAGAACCAACGGAACTAGTATGCTGCAGCTTCACGGTGCTGCGGACCCGCAGGAATGTATCCTATCCACCGCTACGTTAATGGCCTCCATCATTGTTCTTGTCGGATTATTTCTTACAGGTTATATTATGGTTCTCTGTATTGTACGTCCTCTTGCTTTAAACCCAGTTTCTGCAGACCTGCTTACTGTGCTCCTGCACACCGCAGTACTGGGGACTTGCTGTCCTGTGGAGGCAGCGCAGAAGAGGTTATCTGAGACGGAGCATTTCAGAGAGAGTTGGTTATAGGAGAATCTCTAACACAGGAAGGGCAGGCCTTCAGTTTCAGTGCACTGTTCTTAGTCACTATGACAACTGGGTGACTGGAATTCGTCTTGTCCTTGAAATATTAGGAATTTTCATTTCTTCTTGTGCTTTTTTTGCTGTCCTGTCGCTGAGAATGCCTAGCAGTGATGAGAATAGGTGGGAGAGGAGGATGGGATATATGAAAAATTCTATAGCTTATTTCAATGCATTACAAGCTACAATAGCCGATTCCTTTCAGTTCTGAAAAATTGACATTTTGGGTGCTGTAATGGAATTAGTGAGCTGTAGAGTGTGTGGGTAACCTTTGGGACTACCTGGATTTCTGCATTGATTACTAATAAAATATGTTCTGATTGTTATCTTCGTCACCAATCTAGATAAGCACAGTGAAAATAAACTAATAGCGCACTGATAGTAGTACCATTCATGTCTTTTTATTGAGCATATTGAGTAAACGTCCAGAGTGTAGGAAGAAGAGGTAAATGAACCTTTTGACTTTTATAACCTCTACTAAAACGTTCACTATAGTTGCAAAGTGATTTTGAACAACATTGAGGAGGAATTTTGGACCCTTCCTCCCTGCAAATATTTCAGATCATCAATATTTCTGGGATGCCTTTTGTGCAAAGCCCTCTTCAGATCATGCCACAGCATCCCATTAAGCATAAAGCCAGTACATGATTTAGGTGGTTGCGATGGTTTAGATCTGATGGAGAACTTAAAAAAAAAAAAGTGTATAAAGTTATACAACTGCTCCAGAGCTGAGAAGGTATATTCCCAGCACTGGCTTTCACACCACAAAGAAGGTATTTTGCTCTCAATTTAACATGCAGTCTGCAACATTTTGATGAATGTCTCCTAATAGATCTAACTTAGACCAAGTGGCTCATAAGTCCTATAGGATAATTTTTTTATTTTTTTTAATAAAAACCAGGTAAGGCCCCCCCCCTGTTCATGGCCGAGGCGGAATATCGCTAGCGATATTCTGCCGTGGGGAGGACCAGGGAGCACTGACAGGTCTCCAAGATAAGCCTATCTTAATAGGCTCACAGCGGAGAATCGCGGCAACCGCAGCATGCCGCGATTTAAATCTTGCAAGCGCAGAATCGCTATGATTCTCCGCTCATGGACTCTGGAGCTGTGCTTTCCATAGTAATCCTATAGAAAGCTTTACAAAGCGTGATCAGCGGGCGATTTATCGCCCATGGACAGGCAGCCTAGCAAGAAAAAGTGCACGCTTTCATGTAACTGTGAACGTGTATATAATTTTAGTACATAGCTTGTTGGCAAACTAGACTATAGCTAGCTTTTCTGTAGTGCTTTCTAACTACAAAGTCAGCAAGTGTGAAGATGAAACTTCACTTTCTATGATAGCGTTTCAATTATGATAATTGGGCTCTGCAAGAATTCTATAGAAAGCAGCTGGTTTGATTTTAATGATAGGAAGGGATTGCATCGGTGTGCAGTTCGTATGGTTTTCCTGTCACTGTGGTTTATACCAACATTTCAAAGTTCTTGATTGCACAGAGATATTTTTTGCAGAGGTGCTTTTTATCAATATACCATATATACTCGAGTATAAGCCTCGTTTTTCAGCACATTTTTTTAATACTGAAAAAGCCTCATCGGCTTATACTTGAGTAAGGGTAAAAAAAGCACAAAACCCGCAATACTCCCCTCCCAGGCTGCGTCTGTGTCCCAGACGCGATGGTCTCCCCGGCGGTGCGGCAAGCTGCTTGAGAATTCTCCCCGCTCAACTTTGAACTCCCCTGCCGTCAGCGCTGTGTAGGTAAGCACTGTAATTGGATAGAGGGCCAGCCACTCACAAACGGTGCTTGATCATCCACAGCCATTCAGTGGATGACATCACTGATTGGCTGGTGCTCGATCCAATCACAGTGCTTTCTTACACAGTGCAGATGGCGGGGGAATTTGAAGCCGAGCAGGGAGATGATAGCGGGGAGAATTCTCAAGCAGCTTGCCGCACCGCCGGGCAGACCATCGCACCAGGGACACAGACGCCGGCTGGGTGGTAAGTATCGCATTTGTTCTTTACCTAGTATATACTGGAGTATAGCTAGGCTTATACTCGAGTCAATAAGTTTTCAGGTGTTTTTACCCCCCCCCAAAAAAACTTACTAACTTGGCTTATACTCGGGTCGGCTAATACTCAAGTATATATGGTAATATGTTATGTATTCTGGGGGGCAAAATTTCTCCTAATGGAGATCACCTAGTTGGTTTTTAGTCTTAAAGGCCAGACAATGCCTGGGAAAAAAATATGCAAATAAGTTCTCATCTTGGCGGAAAATAGCTACCATAGCTGTCTGGTAGTCATCTCAGAGGAGAAGTTGCTGTGTGGGACAGAAGGTACATGGGCTATGATGACTGAGGAGGCAGAGGGCAGTATATGGGGTTTGTGGTGATGGGGAGTGGACAGTATTTTGAGGGTAGTATAGGAGGGGTGAAACAATATGGGGGGGGGTGCTGGAATGAGGGGGTGGAACAATATGGGGGGCTGGGATGACGGGGGGGACCTCCATCCTTTGTGTACATAACTAAAGTTTGTACCCCACTTCTGAATCAGTACTTGTCAAGGAATTGTACAAATAGTATTTTTAGCTTGCTTAGAAAAGAAATTGAGATTAAGGATACATGGAGGATATGTCTTATTTTAGGGCTGAAAAATTGGTCTGAAAATCAGACGACACGCATTCATTTTAGTGGGTGTATGAAAACTGCCGAAAAATCAAAGTTAAAATTAAAAAAAAAAAACCGCTGCTAGTCCTATTGTCTGATTTTTGGACGGGAATAGCACATGTCCATCTTTGTGTTCAGCACGTCGGACAGCGTACGGACAGGACCACCCGGTGTAGGTACCCTCCAAAGCCATCAGAAACTGAAATTAAAAAAAGGACCTAGATTAGTTTTAGGCGCCCAGCCTTACGCTTATGTATCTTGTCATTGAGCTGGAAAAGATAATGAAATGTTTGAGAACTATCGATGTTTGGGTTTGGCTCCTGCGTGGGTCTCATTTTTTACTTGTAATCTGAAAATAGGGCAGCAGTTCCATCACCCAGCTACAACCTGTTACATCCGGGCTGGTGCAGAGCTGCACACAATGGCGCACCATGCTGTACTATTATATAAGACCCCCAAGGTCATGATGGAAACATAACAGACCCGATTCTAGTTAACTGCATCCATTGGACTCCATTTGTGACTGTGTCGGATCTGAACTTCAGTTTTTGCCAGAGCCGGACAGAAGTGAGAAGCTGTGGTATGAACCCGGGCCGAGTGCCTGAGCAATGAGATGGGTGCTAATGAGGCTTTTTATTATGCTGTATCTGGGATCTATTGGATGATACATTTCTTATTGCACAAATACATTACTGTAATAAACAGTTGAATATGGCCTTCATTATGTAGATAGGCGATATACCCGTGTGTTTCACAGTCCTTTTTAGGACTAGCAGTCCTGGAATATACAAAGGGGGCCACAAACATGAGCTCAGCACTGCACTCTTATGAAGGCTGTCCAAAAGAAAATCAATGGGGCCCATAACAACCAATCACAGCGCAGCTTTCATTTTACATCAGCAGTATAAGAAATGATACCTGCCCTGTGATTGGTTGCTATGGGGAAAAAAAATTACAGGGGAAGTCGGAACTTTTGATTTTTAATTACGTCAGTATCCGTCGCCTAGTGCTGAAAAATGCTCATGCGAAATTTCATTCAAATGGGACAGAACTGTGGATTTGCATATGACACAAACAGCGTTTTATATATAAGATGAGGCAGTAGTCCTTGTAAAATATGTTAAAGGGACCCTCTCAAAAAAATGTTTTTCCTCCATCCATACTTTTAAGATGCCTCTACACGGGATGACTGCCGCTCCTGTGCCATCACGCAGAAGCAATAGTCGTTCAGTGAATGGCGGCGGATCTCTTCTGGACGCCCGTCTCCATTCACAGCAAGAAGTCACTTGCTTGATGCTCTATTTCAGTGAGCTGAAGCGATTTGTCACGCAGTGCCCTGTTGGTGGCGCTGTGTACACGGGGCAACAGTCACCAAAAAAATCTGTTTCAAGCGATTGTTCTCGGCATTTACCACCCTGTAGTTATCTCCACAGTGCTGACAAGACCCTGGGATTACCAGTGTTTTATGGCAGTTGTGGTATGCAAATTAAATGCAAGCTGTATAATGGGTGGTTAGTCCGCTTAGGCTGGTCCAGGCTCTCTCCTGAAGCTCCGCCTATCTGACAATTCACACTTAATTTGCATACGGTTTGCTCCATGTATGTGTAAATAATGAAGGTGTTTTTGGACTGCGTTGGGAGGGCTACGACTTGTCTGGACTCTGCAGTCCTTTGGTTGTGGGGATTTGTATAGGACTCAGAGCTCCATCCAGTGCATTGGGGAGGAGCACTAGCCACCATAAGCTATGGCCTGGCTGTGTGATGTGGGGGGGCAGTTGGACTTCCACTGGTCGATCAGTTTTCACCTAATGAGTGGATTGGTAAGAACTCAAAATCCAGTTTCTGGAATGCCCCTTAAAGAACTCGGACACGTTACCTGTACCCTATACCACAGTGGTGCTGCACGCACTAATCTGGCAGTAGGTACATAAAAGGGATGCGTGTGCTGATGAACGTGTTGACACCTCTGTCTATGTTGTGTAAAATCCTTTGTAACCTGTGAAAACACTTAATGTTGTCATGTGGACACTTAGAAGGTGTGATCGCGAGGTTCAGTCTACAGCCCTGTGGCTCAGGCACCGCAATACTTGTAATGCAGTATCAAACCATCAGGACATCCAGCAGTGATGAGGCCAACAACTACTAGAGCCGAGTGCACTTCGCTGGAGTAATGTGTTTTTAATGGGCTTTCTTATGGACGATGTGGGAGTTCTCCTTTTAGAATTACGAAATGGTGAGTTATGAGGTTCATTCAGGACATTCCGAGTCAACAGCTTTATAGCTCACCTCCTAGATGAGCTGTTCTAGAGCAAAGGTTGGCAAGGTGCAGACCAGAAGTAGTGTTACAGAATGCAGCCGAGCAGGAGTAGACGGAAGGTCAGCTGCTGCTATAAACTTGGCAAGCTAGTACATTTTTATTGGTTTCCACTTTTTCGAGATCACTGGGTCACAGTTGCCGTGTTGGTGGATGGATAATTCTCTCTAATCTGTGACAAGAATGGATAGAATAATGGATTTTATAGATGGGCCTCCAGGAAATTTTTGCATTTGATAAACTCTTCTATAAATGACTTCCCTATTCTAGATAGCCGTATTAAATACCAGTCATTAAGTACGGTTTATTTCCAAGCAACACCTTGCAAAGTGATTGCCTAAAAGGTGTAGAAGAAGGCTTTGTCTTTTAATCCTGCTAGTTTAGGACTCGCCTGTTGAAGTTGGGTGGGGGGGGGGTTTGGCGGCGGTTGGGTGGGTGACGGTGGGGGTTGGCAGCGGTTGGGTGGGTGACGGTGGGGGTTGGCGGCGGTTGGGTGGGTGACGGGGTGGGGGTTGGCGGCGGTTGGGTGGGTGACGGGGTGGGGGTTGGCGGCTGGGTGGGTGACGGTGGGGGGGGGGGGGGTTTGGCGGCGGCTGGGTGGGTGACGGTGGGGGGGGGGTTTGGCGGCGGCTGGGTGGGTGACGGTGGGAGGGGGGGGTTTGGCGGCGGCTGGGTGGGTGACGGTGGGGTGGGGGTGGGGGGGTTGGCGGTGGTTGGGGGGTGACGGTGTGTGTGGGGGGGGGGGGGGGTTGGCGGCGGTTGGGGGGGGTGACGGTGATGGGTTGTTTTTGTTTTTATAAGCTT